>NC_064642.1:39019982-39724482 GCF_023864345.2 Schistocerca serialis cubense
AGAAACTGTAAGTAATTACCATGGTAACGGCGTAAGTATCTGTAGGCAAAGTTGCCCTGTAAACATCCTGATAGTGATCTTATTCGTGCCTTATTTCCTCAAAATGTGATGTTGCAAAGTGTTAAGCCTCCTGAAAGTTTGGTGCACGTATGCACACATCGGCCGAAGTGACAATTTTCACGGGGGAAACAAACTGACAGATCCTGCGCTGCAATGGCGGTATCGCGATGTTTGAAACGTCCTGCGTGAATCGCTCTGCGAAGCGTTATCTGAACGTCCTCGAAACGTTAACAGTAACTACAGCCCTAGTTCGCTGGTGTGAATAGTTTTTTTTTTCCCTCGAGTCAGCCTTGTTTGTTGACATAGCCTGTCACAGGCACTTTAGCGATACCGCGCTACTTCTGAGACCGATAGCATGAATGCGGCCTTTAATATCGCTGCGAGCTGTGCAGCGTCGCAGTTGAAGCTGCGCTAGTAGCCCGTCTGTTTTCCCGTATTCTGTTGTAAATAGTTTTTAATTACGCGCAGTCCCCAATAATCTGAGAAAATTGGCAGTCTGTGATGACCCCGATCTGTAGTCGGTGAGCGTTACTGCCGATAGTTTGATTCCTCACACAATACACTTCGCAACATGTTCGAGTTTGAGTGAACCGCTCGAACTTGCATAGTCATTTATTCGTGCATTGCATGTAAAATAAGTTATTTTGTAACAGTCCGCATATGTAGACAAGCTGATTGGCGCAGACAGCGCTACAAAACGAATCTGTGAGACTGACTTTGGTAGTCTATCAACAGTCACCTCGCTTAATAGGACAGTAACAATCTGAACATTAAGTTAACGTCTTTTTATTAATAATCACTAGTATATTAAAGTTGCCTTTTCTTACAATAGCCTTAAAACTAATTTTCTTTTTGAGATCAGTCTCACCATTATTTTGCGTCAACATTGCATTAATATTTGCTATGCAGTGCGCTATTTCACGGTCGATATTCAGGGATTATAAAAACAAAATTACGAGTATTTTTGACATATTCCTAAGATATGACTTTATTTCGCCATTTCTTAAGTTCCCTTCGACACTGAGGAACACGTGACTTTTTAGTTGAATAAATAGATGTATGACACGGTACTGTTTCTGAGGATATATGAGCAAAGTGTGGATCTCGCTAGTTGGGACCCAAAAGTGGGAAGAATTTAATAACAAAATAGTAACACGGCGTTGGCCCCGAAACTTCGTTTCACGTAATCGCCGTACATTGCCATCCATGTTAATCCTTATTGAAACCCTTCTTCTGTGAGTACGCCTTAAGATCCGTAGGATATAAGGATATATGCGGAGATTAATGAGAGACTAAGTAAGAATCTCATCTTGTTTACAACGAGAATACGCGAGATCAGTCAGAGATGGCGAACTATATTTGAGAGCTGGAACCTTAATACGAGAAAATTCTCCGTCATAATTGTGCAACTTACATGCTTCGATGACGTTATTCAGTAAGATGATTGAAATATTCTGACACCGTTCTTTACACTTAACTACAAAATGTAAGTATTTATGACAATTTTCCAAGATTTCGCGTACTATATGCTCGGCGTCGCTGTTTCTATATTGTACCGCTTTAGCACCCCTGCATCTTCCTCTCTTTTCACTCGTATTCTGTTCGCCTTTGTATCTAAAAGGCCTACTTGAAACTGATTCTGTAACAATTTTCCAGAAGTACAACATGTAGAGCCAAAACAAATTTATCGGCGAAAATCTGTAATTTTCTTCATTTTCCGCAATTACAGACGAGTACCACGAGTCAGGAACTTTTCCGCCGCAGTTGACCGCGCGAGCAGGCGGCGTGGGGGCTGAGATAAGCGACGTGGCCCCATTTGCCGCAGCCCACAATGCACGCGTGCCACGAAGTGCTCTCTATGGCGGAAACATTTTTTTCCCTGAAGTTCTTCGTTTGTTACCGTGATGCCTGACGTTTCGATATTTCTCAGCCTTTAACAATCCGCAACCATGTTGTAAAATGATGACACGAAAACTTAGGTAAGAAAATGCTGACGTTGACGACCGCTAATTGTTTGTTGTACTTCCTGTTACAGACGACATCTTTCTCGAGAAATAAGTTGGCGAGATGCCTCTCGAAATGCCGCAGACTGCTTCGAAGTCACATAGTATGAATCCCGAGAACCCTTTCCACAGTAAGGACGTGCCGTGATAACCTTCATTTACAATTCTACGTCATCTGTTGAAAGTTATCGGCAATTTATTGCTTAGGAATTTTGAACACGCAGCCCAGTCACTTGAATCGGAAAACCCTCTAGCAGTGTGTTACAGCAATACTTAAAGTTCGACTCAGTGGTGTACAGACCAAGAACAGTGATATTTGGTGTGGTTTTCTTTTTACATAAAGGAAAAATGGGACAGGAAGCGGGTAAGACGCGAGCTCTTCAGTGTTCCGTACAAACTTAACTGCGTACGTAAATAGCTGATCTATAGGTTTTGTTGAGTGGGTTTGCGACTATCGGAATATGTGTCATAAATGACCATACCTTTTGATTGCGCTGACTTAGAAGCTTGTACTTTTTATACTGCCAAGGGCCCACAGATCTTTGTATTTGATATAAATTTCCAACTTGACACTTAAATCCGTTCCTGAGAGAAGGGGGTCGTAACAGACGGACCAGAGAATGATCGTATAATGGTTCAGATTTTAACGTTCGAGGAACGCCGGCCGGAGTGGCCGTGCGGTTCTAGGCGCTTCAGTCCTGAACCGCGCGACCGCTACGGTCGCAGGTTCGAATCCTGCCTCGGGCATGGAAGTGTTGATGTCCTTAGGTTAGTTCGGTTTAAGTAGTTCTAAGTTCTAGGGGACTGATGACCTCAGATGCTAAGTCCCATAGCGCTCAGTGCCATTTGATTTTTTTTTTTATTTTTTAAATATATATATATATATATATATATATATATATCTCGAGGAACAGAACCCTGTATGTAGTCAAGATTATGTTGCGATTCACAACGAAAAGGCATCGTAAGTTTCACTGTAGCAAATACGCTATTACAATTTACGTACAACTAATATCTGACGTGGCCATCCGCTTCTTTGTTCCAGATGTGTTTCCAATGTACATCTAAATGGTATTCAAAATTATACACATGGGCCGTGACGACTAGTAAATACTTATTGCTGAACGCAGTTTTTATAGCCGCAGTGCAGAGAAGCAGTGACTTAATTTACAGGTAATCAACCTTAGACGTTGAAGGTGTACAAATATAGTCTTAAAACTAAGGTGTATTATATACACAGGGTTTCATCGTTACCTCTGCATAGAGAGGTAGAACTGTCTCTCTTCATATGTAGCCCTGGATTACAACCTCAGAAACCGCTAGTAATTACAGTCAATTCCACAAGAAAGTGTACACCATAATTTTAAATGTAACATCCACAGCGACATCTCTGGTAGTGCTCTCGAATCTGTAATCAGTGCTCTTTTGCACAGTGTATTGTAAGAGTTGAATGTTTTATTTTGTCGGCTCCAGTTTAAAATGTTCAAATGTGTGTGAAATCTTATGGGACTCAACTGCTAAGGTCATCAGTCCCTGAGCTTACACACTACTAAACCTAAATTGTCCTAAGGACAAACACACACACACACACACACACACACACACACACACACACACACACACACACACACACACACATGCCCGAGTTAAGACTCCAACCTCCGCCGGGACCAGCCGCATAGTCCATGACTGCAGCGCCTAAGACCGCTCGGCTAATCCCGCGCGGCGGCTGCAGTTTAAAATGAGCGCAAAATATCTGAAGCGTCACGAGGCAGTGTTCCGTTTAAATCGTCCAAACGGACCAAAGCTTTCATATAGAGCTGTTGCTAAAATTCTTAGAAAGTCAGACATTCGTTGCGAAGTGGGTCAAACGATATTTGGAGGTGGAAACGTGGATGATTTACCGGAGAGAGGACTAAGGTGCCAAGCTACGGTCCTATAATGGCGGCGATTGGATTAATTGTTAGGTAATTGCGCAGTTAGTAATAACGTGTATTTTCATATGAATATATATTATAATACTTTTATTTCATACAGATAAGGGCGTACACGTTCTTGTGGAACTGACTGTACTTCAGTTGTGTTGCGACGAACATGGCCGAGGGGAGCATACAAGAGCTTTTCTGCTTCAGCGTAACACCAATTAATTCACTGCAATATCTGAGGAGATTAAAGGCAACGGACAAGTATTACATTTGACAGATTTAGTTAATGGTCCAAATGATGTGTTCAGCAGATGACGGAATAAAAATAGTTGTATAATATTGGTTTATTTTGTTTCGAAAATGCTATTTAGTGCCCCTCGCAGAATCGATGTTGGTGTGGAGGACTCCCCATCTGTAGAGACACTGTATTCCGTTTTATTTCCAGTTGCATAGCAGGTTGAAAAATATTTTAAGGATTTCGCGATATGTGGAGGTACGTTCCGCTAGGTACGTTGGAAAGTAGACCCAATGACTACTCTTCTCATATTTGAGATAAACTGACGGCTGTACTACCATTAAGCAGTGTGTCTGTTTCCCGTCGAATGAGAATTTTTGTCAGACAACAACGAAAGCTGTTTTCGTCGCTGGGAACACATGTGGGAGATATGCCAGCACATCTGAGCAGTTTTTGGACTGTTATTACTGAGCACGCAATACGAATCCCAGTGCACGACTGGTCAAACGATACTTGCATTCGAACGATCTCCATATTTCCCGCTACGCCGCAGCGCTCGATGCAGTTTCGAGCCTACCCGAACAGTCGCGTGACATTTGACTCGCACGGAGATACAGGGTTATTACAAATGATTGAACCGATTTCACAGCTCTACAATAACTTTATTATTTGAGATATTTTCACAATGCTTTGCACACACATACAAAAACTCAGAAGGTTTTTTTAGGCATTCACAAATGTTCGATATGTGCCCCTTTAGTGATTCGGCAGACATCAAGCCGATAATCAAGTTCCTCCCACACTCGGCGCAGCATGTCCCCATCAATGAGTTCGAAAGCATCGTTGATGCGAGCTCGCAGTTCTGGCACATTTCTTGGTAGAAGAGGTTTAAACACTGAATCTTTCACATAACCCCACAGAAAGAAATCGTATGGGGTTAAGTCGGGAGAGCGTGGAGGCCGTGACATAAATTGCTGATCATGATCTCCACCACGACCGATCCATCGGTTTTCCAATCTCCTGTTTAAGAAATGCCGAACATCATGATGGAAGTGCGGTGGAGCACCGTCCTGTTGAAAGATGAAGTCGGCGCTGTCGGTCTCCAGTTGTGGTATGAGCCAATTTTCCAGCATGTCCAGTTACACGTGTCTTGTAACGTTTTTTTCGCAGAAGAAAAAGGGGCCGTAACCTTTAAACCGTGAGATTGCACAAAACACGTTAACTTTTGGTGAACTGCGATTTTGCAGCACGAATGCGTGAGGATTCTCTACCGCCCAGATTCGCACATTGTGTCTGTTCACTTCACCATTAAGAAAAAATGTTGCTTCATCACTGAAAACAAGTTTCGCACTGAACGCATCCTCTTCCATGAGCTGTTGCAACCGCGCCGAAAATTCAAAGCGTTTGACTTTGTCATCGGGTGTCAGGGCTTGTAGCAATTGTAAACGGTAAGGCTTCTGCTTTAGCCTTTTCCGTAAGATTTTCCAAACCGTCGGCTGTGGTACGTTTAGCTCCCTGCTTGCTTTATTCGTCGACTTCCGCGGGCTACGCGTGAAACTTGCCCGCACGCGTTCAACCGTTTCTTCGCTCACTCCAGGCCGACCCGTTGATTTCCCCTTACAGAGGCATCCAAAAGCTTTAAACTGCGCATACCATCGCCGAATGGAGTTAGCAGTTGGTGGATCTTTGTTGAACTTCGTCCTGAAGTGTCGTTGCACTGTTAGGACTGACTGATGTGAGTGCATTTCAAGCACGACATACGCTTTCTCGGCTCCTGTCGCCATTTTGTCTCACTGCGCTCTCGAGCGCTCTGGCGGCAGAAACCTGAAGTGCGGCTTCAGCCGAACAAAACTTTATGAGTTTTTCTACGTATCTGTAGTGTGACGTGACCATATGTCAATGAATGGAGCTACAGTGAATTTATGAAATCGCTTCAATCATTTGTAATAGCCCTGTAGTGCAACTGATAAAAATGGTTCAAATGGCTCTGAGCACTATGCGACTTTAACTTCTGAGGTCATCAGTCTTCTAGAACTTAGAACTAATTAAACCTAACTAACCTAAGGACATCACACACATCCATGCCCGAGGCAGGATTCGAACCTGCGACCGTAGCGGTCACGCGGTTCCAGACTGAAGCGCCTTTAACCGCACGGCCACACTGGCCGGCTGCAACTGATACGCAAGAAACTACGAACATACTATGACTGAACATAAAATTTGACGATTTCGTGAAAAACGGAAGGAAATAGCGTTACATCCTAGCTGAAGTAAACTACTGTTGTATTTGAACAAATTTGCAATGATTGTTCTCCTACAGTACGGGTGTGTATGGATGTATAACCATTTTTAAGGTAACAGGCAAAGGATAAAACGGCCTCCGAAAGATTTTACTTGACTGAACCCAGTACAATATTGTATTTCGTAACGAGAGACTGTAATGACTTACCAAGTGGATTGCAAACGAGCATTTCTCATATTACAATAACAGGTAATAATGTCACCAGACTTTAATCAGTTTGATGTTGCTGGGGTGTTACTTACGTGACTGACGCTGTCCACCATGAGGGTACTCTGATATCGACTGGAGCTTTTCGGACCAGCCCAGTTGAGTCTGTGTTCAGAGGCTGGCGAACTACCACTCCGGATTGGGCGACCGCCTCCTTCTGAAAATTTCTCTGTTGTCCACTCCAATTTTGGGCTCCTGTTCAAGGCTCACTCCCATGCGACCAGGTCATTCGGGATACGTGCTACCGACTTTCTCACGGATATGCATATGTCAGATCTCCGAATACGCAGCCAGGGATGGAACGTACTACCACCTTGGTGTCTTCAGAGGCCCAAAGTGATGAAAATCCCGATGCGATATACGAAAACTCCAGTTTACATTTTTACAACATTTTTAAGTACATACCACATTTTATCGTTGTTTATACAGACGGATCCTGGCAAGCGAATGACCTCGATTGTTCAGCTGTCTCCCCTGGTGTGGTCTCCCCTGGTGTGGTCTCCCCTGGTGTGGTCTCCCCTGGTGTGGTCTCCCCTGGTGTGGTCTCCCCTGGTGTGGTCTCCCCTGGTGCGGTCTCCCCTGGTGTGGTCTCCCCTTATATGGTCTTCCAAGTGTGCCTTTCGCTTGTTGCGTGGACTGTGAGGAATATGTTCATGGACGCAGACTGTTGCTTTGTTTTTTAAATATTTTAGCGATGACAAACTTTTAATAATTTGATATTTTTACCCATTTGACATGTTGTGCGTGAAGTCATTGTAAAATGAACATGTTTTACAACGAATGATTTTAAGACCTGAAGATGACAGCATAGTCTGTTGAAACCGGTTGTCTTAAAGAAAAAAATATTTTGTGCGATCTTGACTACTGAATGGTTTTTAACAATCAAACCTTAACTGTCGCCGGCCGGAGTGGCCGAGCGGTTAAAGGCGCTACAGTCTGGAACCGCACGACCGCTACGGTCGCAGGTTCGAATCCTGCCTCGGGCATGGATGTGTGTGATGTCCTTAGGTTAGTTAGGTTTAAGTAGTTCTAAGTTCTAGGGGACTTATGACCACAGCAGTTGAGTCCCATAGTGCTCAGAGCCATTTGAACCATTTGAACCTTAACTGTCACGTGATGTTCGGTAAAACGGTGTAACGCTGTTTGTATTCTGCGCTGAGACCGAAGCTTTTTAGCATCAGAAAATGTTCACAATTTTTGCGCATTTATATATTGGTAATGGCAAGAGGCGAATAATTGTAGCTTCTACGGATGCAAATGGAAATAATGAAAGGCGCAACGGTTACGTTTAATTGGTACACACTACAAATTCATGTGACTTTTGGAGGCATTGTAAGTTGGCGCCAATAATTATATTCTGCGCATCTGAAGGCTCACCCACTAGATCCTGCTGCTTAACGTGTGACACATTTCGCAAGTTTCTGCCACTACTTGCTGTGCCACGTGGAAGTGACAGCTGCAGCTATTCTCATTTTTAGCGGAAATTAAACAGTGATTTCAACAGTTGGGCAGCATGTTGTATTGATAACACGCAAGAAGTACTACAATTAACCCAGATTATTAATTCCTCAAAAAATTTAAGATTGCAGTTGGCAGTCTACCAATTCGTGTTTCCCGCCGGTCTGGTATTGTCAGTATAGGGTGTAAAACATGACATTTTGTACTTATTTTCTATGTGACATACCATTGTAGTCTTTATAACTGTAATTAACTGGTACATGAACTATAAATTGTAATTTCCTGTGAATAAACTACGGAGTAGTAAAATTATGATGGTTAATAACAATGTTACATATACCCCCTCTCGAGTTGTAGGGTTAACATAATTTTGCAAAATTCCCAGTGGTTATTGATTTAGCGACCTGCCAAGTGAAAGTTTAACGAGCGAAATTGGAAACCTTCTGTACGTACTTTTGACAAGTGACAGAATTAAGTTTTCTTCAGTGAAATCCACCTTTTTGCTACTCCGTGCGTCAGTTAGATCAGCTTTGTAAAATATCAGCTTGGCGTAAAGCATTTAGTTTTCACACTGTTCATCAAAAATACGTGTGAAATCTTTTTCAGGCAGTTATAAAAAATGACGTTAAATTTTGTCAACCGCTACCAGTTTTTATACAAAATAAGGACTTGCTTGTTACCAAAGTAATGATTGTAAGCTGTTTCACAGGAAGCACCAGATTGCGTTTTTGGGACAAAAATGTTATTTCTCTGCATGTATAACAAAAATTATTCACTGACTTTACACATCTTTGTGGCATTATAACAAATTTTACGCTTCAAAATCACTCGAAAGCCAGAACTTCTGCAGTAATTACAACACAAACCATACGAAACTTAGTCACAGCAACAATAATAGTGTTTATATCCTCCAAACAGCTGGAGAATGTTTTTGTCATTTAACAGTGTGACAACCCCAAAAACGAAATTATACCCAAATTAACAATGTACATTGGGGAAAAAATGACATGTCATTTCACCTCCAAAGCACCAGCTAATCACTCATATTATGGAGATTTTTGGCTTCAGAAGGTGGAAGTATATGAGGATCTATTTTTGAGCCCGAAACATTTTCGTTGTTGGGCAGTGCAGTTCATGCTCTTGGAGGTGCGGTATTAATGTTTCACTGCAAATGTTACGAAATAGTAAAGTAACAGATCATTAACGTGATGTGAAAGGTGCAAACGCCTGCGCTATTGATGGGCTTTGCTGGGCTAGCGGCCGTTAGTAAACTGTAATCGGGCAACGGAACATTAAACTGTCATTTTCTCCTTCTTCCAAGCTAGCCAGTGTAGAAGCAATTATGCTTCGTCGTGAAAGTCTTCCCTTGTTTTATGTAAATGAGTATCATAATTAATGGCGTAAACGCGTACAGTTAAAAGTACACGATCACGATATTAGAAGCAAAAAATTCTCAGTAAACACAGGGTCGAAAATGCATACCTTAAGAGCTGCGAGCAATTTTTCATCTTCGATACTCTGAAGCAAATCTCTTCTGCTGCAAGCTCTTTGCGTTCCACGTTTTGGAAAGTAGTAGTATGGAACAAAACAAGAAAAAATGTTCAGTAAACGTTTGCTCTAAAATGCATACCTTAAACGTTATGAGCAATTGTACATTAGAAGAGTTGTTTCCAAGTAGCGAAGATCAGCACGTGTTCATGGCTGATAAGGTATGGATTTTAGAGCACGTGTTTACTGAGACTATTTTGCTTCTAGTATCGTGTACTTTCAACTGTATGCATTTACGCCATTAATTATGATACAACGTGTGTGTGTGTGTGTGGGGGGGGGGGGGGGGTTATATGTAACTGGGCACCGCGTCTTTTTATCTTCGCCAATGGTTTATTATTGCCCACAAAGTGCCTTTTATGAACTGAAATGTACTCTCAGTTTTCATTCTTGGTTTGAAGGATTTGTAAGTGTAAACAGGCAAAAGATAAATCATTGTGTTACGGGCGCACGATAAATGCTATAAAAAAAAAAAAATAGTATTAATAGACGTCGTTATTTCGTTCGTAATTAAAGGGGCCATATGCAGCTTACCGGATAAGTGGAGTACTGGAAATAATAAAAGAGAGCCTAAAATTCCATTATGTTAATAAAAATAATTGTGTTACAAAATATGTTGACACGTGACAATCGAGTAACAATGATGTTATTACCTTCATTCAGTAATTCATTAGACATGATTAGACGTCATCGCTAAAACAAGTGGACTGTAATTGAATCTCCAAAGTTCCGCCGTGGTATTTTGCTGTGGCCGTTGTCAACGCTATGGCCTACTTTGTCTCGCGCCCACGGGTACGCTTGAAGCTGACTACATGGTCATATCGATCTCTCGTTAGGCTATTGCCCAAGGCGACACAGACCAGGAGTGAGTGTGTGTGTGTGTGTGTGTGTGTGTGTGTGTGTGTGAGAGAGAGAGAGAGAGAGAGAGAGAGAGAGAGAGAGAGAGATGAATCGCGGATCGCCCTATATTCTGTGGCAGTCCGATGGAGGAGTTTGGGGTTCGGAAAAGATTACCTGCCACCATGTGTAGTGCCAGCAGTGGAGGTACGGAGGAAGTGGTGTCAGGGTAGGCGGGTGTTCTTCGTGATGAGGATGTGGTTCCCTTATTGCGATTGACTCTTTAAGAATCAACCATTTAAAACAAATACAATTTTGAAAGTTCTCACAGAATTAACCTTTATTACCGTTGTTACGGCGTAAAGTCAAGCGCCGTGATGCCAGTTGGCCGGCCGGAGTGGCCGAGCGGTTCTAGGTGCTACAGTCCGGAACCGCGCGACTGCTGCGGTCGCAGGTTCGAATCCTGCCTCGGGCATGGATGTGTGTGATGTCCTTAGGTTAGTTAGGTGTAAGTAGTTGTAAGTTCTACGGGACTGATGACCTCAGAAGTTAAGTCCCATAGTGCTCAGAGCCATTTTTCGGGATGCCAGTCGGGAACGGTAGAGCAGACAGGGCTGTGACAAGACGTCAGCCAGTTGGACGCTGACCGACCCCTCTCCAGGACGACAACGCGACAGCAGCGGCCTCTATGCGAAGAGGACGTAAGTGCCACGCCCGGCTGGTCGCGGCCCAGTTCTGCAGAAGCCTCAACACGGGCGACCTGAATAGAAGCGCCAGAGCTCATTACTTTGCTCGTACATTCTGTGTAGCTCAGACATATAATTGTTATGCTGAAGAAGATTGTTCATTTCAGATGTTGGCCTTTGCTTGCGACACATATATGTATTTTTCAAAGTATCATTTACTTTTCGTAATAAAACTCATTAATATGATTTATATGAATTGTTTGTCTAGCGATTCGGGACAGCAGGTTTCCTAGACAGCCCACATTTGACTAGTCAGGAGCAACACATACAACAATAAATTTGCAAAAGTAAACAATCAGTTGTTTTGTGGAGTTGGTTTCACTTTGGATCCGCTAGGACGTAAGTTTTTAATCGCGCAACATTTCGTGCGATACATTTGAAAGTAATGTCTCTCATTTCGTAGACAAAGTCCCACATTTATAAATTTCTATGAATTCATTGTGCCTAAAACAAGTTATAGTCCTAAGTAACAAGCAAAAAGTGACCTAAAAGTTAATAAATTTTCTGTTAAGACTACTTTCATTTCGAAACCACTCAAAAACAGTTGTGCAATCTCAGATTTACGGTACAATAACTTCAGATGTACTTACATTCACTGCCAATGATTTCCTCAGTACAAAAAAAAAAGCTCATAACAAAATCTGCTGTAACCACGTCGTACTATTTCCGTGCAGACTGTATCTTTGAACGCTGTACCGTAGAGGTACCTCAGTGTACCACTAGATCTGTCTGTCTTGCTACAGCATCTGCGGTCTCACGCTAAAGGCACTCGTACTTAAAAAAAAGTAATAAAATGGTGATCGCAGGTTCAAACGATTGGTACTGAGATGGTCGTGAAAACCTTGGATGCGGATGGATATGAAACCATTTTACAGCACCGTGTGCTGCGAACAGTCGAGCAACAGTCCGGAGACGACCGTTGTTTGTATCAGCGTGACGATCCACCGTGCCACAAAAGGAGCGATTGTGAGGCAATGGTTTGTGGACAACGACATTCCTCAAATGGACTGGCCCGTCCGGACTCCAGACCTGAAGCCAGTGGAACATCTTTGGGAAGAGTTAGAACGTAGACTCCGCTCCAGGCCACAGTGTCCGACAAGGCTATCTTCTCTGGTTTCTAACTCTCGACGAAGAATGAGCTGCCATTCCTCCAAACACCTCATTTAAAGTGTTCCCAGGAGAGTTCAATCCATCATAAAGGCTAAGAGTGGACTTACCCCATATTAATGTCCACTAATAGGATTCCGGATATTTTCCGTCAGATAGTGTATATACCTATATATCCTGTTAAAAAGAAATAGGGAAACACGAGTATCAACGTTAGTCATGTTAAATCTGTTTTGATACAGGCGGTACCTGTTTTCCTATTGCATGGCATGAGATCCTTGCTTTCAGTGTAAGCAACAATTAGTCGTTCACCGTTTCTTGACTGTGATATGCGTTACAGTGTCGGGTGCCCCTCAAAAGGAATTGAATAGTGGTGTCCCAGTGTTTTCTAGTGAGGTACACATACAGTAGTTGTCATTTGCGGACGTTGTAGTCAACCGAGTACATGCAATGCGACATCCCAATGCGGTCGTGCTGGTGCAGATGCCGGAGGCGTTGCGTCCGATTACAGTGTAATGAACTTGATACGAGAAAGGACCTTACGATCAGGTATCCTGTTCGAGTACCCTACTTGACGCGACAACACCTTCCAGCTCGCTGTCATTTCTGCCTCTGCCATGTAAACTGGCAGCTGCGTCAAAGCCGAAACGCGTTATTCACAGGCGACTCTAGATATCCTCTGACGCAAGGCGATGGCTGTGTTCGTGCGCAGAAATCTGTGGTGAGCGGTACCTGGCAAATGTTGTCAAGGAAATCGACAGGCTTCCAGGGTTCTGTGGTGGTGTAGGGAGGCTTCAGTGTTGGCAGCCATACGGATCTTGTCGTTGTCCATGGTTGCCTTACTGCCAGGATCGAACAAATCCTGTTGGACCGCGTGGTGGCTGCTACGTACGGTGGTCGCCCTGAATTCCTTCTAATGCCAGGGCCCATGTGGCGGGCATTAGCAGGGATGTCTCGCGAAGCCTGGACCTTAAAGTAATGGGATGGCCAGCGGTGAGTCGCGACATAACCACATCGTGCGTATGTGGGACATGCTTGACAGACGCGTTGGCGGTCGTTCTGTTCCATACTCTCCAAGGCCTCTCATGGGCTCTCATTGAAGAATGGAAACGGATACGACAGGGTGACCTCCGTAGACTTGGATGGACCATGCGAACTATGTGTCGGGCAGTAATAAACGCGCGTGGAAGACATACACGATAATTGAAGGTTTCAAAATCCAATGATTGTGCGATGTTTGGACGTGCAGGCAGGTCGCTTTGAGCATCTGTTGTTCTGAGGACAATGTATTTGTTCTGAAGATCATGCAGTCATTAATATGACATAATTATTGACACTGATTGCTAATGTGCGACATCTGAACGCTCACATTAGGTTTAGTATAAATGACAAGTAGATGTTGCGTTATTGTACTGTGCTATCGTCTGTAGCATCTCGAAACTGATATTGTTTTTGTAGTTATTCTGTCCTGTGGCAGGTCATTTGTTTCAACTGTCTATTTCTTATTTGTCAAACTACGTATTTGTTATGTTCACTGTTACAAAATGTTGTAAATTTAGGACACATATGACCTAAGAAACGGTGTTTATTACAACATGAAATGTCAGAATGACATTAGCATATAAAGAAAATGCACTCCAACCCAGGATCGAACCCTCGACCTTCTGCATGCTAACCCAGAACTCTGTCCACTGCACCAACTGTACAGCACAACCAATACATTTACATCTACATATATACTCCGCTAGCCACCAAGTGGTGTGTGGCGGAGGGCACAATTCGCACCAAAGTCATGTTTGCCCATCCCCCCCCCCCCCCCCCCTCTATTCCACTCGCTTATCGCGCGAGGGAAAAACGACTGTACGAACGCCTCAGCACGAGCTCTAATTCCCCTTATCTTTGAATGGTGATCATTGTACGAGTTGAAAGTTGGTGGTAATAATATATGCTCTACATCCTCGGCGAAGATCATATTTCGGAATTTAGTGAGCAGCCCCTTCCGTTTAGCGCGCCGTCTATCTGCAAGTGTGTCCCAATTCAAACGTGCTAGGAGATTTATGCTAACAGAGGTAGTTACTATACACGTGGTTACAATGTTGCCAGATTGCCACTCTTTAACGTCCTTTTTCTGCCGGATGTACTTGCTGGACGAAATTTAGTGACAGACATGTTTTTATCGCTGGAATGTGAGGACTCGCGCTGCGAAGCCCGAGTGCGCAAATTTCGCTTCACTCTGCGCGTGCCCACACACACACGCGCGCGCGCACACACACACACACACACACACACACACACACACACACACACACCCTTCTATCGGTCCTACCTATTAAGGACACTATATTTATGAACAGTACTCAAAAATCGGCCGAACAAGCGCCTTATAAGCCACTTCCTTTGTGGATGAGTTACATTAGATTATTTCTATGAATCTGTCTCTCATCTACTTTTCCTACTATTTGTTGTATGTGGTCAGTTCACTTAAGGTCGCCCTGGATACTTAATCGTAGATGTTTCACAGTAGCTATTGTTTCCAGCAGTCTGTCATCAATAGTCTAATTCTACATTAGTGGATTTCTTTTCCTCTGTATGCGCAGTATGTTACATTAATTTACATTCGCGGTCAATTGCCAGGTCCTCGACAGTTCCACAATACTGTGCAGGCCATTTTGCAAATTGAGACTGTCTTCGGGCGGCGCTACTTTCTTATAGACAACCACATCTCTTGCGAACAGTGTTAAAGAGCGTCCTACGCTTTTTGCTATATCTCTTATGTACATTGTAAACAGTATGATCCTATCGCACTTCCTGGAGTAGTCCGGAAAATATGTTTAGATGTGTCGATTTTGTTGGGTTTCGTGTGCAGGCGAGTCGGTAATCCGGTCGTAGATCGGCTGCGATATTCGGTAAGCTCCACAGTGTTCTAAGGATTGTGAACGTCTTTTTATTGATCCACGAATTTTGGGAAGCTATGATGATATTTTTTCAAATTGCCTTTCATTTCGAGGTGCAATGTGGCGTAGGCTTCTCTTGTACCTTTGCATGTCCTGAAACCAAACTGATCTTAGTCTTCACTTTTTTCTATCTACTCGTTTGGATATTACTCGGGTTAGCAGTTTGCAAGCAAGACCTGTCGAGACTAATCAACCAACAGTTTTTCACATTAACCACACGTGCTTTCCTTGGTTACCTCAATTTGTGAAACCTAACATAACGGTGCAGTAAAAGGTACCCTCGGGCGCGCATTTAAATATGATTGACAAGCTACACTGACGGACAAAAAATCGCAACACCAAGAAGGAACTGTGCAACATAAACGAAACTTTGTAGGCATGTTTCAACACCTGGTAGATGAGGTCTATTAAAATTTCACATTAGTCGCGTAAGGGTGGGAGTGTAGCGCGACTATGGGGATTCAAATCGCGTTTGGGTTAAATAAACTCTTGAACGGTCTCGAGCGTTAGTTACCTTCGAAATTGGACGTGATATGTTAGTCAAGAATGCCTTTAAGGCGCCGTTATTAACACCTCAGTTAGTTTGAACGATGTCGTGTAATAGGGGCACGTGACGCTGGACGTTCCTTCTGCGATATTGCAGAAAGACTTGACAGGTATGTAGCCACTGTATATGTTTGCTGACCGCAAAAAGACCGGGCGCTGGACAGCGACGTGCGCTACGGAAGCAGAAGACCACCGTGTTGGGGGTAGAGATCTGTCCGAGTACGGCTCTGGCGCATCCTACTCCACCTGCAGCAGCTATCTGAGCATCAGTCGGCACCACACTGACGCAAGAAACTGTGACAAATCTGTTACTTCAAGGTGAGCTCCGAGCCAGACGCCCTGTAGCGTGGTTTCCACTCACGTCGAACGACAGCCATTTGCGGCTTCAGTAGTGTCAGGCGATAGTTCACTGGAGGACAGCGTAGAGGTGTTTTGTTTCTTTCTGACGAAAGCTGGTTCTGCTTCGGTGCCAGTGATGTCTGTGTGTTGGTTAAGAAGCCTGCAACTAGCCAATCTGCATACTAGACACAATAGACCTACACGTAGAGTTAAGATCTGGGGTGCGATTTCGTACGACAGCAGGAGCACTCCGTGGTCATCCCACGCACCGTGACTGCAAATTTGTACGTCAGTCTGGTGATTCGACCTGTTATGCTGCCATTCATGAATAACATTCCAGGGCGCGATTTCCAACAGGATAGCGTTCGTTCAGATACCGCTGTTGTAACTGAGCCTGCTCCTCTGAGTGTCGACATGTCGTCTTGGCCTATTCGATTACTAGATCAGTTGACAGCTTACGGCACGATACCTCAAGCGTCATCACCAAACATTAAACAACTGCGATATCAGCCACATCCGAAGTACCTGGGGGTCACTCTACATAGGACATTATCCTTCAAAAGACATCTGGAAAAAGTATCCAATAAACTAAGCTCACGGAACACCCTCATTCAGAGGCTCTGCAGCACTAACTGGGAAGCAGCAGCAGACACACTGCGAACCTCTGCACTCGCCTTAGTGTACTCTGCAGCCGAGTAATGTGCACCAACCAGCGTGGTTAACCAGCAAGCATGTAAACAAGGTGGACACCAAGCTCAACGCTGCTATGAGAACCATAACTGGGTGCACAAAGACTACCCCACTATATTGGCTTCCAACACTTACTCATGTAGCTCCACCCTTCCTGGGATGACAGGAAGCTCTCATGGTTCAAATGGCTCTGAGCACTATGGGACTCAACATCTTAGGTCATAAGTCCCCTAGAACTTAGAACTACTTAAACCTAACTAACCTAAGGACATCACACACACCCATGCCCGAGGCAGGATTCGAACCTGCGACCGTTGCAGAAGCTCTCATGAAGGAATCCACAAAAATAATGAAAACCCCCTACTTCCTGTCCATGAAGATGTCCCAACTTTGGAAAGAATACGCCTCCGCTCCCGAAATCCTCCTTTAAGACTGGCGCAACAACTGTCAGCCGCCAACTTCAGCATGGATACTAAATGGCACGAGAGTTGAAGTGATAGTGCCTCCCCTGACAACCGTGAACTTATCTGTCCATCACAGAAACCTAAGGGCTTTGAACTTCCACGACAGCTATGGAAAAGCCTAAACAGAATCCGAACGGGACATGAACTATGTGCACACAATCTACACAAGTGGGGGAAAGCTTCCTAAGCCGTAGCTGTGACTGTGGGGCACCTAATCAAACAGTACAGCACATCGCCCAGGACTGTGAATTAAGAGCCTAGCAGGGTAGTAGGGCTGACTTCTTCAACGGCACACCGCCCTGCCTCGAATGGATCGCCAATTTGGACGTCAGAATTTGAAGACTTGTGTAACGCAAAATATCTGCTGTGATGTTAGTTTTTATTGTGTTTGTGTATTATATTTTATCTGAATATGTATCCTTCACTTACGTATTTTATAGTGTATTTTATCATGTAATTTCATAATGTAATAAGTGTAAACCATGTATGTAGCGCCATACGCTAAATAAATATAGCATTGGACATCCCTGTATTGACCGACCAAGTGCAACAGGCATCGAACCCGATACCACAAACTGACATCCGGCACCTGAACAACACGACGCGTGCACGTTTGCATGCAGACATTCAACAATCTGACAAACTGCCTATTGGCTTCTGTCTCGGGTTCTTCGGCCGACGTTCGTCTGGTGATTTTGTCGGCCGGAGTGGCCGTGCGGTTCTAGGCGCTACAGTCTGGAGCCGAGCGGCCGCTACGGTCGCAGGTTCGATTACTGCCTCGGGCATGGATGTGTATGATGTCCTTAGTTTAGTTAGGTTTAATTAGTTCTAAGTTCTAGGCGACTGATGACCTCAGAAGTTAAGTCGCATAATGGTCAGAGCCATTTGAACCATCTGGTGATTTTACTGACGTTTTCCCGCATCTCGTGGTCGTGCGGTAGCGTTCTCGCTTCCCACGCCCGGGTTCCCGGGTTCGATTCCCGGCGGGGTCAGGGATTTTCTCTACCTCGTGATGGCTGGGTGTTGTGTGATGTCCTTAGGTTAGTTAGGTCTAAGTAGTTCTAAGTTCTAGGGGACTGATGACCATAGATGTTAAGTCCCATAGTGCTCAGAGCCATTTTTTTACTGACGTTTCGCACGAGTGTCTGGCATTGTCAAAGCTTGACCCCCCATTGCCGGTGGTGAACTGGGTGAAGCTTAGACAATGCCAGACACTCGTGCTGGCGAAACGTCAGTAAAATCAGGAGATGAACGTCGGCCGAAGAACCCGAGACAGAAGCCAATAGGCAGTTTGTCAACAAGTGGCCACGGAAGCCTTAATGATGATGATGATGATGATGATGTCCCATACTCCAAGGAGCGTAGGGGACGATGCGGGAGACCCGCACCGCTGTACTAGGCAAGGTCCTAGTGGAGGTGGTTTGCCATTGCCTTCCTCCGACCGTGATGGGGATGAATGATGATGATGAAGACGACACAACACCACCCAGTCATCTCGAGGCAGGAAAAATCCCTGACCCCGCCGGGAATCGAACCTGGGACCCCGTGCGCGGGAAGCGAGAACGTTACCGCAAGATCACGAGCTGCGAACACGGAAGCCTTATCAATTTAGTATTCAACACTCTAAGACAGTTTATTAACGTACTAGCATTTCACTTCTGCAATGGCTTACTTATCTCGCGCTTCCATTAACCTGTGATCTTGCAGCGTTAATCACTTAAATAAGGTATCTAGACAAATGTATTCCCGAAATTTCGTTACGCTACATTAATTACTTTATGGTGTTGCTATTTTTTTCCGTCAGTGTGTGTGTGCTGGTGTGCAGATTCTGCCCCTCGTTTCTGGAGGCAAGCCGAAGTGCCGCCGGTGGAGCGCGGCAGCCATGTCTCTACTGTGAGATCGGCGCGGCTCCCCTATTGTGGCTGGCAATGGGTTTGTGTTTGGGGAGGGTTGCGGCGGCAGTATGCGGCCGCTTTCTGGTGCGGTGAAGTCAGAAGAACTCTCTTTGTTCGCGGGGCACGACGGCCGCTGCTCGAGTTCCCCGGCACCGGCATTAATTGTGCGGGAAGCCGCACACGCCGCTTTTGTCCGAGACCGAGCGACCTGCGTTCACGCGATGCTTAGCGAAGCCCGGGGCAGCATTCCGGGTCTCTGGACCGAGGGACACACAATGCAGTCAGCTGCTGGCGAGCGCCTGGGAAGCTTCCCGAGACAGCGCGGCGCTGGCGCCAGCCGCAAAGTAGCTTTTCTCCGCGTGCATTGTGAGGGAAGATTTCCCGAGCTGGCGGCAGCTCGTGCGGTGCAGTAGCCGAAGCCGCAGTTGAGCGCTTAAATAATGTGAAGTAGGCAACTGCTGTCGGGGAAGAGAGAGTATCTGAGGAAGTGGTAATGTATGCGTAGAGCCGTGCACTGCGTAATTGCCTTTATCACAACTAACTACAAATGATATTAAAGGGCTTTGTAGAGTGTGGCCGTCATTTCTTTGACAGCGGTTTTTGTTTTTTACGACTTCGGACGCAGTGGTCAGGAGAAATGGGCTGCAGGGTGGTGGAGCACTGTTGTCGTAGGAAATCTGGACGGGAGCAGAAATGATTAGCGAACAAGTTAACGCACTGAACACAAGACTTACTCAACTTGTAAGCGAAAGAAGACTCCTTAGTAATTTTGGAGAAGAAGCGGAGTCCAGCTATCATTACCAACAAGGACGAGGCTCTCCAAAGTAAGCACGAACTATGGTGTCGGGACTGCAAGTGCGAGTGTGGAGGCGGGCTGCGCCCTCCCGCCCTGTGTTGCGGCGGCAGAGGCCGCTCGTAGTGCCGAGCCGCAGCGGGCGTGGGTCAGCGGGCGCGCACCATTGGGTCCGCAGATGCCGCACGGCCGCTGTCACTTGCAATTCTGTTGCCAACTATGTGACGCCCATCGGGTCGTATCGATACATGATACCACAATTTCCACATCTCCTTCCAGGCGTTTACAAACAACGTTACAACAGGACGCAATCACGTCCCCTGTTCAGTGGTTGTGTACAGACCAAAGAAGTGCCGCCTTCCATGGCCCAGCTGTTTCATTCAGTGACATATCATCTTTCAGTAGTCTTTGTTTTGATGCATAACGAATGCTGTGTGCTGAGCTTTTTACCTCAAAATAAAAAAATTGTGGCTTGTTTTAGGCATTGACTCTGATATACGAGCGTCACTCCAAAAGAAATGCATACCATTTTTTTAAAATCCATCCTTTATTCTACATGTTTGAAATTTTTACGGTGTGTAGATACATCCTTTAGGAACAATATTTTCATTTCTCTACATAATTTCCATCTCTCTCAACTGCCTTACGCAGCGCCTGTATACCCGCACCGTAAAATTCTGGACCAATCTGTTGGAGCCACTGTTTGGCAGCGTGCACAAGGAAGTCATCATTTTCAAACCTTGTTCCACGAAGAGAGTCTTTCAGTTTGTCGAAGACATGATAGTCACATGGAGCCAGATCAGGACTGTAAGGCGGGCGTTTCAGTGTTGTCCATCCGAGTTTTGTGATCGCTTCCATGGTTTTTTGACTGACATGTGGCCGTGCATTGCTGTGCAACAGCAAAACATCCTGCTTTTGCCGATGTGGTCGAACACGACTCAGTCGAGTTTGAAGTTTCTTCAGCGTCGTCACAAATGCATCAGAATTTATGGTGGTTCCACTTGGCATGATGTCCACAAGCAAGAGTCCTTCGGAATCGAAAAACACCGTAGCTGTAACTTCTCCAGCAGAAGGTGTGGTTTTGAATTTTTTTTTCCTTGGGTGAATTTGCATGATGCCACTCCATTGATTGGCTCTTCGTCTCTGGTGAAAAATGATGCAGCCATGTTTCATCACGTGTCACAATTCTTCCAAGAAATTCATCTCCACCATTCTCGTACTGTTCCAAAAGTTCGCTGCATACCGTTTTTCTTGTTTCTTTGTGAGCCACTGTCAACATCCTGGGAACCCACCTGGCACAAACCATTTTTAACGCCAACACTTTCAGTATTCTGCAAACACTTCCTTCCCCTATCCCACCGTATCGTGCCAATTCGTTCACTGTGATGCGTCTGTCAGCAGTCACCAATTCGTTAACTCTCTGCACATTGTCTGGAGTGTGTGCAGTACGAGGCCTGCCGCTGAGAGGACAATCCTCGACATTGCCGTACCCGCTTTCATCACGTAACCTGCTTACCCACCGACTAACTGTACTGCGATCGACAGCAGCATCTCCATACACCTTTTTCAACCTCTTGAGGATGTTTCCCACTGTCTCGTTTTCACAGCACAGGAATTCTATGACAGCACGTTGCTTCTGACGAACGTCAAGTGTAGCAGCCATCTTGAAGACATGCTGTGACGGCGCCACTCACGGGAACAGGTTGACCTAAGTTTGAAAAGAAGCGGGAAGGATGTATCTACACACCGTAAAACTTTCACACATGCAGAATGAAAACTGTATTTTTACAAAAATAGTGTGCATTTCTTTTGGAGTGACACTCGTATAACTTTAAAAGCGTAACCCTGTCGCAATGTGCATAATCCACTCAAAATTAAGGTACATAAAATAATCTCATGGTCAGTAATGTATTGCTGACTGGTTGCTCTTTGGTGTATGCATGTATTAAGTATTATCTCTGCCCAGCGTCATCCAGTCTAAAAAAATATTGTAAGCACCTGAATCTTAAGAAACTGTTAACCTCATATTGCGTTGTCCTCAATACGTTGCATTAATGCTTTGTAGATGCTCGAAAATGGCACAAATGCTGAAATTGCAGAAGTAAAATAAAAGCTGTAAGAGCTGAAAGCAAACATGAGGTCACTTAAAAAATTTATAAAAGCTGTGAAATCCATGTTACAAGAAAGTAATCCGATAGGGCATTATCGAAAAGAGTTCGCTACATCGCTATCAACCAGTCAGAATGAAACCGTGTAAGAGGTGCTGTGAAGCATGTTGTGGGTTCGACCCACCTAGGTAACTTAAGTAAAGCAGTTGATAAGCAGTTCTGTGGCTTTGTAAATCCGTTTTACTATTTTTCGTCCCTTCTGGTGCCTAGCTTCCCTATAATGATGAACTCGCTTTCTGTTGTGGGAGCGTTGTGTGGTAAACCTTGTAGGTGTTGCTGGAAAACAGCAACTTAGATCTCCTTACGGAGTTTCACCCTCTCTGTGCTCATCCTCGATGGCGCTGACGATCATCATCATCATCAACAACAACAACAACAACAACAACAACAGCAGCAGCAGCACGACATTACCATCTACACGCACTCAGCACAGTAACATACTTTCAAGCTACACAGTATGCGTAATCTGTCGAAGTGACTCCAACAGGAAATGTTTTTACTAGACCGTGAGCCATGCGAATAAATACACTACTGGCCATTAAAATTGCTACACCACGAAGATGACGTGCTACAGACGCGAAATTTAACCGACGGGAAGAAGATGCTGTGATATGCAAATGATAAGCTTTTCATATCATTCACACAAGGTTGGCGCCGGTGGCGACACCTACAAGGTGCTCACATGAGGAAAGTTTCCAACCGATTTCTCATACACAAACAGCAGTTGACCGGCGTTGCCTGGTGAAACGTTGTTGTGATGCCTCGTGTAAGGAGGAGAAATGCGTGCCATCACGTTTCCGACTTTGATAAATGTCAGATTGTAGCCTATCGCGATTGCAGTTTATCGTATCGCGACATTGCTGCTCGCGTTGGTCGACATCCAATGACTGTTAGCAGAATATGGAATCGGTGGTTTCAGGAAGGTAATACGGAACGCCGTGCTGGATACCAACGGCCTCGTACCACTAGCAGTCGAGATGAAAGGCATCTTATCCTCATGGCTGTAACGGATCGTGCAGCCACGTCTCGATCCCTGAGTCAACAGATGGGGACGTTTGCAAGACGACAAACATCTGCACGAACAGTTCGACGACGTTTGCAGCAGCATGGACTATCAGCTCGGAGACAATAGCTGCGGTTACCCTAGACGCTGCATCACAGACAGGAGCGCCTGCGATGGTGTACTCAGCGACGAACCTGGGTGCACGAATGGCAGAACGGCATTTTTTCGGATGAATCCAAGTTCTGCTTACAGCATCATGATGGTCGCATCCGTGTTTGGCGACATCGCGGTGAACGAACGCACATTGGAAGCGTGTATTCGTCATCGCCATACTGGCGTATCACCCGGCGTGATGGTATGGGGTGCCATTGTTTACACGTCTAGGTCACCTCTTGTTCGCATTGACGGCACTTTGCACAGTGGACGTTACATTTCAGATGTGTTACGACCCGTGGCACTACCCTTCATTCAATCCCTGCGAAACCGTACATTTCAGCAGGATAATGCACGGCCGCATGTTGCAATTCCTGTACGGGCCTTTCTGGATACAGAAATTGTTCGACTGCTGCCCTGGCCAGCACATTCTCCAGATCTGTCACCAATTTAAAACGTCTGGTCAATAGTGGCCGAGTAACTGGTTCTTCACAATACGCCAGTCACTACTCTTGATGAACTCTGGTATCGTGTTGAAGCTGCATGGGCAGCTGTAGCTGTACACGCCATCCAAGCTCTGTTTGACTGAATGCCCAGGCGTATCAAGGCCGTTATTACGGCCAGAGATGGTTGTTCTGGGTACTGATTTCTCAGGATCTATGCACGCAAATTGCGTGAAAATGTAATCACATGTCAGTTCTACGAGGTGCATTCAAGTTCTAAGGCCTCCGATTTTTTTTCTAATTAGGTACTCACCCGAAATCGATGAAACTGGCGTTACTTCTCGACGTAATCGCCTTGCAGACGTACACATTTTTCACAACGCTGACGCCATGATTCCATGGCAGCGGCGAAGGCTTCTTTAGGAGTCTGTTTTGTCCACTGGAAAATCGCTGAGGCAATAGCAGCACGGCTGGTGAATGTGCGGCCATGGAGAGTGTCTTTAATTGTTGGAAAAAGCCAAAAGTCACTAGGAGCCAAGTCAGGTGAGTAGGGAGCATGAGGAATCACTTCAAAGTTGTTATCACGAAGACACTGTTGCGTAACGTTAACTCGATGTGTGGGTGCATTGTCTTGGTGAAAAAGCACACGCGCAGCCCTTCCCGGACGTTTTTGTTGCAGTGCAGGAAGGAATTTGTTCTTCAAAACATTTTCGTAGGATGCACCTGTTACCGTAGTGCCCTTTGGAATGCAATGAGTAAGGATTACGCCCTCGCTGTCCCAGAACATGGACACCATCATTTTTTCAGCACTGGTGGTTACCCGAAATTTTTTTGTTGGCGGTGAATCTGTGTGCTTCCATTGAGCTGACTGGCGCTTTGTTTCTGGATTGAAAAATGGCATCCACGTCTCATCCATTGTCACAACCGACGAAAAGAAAGTCCCATTCATGCTGTCGTTGCGCGTCAACATTGCTTGGCAACGTGCCACACGGGTAGCCATGTGGTCGTCTGTCAGCATTCGCGGCACCCACCTGGATGACACTTTTCGCATTTTCAGGTCGTCATGCAGGATTGTGTGCACAGAACCCACAGAAATGCCAACTCTGGAGGCGATCTGTTCAACAGTCATTCGGCGATCCCCCAAAACAATTCTCTCCACTTTCTCGATCATGTCGTGAGACCGGCTTGTGCGAGCCCAAGGTTGTTTCGGTTTGTTGTCACACGATGTTCTGCCTTCATTAAACTGTCGCACCCACGAACGCACTTTCGACACATCCATAACTCCATCACCACATGTCTCCTTCAACTGTCGATGAATTTCAATTGGTTTCACACCACGCAAATTCAGAAAACGAATGATTGCACGCTGTTCAAGTAAGGAAAACGTCGCCATTTTAAGTATTTAAAACAGTTCTCATTCTCGCCGCTGGCGGTAAAATTCCATCTGCCTTACAGTGCTGCCATCTCTGGGACGTATTGACAGTGAACGCGGCCTCATTTTAAAACAATGCGCATGTTTCTATCTCTTTCCAGTCTGGAGAAAAAAAAATCGGAGGCCTTAGAACTTGAATGCACCTCGTAGTATAATATATTTGTCCAATGAATACCCGTGTATCATCTGCATTTCTTGTTGGTGTAGCAATTTTAATGGCCAGTAGTGTAAATTCAAAAATATTTTATAATGCTCTCTCTGTCGGTCAGACGCAAACTTGCACAATGCGCTTCCTCTTGGCCAGGAGCAAACGTCGAACAGCAGAAAAATGCCACCCATGGCTACAGGGACACGGGTGACGTCATAATGACGTCAGGGAGTGGTGCGGAATTCAGTTAGCACGTGGCGCAGCCCTGCTACCGCAGACTTCGCTGGCGCCTGTGATACGCGGTCGCTTGCACAACCAACGCGCCCGCCGGAACGTAAACTGATTAGTGTAAACCGCTGCGGTCGCCCTGCATCGAGCTACCTGTTCTGATGCACACCTGAAAATGTGCCCGCTAGCCCCGTCCTAACTGTTGGTATACACTGCAATTTCGGTGTACTGTTTGGTCGTATATCCCGTATCAAGTCCAAGTCCGTGCCCACAGTAACATGCTATAGGCAAATCGCGGTCGAAAGCTTTGTTTTGTTTCCAAATTTGACGCTTTAAGGGAAACGACACTGCTTTATCCCTGGAAGTCTTCTCGAAAGCGTTCGAGGTCCAGTTGAATTATAGAATGCACAGAACCAAATCATGGAAAAAGAAAAGTTATATGGAGCAGGAACAGTGATCAAAAATCAGTACATCTACATGACTGCAATGCAATTCATAATTAAGTGCCTGGCAGAGGATTCATCGAACTATCTGCAAGCTGTTTCCACTCTAGAACAGCCCGCGGGAAAAACGAACTCGAAGATCTTCATTATCGTAGAATATTAGCTCTCTCCATTACCTTGTCTCTGGGGGTACACTAGCGAACCCACGTGTCGTATAAAGTCACACGACGACGCCAGAATTATTACGGATTATCCTTCAGCGCTTTGGTACAAGATTCTGAAAGATTTTTCAGAGAGAAAAAAAAAGGGAAAGAAAGAAGAAAAAGGCAATCAGCCCCGTTTTCACATACAACAGTTGATTGAAGAAAACACGCATTTGCTCATATGAGACGTGTGCACCATCTCAACAATCTTATGATGCTTCATGAGACAGTCTTTTATCACGATACCAGTAATGTAGATTCTTTCGTAAGGAAAAAACCTGAGTTTGGCATCAGGGACGTACGAAATCCGTTTTCCCAGTAGTAAACGACTCTTAATGACTGTACTGCCTCCCTGCTAAGTTCTCTCGAAACATTTTGTACCTGAAGCGCAGTTCACATTTTTCAAGCTGAAAATGTATTACCAATGCAGAACATTCTGTGTTCATCCATTTCTACAAGAAATGCGACATAGTTCACCGGATATTGGTGCAAGCAAAGTACTGTGCTTTCCTTCTGCTTGACTGTAAACCTTACTGACATGACAAGCGCAGAAATTGTAGAGGCGGCAGCTGAAACAATCCAAGCCGTCGTTATTTTTATGATTCTCCTCACGTCGTCCTTCACTCAGAAATGAATATAGCTCATGCATACTACTATACTTCCTTACCACACAGGTGAGGTTGCTTTTGATTCTGATGAACATGTTATTTCCAACAATTTATTCTCAAATAGTAAATATTTCCAACAATTTGTTCTCAAATAGTAAATACTTTGAAGGATTCTTCAAATTTTAACCTCTTTGCTGTGTGTGGTTATCATATAGTGTCGAAGTCCTTTTGGGACTGTAGGAAGACCTGCTCAGTGTGTTCACTTGTATTTGTGATGCACACTATTTCTTAAATACAGAACTAACTGAGAGTCGGGGATGTTCGTTCTCGCGTGTGAACTTTTGCAAGGACGCTCAAAATGCAAACGTGCTGATACATTCCGAGCAACTTGAGCTCTTTCGTAATGTTTTTGTCGCCGGTGGTTGGGGCGAGTGCCTTCTGCATTCCGGTGCAGGTAAACCCGATCAGGTAGCGAAGGCCGCAGCAGAGATAATCGTGGGCTGGAACAGCTGCCTGCTGAGTCACGGAGCGGTACCTCAGCATTACGCTCGCCGTTACGGCACATTAGCATCAGCACGCCGGATTTGTGCCAGGGTCTCCTCGTCGAATAAATTGCTGGCGCCTCGATATCGTCATCGCAATTCTCGAGCCAGCTGATTACTTCAAACTGTTCCAAAAACGAACGAAATGAATTTATTGCTCCGAGGAAGGAGCTGTTCATTGTTCTCGGCGAGTAGATTTCTCACGGTAGGGCAGCGCCCTTGACCTATTGCAAAACTCTCCGATTTTCCAAGAGCTTTCAAGCACGCTGTGATCCATTTTTTTCCCCAGATTGCGTAGCTAATACTAGATTGTTGTGAAGATATTTGCGACTAGTTTTGGTATGTACCGGGTGGTTACAATTAAACCGACGATGTTCCGAGTGGTCTTGTGCGGGCTGTGTAAATTGCAAAATGCTGAAACATCGTAGGTGTGTTCATTAATCGGTGTGGTCGCAGAGTACGCCGAAAAAATAATAGTTCCACTTTCTGCCACCAGATGAAATTACGCCACTGTAAGCAATCAGAATGTGGTGTGTATGCAAGAAAAGGGGGGGGGGGGGAACGATCAAACGCATGATAACAGTGATTCTGGCACTTTTATACATTCTGAATCTTGTAGGTATAGCGGTGGAAAAATGCGTTGCAAAATCTTTTGAATTGTTGACCAGCGGGTAGAGAGAATTCTCATGACACAACTCGAGCACTGGTTGCAGCTTTTGAGGCGTGTCATGCACGGTTGGGTATAGCTACAGACACTTCATAGGCAACTGCCGTGGGAATGGGCTGTCTCCCTCTCCTTGCTGCGCCACGTGATACAACTGTTTTGTAAAATTTATTCATCATATTCTTTAGACCAGGGCTTCCCAAGCTGTTGTCCGCGGACCCCTAAAGGGGTCCGCCGGCTCTTTCTAGGGGGTCCGCGGCCACCTTTCACCAAATCGTGTAAGATAATGAGTAAAATTATTGAATAAAAATGTGAAAATCTAATTCATCACTGTTTTTTTTTTTTCGTGTGAAAAACATGTGTACTTTTACTTCAAGTCGTATCCCGAAGCAGTCTTTGCGGTTCCTAAGTGAGAACGTATACACAGTTTAGTGCCGGAGAATGCGGCTTCTCCGATCGAGTGTTTAGCAACAATACGGGGGTAGATGCACTGAAGCCTTTTAAGCTTGCGCGGAGCGAGCTTTGTAGACCAATCACAGCGCTCGCTGGCATGTATGCGGCCCCATGCATCATTAAATGTTAAACTTGCCTTGTCAGTGCACTACCTATTTCATAAGTCGATTTTTGACCCGTTTATTACTTCTAACATGGATCGGTGGCTGAAGTCAGGATCACTGAAGAAGGGTGCAGTTTCTACATCGCCTTCACAAGGGAAGTTTCCAGTTGAAATGAATGAGGAGGGAGGACGATCAAAGGAAGACTTTACATACATTTGAACATTTTTCTTCGGATTTTGACGAAAACAAACACACACACACACACACACACACACACACACACACACACACACACACACACGACTGTTACGAAATATGCATGCACCTTACATGACAGTAGCCAAATAGTGGAAGTGAACAGACCGTAAGCGACAGCTTGTCAACAGCGAACAGTTTGGACGTGAAGTTGATTGCTCTTGGAGGAAGACAGGTCCATCGTGTGAAATTTCAATTACCAAGTAATTTTAATCAAGATATAGTGTGTTGAACAAAGGGAGTAAATCCACTAGTAAGTCTCTGGATACAGTGAGAATTCCGATTGGATCGTTAATTTCAAGTTGTTTTCATTCATCTCTAAACAAAAGACTATTGATACTCGGGGGGGGGGGGGGAGGGGTCGGTCATTGGGAACATGGCACCTGCATTAAGAAACTTTCAGTTCCCATGGGTTTCGCTCTGAAATTTGGAGTTACTGTGCTCTTGACTGACTAGGGGTCCGCCATGGATTTTCGACTGAAGAAGGGGTCCGCCAGCTGAAAAGGTTGGGATGCCCTGCTTTAGACCATTTATTGACATGAGGCTTTTGCGCGCTGTTTGTCGGCGATATTCCCGCAGTGCAGCGCTGCTATAATTGCTGTTCTGATAAAACAACTTTCCCAGTAGTGCACAGTGTTTCTTCTCAATAGCCATTGCAGCATTATTAACCCTTTACAGCGACAGTTACTTCACAAAGGAAATTAGCAAGCGTCGCCAACATACTGACGTGAAAACAGGAAACGTGTCACATTTGTGTGGTTACAGCGGCATATTTCACCAAGTGGCAGAAAGTGGAACTATTGTTTTTTTTCAGCATACTGCGCAAGCGCACCGATTAATGAACGTACCTACGATGTTTGAGCGTCCTGTGATTATACAGCCCGCACTACAGCACTCGGTGACATAGTCACCTTAATTTTAACATCCAGTAAAATAGTTCTCTGTAAATGCATCGTTTCGAGAGTTGTACCGTTGAACTGTAGGTTCCCCTTATAACTGGCTGCTTTAATTAGTTGATAGTTTGGAGGAAGGCAACGGCTTAGCTCTTCTAGTAGGACCATACCAAGTAAGACACATGTTGTTCAAAAATGGTTCAAATGGGTCTGAGCACTATGGGACTTAACTTCTGAAGTCATCAGTCCCCTAGAACTTCAACTACTTAAACCTAACTAACCTATGGACATCACACACACCCATGCCCGAGGCAGGATTCGAACCTGCGACCGTAGCAGTCGCGCGGTTCCGGACTGAAGCACCTAGAAGCGCTCGGCCACCGCTGCCGGCCGCATATGTTGTCCGAAACAATTTTCGGATTGATGACTACATTAATTTGACGTACATAGTAGCATGTTACCTTTTTTTTAGTGCAGCAAATACTTTACATGTAAATTGTTAGAGAAAATACGTGACGTTTGTTATTTGCGGAAACATCCTTATAGAATCGATATTGGGAACAATGGGGACAGGTTAAAACATGAAGACAGCATTCAGGAAGCGCCGTGCTTGTAATGAACTTGCGTTGCTGTCGACAAGACATCACCTCAGTGTGGTTCGTAATCACCGACGTACGGCGCTCGTCTCCATTTCGAAAGGACGACGGTTATATCCTCCTCGGGCCATCTAGATTTAGATTTTACTTGGTTTCACTAAATCGCATAAACGTCATCTTTTTCCTTTAAAAATGTCGAATCTGCAACTTCCTGGCAGATTAAAACTGTGTGCCTGACCTAGACTCGAACTCGGGACCTTTGCCTTTCGCGGGCAAGTGCTCTACCATCTGAGCTACCCAAGGACGACTCACGCCCCGTCCTCACAGCTTTACTTCCGCCAGTACCTCGTCTCCTACCTTCCAAACTTCACAGAAGCTCTCCTGTGATGGTTATGTTAGGTTAGGTTCGCAGGAGAGCCTCTGTAAAGTTTGAAAGGTAGCAGACGAGGTACTGGCGGAAGTGAAGCTGTGAGGAAGGACCGTGAGTCGTGCTTGGGTAGCTCAGTTGGTAGAGCACTTGCCCGCAAAAGGCAAAGGTCCCGAGTTCGACTCACGCCCCGTCCTCACAGTTTTAATCTGCCAGGAAGTTTCATATCAGCACACACTCCGCTGCAGACTGAAAATCTCATTCTGGAAACGTCGAATCTGGTTTCCTTCCCCACTCTTCCCCTACCCGATTGTGTGCTGCAATAACCTTGTCGTCAACTGGTTGCCCTTAATGTTCGTTTCTTTTACTTTATAGCCAGGCGATGCGCTCCTGAGACGGTCAGCCGCTCATCCGTGCTGGTAGGCGCTCAGTTCATTGCAGCCTCACAAGTGGTGCTACGTGAGTCGTAATTATGTCGCTGAACAGCTGACCACTTCACGCAGTTACTGGCTCCGTCATTGCAAGAGAGCAGTCTCAGACATTTTGCGGAGGGACCCGTCCCGAGTACTTTGCTAGCGGACTTTCGTACGACACACCATAGTTTCCGGAAAATGGATTTTGACGTTTCATGCGTATCTCCTACAGCCGTAACGTTCGTCCTGTTTTCGGTCAAGTGAGCATGGCGCAGCGGCTAAGATTCGTGGCTACAATGTTGGTCGTACTGATATGCCATCTGTAGTGTTCACTTTCAGAGACAGGTTAAAATTTTCATGAAAAAATTCAAAAGTGCTCCTGACTTGCTAGAGAAATCGTTTCGAAGGAGGATTTTATAGAAACAACAACGTCATGTTTAATTTTGCGTCAAATTAATGCACCAGCTTTCAGAAGAATGTTCAAGTACGCATGGTTTGCACCAAAATTAATCGAAGAAAGAACGGTCTTTTTAAATGTAAACGAACTGCATTTCTCCGAAATTTGCTTCTAAAAGATCTGTTGCCGGCATGGCACTAGTTTTCACTAAACGGGCGTGGTGCTCTGCGAATTTGTGTTTCGGTTGTTTCTAGGACAGGTAAAATCCAGGATTCTATTCTAGCACACAGAGGCGTTGAGCACTACGCACATTTAATGAAAGCTACTGCCTTGCAAGCGATAGCGATTAAGGCAATTCTGTAGTCTATTCTGTAACAAACGGAGTACATATTTAGAGAGAATTTGCTGTAATAACTGATTTATTAAAGTAATTACTAAGGCGAAAATGAATTGTTCTGAACAGTTTTGCATGACATATACTACTTGACGATATTCTGTACAATGAAATTGAAAAACGGAGTGCATAGGCAGGATTTGAACCCCAACCGCCAGCATGGTACCCACGAACCTCAGTCACTGTGTGGGGCGGCAGGTGGAGTAATGTTTGTTATTAATGAAATGTAGAATGTAATGTAGAAAAGATGCATTTCCCTGCCGATTACCATACGTGGGGCGGCGGGTGGTATAATGTTATATATAAAATGTTCCTATTATTTATTTAGTGCTGTTGTTGTTGTTTGCTGTTCTCAACACTGGCTCTCTAACTACAATATTGGCAACCAGAAAGTGATTAGCAAAACGTGAAGCCTGTAATTAGAATTCCTAGTGCCCACTTCATCTGAGAAATACACTTATAGCTACAGCTTATAGCTCTGAGGAATTAGATTGTCTGGGATTCATAATCAAAAACCATTCTCTCTAAAATGTTTACTATATTCTGAAAGTCACAGACCAAAAAAAGAATCCACACAATCCAACTACCAGAGCAGTTCAGAGTCTAATGCGCTGATGCAACTATAGCTGTTCAAATTAAATGTTTAAGTGAATGCTCGCCATAATTTGATGATAATGTTCACCAAACGCCACGCTAATAATGGTAGAATGTCTGTCCTGCGGCGGCACGTGAAAATACGACATATACAAACTAAAGCTAGATCATTAACGTCATCCCAAAATTAACACTTCACTCGAAAACGATTTCATGGTTACGCGTATCCCGAGTAACTTTTTACGGCATCCGAGGCTCTTTATAGCAATGATACCGATGCTACGCGACTCCCGGCACAGATGGTGCGCTAATCAGCGTCTGGAGAGAACTGCGGCCTTTTTTTTCGCGCAGCGTTCTTATATATAAAGCCGCGGTGCGGACGGCTAAGGGAACGCCTGATCAAATCGGCTCTCCCGACTAGCCGCTGGGCTAGTAATGCACCACTTTAAGTTATCGAATAAATCATTGCTTCCTTTGCTGATGGCCGATGAAGCTCTCAATTTAAATGTGCAATGGGCACACAGGTAAGTAATCATAATAAAAGTCTGACGTGGCTAAGTCAAATATTTTGGGCGAGAGAATTAATTTAATTACACTGCACGCAGTAGACGAGCTCTGAACTTGCCCTTTGGAGATACGCTATCGCTATAGTTTTATAGTTATTCAGTTGAAACTTCTCACATCTTCATGATTATAGCGGATCTCCCTTCTACTTAAATTTAAACATCCTAGTCTTATTTATTCGCCTACTTAATCTATCTTGCTTCATTAATTTCTAAGACAAAAACCAGAAAATCATGAATTTCAACTAAAATTTTAATTTGAGAGATCCAGAATACTGTTTCTACTAAATTATTATGCAAAAGGAATCTAAATATAAAGTTTCTAGCTCTTTTCTGTTGCGCCGATGATTTTTACAGAAAAACATCCAAATTTCGAAAATGGTTTAATAAAGTATTGCACAACATTTATGACTTGAGACCTAGTTACAGCGGACTGGCTGGCACACAATGGAAAGACTGATGTGAATTTTATAAGGCGTGAGTAGGCTGCTTCCCTACAACTGCGCTGCTCTTGCTTCCCCGAAACTTAACGAATGTTATGAGTATAAGGAAATACATAAGGAACTTAAACGTCGTTTTGTCGGAAATTAGGGGCCGCCGCATGGAAAGCTGCTAGCCATGTACTCACGACAGGTCCACCTGGAATATACTTAAGCTTCATCGTAATCGGTGGTTAACGTGTCTGATACTCCCCTTGTTAGTCGGAAAATGAGACTACTGTAGTCGCTCTGTGATGTCCTGATTAACCTCGTCTGCTTATAATGACGTGAACCTTTGAACGAGAATGTATTTCAATATCCTTCGCTGTAAAAAAAGGAAGAGAAGAAAAAAAAGATGGCTAGCAGGCTCAGAGGATGGCGCAATGCCTTGTCACCCTCTGCCGTGTGGGGGCATCGAGGGGTGAGTCAGCACACCGCTGTCCCAGTCGCCGCCGTCATTCCAGACAGAGCAGCCGCTACTCGTTGTTCGTGTAGCTCCTCAATTGGCATCACGAAGCTGTGTGCATCTTAATCCAGTCTGCTGACGAAACGAGAATCTCAGGCAGTATCCGGACTCGAACCCGCGTAATTGCGCCTCTGAATGGCAGTCAGACACACTGACCACTTTTTTCCCCTTGTGTTTTTCTATCTGCTCCTTTGTCGCTTCTCTTCTGAAGCTCTGGGTGGCCGTCGCGTGTCATCAGTCTGATTCCAACGGCGAAACTACTTGATGATATTCTGTGCAATGAAATTGAAAAACAGGGTGGATAGGCAATTTTATAGGCTCCCGTGCGTCAGTCGCCACAAACGGAACTGTTGTACAATCACTTTGTCTGTGTCAGTCTGACTGTTAAAAAACCCCTTTTTTTCAGAAACTGGTAGACATAACAAGTTGAAAATTACGTCACATACTGCGGTCTATTGTCACTTGGCTGTGTAATAAACGTTACCTGGTAAATCAATGCGCCAACGGCCTTGCCGCAGGTGTAACACCGGTTCCCGTCACATCGCCGAAGTTAAGCGCCGTCGGGCTGGGCTAGCACTTGGATGTGTGACCTTCCTGGTTTGCTGAGCACTGTTGGCAAACGGGGTGCACTCAGCCTTTGTGGGAGCAATTGAGGAGCTACTTGATTGAGAAGTAGTGGCTCCGGTCACGAAAACTGACATACGGCCGGGAGAGCGGTGTGTAGCCACATGCTCCGGAGATGAATCTCGGCTGAGGATGACACGGCGGTCGGTCGGTGCTGCGGGGCCTATAGACGCTTGCTGGGACGGAGTTTTAGTTTAGCTTTCGTAAGACAATGCAGTCAAAAAATACGGACGCCTATATAGTATATGTTGATACTCGCAAACTCATCAAAACATATATGGTACTTCACATTGACCTAGAATTATGAAATTTGGCAAGAAGCGAGGTTTCGCGGTACAAGTAAACAAAAAAAAATTGACGAAGTGCGAGGGGACACGCGTACTGAGGGTTTTGTAGAAACATTATTATGCATATAGACAGTTTATCCGGCGCGGAAATCGATAATCTAGATGATTTTTTGCCTGTTACCGATATCGGTACTGGCAAGATACAGGTCCCGGGAATTCCAAGACCCTATCAGAAACTCTGTAATAGTTCCTGAGAGTAGCCAGGGCATACAAAAGGTAGCCAGCAGCTAACAGTTTGTGTGTGTAGAGTGAGAAGATATAGTAAAATACCTCTTGCTTACTTACTAAAATATGACTACAACATACATTATATGTTTGCATGCAGTAATATTTTTCTATTATGCTTTTGACGGATGATGATTGCAATGAAAGCATAAGCAAAAGATATTTCATGTTTCTAACTCAACAGGAAGTGCCCTGAAGGTTCTGATGAGTAGTTTGCGAGTGTCACAGTGTTTAACATCACATAAATGGCCGTATCTTTTGATAGGATTGGCTTAGAAGCCTGAATTTTTCTATATCGCCATGGGACCATAGACAGTACGTGACATAAATCTTAACATCATACGTCTACCCGTGCCTGAGACAGAGGTTTCTTGACAGTGTGAGAGACACAGACAACAAAACGATCCTACAAGGGCTCCGTTTATATCGACTGAGCTACAAAACCCAGAAAATCAGAAAAATTGTTGATTTGTAATTGTATCACACGAAAAAAATATTTCTTCTGTCATTCGTTATTCGACTTCAAACTTGAAATTAAAGCAATCTCGAAAGCCGTGGAATTCCCATGACCAATATCTTGCCAGTATCAGTTTTGATATCGAGCACAAACCGTAGAGATCCTCTATAGGCGGAATGGACGTTCTGTGAGTATACGACGGCTATTCGGAAAGTGAGAAATGATCGGTCGCGAAATGGAAACCACTGTGAAAATCCGATGAGACTTTTTACAGATGTGTTCGGTAGTGTCTCTAGTATGCCTGTCGATCGTATCAAGACGCTCTTTTCAGTTGCGAGGGCACTGTGAGCGAGTAAAGGTACGAAAACAACGATGTCTCCCGCCAAGTAGGAGGGCCCGCTAAGAGGCTTCGCCTTAATGAATGCAGCCCACCTAACACAACTGCCAAGCACTTCCTTCTTCATGGCAATTCTCAGCCGCACCGTGCAGGGGCAGCGAAGACGCTCCTTGTGCCTTCTCGATGGGAAGTGTTCGATCACCCACAACACAGCCCTAATTGGCTCACCCTGAGTATCATCTCTGTTCACATGAAACGCCGGATACGAAGTCAACACTTGGGCGCAGGCTACGCGCTATAGAACAGCGTAGACAATTATCGGAAAGCATAGGCGGCTGCGTTCTATGAAGATAGTGTTGGAAATATGCTATAAGGCTCCGACAAATGTCTTAAGTAGGAGAAGTACCTGGAAGGTGTAGCTAAATGTGCAAAAAAAAAAAAAAAAAGTTTTCATTTTCACTGTGGTTTCCATTTCGCGACCGATCGCTCCTTACTTTCGGAACAACCCTCGTACATAATTTGGTTTGTACTGAATCCTCAGCGCGCGAGACCCGCTCGCACCTGGCCAGTTTTTTTATTAGACGGAGTGGCCAGCCTCCTGGTGTCTGCATGGAGATACTTGTGCTAGACGGCCCTGGCTGGCGGTACACACAGCAACGTGGGAAAATGCCCTGCAGCAGCGAGCGAGTAAGCCTCGACACGCTGAGGCGTCAAAGGCGGTTGCAAACGTCCGTGGCGCGGCAGTGTTACGTGCAAGTCATAATTCTCTTAGACAACGAAGAGTGTTTATGGCGGTGAAACCCCACCCTCAGGCTTTAGCTCGGCCACTTACTACCGTCGTTACGAATGAAAAGGAAGTGCGAGGAGTGAGTCCTCGCTTCTGAAGAAACCCGCTGTTCCCAGACGAGCACCTGTGTCTTTGCATCGTGGAGGTCGCGTATGATGTAAAACGTGCAGAATACAGTACGCGGACTAACTGGCTGAAAACGGCAGGTCCATTAATTCCGCATACATTATTCGAGATCTAGAAGGCGCCACGTACATCCGCATACCCCAGAATCACTACTCCACAACACTGCAGTCGTAATATTGATGGAGGTGCAGGGGTTAGGCCGGCCGGTGTGGCCGAGCGGTCCAAGGCGCTTCAGTCCGGAACCGCGCGACCGCTACGGTCGTAGGTTAGAATCCTGCCTCGGGCATGGATGTGTGTGATGTCCTTAAGTTAGTTCGGTTGAAATAGTTCTATGTTCTAGGGGACTGATGACCTCAGATGTTAAGTCCCATAATGCTCAGAGCCATTTGAATTTTTTGCAGGGGGTAGACAAGAATACGGGAACACAACAAACACGAAACATTACCATACCTGATACGGCGTTGGAAATTCGCTGGCATTTAAAAAAGCTTCCAGTCGTCTCTGAATGGATACATAAAGGTTGTGTATGGCTTTCAAGGCAGTCTTACACTATTCTTCCTGCAAAAAATAGTGCCAAGTTCAGCTAATGCTCATGGAGGTGGTCAGCAATGGCGCACACTTCTCCACAAAGTACACCACGAAGGCTCGATAATATCCAGGTCTGCTCAATGGAGAGTTGCCACAATTCGTCCTTATTCTCACAAAACCAGTCCTGGACATTGCGACCTGTGTGAACTGGGGCTTGTCGTCGACCTTGCAGATTAACCGTGGGGCCATGCAACATCACGAAGGGTGCCCAGATCATCACCCAAGCCTCGCCAAGTTTCCTACTTGGGACGTAAACTCGACCTACTACTACTACGTGATCAGGCCCAGTGGACCGCACGCATCTACAAGTTTCCTCATCCACTGTGTTCTGTCCATTGCTGCTATCCGCCATCCGTTCACATCTATTGACACTTGGTTTAAATCTTCATGGAGTCCACCCCTCCAACGCTTCTTGGGTATCTCTGGCGGTCTCTTCCCTGTAGGTGTGAAATCCAGGAGCTTCCGAGGCCGTCTGTGATCCTCCATCCGGGCCACATGGCCGGCTCACTGCATTCGTTTGGCTTTGACAGTTCCTGCTATGTTGAGCAGCTGGTATAGTTCCTCAAGCTCTCGGTTGTATCTGATCCTCCATTCCCCTGTATATGCATCCAGAACCTGACCGAAGATCTTCCGAAGCACTTTTCTCTCAAAAACAAGGAGCTTATGGAATCCTGTTTCTGGATGCTTCATGTCCCACAGCCATATAGAACAACAGGCTGGATCAGGGTTTTGTACAGTCGAAACTTTAACTGTCTGGAGAGATATCTGGACCGACACAATGCACAAGACAATGTTATGACCACGTTTAACACTTGCGAAGTGCTCGACCAGATGTTGGAAACAGTGCGAAACAACAATCATCCCGCCAGATGACGTTCTTCCATTGGTCCATAGTCCATGTTTTATGACATCGGCACCACGTTTTCCCGGTACAGGTATCCGCATCACTGATAAATGCTTTTGGAATTCCAGCTAGCCCTGCAGTTACCTGTTAATGCAGCTCCCCTTATGTTGTATTACTACTGAAACCATTGGCGAGTATGGCATTCAGTTCTGAAGCGAGTTTTGCACTTCTCGTTCCTTAACTTTTCCTTCACAGTACTTTTCATCGTCGTGCGTCACGATCACTCCACACGCTCTTCCGTCCGCGTTCTGACTTAGCAGATTTTTTTTCTCGCTTTTCGTGCGTGCTGTACCTACATCTGCATCTACATTTATACTCCGCAAGCCACCCAACGTTGTGTGGCGGAGGGCAATTTACGTGCCACTGTCATTACCTCCCTTTCCTATTCCAGTCGCGTATGGTTCGAGGGAAGAACGACTGCCGGAAAGCCTCCGTGCGCTCTCGAATCTCTCTAATGTTACATTCGTGATCTCCTCGGAAGGTTAAGTAGGGGGAAGCAATATATTCGTTACCTCATCCAGAAACGAATCCTCTCGAAACCTGGACAGCAAGCTACAACGCGATGCAGAGCGCCTCTCTTGCAGCGTCTGCCACTTGAGTTTGTTAAACATCTCCGTAACGCTATCACGGTTACCAAATAACCCTGTGACGAAACGCGCCGCTCTTCTTTGGATCTATTCTATCTCCTCCGTCAACCCGATCTGGTACGGATCCCACACTGATGAGCAGTACTCAAGTATAGGTCGAAAGAGTGTTTTGTAAGCCACCTCCTTTGTTGATGGACTACATTTTCTAAGGACTCTCCGAATGAATCTCAACCTGGCACCCACCTTACCAACAATTAATTTTATATGATCATTCCACTTCAGATCGTTCCGTACGCATATTCCCAGATATTTTACAGAAGTAACTGCTACCAGTGTTTGTTCCGCTGTCATATAATCATACAATAAAGGATCCTTCTTTCTATGTATTTGCAATACATTACATTTGTCTATGTTAAGGGTCAGTTGCCACTGCCTGCACCAAGTGCGTATCCGCTGCAGGTCTTGCTGCATTTCGCTACAATTTTCTAATGCTGCAACTTCTCTGTATACTACAGCATCATCCGCGAAAAACTGCATGGAGCTTCCGACACTATCTACTAGGTCATTTATATATAGTGAAAAGTATAAGTCTTGGTCGACACGGCTCCTCTGGACGCACCAAACACTTCGGCTACCGTGGTCACGGAAGCACTCACCGTACGGCACCCGCAATTTGCCCACGTTCTAATTCACTTAGGTCCGACACAATGCAGCCACAACTGCACAGGACACTGTCGTGACGACGATTAACACTTGCGAAGCGCCGAGCACATCCCGCTGGTACCGTTCGCGGTCAGACAAAACAGCGCGGCCGGCAAGGCTTGGCTGGCGTCTGCGTTAGATGTTCAAGCACGCATTTGCCGTAGTGTTTCCGTACTTTTCTCGACCCCCATACGTGGGGTGCAGTTCATTGATTCCATGATGTTTTTCGGAGCCGTGTTTAAAAGTGTGATTCGGACCGATAGGATTTGGCACGGTTGATCTTTCCTGATGATTCTTGTTTTTATTCTGTAAACCATCGATGTTGAAAGATTTAGCAACATGTTTCTATAAAGAAAACATACTGCTTCAGTGCGTTTAGTTATACTTTTAGCCCCTCATAAACGAGTGCCTTTCTGAGGGAGGATATCACATAAAAGGAGAGGGACAGGTGTTCACCAGACTTAAGTGGCAAGTTTGCTTCAAATGTGTTGCTCCGAAAATAGTCTTGTTCGTGTTGAGCACCATAACTGAACGGACATTAATTTTAGTGATTAATCATTCTAAATTAAGATGCTACAGTTTACCCTAATTTTTTGCAGGCGACCTGAAGATGTTCTGGAAGATAGAAACTGGTCGTAACAAAATAAATGTATAATAATACGCGTGTGGCGCTTGCCATAAATCGTTAATGTTTCACAGAGGTTAAGTGTTAGCCGTGTGGGCTACACACTGGACTTTCATCCGTACCACCGGTGATTCTCTATATGGGTATCCAGATTAAGATCCTCTTCGGTTTCCCTAAACCGCTTAACAGTAAATAAAATGCCAAAATGATTCCCTTGACAAGGGTGCAGACCACCCGCTTCACCGTACTTCCCGCAGCTTGTGTTCCATGTGTTAATGCCCTCGTCGACGACGCCCTTCTTCCTCCCTCCCTCCCACTCTTCCTTCCCAAACTAACTTTCCATGTTTCGTAGCCCTGTACCCAACGCAGACAGTGAAAGTATATGAGGACTAAAGACTCATTTTCTCTACATTATCGTATGGTCTCTTGAAGTCCAGCATCTATTATAAGAAAAGTAAAGCATTTTCTCCCATTTTTATAATGCAATTGTGAAATTGTCAAAGATCGCAAGTAAAAGAGACCATTAGGTAAGCACAGAAACACACTTTCTGCCAGTAGTTCAACTAATCTTTGAAACAAGTAGCAAAAAGTGATCTTTCCTACAATCACATTTTCCCAAGAACCCACGATGAAGAAGACAGAAATTAACGGGAAGAAAATATTTCACCACTCATACAATCTGTTCTATTATTTTATTTATCCCTCTTCTACTGCTAAGGCCTGAACAAACTGAATTTAGACCAGGAGGCTCATGCACTGGGCAGATTTTTAATTGAAGGTGGATATGAAAGAAAGCAGTTGACTTGGGTGGCTTCCGTTGATCTGAGCGCAACCTGTGATACTGTTAACCACATGAGACTGATACACAAGGTTTACCAAGTGACTAACGATTTTGGATTTTCAAGATTTGTGTAGTGTGTACTACAGAAAAGGCGCTTCTGTGTTACCATTCAGGGAAAAAAATAGTGGGTGGAGAAGCCAAAAAACAGGTCTCGCTCAGGGCAACGCGTCCCGATGGCAGACAGTTCATATATGCTGATGGCACGGCGGTGGCTGCCCAAGGGAGCACTTTCAGGAAAGTGGAGGAGAAATCAACTACCAGCCTTGAAATACTGGAGGATTACTCTCTCCAAAACCATCTGAAACCAAACCCAGCAAAGACGCAAGTTTTCAGGTTCCACCTGAGGGATAATGTAGCCAAAAGAAGACACCACGTGAGTTGAAAAGGGCATGCGTTAGACCACTTCTACTCCCGCAAATACTTTAGGGTCAATTTGGACAGAACTCGGGTCCCCGGGTTCGATTCCTGGCGGGGTCAGGGGTTTTCTCTGCCTCGTGATGACTGGGTGTTGTGTGTTGTCCTTAGGTTAGTTAGGTTTAAGTAGTTCTAAGTTCTAGGGGACTGATGACCATAGATGTTAAGTCCCATAGTGCTCAGAGCCATTTGGACAGAACTCTGTCATTTAAACAGCACTGTTCAGACACTGAGCAAAAGATCAGTGCTTAACCTGATCAACGCAAACTGTGCTTAACCTGATCAACGCAAACTGGGGTGACGACGCACATGTGCCGCGAGCAGCGGCCATTGGGCTGCCTGCTGGCACCTGAATATATGCCGCGCCTGCGTCGAAGAATCCGGCCCACTTGAAACACATTGATGTGGCCGTAAATGAGTCATCCCGCATCGTATCACGATGATTGAGGCTCACCACGACAGAGATGATCTGCGCTGTCGTAGTGATAGCTCCCCCTAGTATACGGCGGCAAGTAGCTGCCGAGGTGGAGATGAAGAAACAGACGACAGATAATCATCGCCCTCTACCCGGGCACCAACAATAGTCCAGGCTGTTCCGCTAAACAGAGAGTTTCCTTTGGACGTCAGAGCCAATCGCCATCACCGCCGAAGAGAGGAGACTTCAACTATGAAAAGAGGCAACACTAAATCCTATCCTGGAGCTGAAGAAAGAACTTGCGGCTGGAAGTAACAGATCCTTCACAAACTGGAAGCCTCTCAACAGGCTGAGAACTGTGGTCTCAAATTGCAAGTATAACATTGCCCGATGGGGCTTCTCGATGGGGAACCACAACGGCAATGTCCAAAAGGAAGACCAACTTACGCGCCCAAACCTCAGCACAAACTGTATCCCGGTATGTTTACAACTAGCTAATGATAAGGTCATCAGTGTAACTGGTCATTGGGCAAAAAATATTTAATCTTTTAATTTTATTACGGTTGACTTACACTAGATTTTAATGTATGGTGTTGGGGTTGGGTTGTTTGGGGGAGGAGACCAGACAGCGAGGTCATCGGTCTCATCGGATTAGGGAAGGACGGGGAAGGAAGTCGGCCGTGCCCTTTCAAAGGAACCATCCCGGCATTTACCTGGAGCGATTTAGGGAAATCACGGAAAACCTAAATAAGGATGTCCGGACGCGGGATTGAACCGTCGTCCTCCCGAATGCGAGTCCAGTGTGCTAGCCATTGCGCCACCTCGCTCGGTATATGGTGTTGTGTACAAGGAAAATAAAAAATAAACATAAACAAAGTTCCGATAACAACATGTTTGGAACTGGCGTGTGCCAGTATGATGGTGAAATTTCTTTTCGCGTAACTCCACGTAGATACGGAGCGAAGCTTCGCACTAATATTGTGAGGTGCAGCTGGCGGTGCGGCACTGTGACTCGACACTGGAACTCGCAATCGAGAGAATGCTGCTTCAAATCTCGGTCTGGATATCCATTTTTAGATTTGTCTTGGTGCCCCTAAATCGCTAAATGTAAAAGCCGCGATGGTTCATTTGGAAAGGATACTGCCGATTTTCATTGCCACCCTTCGCCCATCAGGCTTTGTAATCCGTATCTAATTACCTCGTCGTCCATGAAACGTTGAACCCCGCTGAGTTACAAAATACACATCCAAATTCACGACGACACGATATTCGTATTCTTTAGAGATTAGCACAGGAATCACTTTCTTCTAAAAATCAGTTCTGGTAACGTCCTCTTCGCCTATGGACCAGCGATAAAATTTGAAATAGTTGCTTTACGTTCGAATTGTATTCTACACACGGAAGAAGTCAGATTTCGCCGCGCTGAGTGGCCGCGTGGTTTAGGTCACCATGTCACGGATTGCGCGACCCATCCCGCCGGAGGTTCGAGTCCTCCCTCGGGGATGGGTGTGTGTGTGTGGTTAGTTTAAGCTACTGTGTAAGTCTAGGGACCGATGACCTCAGCAGTTTTGTCCCTTAGGAATTCACACACACACACACACACACACACACACACACACACACACACACACACAGACATATATATTATTTTTCTGATTTCTGTTAATCCATATTTTGAGAAATATTTACTGCTTTATTTTTCTCTTCTTGAAGTTAGAGAAAGGAGCTAACCACGATAATTTTACAAAATAGTAGTTCTGTACCGAGTTTGGTTCCTTTTCCTATGCTGATCATTCCTGTCAAAATGATCATCCACCTTTGGGCCACATAGAACCCCAGCTGTCCTTGACATTTGGCTGGAGGTGCTTGACACCTGATACCCGTACGTTGGCTCCGCAGTTTCTTTGCAGCGCGCAGAGGTGGCTTTCGAGCCCGGAGGCTCCACAGCATGACGTCCCCGACGTGATCGATAGCGTTCATATCCGGCGAATTTGAAGGGCAGGAAATCAACTGGAAATAGGCGTCACTCGCTGCCATCCTTAACAGAGAGAGATGCGAACTGGTCCGGGTGGAAGACGCCGTCTTCATGTGGGGGACGAACGACAACTGAGAGGCGGTGAAAGCGTGAGCAGTGGTTTCTCTGTGTCGCCACTGAGACATTAATTCTACAGTCGCCCTGTGTCGTTGCGTCCCGCTCAGCTGATGATTTAAGCGGCCCTATTTTGACACGACTGCATGCGCGATGGAACAGGAATCGTGCCTCTGCTGGACTGTACAACACATTTTCATTGTTGTTTGGTCCAGTCATGATGTTACGTGTTCGCTCCTGTAATAACTAACATCTGTGGGGTCAGTGGCAGCACACCGACTGCCATTCGTAAAAATCTGTGATGGTGACCTGAGCGCAAGGCAATCCATCCACTTTTTTTAAAAAATTATTGGCCTTTGGCGTCAACCATTTAGCCAGAGACGTTAGTAATTACAGAGTTGGTATTCAATATCATATGTACAGCATAGGCATGACATTAATACCAGGCAAACTTCACGGTACACTTTGTATATTCAGACACTCAACACAGACCCTATATCACCACTTCTCACGCTGGATCCTTTGTGGCTGACATAACTGGATATCTGTTTCTTGCAGAAACCGGGCAATAATGTCTTAGACCGTTGTGGACAGCTGTCGAAACAGGTCCGTCACAGATGTAGGTTGGGGAATTACGGCTCTGATCAAGGCCGTAAGAAACCTGCGCCGTTCTCTGTCATAGCGTGAACACCCTAGTATCATATGCGTGAAGTCTGCAATCTCAGCTGGGTGGACTTTGCTGCACCGAGCTGGCTGAACTTTCATGCTATAAAGATGTGAAGGTAACAGCCGCGACCGAGCCGGATGTGCGTAGTGATATGGCGTCTGGGGAACAAAGTATGTCGCGGAATACTCGGCTTTAATGCGGCGTGATGTCTTCCTTTGTACGGTTGTGAGATCTCCCACGTCCGTGACCATTCTCGATGGACCTTTTTCTTTGCACCAGCAGGAAAATCTGCATGTGGAAGGCAAGCATAGTGAGGTTGGCCATCAGTCACACTTTGTTTCGCCAGGTGATCCACCATCTCGTTACATGAGATAAAAGTGTGTCCCTTGATCCATAATAACTGGACACGTTTATGTTGACTTTCATACTGACAGAGTAACGTAATTACATTGAGTACATGACGATTAATGTTGGGGCCCCATTGCTGCTTTCCAGGCTTTCCAGTGCACTTCTCGAATCTGTGACAATAAGAATGTCGGCGAACCGATTCGCCGCATATCGAACGGCTTCCTTAATTGCGAGAGCTTCAGCAGTGAAGATGCTGGCTTCCGTCGGAAGCTTAGACCGAGATAATGGATCCCCACAGAAATAAGCAAAGCCGGTTCCGTCTCTTATCCACCCACCTGCCCGCCAACATATTCATACTCATTCATTTACCTTCTACTGCTATGAACTACAGCAGTACATCAACATTCTCGATGGTAGGTCATCAAAATGTGTCTTTTACCCGAAATAGCTAAAACAGCACCTTTCCCCCCTCGTTTTATCCGGAGTCAGCAATGGATTTCTCTGCATGTGCTGCACCTGCTTTATGTCCCCCAGGGGTTTCGTCATCACTATCGCTTCTCCTTGTATGTAAGGTAACAGTCATGTTAAAAGCAGTAGTTCGCTGCCACATCTGCATCAAGTTCAGAACAATCATTGAGTAAGTAGCTATTAAAGAAGCATATTCTCTCTCCTTTCTGGATAAACTGTGTGTGTTTGAAAATAAGATACTTTTCTATATCTAATTTTTTGTATTCATCCTTTCGAATACATCAAGAAACATGTCATAGATTCCAGAGATGAACCAAATGTAGACATTTATACGAGGGCTATTCTGAAAGTAAGGAACGATCGGCCGCGAAATGGAAAATACAGCGAAAATCTGGTGAAGCTTTGCGCAGAGGTGTTGGGCACTGTACCTAGTCCACCCGTCGATCACATCATGTCGCTCTTTTAAGTTCTGAGCTCACAGCGAGAATGTAAAGATGGCTAGAAATTAGTGTCTCCCACCAGGTATGAGGGCCTGGCGAAAGATTTCGCCTGAAGCTATGCAATCCACATAACATAAATGTCATGCGTTTCGTTCTGCACTACAATTCTCGGCCGCACTCTGCAGGGACAATGAACATGCTCCTGCAGCGCTTTCGATGGGAAGTGTTTGATCACCCACAATACAGCCTGTAATTGGCTACCTCTCAGGTTCATCTCTGCACAAATGAACCGCTGCCTATGAAGACAACATTTTGACACAGACAGCGAGCTGCAGTCCAGAGTAGAAAATTGTCGAAAACCACTGCTGGCTGTCTTCCATAACGAGGGAATTGAAAAGTTGGTACAACGCTACGACAGATGTCCAAGTCTGAGCGGCGACTGTGTAGAGAAGTAGCTGGAAGGTGTATCTAATCGTTGCAAATAAAACAATTTCGATTTTCTCTGTGGTTTCCATTTCGCGACCTATCGTTCCTTACTTTCCAATTAGCCCTCGCATTTGTGGCTGATAATCCAGCTAAAGTGTGAAAATCACTTGCTTCCAGTTTTCTCTAATAGGCAACCATGCTTCTTTATTTTGGACATCCGCACTGAAAGAGTTCTGAATAGTTTTCAGCGTTAACGTTCACTTACGAAAAACTTCATTTCTTTTCGTGAATTAAGAGTCCATCATCCCGTTTGCCATCGCCTATCATATAAATACAAGTAAATGGAATTGGTTATTAAGTCCCTGAACTGAAAGTATTAGTATCGTTATGATCCGATAGTGGCTACATAAGTAAAGATTTGTGCAACCCAAACCTGTCCACGAAGTCCATAGGGTCAGAATATATGACTGTGGACGTTGTTGCAAGCGTCAGATGGAGACCGGTACCCTTCCTGCAATTCCACAACATTAGCGTCTGTGCAACCACAAGATTTACCGTTTCCCTTGCCTTCAAGTGCATTATCAACCATTAGCACACATAGGCCTATTTCACACGACGCGACGTCACGCGAGGCTACCGCTACACTGTTGCGCGCCAGACTACACTAAACTAGTACTTTATTCTTCTATTTGTCACCGTTTAGCCCGTCTAACATGAACTACGCTGTGCCCAAGTTTTAGCAAAATTGTTTTATTTCATTTTGCGACCCTGTGGCTTTCCTGTTGCTGGATTCGCCAAGTAACCAAAGATAGGGAAGTCATATGCACCACCAGTCCGTGAATAGTGTTTGCTGAGACGGAAAGTGGGGACCAGCCCAGCATTTGCCTCAACGAGCGTGGGAAACAGCCCCAAATCACACTGATGCTGGCCGGTGCACCACCCCACGGTCATTAATTGGGCGTGGGGAGCGATCAGAGCCTGGATGGCTATCCACCTGTCTCTCACAATAGCGCGGTAGTCGTTACGCTATGCGTACAGGTTACACTACACTATGCTACACAAATTCTCATCACAGTTCTTCAAACGAGATGGGTAAACACACGGCACCCTTCTTACAGGGAAGCAGAGTTCAGAGTTTATACAACGAAAATGCATACGAATGGGTTAAAAGTTGGTTGTGAACTAATGAGTAGTTAGCACATCGTATCTCCTCACGATTCATCAATACGAGAAGTTAGTTTCCGTTATACTGAGACGACTAAAGTCAAATGGTTCAAATGGCTCTGAGCACTATGGGACTTAACATCTCAGGTCATCAGTCCCCTAGAATTTAGAACTACTTAAACCTAACTAGGCTAAGGACATCACAGACACCCATGCCCGAGGCAGGATTCGAACCTGCGACCGTAGCGGTCGCGCAGTTCCAGACTGAAGCGCCTAGAACCGCTCGGCCACCAGCGGGTGGCGACAAAAATCATGGGACAGCGAAATACACATCTACAGATGGAGGCCGTATCGTGTATGCAATGTAGAAAAGGGAAGTGCATCGGCGGAGGTGTCACTTGCACTCAGGTGAGTCATGTGAAAAGCCTTCCGATGTGATTGTAGCCGCTCGACGGGAATTAACAGAGTTTGAACGCAGAATGGTAGTTGGAGCTAGACGCATGCAACAACCCATTTCGGAAGTCGTTACGGAATTCAGTATTCAGAGATCCTCTGTGTCAAGAGTGTGCCGAGAGTAGCAGATTTCAGGCATATCTTCTCACGATGGACAACGCAGTGGCCGCCGGCCTTCACTTAACCACCGAGAGCAACGGCGTTTGCGTAGATCTGCGAGTGCTATGGGACAAGCAACACAGCGTGAAATAACCGCAGAAATCAATGTGGGACCTACGACGAACGTATCCGTTAGGACAGAGCGGTGAGATGTGGCGTTAATGGGCTGTGGCAGCAGACGATCGACGTGACTGCTTTCGTGAACAGCCCACGACATCGCCTGCTGCGCCTCTCCTGAGCTCGTGACCATCTCGGTTGCATTCTAGAAAACCTTGGCCTGGTCAGATGAGTCCCGATTTCAGTTGGTAAGAGCTGATGTAGGGTTCTAGTGAGGCGCAAACCCCATGAAGCGGAACAAACACTGGTAGCAGTTACTTCTGTAAAATATCTGGGAGTATGCGTACGGAACGATTTGAAGTGGTATGACCGTATAAAATTAATTGTTCGTAAGGCGGGTGCCAGGTTGAGATTCATTGGCAGAGTCCCTGGAAAGTGTAGTCCATCAAGAAAGGAGGTGGCTTACAAAACACTCGTTCGACCTATACTTGAGTATTGCTCATCAGTGTGGGATCCGTACCAGGTCAGGTTGAGAGAGGAGATAGAGAAGATGCAAAGAAGAGCGACGCATTTCGTCACAGCGTTATTTGGTAAGCGTGATAGTGTTACGGAGATGTTTAGCAAACTCAAGTGGCAGACTCTGCAAGAGGCGCGCTGCATCGCGGTGTAGCTTGCTGTCCAGGTTTCGAGAGGATGCGTTTCTGGATGAGGTATCGAATATATTGCTTCCCCCTACTTATACCTCCCGAGGAGATCACGAATGTAAAATTAGAGAGATTCGAGCGCGCACGGAGGCTTTCCGGCAGTCATTCTTCCCGCGAACCATACGCGACTGGAACAGGAAAGGGAGGTAATGACAGTGGCACGTAAAGTGCCCTCCGCCACACTCCGTTGGGTGGCTTGCGGAGTATATATGTAGATGTAGAAGCCGGGTTGTCAGCAAGGCACTTTGCAAGCTGGTGGTGGTGGTGGTGGTGGTGGTGGTGGTGGCGGCGGCGGCGGCGGCGGCGGCGGCTACATACTGGTGTGGGATGTGCTTGCATGGAATGGGCTGGATCCTCTGGTCCAACTGAACCGATCGTTGTCTGAAAATAGTTGTGCTCAGCTACTTGGAGACCATTTGCATCCATTCATAGCTTTCATGTTCCCAAAAAACCATGGAATTCTTATGGATGATAATACGCCATGTCACCAGACCACAATTGTTCGCTATTGGCTCGGAGAACATTCTCGACAGTTCGAGTGAATGGTTTGGCCACCTTGATGGCCATCGAACATGTATGGGACGTAATCGAGAGGTCGGTTCGTGCACAAAATCCTACACTGGCAATACTTCCCCAATTATGGACGTCCATAGGTGGCTCAATATTTCTACAGGGAACTTTGAACGACTTTCTGAGACCATGCCATGTCGGTTTGCTGCTCTACGCCGGGAAAAAGAATGTCCGACACGATATTAGGAGGTATTCCACGACTTTTGTCTCCTCGGTGTGAATCACAAGGAGTGTAAAGAGCAAAGTGTTCCCGTATGTAGTTTCATCGTATTGAAAACATTCCTTGGCGGTAGTGGAAATACTTAAGTTTAGAAATCGTCTGTACGTCACCGGAGAACATAATCCACGGCTTGTGGTTTCCAACCACACAATGGGAGGGTTCTCAGCTCGTATAAAAGCGGAAGCCGACGTGACGCAACGACAGTGGTAAACAGGGAGCGCGGTTAGTTTCTCTCGCGGCTGAATTCTGCACTCAGCAGACTACTGCCCTTTCCCTTCCGCCTTTTGTTTCTTCACCCGGTGGTCTATCACTTTTCGTTTTGCCTTACTGTGCGTGTACCGCTTCTCTCATTAGTATAAGAAATGATTATTTTGCTATAAAGCATCACCCACTCCATCTGGCCAGCTAGTACAGCTACAGTACAAAGATTATTTTTGAATAAAACGGTCTTAGTTGCGAAAATATTGCTGTAATGACCCGTTTCGCATTTGTAAGGCTTCCTCGATGATCGTGCATTGAGAGACCTTCGTACAACTATTAAGCTGTTCAATGAGCACACGTCGTCTTTGATACAGTCATGACAAACACCCCTCCTTACAAATTAACAGTGTAAGTGTAAACCAGATGTGGCTTGAATTCAAAGAAATAGTATCTACAGCAGTTCAAAGATTTATACCAAATAAATTAACAAACTACGGAGCTGATCCCCCTTCGTACACAAAACTCGTGAGAACACTGTTGCAGAAACCACGAAAAAAGCATGCCAGATTTAAATGATCGCAAAATCTCAAAGATTGGCGATCTTTTACAGAAGCTCGAAATTTAGCGCGGACATCAACGCGAGATGCTTATAATAGTTTCCACAACGATACCTTGTCTCGAAACCTGGCATAAAATCCAAAGAGATTCTGGTCGTATGTGAAGTATGCTGGCGGCAAGACAGAGTCAATGCCTTCTCTGCGCGATAGCAATGGAAATACTATCGACAACAGTGCTGCTAAAGTAAAGCTACTAAACACATCCTTTCTGAATTCCTTAGCCAAAGACGACGAAGTAAACATCACAGAATTTGCATGAAGAACAGCTGCCAGCATAAGTAGCTTAGAAGTAGATATCCTCGAAGTCGTAAAGCAACCTAAATCACTTAATAAAAACACGTCTTCCGGTCCAGACTGCATAACAATTAGGTTCCTTTCGGAGTATGCTGATGCAATATCTCCATACTTAACAATAATATACAACCGTTCGCTCGACGAAAGATTCGTACGCAAAGTTGCACAGGTCACACCAATATTCAAGAAAGGTAGTAGGAGTAATCCACTAAATTACAGGCCCATATCACTATATGCAACAGGATTTTGGAACATATATTGTGTTCGAACGTTGTGAATTACCTCGAAGAGAACGGTCTATTGACACACAATGAGCACGGGTTTAGACATCGTTCTTGTGAAACGTAACTAGCTCTTTAATGGCATGAAGTGTTGAGTGCTACTGACAAGGGATTTCAAATTGATTACGTATTTCTTGATTTCCAGAATCAACACAAGTGGCTTCCAACCAAATTGCATGCTTATGGAATATCATCTCAGTTACGTGACTGTATTCGTAATTTCCTATCAGAGAAGTCGCAGTTCGTAGTAATTGACGGAAAGTCATTCAGTAAAACAGGAGTGATTTCTGGCGTTCCACTATGTAGTGTTATAGGGCCTCTGCCGTTCTTTATCTATATAAACGGTTTAGGAAACAATCTGAGCAGGCGTCGTCGGTTGTTCACAGATGATGCTATCCTTTGTCGTCTATTAAACTCATCAGAACATGAAAACAAATTGCAAAATGATATAGAAAAATATGTGAATGGTGCGAAAAGTGGCAGTTAACCCTAAATAATGAAAAGTGTGAAGTCATCCTTATGAATGCTAAAAGGAATCCGGTAAACTTCTGTTGCACGATCAGTCAGTCTAATCTAAAGGCCGTAAATCCTAGTAAATATCAAAAAATTACAATTACTATTAACTTAAATTGGAAAGAACACACAGAAAAGTTCTGTGGAAGGCGCGCTAAAGACTGCGTTAAATTGGCAGAACAGTTAGAAAATGTAACAGACGTACTAAGGAGACTGCCTACACTACGCTTGTCCGTCCTTTTTTTGGAGTACTGTTGCGCTTTGTGGGATCCTTACCAGACAGGATTAACGGAGTACAGCGAGAAAGTTCAGAGAGTAGCAGCACGTTTTGTATTATTTAGAAATAGGGGAGAGAATGTTAGGTACATGATACAGGATTTGCGGTGGACATCATTGAAACAAAGGCGTTTTCGTTGCGGCGGAATCTTCTCACGAAATTTCAGTCACCAACTTTCTCGTCCGAATGCGAAAATATTTTGTTGACGCCAGCGTACATAGGGAGCAATCGTGATTTGCAGAATATCGATGTAGATGACGGCAGTTAGAGTGGTGCAGCTACAGGACCGCACCTACTTAGTTCCATGGTCGACGTCTTCTCTTTCATTACAGTATGCTTAGAGTAGCAAAATGTGTGCAGTTCTGTAAGTGTGGTTCTATCGTTGCACCATCGCGCCTGGCGTCATGACCGTATCAGAGGCACATGCCCCGGTTAGCTCGATCTGGATGTATGTTTGTTCCACAGCACAATAGCTCTACTATTGTCTCTCAGTCTGTGATGCGTCATTAAAACAATATTTTTGCAACCAAGACTGCTTTAGTTTAAAAAAAAATGTTTTGAATGATTATATTTTATGCGATTCTTCAGCTACATAATTACCAGTGTTTGATCTGAGACGACTCTATCGGCTGAAGACAAGCTTCCTTAGAGAATGGAATATTTTTTGGAAACGGCAGGGCCCGACAGTCACACTTAACAGCGCATTGTGAGCGCTTAGAGGATGATTGCGGTTTTGGGTGGTAAGAAAACGGTTGCAGGTGAGTAACGTTTCCAGTGCGCTGTAGCAACGGCCCGATACACGACATTGAGAATTCTTTTGCGAAGTGACACTTAACAGCCCTGTTGCGGACATCAGATCTCGCATAGTTTTTCGGAAATTGTTCATTAATCAGGAGTCGGTATTCTCTCTCTCTCTCTCTCTCTCTCTCTCTCTCTCTCAAATATACTTGTCAAGGCCACAACCACCAGTTCCCACGACGAAAGTCACGCTCAACCAGCTTCCAGTACGTCATTTTCGCCTGTATCAGAGAGGGCTCTTACAATATAAAGCTTGAAATTATCTGCACAAGACACAGAGTTGATTAAAAGAAGCGGAGACCGTTTCTCTGAGCATCATCCTATTTTTCTCTCAAGTTACAATAACCATGTTGTGTCTGAGGACACTACTCGGGTTGCGCCCATGAGATACACTGAAACACTCACTTAGTCAATCAGTTTATATTCTTCTTTTTATTGTATTTTATGGTTTTATAGACTAGAGTAGCATGTATGCGCGCGCGCGCGCGCGCGCGTGTGTGTGTGTGTGTGTGTGTGTGTGTGTGTGTGTGTGTGTGTGAGAGAGAGAGAGAGAGAGAGAGAGAGAGAGAGAGAGAGAGAGCTGTGGCAGATTTCTTGCTGCGTGCTCTCGAGTCTGTAGAAAGTCGCCTTGTTTATTTGCAACTTCGTTCCCCAATCTCCCCAGCGTCTCTCAAACTCCACGACGACGTAGTGTAGCCGAAACTTCCTGTAATAATTAGAATGACTTGAAAGAGTTATATTTATATTCGAGTCTCTCGTAATTATTTACCAGGGGTAAACACTCGTTTATATCTTCATTGAATAGAACTTTTACTATCGAGTTGTAATATCTAATATTCACAGTTAGAAATTCTCTTCGTCTATATTTGAGCAAGAACAAAACAAAACCGGAGTCATTAATCTTACATTGAGCAACAGAGTTAAAAAATCATCGATAATGTAATGTTGGTGATAGCTTTTCTTATGCAGGGAGTAACGTCTTTGCTTCGTACACACAGCAAAATATCTGACACGATTATTTCTGCAATAAAATGTGATATTTCAGGTTATCGGCACACTCATGGGCGCTCGTGTCGCGGGAAGAGCGTCAGTTCAGTGGCTGTCAAGAAAGAAAATAAGTAGTGACTGATGAGTCACAAAACGTCTGGAATGTGACTGAATAGCAGCTATTTAAGAAACTATGATGGAAGCGAACGCCGTGTAAAAAATCTACGGATACCAGTCAGTGCATGCTGACCCTATTTTGACTGGACTAGAGGTGGTAATCTTCATACCTGCAGGGGGCCTGAAGATGGCGTAATATATCGCCGAAACTAATAACAATTTAGAAATTTAGACGGATGAAAGGTGTTTTGATTCGACATTCTGTACTTAACAGCCGAAGTCCGTCAACCATCTGTATAAAGATGGACATACAGAGAAACAGCCGAGGTCCGTCAACCATCTGTGTAAAGATGGACATACGGAGACATTTACTGTCAGTATGAAAATTATTATTCAGTAAAGAAGGTAAATCACAAAGCTCACTCACACATAGCTCGAAGAAACATCTGAAGCGTATTACAAGAAGAGGAAGGTCTCGCTTCCGAATCTTTAGTTTTACAAAAAAAATTGAATGGGGTTTGAAAATGTTTTTAATATTTCTCGTACACACATTCTTTGAATCGCAGCCAATACTCATTATCCAGTCATTGACGTTATACACATATCATATGACACGGTTCTCTTTCAGTTTAATTATTTCATCGTGAGAATAAAAAAAATGATAATACATATTTTACAAGAGACGTTTCAGTATAGAAGTACTAGCACTGTTCATGAGGAGTGAGTTGAGCTGGGCAGTCAGTCTAGAGACAGCTGGACGAGGATACTTTAACAATACGTCTTAATCACTGCGGCAAACTATTGTAGCCCGTTAATCACTGCGGCAAACTATTGTAGCCTGTACGAGTAATGATACTTGCTGACTGATTAATATCGTCACCCATATCGGGACTCGATCATGCCCGCCTTTTGTTGGCGGCATTCTTACCAACTGACAAGTGGACCTACCGTAGATGCGCTTCACTTTGATCAGCTTTGGATATGTTGTAATACAGAGCAAAATAAGAGCACATTCTTTTATACATGCCCATACGCCAATTAAGTGAGTGAAACACCCTGTAAATAAATCTGAGTTTAACATTTCTGAATGAATACCGTTGAAACGACAACAAATATAAAAAAAAAAACATCAAATTAGATTTCTGTCGGTTTCATTGGTCCTTACAACGGTACATCCATATTTGTCGAAAAATCCACTATTTTGTTTGTCATTTCGACATTTGACTAATAGCAAAACGTATAGCACTGTTAATACCAAACTCAGTCATAAACCACGTGATTCAGCTGCGCCGACCGCCGTCGTGTTATGCAACCCGCACTTCTGTATTGGCCATCAAAACAAAAGATTTTCGTATTCTCTCGCTTGCTACTCCCAAACTATTAGTCGTACAGAAAAAATGAACAGGACTTTATGTGTAGCAAAGTTAATGTAGCGAAACTTTGTACTAGGTGCATTTAAGGATGCTATATGTTTAGCATTTTAGTCAAATGTTGAAATGAAAAAAGGTAGTGGGGGTGAGGGAAGGGATTTTGAAACAATAACTTTTTCGAGAAATCTAGGTTATAAGGTACACTATATACCATTAAACTTCTATTTGATACTCTTCTGTGTGTGTTGCCGTTTCAGAGGTATTCATTGAGAAATATTAAACTCAGTTTCTTTTCAAGGGGGCGTTTCAATCCCTCAACAGCATATTGCGACGTGAGTAAATAACGGAAATCTTGTTGTTTTATCCACACCGCCATCCTGCAGCGCATTCGGACTACTGCTGTGTGCCATTTACACTGACGGGTAGTTCACATAGTCTAGGGGAAAGACTGATCGTGATGAAAGTTGAAAAAGTAGTAAGACTGCTTCACACAGTGAAAGTAAAATTATGTTCTTCTGTAATTTCAAAATAACAGTTTCAAATATTTCCTGAAAACTGCGAAAAAAAATTATGCGAAATAAAAATATCGACATTCGATATTGCTATTTCGATATCGATATACTGGGGAAACAAAGGTAGCCTATATTGTTTTGTGAAAAATATCGTTATACGGATATGTTATCAACTGTCCTGTTCAAGGCTATTGATTAAACAGATAAAACGAAATTTATCAGACAAAGTCAATGGATTAAAGCGTTACCCAGTTACCGCAGCCACTTGACACACTTGTATGTTCACCCTTTGCCATACTGAACACTGTACAGTACAGTACTTCGCCCGTTAACAGTAACGGTGCGCTGCCGGCATTGTGGCGCGCATGTTTGAGCGTACCTACTGAAAATACGTACGAGAAATTCGAAAAGTGGAAAAACAGCCGAACTAAAAGATCAACCGGCAAACAAAAGCTCACGGTATTTAACGATGACAATACAAAGTAAGTTCCTTAAAATAAGCAACAACAGAATAGCCTCTGAAAAACGTACAGATCAAACAAGAAGAGACGATATTGCTATTAACAACATAAATTCAATGAAAAATGTAGAGGAGACATTACGTAGCCTAGTTACAACAAAAAGCTTCTCTTACCAAAAGGCGCGACGCCTTAGAACTTCATTTCAGCCAGCAGAAAGTGCCCGCGCCACGTCTCCGGTTGTATCTCCAGCGTCACCCCTGATGCCAGGAGAAACAGTTACTCACCTGGCACTGCAGTAAGGAATTCTCATTTGGAAGTCGTCATTGGGATCGTAAATTACTCATACCTGCGCGTTTCTATGCGGACAACGCATGGTTACGATACTAACCTCCATCATTTGAACACCGTTCAGCATGCCAAGTGGTGATTAGGTGACACCGACTTGGCTGCAGTAACTATTGTACAGTATGTTCTTCATGCAGTTTTATGGCTAATTTAACCCACCGACCTTTTCTGATGATAATTTTCGTTTCTTCTCTTCTATCAGTGGATCTGAAGACTGTCGCATATATCGGCTGGAAACAGGTCGCCTTGTGCTAATAACTCGGTTCAAATGGCTCTGAGCACTATGGAACTTAACTTTTGAGGTCATCAGTCCCCTAGAGCTTAGAACTACTTAAACCTAACTAACCTAAGGACATCACACACATCCATGCCCGCGGCAGGATTCGAACCTGCGACCGTAGCGGTCGCGCGGTTCCAGACTGTAGCGTCTAGAACCGCTCGGCCACTCCGGCTGGCGCTAATAACTGCAGCGATCTAGTTGTTTATGCATCCCTTATTCTGCTTAAAGCGAAATGCCAGCATGTTTCGTCAGAAAAAGAAACAGCTTAATTCCTCCCCTATACTTGTCCTAATCCCCGATGTGTTTCACCTCTAATGATACCTTCTTTGACTGGACAACTTTAACTTTCCTTCATATCCCGCGGGATCGTCGATTGTCAGAGGTTCCGTCAACAAGATCTAAACTTTTGCCGCGACCCCCGGTGTTGTTTATGACGTAGGTCCAGCTGACAGTAGGTCTATTCACCTTGTGTTCAGCGTATTTCTGCCATTTAAACCGGTCCGTTGGTTACGCAAATGCTGGATTAACAACGGCATATGCCGAGGTAGTTTACTGACCATATGTGCAGCACATATGTTCACGCTGTCACGGTCTTGAACAGATTAATGAACTCATGATGCCATATGTTATCGTGAATGATGTCAGTCTTAGCTCAGCAGGAACTCTCGCATCAACAACAGCACATACAAGTATAGCCAGGTGCTTCGTAGCAGGCTATATTAAAACTAACTTTTCATCTTCCGTTATGTAACGTCGAGGAGCACGGTAATGGCTCCCTCCCCCTGCGAAACTCGGCTGTAGTACCGTTTTGCTTTCTACATCCATAAGTGTCGCCCCTTCAGGATTTTTACCGCCCGCCGTCTGTTGCGAGAAGCCGCAGTAATAGTCGAATGAATGTGAAAGTCCGGCATTTGAAGCAGGAAGTGCCAGACGGATGTTTGTATCCACTTTCTTCGCCAGGCTTCCGAATACAGCACCGTCACTGTCTGGCTGCGCGGTGCCGCCCCCTGAAAAGCCGGCGCTTCGTGTGAGCTCACGCCCAGTCAGTCTGCCTTGTACACTGAAGCGTCAAACAAACTGGTATAGACATGCGTATTCAAATACAGAGATATGTAAACAGGAACAATACGGAGCTGCGGTCGGCAACGCCTATATAACACAACAAGCGAATGGCAGGTTACCAAGATTTGAGTCTGAACGTGGTGTTATAGTCGGCGCACGAGCGATGCGATACAACATCTGCGAGGAAACGATGAAGTGGGAGTTTCCCTGTACGACCATTTGACGAGTGTACCGTGAATATCAGGAATCCGGTAAAACATCAAATCTGCGACATCGCTGCAAGAACGGGACCTACGACGGCTGAAGAGAATCTGTCAACGTGACTGAAGTGCACCCCGTCCGCAAATTGCTGATTCTGACGTCTCAGGGGCTGTGCATCCTCAACACAGAACCTCGTACTCATCTCTGTGCTGCTACTTGATCATTCTCAACCAACCGCCTTTCTTTCTGCTCTCCAGCCCTCACGGACTCTGTTCAGTGGGATGTCATTGACGACTTTCATTCCAGTGACCACTTCCCACTCTACATTCACCTGCACATGGAGCATGCCATGAAGAATAGCCACCAAAAAGTTTGGTCATCAGGGCTAACTGGACGCTATTCAACCAGCTGACGGCGCTTGGACAGCATGACAGTGTCCAGGAATGGGTGGATACAGTGCGGGGCCATCAACAAGTGTCAGCGTTCGAACTATTCAACATATCATCATCAACATGGGTTTTCGGGGCCGAATGCCCACTCGTGTACTCTTGATGACTCCACGACACAAAGCTTTACGCCTCACTTTGGCCCGTCAACACTGACATTGGACTGTTGATGACTGGAAACGTGTTGCCTGGTCGGACGAGTCTCGTTTCTAATTGTATCGAGCGGATGGATGTGTACGGGTATGGAGACAACCACATGAATTCGTGGACCCTGCATGTCAGCAGGAGACTGTTCATGCTGATGGAGGCTCTGTAATGGTGTGGGGTGTGTGCAGTTGGAGTGACATACGACCTCTGATACGTCTAGATCCGACTCTGACAGGTGACCTGTACGTAAGCATCTTGTGTGATCACTTGCATCCATTCATGTCCATTGTGCATTCCGATGGACTTGGGCAATTCCAGGAGGACAATGCGACACCCCACACGTCCAACAACGTTACACAGTGGCTCCAGGACACTCTTCTGAGTTTAAACACTTCTTCTGGCCTCCATGCCCCCTATACATGAACATTATTGAGCATATCTGGGATGCCTTGCAACGTGCTGTTCAAGAGAGATCTCGGCCCCGCCGTATTCTTACGGATTTATGGACAGCCCTGCGGGATTCATGGTGTCAGTTCTTTCCAGCACTACTTCAGACATTAGTCGAGACCATGCCTCGTGCTGCGGCACTTCTGCGTGCCCGCAGGCAGGTGTACTAGTTTCTTTGGCTCTTCTGTGTATGTACACTTTACAGAAAAAAATCACGTCACCAAGAAGTTGTGCGGAAGTCTACTCAAGCCTCACGCCAGTCGCATAAGAGTGGCGGTATGTACCGCCCGAGGGGGGGGGGGGGGGCAAACAAATTAGATTTTGCTTTAAATACACGCCGTAAGGGGCGTGAGTGTTAGTTACCTTTGAGACTGGAGGTGGTGAGTTGATGTTAGTTAAGAATGCCTTTAAGAAGACAAAGACGCCCATTACCAGAAACTCACAGAGTTTGAACGAGGTCGTGTAATAGGGTTACGAGAAGCTGGATGTTCCTTCGGCGATATTGCAGAGAAGCTTTGCAGGAATGTAGGCACTGTTCATGATTGCTGGTAGCGGTGACCTCGAGAATGTGCGGTCGCAAGGAGACCGGGAACTGGAGTGTCACGTGGCAGTACCGACAGGGAAGACCACCGTGTTCGATGTATGTCTCTGGCGCATCGTACTGCATTTGAAGCAGCAATTTTAGCAGCAACTGGCATCACGATGACAGAACGAACTGTTAACAACTCGATTAATTCAAAGACAGCTCCGAGCCAGACGCCCTGTAGCGTGCATTCCACTGTCCCCCAAACCACCGCCATTTGCCACTTTAGTGGCGTCAAGCGAGAGCTCTTTGGAGGACAGAATGGACTTTTGTTCTGTTTTTTGATGAGAGCTCGTTCTACCTCGGTGCCAGTCATGGCCGTGCGTTGGTTAGGAGGAGGTCAGTTGATGGCCCACAATCAGCCTGGCTGCGTGCTACACACATTTGGACCTACACCTTCAGTTAGAACTGTGGTGCAATTTCGTATGACAGCAGCAGCCCTGTCGTGGTTGTCCCATGCACGCTAACTGCACAACTGTGCGTCAGTCTGGTGATTGGACTTCTTGTGCCGCCATTCATGAACATCATTCCAGGGCATGTTTTCAGACAGGATAACGCACGCACACAGCCGCAGTTGTAATCCATCGTGCTCTACAGTGTGTCGACGTGTTGCCTTGGCCTGTTCGATCATCAGATCTGTCTCCAGTCGGGCACATATGGGACATCATCGGACAGCAACTCCAGCGTCTCCCGCAAACAGCATTATCGGTCCCTGCCTTGACCGACCAAGTGCGACAGGCGTGGAAGTCCATCCCACAGACAGACATTCGGTACCTGTACAGTACCGTAGGTGCAACCACAACGGAGGGGTATCTGTTGAGAGGCCAGACAAATGTGTGGTTCCTGAAGAGGGGCAGCAGCCTTTTCAGTAGTTGCAGGGGCACCAGTCTGGATGATTGACTGATCTGGCCTTGTAACATTAACCAAAACGGCCTTGCTGTGCCGGTACTGCGAACGGCTGAAAGCAAGGGGAAACTACAGCCGTAATTTTTCCCGAGGACATGCAGCTTTACTGTATGATTAAATGAGTAGCATGGAGAGCTGCATCAAACCAGTCTCAGGACTGAAGACCACAACAACAACAACAACAACAACAACAAGAAGCATGCACATTTCCATGCTTGCATTCAGCATTCTGGCGGTTGCACCGGTGACGGATGTAGCTTCCAATGACTTACCCGCGCTTACGTTAATCTATGATCTTGTAATGTTAATAACTTAAATATGTTACCTATACAAATGTATTTTCTACATTTCATTACTCTACATTAATTATTTTTTGGTGTTGTAACTTTCTTCCGACAGTGTATTTGAGAACACATTTGCGTGTACGAAAGCGCTGCAATTTGCAGCGCCCGAGCTATGATTAATGATCGTGAATCCCAATAATATAGTCAGCTTACGTGTTGACAGTTTTGTCTTTCAGAGAAGAGAAGAGAGTAGCGTAAATTTTCTGTCCACAAGGACGAAAGGCAGCGTTGAATTTCTAATTTTGTTGTGCTGTCTTCAGAAATGTAATCAGTACGCGTTCCTCCAATTTTTAGAGAAGTAGCGACAGTATGGTTGCCGCTATTGTTCTCTCTCTTCCCTCCATAGCTACATATATCGACTCCTACATACGCGTCTGGAGCATCATATCTCGTAGCTTATTTCTCTCGTGTAGTGAACCCGCCAGAAATTCGTGTTGTTACAGTTCCCAGTAACTAGTACAGAGATAAAACTGTCACCAAACCGAAAGTTAGCTTAACACCGCAATGTTGTACTGATGGTAGGCACAGTCGTGTTGGAGGTGGTGTGCCGTCATCTTCTTACGGCCTCTGAACTGACTTCCCCAGCCAGTTACAGTACGTGGGGGACTGCAGTCTGACGTGGACTCGGAACCACGGTGCAACTTCCATATTTCACATTCTTCATATTAAAATCATTGCCATCAATAGAAGAGAATCCGAACTGAAAATCGAACTCGGGATCTTTCGGATTTGTAATATGGTACTTAGCCACTAAAGCATCGAACGACAACCTGCTAGTTAACTCCTGATCAAATGGCAGAACTTTTCCTACGATAAGAGAGCCAGTTCCTAACAGTCAATTTGCAGTAAGGTTAGTTATCAGTGTCAGACTTTACGGCCTACCGCGGAGAAAATTAGTCAATACAGTGGAACGCAAGTAATCACCATGTTACTGTTTGTATAGATGGTCAATATAAGCAGTCAGTTTCGAGCTCATCTTCACAGCCGATCCATACACTAAACGCAAGCAAATTTCGATGCATATACTCCTGTTTTCCATTTTCATATTTGTGCCCAGAATGAATTTTCACTCTGCAGTGGAGTGTGCGCTGATATGAATTTTCCTGGCAGGTCTAAGCTGTGTACGGGGTCGGGACTTGAAACTGGGACTTTTCTTCCAGGAATGCTGGTCCACAAGGTAGGGTGGAGAGCTTCTATCAAGTTTGGACGGTAGATGAGGAACTGGCGGAAGTAAAGCTGTGAGAATTGGTCGCCGAGTCCTACTTGGGTTACACAGTCGATACAGCATTCGCCTGCAACAGAGGAAGGTCCCAGGTTCAAGTTCCAGCACACAATTTTAATCTGCCAGGCAGTGACATATTTCTTTGTCCATTCCTCGTTTTCACATGAGACAAATGAAAGCATGAGATTATGAAAGTTAATTGGCCACAGTAAATCGCTATGAATGCGAAGGTGCTGGCGGCAGTGGTAATACTTACGTCTTACTTCAGTGTAATGACCTGTGGAAACTTGACGGCGTATCGTTCTCGCTCGATCGTTTTAAGTCAGTGAACCTATTAACGTCTGTATGGTGCAGTCATAAAGACACTGGACTCGCATTTGGGAGGATGGTGTGAGATTTAACTATGTTTATGTTGTAATATATTCCCCATAATATTATATAACCAAATCCACACCTTCCTTGGATATGCTTGACGAATTTCGTAGAGAATTAAAAGTATTCAGATTCATTGGACGTCAGAGACGATAGTGAAATTTGAATAACAGACGAAGACTTTACACAATGAATCTTTCACTCTGCACCGGAGTGTGCGCTGGTTTAGAGATAGGACAGAGGACTGGCGCGAGCAGTACTCTGAGGGCGGGTCGTGAGTCGCGCCTGGCTAGCTCAGCCGGTAAGAGCAAGTACCACGAGAGGCGAGGTACCGGGTTCGAGTCCCGACCCCGCACGCAGTCGTAATCTGCAGAAAGTTTCACATACAAACTTTACATAGTGCTTGTCTATTACCAACATCCAGCTCAAATCGGAACGTTTCTGATGGACTCCAGTATTTTGCCCATCTGTGTTACTACTGTACCATTTCTCAAAAACGAAAATACATTGACGTCTGAAGAGATGCTGCAGCTGTCAGACAAGTCCTCGCGACTCTCCGATACGTGCGAGTGACCGTAGCTCAGCCACCCTTCTCCTATTATGACGACTTGTGACTTCACTCTTATACAATCAAAAATGTCATGCGTCAGAGTTACAAAATATGTTTTGATTCAAACTAACAAGGGGAGGCCGCCAATTGTGAAATTCAGATTCGATTCATACTGCACATAATAAAAGCTCATGGCCACAGGCGTAATGTGGCAAAGCACCAAGATGCACTTCTCAGACGTTGTCGAGAAAATCGACAGTTAAAAGAAACCGTTGCGGTGAAATACTCTCTACGATTAGTACTTTTCCACAGCGTGGTGATGCAGCGGTAAGCGCTCGGGTTCGTAATCCGAAGGTCGCCGGATCGAATCTCGCTCCATGCAACCTTTTTTTTGTATTTGTTTTTTGTAATTCAAATGTGTACACACACACACACACACACACACACACACATTATATATATATATATAATTCCCGGCACTCAGTTGCAACAATTATGCATATATTAAGTCGTTACAAGTTGTTTGTCGTGGAAAAACTGGCGACTTCGAACATCATTATGTTTTCCGCAAACAAAGTTGTATTTCACAAATGTTATTAATTGTCTTCATAATGTTAAGCACGTATAGTTAACGGAAGACGTAGAAACGATATTCCGAAACGAATACGTATAGCGTAAGTCAAACGTTCGAATTAGAATAGAGACCCCACGAACACAAATTTGCTGTGGCAGGTATGAAATATAAACTCCGTTACTCGCTCGTTACACTTGAAGGACAGATGTTGAATGGGCCGAAACGAGCCGCCGCATAACAGCGTAGTTGCCTGCTAACTTCGAAAGAAGGTAGATGCGGTCCGTAGCGCAACTTATAACAAAGTCGAAAATCAGTGCGGACGTGAGAGCTTTGGTACACACTGTTAAACAAACGGAAAAATGGAGGCGGTACAATTGGAGAGCGATCCGCCTTCACCAACATGCATAAGCACTTCATTAATAGTGTGTGTGTGTGTGTGTGTGTGTGTGTGTGTGTGTGTGTGTACATTTGCATTACAAAAAACTAATAATAAAAAAAATTGCATGGCGCGAGATTCGATCCGGCGACCTTCGGATTACGAACCCGACGCTGTAGAAAACTGTTAATCGTAGAGAGTATTTCACCGCAACGGTTTCTTTAAACTGTCGATTTTCTCGACAACGGCTGACAAGTGCGTCTTGGTGCTTTGTCACATTACTCCTCTGGCCATGAGCTTTTATTATGCGCAGTATGAATCGAATCTGAATTTCACAATTGGCGGCCTCCCCTTGTAAGACACAGAAAATGACGCACCACGAAGGAATTATCCAAATGGGACGGAAATCGGTAGATGTGATGCGGATGTACAGACGAACAAATGATAACAATTTCAGAAAAATTGGGTGATTTATTCAACTGAAAGAGCCTCACAAATTGAACAGGTCAACAGGCGTTTGTCCACCTGTGGCCATTATGTAAGCAGTCTCGAGGGATATCGTGCTAAACAGAACCTCGAAACTTAGCGCGCGGAGTTCAATGCGAGACGCCTATAATAGTTTCCACAACGAAACTTTGTCTCGAAACCTGGCAGAAGATCCAAAGAAATTCTGGTCGTATGTGAAGTATGTTAGCGGCAAGAAACGATCAATGCCTTCTCTGCGCGATAGCAATGGAGATACTAACGAAGACAGTGCTGCCAAAGCAGAATTACTAAACACAGCCTTCCGAAATGCCTTCACAAAAGAAGACGAAGTAAATGTTCCAGAATTCGAATCGAGAACAGCTGCCAACATGAGTAACGTAGAAGTAAATATCCTCTGAGTAGTGAAGCAACTCAAATCAATTAATAAAAGCAAGCCTTCTGGTCCAGTCTGTTTACCAATTAGGTTCCTTTCGGAGTATGCTGATGCATTAGCTCCATACTTAACAATCATATATAACCGTTCGCTCGACGAAAGATCCGTACCAAAAGACTAGAAAGTTGCACAGGTCACACCAATATTCAAGAAAGGTAGTAGGAGTAATCCACTAAATTACAGGCTCATATCGTTAACGTCGATATGCAGCAGGATTTTAGAACATATATTGTATCCGAACATTTTGAATTACCTCGAAGAAAGCGGTCTATTGACACACAGTCAACATGACTTTAGAAAACATCGTTCCTGTGAAACACAACTAGCTCTTTATTGAGAGGAAGCTCTGAGTGCTATTGACAAGGGATTTCAGATCGATTCCGTATTCCTGGATTTCCGGAAGGCTTTTGACACTGTACCACGCAAGCTGCTCGTAGTAAAATTGCGTGCTTATGGAATATCGTCTCAGTTATGTGACTGGATTTGCGATTTGCTGTCAGAGGGGTCACAGTTCGTAGTAATTGACGGAAAGTCATAGAGTAAAACCTAAGTGATTTCTGGGGTTCCACAAGGTAGTGTCATAGGCCCTTTGCTGTTCCTTATCTATATAAACAATTTGGGAGACAATCTGAGCAGCCGTCTTCGGTTGTTTGCAGATGACCCTGTCGTTTATCGACTAATAAAGTCATTAGAAGATCAAAACAAACTGCAAAACGATTTAGAAAAGATATCTAAATGGTGCGAGAAGTTGCAGGTGACCCTAAATAACGAAAAGTGTGAGGTCATCCACATGAGTGCTAATAGGAACTCGATAAACTTAGTCAGCGCGAGAGCGTTACGGAGATGCTGAACAAGCTCCAGTGCCGGACACTTCAAGAAAGGCGTTACGCAATACGGAGAGGTTTATTATCGAAATTACGAGAGAGCACATTCCGGGAAGAGATGGGCAACATATTACTACCGCCCACATATATCTCGCGTAATGATCACAACGAAAAGATCCGAGAAATTAGAGCAAATACGGAGACTTACAAGCAGTCGTTCTTCCCACGCACAATTCGTGAATGGAACAGGGAAGGGGGGATCAGATAGTGGTAAAATAAGTACCCTCCGCCACACACCGTAAGGTGGCTCGCGGAGTATAGATGTAGATGTACACGATAAATCAGTCAAATCTAAAAGCAGTAAATTTCAAATAAATACCTAGGTATTTCAATTACGAACAATTTAAATTGGAAGGAACACAGAGAAAATGTTGTGGGGGAAAGCTAACCAAAGACTGCGTTTCATTGGCAGGACACTTAGAAAATGTAACAGACCCACTAAGGAGACTGCCTACACTACGCTTGTCCGTCCTCTTTTAGAATACTGCTGCGCGGTGTGGGATCCTTACCAGATAGGACTGACGGAATACATCGAATTAGTTCAAAGAAAGACAGTACGTTTTGTATTATCGCGAAATATGGGAGAGAGTGTCACTGAAATGATACAGGATTTGGGCTGGAAATCATTAAAGGAAAGGCGTTTTTGGTAGCGACGGAGTGTTCTCACGAAATTCCAATCACCAACTTTCTCCTCCGAATGCGAAAATATTTTTTTGACACCGACTTACATAGGGAGGAACGATCGCCACGATAAAGTAAGGGAAATCAGAGCTCGTACGGAAAGATATAGGTGTTCATTCTTCCAGCGCGCAATACGAGATTGGAATAATAGAGAATTGTGAAGGTGGTTCGATGAACCCTCTGCCAGGCACATATATGTTATTCGCAGAGTATCCATGTAGATGTAGTGCTTAGAGCCGTTTGAACCATTTGAAAAGCGTTTTTTTTTTTCTCCCACACGTAAATCCGAACGGCGCACATACAAATGGTGCCATTAGCTGAGCATTAACTTCAGCCCAGTTAAAATATTTTGCAAAGTGATTAATCAATTCGCACAATTTGCCTGGGTGCCAGCTCCGGTTTCTCTTTAAAAGCTTGCTTAGTATATTGTAACATAGAGTGAGAGACATTTTCGAATGGCTATACAAATGGCCGCTGGTCCACAAGTTTTACCATATGTTGCCAGCTGAAATAGGAACAGAGCACCAAACCCTCCTCCCCAAACCGTCATTCTGCGCGGGGTCGTTTCAGAATGGTGATAACGATAGTTGTTTTCAATGTCTCTTTTTTTACTCCTACAGAGAACAGCTCGCATCGCTAAAGGCGCTGAGACCTAGGCCGCTAGACAGAGGAGGCGAGCCATATATACCAGCCCTGAATCCGCGAGCCAGATTAACGACGGCTTCTCTGCTCAGCCACAGACGGAGAGGTCTGTTACTCTGTGGTCCAGCCACAGTGCGGTGCGCGCGAGGTTCGCCGCACGCCTCTGGGCGAAAGACGGGCGGGTCGGCTCGGCTCCCGCTCTCCGCTTCTAAAATACGACACACACACACACACACACACACACACACACACACACACACACACACACTCTCACTCTCTCTCTCTCTCTCTCTCTCTCTCTCTCTCTCTCTCTCTCTATAACGCCACTTCGTCGGACGAGAAATGAAAATCAAAAATTAGCTCCAAAATTCCCAAAGATTTCCTCAAAACAAGTTCCAAATTCCAAGAAACATGAACAAGCAACCAAATTTCCAGTTAACACTATTATTTGGATATTAACCAGTAATTGAATCAGGAATCTAATGCTTAGTAATTTATTAACATACGAAAGAAAGATAGGATTCCAGTAAATTCAAACTCAAAATTCAAAATCATAGTAAATCGCAAAATCATTATAATTAAAATTCGCAATGTAGAACCAACGTTCCCAAACAATACTCCGTGTGAGCACTCTTTTGGCTAAGGATAATTCAATCCATTGTCACTACGTTACGAGAGTTAGCCGAAGCAGGCCATAATTTTGAATGCTCGTATATGTAGACGTAATTAGATTGTTTTTTTCTGAATTGATTATTGCTATCTACTATGACGCAGTGAAACGATACTTTGACTTCGAATATTACGTTATTTAGAATTCAGATAGAGGACTTGCATGTATTAGACAGAAGTGACTTTTAATTAGATAACCTGAAGTTAACACTATTCAGGAAATGAACACAGATAGACAGTTTCATTCGTAATAACTAATGGACTATGGAACTTGGCGATAGTTACGAAGCATATAATTTATAATTCCCCCAACATCTGGGAAAGCTTCTTCCTCACGGTTCTGTCAGGAAGTGACTAATATTGTGTAATAAACTAGCATATCGTGTCAATTCACGCATTTATCATTCAAGTTTTATAATGTTATTTATAGAGATAACTTGCTGCGATATTATTTGACTGAAGCGCTCGGCGCTTATATAGAAACTCCTTGACGTTAGGAATTAACAACACTGTTACGACTGATTATAAATTTGAGATTACAACCAATCTATAGGGAATTAGGTTTCTCTGGAACTAATTTGAACTTGTCATTAATATTTAAATAGCAACTAATAAACCATCGATTATAATTAAATCGATTATAATTAAACGACATCTGGTGAAGTAAATATCTCGCACAAGTCTCGAGTTCAGTTCATCAATGTTCTGTTTGTAACGTCGATACCGATACATAAGAAAGAACAATCTCATTGCTCTACCGCTGAGTGTTAGCCAAGACCGAAGATCCGAAGGACGTTAAAAAAAAAAACACACACACACACACACAGAGCACATTCGTGGTCCTTTAGAAGTACACGTGATTATAGACGCTGACGGAAATAGTCACAACACCAAAAAAAAAAAAAATGACTAATGTACAGTAATGAAATTTCGGGAATACATATGTCTGCGTAACGTATTTAAGTGACTACCTTTACGATGCAACTGTAAATGCTGGTAAATTAGTAACGAGTTTAACCGCCAGACTACTGAATGCAAGCACACAGACGTGCATGCATGGTGTTGTACAGGTGCCGGATGTTACCTGTTGCACTTGGTCGGTCAATGCAGGGACGGTTAATGACGGTTGTGCGTGACGCTTGAGTTGTCCGATGGCGTCGCATATGCGGTCGACTGAAGACATCTGGTGATCGAGCTGGCCAAGGTAACGTGTCGACACTATCTAGAGTATGTTGGGTGACAACAGCGATTGTGGGCGAGCGTTATCCTGCTGGAAAACGCCCCCTGGAGTGCTGTTCATGAATGGCAGCACAGCAGCTCGGATCAGGAGACTGACGTGCAAATTTGCAATCAGGGTGCGTGTGATAACCAGGAGAGTGCTTCTGCTGTGATGCGAAATCGCACACCAGATCGTAGCTCCAGGTGTAGGTCCAAAGAACCCAGCACGCGCACACGTCGAATGCACTCTCGCTTTAAATACTAAAAGTCGCAAATGGTGGTGGTTTGGTGCAGTGGATTGCACGTTATAGAGCGTCTGGCTCGGAACTGTCCTTGAAGTAACCGATTTGTAACAGTTCGTTGTACCACAGTGGTCCCAGCTGCTGCTCGGATTGCTGCTGCAGATGCTGTACGATGCGCCAGAGGCATACGCCGGACACGACCATCTCGGTAGTGCTACATGGCCTTCCGGAGTGCGGTATCTGAGCTCTGTCCAAAACTGGGAAGGAGAGGTTCATGTCCCAGTGGTAAAGACGTATTGTTCGCAACACTCTTGCTTCCATCGTTTGACGAATAGATGGACCTGGGCAGAGAGCTGTTTGAAGGCAGTGATGTGCTCCAGGGACGCGTGGTACTTATGACGTTTGAGGGACCACCTACGGTCTCTAATGGCCACAATGATTTCCGGCGACCACAAAGATACTTACTTCTGCAGGGAGCAACTTGAGGAACAAGGGACTGCCAGTTCAGCTGCGGCAACAATGATAGTAGTGACGGTCTGGATCACCTCATTGATGTTGCCATGCAACAGAGATTCAGTAGTGGTACCGGAGGTGGAAGCATCCCAGTCACCCTCGCTAAGAGCCCATCTGGGCAAGCACCCATATGAATGCTGCTGGTGGAAAGACAGGAAGAGCGGCAAGTAGTCACTACCACACAAGTCATCATGAGCTTTCCAGTGATAGGCACAGAGAGAAATAAGCGGTTATGTAACGACCATGGCCAAAGCTCACACAGAGTATCTTCCATGTGGCTGATGCAATAGCTTTGTAAATTATTTTTTTACTTGATATTTTCTTTTTGATGGGAGTAAGGGAAAGGAAAGACTTTATTTAATTTATATAATAATGGGTAAGGTCACTGACGAGTTTAATTTTTTTTTTTATACAATTGTCAGCACCTTTAACCCACACTGACACAGTTCGGATTCATTTATTTTACGATGATTCCTGGTCCTCAGAACGAAAGGCATTGTCGACAGGTAATATGGTTTACCCATATTTCTATTGTAGACCTCTGCGATGTGAAATGTCCGATAAGCGATGACGTGACGGCTGTTGAAGCTTTCTAACCCTGGAACTTTATCGGCTTTAGGTCCACGGACGAGGGCTACGGTTACCCATCCGTTACCTTGGTGCAGGGTGTCATTGTTGGTAATAATTAAGTTCAGAACTCTGCCATAGAAAACTGTTGGACCATGCAGGACGACTTGTGCACCTACATAGTTGAAGATATTAATAGCAATACTGTCTACTGCTTTATGGACTGCATGACGCGTACGCCTTCTTCTCCTGTAAAATCGTGGCATGTTCTGTGTGAGCGGTCCAGTGCTGTTGCTCTAGCGGCTGCACGAAGAATGACGCCTTCTTCCCAGATTCATTACTTACACAAACAAAACTGTTGCCTCCTTGAGCCCCCGGTTCTCGATGTACTCTTAGCGGTTCTCGGCTGACGCTGTGAATCAGAAATTTTCTAACAAGGGGAGGCCGCCAATTGTGAAATTCAGATTCGATTCATACTGCGCATAATAAAAGCTCATGGCCAGAGGTGTAATGTGGCAAAGCACCAAGATGCACTTCTCAGCCGTTGTCGAGAAAATCGACAGTTAAAAGAAACCGTTGCGGTGAAATACTCTCTACGATTGAAAATTTTGAACAGCGTCGTGGCGCAGCGGTAAGCGCTCGGGTTTGTAATCCGAAGGTCGCTGGATCGAATCTCGCACCATGCAACCCTTTTTTTTGGTATTTGTTTTTTGTAATTCAAATATATATATATAAATTCCCGGCAATCAGTTGCAACAATTATGCATATAATAAGTTGTTGAAAGTCGTTTGCCGTGGAAAAACTGGCGACTTCGAATATCATTATGTTTTCCGCAAACAAAGTTGTACTTCACAAATGTTATTAATTGTCTTCATAATGTTAACCACGTATAGTTAACGGAAGACGTAGAAACGATATTCCGAAACGAATATGTATAGCGTAAGTCAAACGTTCGAATTAGAATAGAGACCCCACGAACACAAATTCGCTGTGGCAGGTATGAAATATAAACTCCGTTACTCGCTCGTTACACTTGAAGGACAGATGTTGAATGGGCCGAAACGAGCCGCCGCATAACAGCGTAGTTGCCTGCTAACTTCGAAAGAAGGTAAATGCGGTCCCTAGCGCAACATATAACATCGTCGAAAATCAGTGCGGACGGGAGAGCTTTGGTACACCCTGTTAAAAAAAACGGAAAAATGGAGGCGGTACAATTGGAGAGCGATCCGCCTTCACCAACATGCGTAAGCAATTCATTAATAGTATATGTATATATATATATTTGAATTACAAAAAACAAATACTAAAAAAAAAGGTTGCATGGCGCGAGATTCGATCCGGCGACCTTCGGATTACGAACCCGAGCGCTTACCGCTGCGCCACGACGCTGTTCAAAATTTTCAATCGTAGAGAGTATTTCACCGCAACGGTTCCTTTTAAGTGTCGATTTTCTCGACAACGGCTGAGAAGTGCATCTTGGTGCTTTGGCACATTACACCTCTGGCCATGAGCTTTTATTATGCGCAGTATGAATCGAATCTGAATTTCACAATTGGCGGCCTCCCCTTGTAAGCCCGAAAAGTGGATATCCCGGACGCGTGCTGTAATCGCTTCAGCAGCACGCGTTTCTTTTGGCTTGTCATGTTTGTAAACAGAGAGAGAGAGAGAGAGAGAGAGAGAGAGAGAGAGAGAGAGAGAGAGATAGCAGCCGTGACCGCCGCTGCCACAATTATGCACATTGGCTACATTCTTGCCAAGTCTGTCTGCAATATCGCAGAAAGAACATCCAGCTTCTCGTAGGCCTATTGCACGACCTCGTTCATTCTCAGTGAGGCGTTCGTAATATCGTCTTTGTCGCCTTGAAGACGTTCTTGACTAACATCAACTAACCTCGTTCAATGTAAAAGCCAACTAACGTTCACTGGCGTCGCAGCGTGTGTTTAAAGCAAACCTGATTTTCATCCTCACAATTGCGTTACTACCGCCACTCTTATGCATCTGGCGCGAAACTGGAGTGGGCATCATCTTTCAGATGTAGTAAAACGTCTAACAACTTCAGTGTGTGTCGCATAATCTTTTCTTGGTGTTTCTATTTTTGTACAGAGTCACTCAAACTGATGTCCAGTTGCACATAAGCGGTCCCATAATTTAATCATCATCATACAAAACCTACCCGGCTACTAAGTAGATCGAAAAAACTCGCGACGTACTGTTCTCAGGTGACTGGGAGAAACAGATGAACTATTGATTTGTGTCGTGGGGGCGCTCATTCAGAATATTCATGAAAGGTCGAAATTATAGAGCTTTAACAAATAGGCACCCAAAATCTTAATTACCATATATTCGTAATCATGAAATTATATGATACACAGTTAACGTGTTCTTTTAAATGCCTTGAAGATAATCGATGTTGATCAAATCTGGTTGTAATAATACGACGGTCAGTCCAAAAGAAACGCACACTATTTTCGTAAAAATACAATTTCATTCTGCATGTGTGAAAGGTTTGCAGTGTGTAGATACATCCTTCCCGCTTGTTTTCAAACGTAGTTCTACCTGTTCCCGTGAGTGGCGCCGTCACAGCATGTCTTCGAGATGGCTGCTACACTTGACGTTCGTCAGAAGCAACGTGCTGTCATAGAATTCCTGTGCTGTGAAAACGAGACAGTGGGGAACATCCACAAGAGGTTGAAAAAAGTGTATGGAGATGCTGCTGTCGATCGCAGTACAGTTAGTCGGTGGGCAAGCAGGTTACGTGCTGAAAGCGGGCACGGCAATATTGAGGATTGTCCTCGCAGCGGCAGGCCTCGTACTGCACACACTCCAGACAATGTGCAGAGAGTTAACGAATTGGCGGCTGCTGAAAGATGCATCACAGTGAACGAATCGTTGGGATACGCGAAGGAAGTGTTTGCAGAATACTGAAAGTGTTGGCGTTATAAAAAGTTTGTGCCAGGTGGGTTCCCAGGATGTTGACAGTGGCTCACAAAGAAACAAGAAAAACGGTATGCAGCGAACTTTTGGAACAGTACGAGAATGGAGATGAATTCCTTGGAAGAATTGTGACAGATGATGAAACATGACTCCATCATTTTTCACCAGAGACGAAGAGGCAATCAGTGGAGTGGCATCATGCAAATTCACCCAAGGAAAAAAAAAAAAAATCAAAACCACACCTTCTGCTGGAAAAGTTACGGCTACGGTGTTTTTCGATTCCGAAGGACTCTTGCTTGTGGACATCATGCCAAGTGGAACCACCATAAATTCTGATGCATATGTGACGACACTGAAGAAACTTCAAGCTCGACTGAGTCGTGTTCGACCACATCGGCAAAAGCAGGATGTTTTGCTGTTGCACAACAATGCACGGCCACATGTCAGTAAAAAAACCATGGAAGCGATCACAAAACTCGGATGGACAACACTGAAACACCCGCCTTACAGTCCTGATCTGGCTCCATGTGACTATCATCTCTTTGGGAAACTGAAAGACTCTCTTCGTGGAACAAGGTTTGAAGATGATGACTCCCTTGTGCACGCTGCCAGACAGTGGCTCCAACAGGTTGGTCCAGAATTTTATCGTGCGGGTATACAGGCGCTGGTTCCAAGATGGCACAGGGCAATTGAGAGGGATGGAAATTATGTGGAGAAATGAAAATATTGTTGCTAAAGAATGTGTGTACACACTGTAAAACTATGAAACATGTAGAATAAAATATGGATTTTTTTAAAAAAAATAGTGTGCATTTGTTTTGGAGTGACCCTCGTATAAGCACAGTAAGCCGTGTGTACAAAATGACTTTCTAAACAAATCGCAGCTTTTCCCGCTGAGAATTTTATCGTGAACACATTTTCATTAGATCTGCTGAAGGTGATCCTTACCTGCTGAGACCCTTTTGAGCAAGAAATCTAGTCCCGAAAGGTAAAACACATACCTTGAACTTGTAAACCTCGCTTTACAATGATCTAAAAGTATAAATACAGAAGCAAATTCTGGACAGAAACAGTTAGTTCTTCCATTGTCAGCTATAATGATACGGAGACGAAATGTGTGACAGAATAATATACACTGACGGGGGAAAAAATCACAACACCAAGCAAGGGTTTTGCGGCATAAACGAAAGTTGGTAGGCGTCTTTCTACATCAGAAGGATGATGTCTGTTCAAATTTCGCGCCAGTCGTATAAGTAGCGCCTCTATGAGGATGCAAATCGGGTTTGCCTTAAATACACGCTGTAACGGTCGTGAGACTGGGCGTGGTGAGCCGGTGTTAGTCAGGAACGGCATTAAGGCGACAAAGACGCTATTATCGAAACCTCGCCGAGTTTGAACTAGGCCGTGCGATAGGCTGCGAGAAACTGGATGTCTTTCTGCGATGCTGCAGAAAAACTTGACAGACATGTAGCCACTGTACATGACTGCTGCCAGCGGTGGTCTCGGGAAGGTACGGTGGCAGGGAGACGTGGCTCCGGAGTGTCACGTGGCACTGCAGAGAGGGAAGACCACCGTGTTCGGCGTATGACTTTGGCGCTTCGCACTGCATCTGCAGTAGCAATTTCAGCAGCAGTCGGCATGACAGTACGAACTGTTACAAGTAGGTTACTTCAAGGACAGCTCCGACCCAGACGCCTTGTAGTGTGCATTCCACCGACCCCAAACCACCACCATTTGCGACTTCAGTGGTGTCAAGCGAGAGCTCATTGGCGAGCAGGGTGTACGTCTGTTGTGTTTCCTGATGAAAGCTGGTTCTGCCTCGGTGCCAGTGGTGGCCGTGTGTATTGGTTAGGAGGAGGCCACACGATGGTATTGAACCAGCTTGTCTGCGAGCTACATTCACTGGCTTTTCGCGGATGATGCTGTAGTATACAGAGAAGTTGCAGCATTAGAAAATTGTAACGAAATGCAGGAAGATCTGTAGCGGATAGGCACTTGGTGCAGGGAATGGCAACTGACCCTTAACATAGACAAATGTAATGTATTGCGAATACATAGAAAGAAGGATCCTTTATTGTATGATTATATGATAGCGGAAAAAACACTGGTAGCAGGTACTTCTGTAAAATATCTGAGAGTATGCGTGCGGAACGATTTGAAGTGGAATGATCATATAAAATTAATTGTTGGTAAGGCGGGTACCAGGTTGAGATTCGTTGGGAGCGTCCCTGGAAAATGTAGTCCATCAACAAAGGAGGTGGCTTACAAAACACTCGTTCGACCTATACTTGAGTATTGCTCATCAGTGTGGGATCCGTACCAGATCGGGTTGACGGAGGAGATAGAGAAGATCCAAAGAAGAGCGGCGCGTTTCGTCACAGGGTTATTTGGTAACCGTGATAGCGTTACGGAGATGTTTAATAAACTCAAGTGGCAGACTCTGCAAGAGAGGCGCTCTGCATCGCGGTGTAGCTTGCTGTCCAGGTTTCGAGAGGGTGGGTTTCTGGATCAGGTATCGAATATATTGCTTCCCCCTACTTATACCTCCCGAGGAGATCACGAATGTAAAATTAGAGAGATTCGAGAGCGCACGGAGGCTTTCAGACAGTCGTTCTTCCCGCGAACCATACGCGACTGGAACAGGAAAGGGAGGTAATGACAGTGGCACGTAAAGTGCCCTCTGCCACACACCGTTGGGTGGCTTGCGGAGTATAAATGTAGATGTAGACCTACACTTGCAGTTACTGGTTGGGTGCGATTTTGTATGACAGCAGGAGCATTCTCGGGGTTATCCCACGCACCCTCACTACAAATTTGTACGGTAATCTATTAATGTCAACTCCGGTGCTGCCATTCGTGAACAGCAGTACAAAGGGCGTTTTCCAACAGGGTAACGCTCGCCCACAAACTGTTGTAACCCAACAAGCTCTACAGTGTGTCGACATGTTGTCTTGAGCTGTTCGATCACCAGATATGTCTCCAGTCGGACGACAACTCCAGTGTCACCCGCAACCGGCATTAAGTGTCCCTCTCTTGAGCAACCACTTGCAAGCAGGCATTGAACTCCATCCCACAAACTGACATTCGGCTCCAGTTCAACACAACGCATGCACGTTAGCGTGCTTGTATTCAACATTCTAGCGGTTACACCGGTTTAGTAAGCAACGTACGTCAATCACTTCAATATGTTACCCAGACAAATCCGTTCCCGAAATTTCACCACGCTACATTAATTACTTTTTGGTGTCGCGATTTTTTTCCGTCAGTATACATACAATATTATTATTATTATTATTATTATTATTATTATTATTATTACTTAGTTACATTTTCAAGGCAATACAGCGTTTGTAAAAAAAATAATGACAAGAATTTATTATTCTTTGGAAGCGTTTTACGACTGTTATAACGATTTTCCGGATTCCAGTATTACCTACCTTCTACTGACGATTTATTTAGGAAGAATAGATCGTACAATTTCAGACTTTTATGCATAGTAAGTTCTTTACATGTTGTTGTTAACCGATACACTTACATCAAAGTGATTTGCACTTCTCTGGTTTTTGTTCATACAAGTGACATCTCAACTGTTGTGGAAACAAATCTCTGGGTTAGAACTGTGCGTTCGGCAAATACAGGCTGCGCAATATAGAACTGTTCCGGAAAATATTTATGAAACTGACCCGCAATTGACGTTTGCTGATGAACAGGAGAACTGCCCGTCGCAGAAAATGCCGCAAACGGTGATCTCGATGCTCCACCGGTTGGCGTTCTGTCTGTGTTCCAAGTTCTTCATTGTGTCGTTACGTTTGAGTCAGAGAGGCTGACGTATTTAGTGGCTAGCTGAATGCAAGACAAAATGATGCTCACGATAAAACAGCACAAAACATCCAGCAAAGCGTGCAGTTCAAACCTTAACGCAAAATTGCGCGAAAGGGGCTCTGGGCGAATGAAGACCCGTAACTATTCAGAGAAAGTTCGAATACTGCAAGGAATTGATCGATAGAAGAAAAGGCTAGAACAAATTTCGACGAAAATTCAACGCTGCAAGTGGAAGTTAAGAGATAATCGTGTCGAAACATTATCAGAGAGAACCCCGCATTTGTATCCTAACTTACTGTTATGCAAGAGTTAAGCCGTCAAGACGAAGTTTAGCGTGTTCACCTCTCCCGATGGTTCCCCAGTGAAGTGAAAGCGGAATCAGACCTCTTAGACCCTCAGTTTCTCATTTCTTCACATGAGGCTTAAGACGGCATGGTGGCGCATCTGAACCCACAGAAGATGTGTCTTTTGCATTTAAAAAAATCCCCATCAATACTTTCAAGAACCGTTGCATAATTTGTAGATCGATTTGGTTTGGTTTTGTTTTGCTCTAGGGCGCAAAAAAACAAGTGGGATCATACGCGCCCATTGAAGATTGGTGTTGCAAACTGGAAGATCAGCTGTACTCAAACAATCCTGACACTGGAAGAGCATCAACAGAACGTCAATCACGCTACTGCTGTCATCCCCTGTGTCTCGCAGTTTGGTATATCGAGGGATTCGCTGCATCGACCACAACAGTGGCCATTTCCTGCGTCTTTAGTGATGTTCATTGACGATGGTCAACTCCGCGCCAGTCTTTCTGTAAACATTTTCCGGGCCATTTTTCTTTCGCGCACCTTGTGTTACAAGATATGAGCATTCAGGCTTTGGACATGGATGTAACACGGCATTGTAATTTTCTGTAGCGTTGAATTCTCAAAGATATTTTGATGGAGTGTGTTGAAAATGTGTGATTGTCTATTGAAATAATCTTAGTGGCCAAGGAATGTGATCATTTCAAATAGAGCGCCGCATCTTCTGAAAGTGTTAACTTCGAGCTTCTGGTTAAGTTATTGGTGATTTGTTGCCTGGAGCATCTCGTCCGAAACCACCCATATGAAATCGCGAGTTTGTGGGTATAAACGTCCTTTCGAGGGATGACACTCTGCCCATTCGCTCTCCACGTGTGGTTTATGGAGAGCATCGCAGAAAAAATTCCTAAGCAGTAGTTCGGTTGACAAACTTCACTACGGGTGGCTGGATCGAGCAAGCTGTAGATCTTGTTGACAGTTTAGTCATTTGCATTATTTTTCAAGTTTGAGCTTTATTAGTGGCACTCTCGAAGTGATTCAATCCACTTTTAATAATGAGAACTATTCCACTGATGCCTTTGTTCTTCGACAGAACTAGTTTCTGTATGCAGGAGTTGGGATGGTGACGACTCTCTTTGTCGTGGTGGATATTATGAAGTGTCTGTTTGCTGCTGACTTGTATGTTTATCCAACGGACGTTTGCGAAGCTGTACGACAAAGCTGAGGCGGCAGTAAGTTAATGGATGTCATGACGTTTCATACTTCGTGGTTGTAACCCACTCAGGGTTACAGAATCAATATTGCGGTTGTTGAAATACAATAGCACGGATTTTCTAGAGGATGTGGAAGGTGACAGAAAGATAATTTGAGGTCCTATTTCACAATCAACATGTTTATTGTAACAATTTTCGTGAAAACATGACTTTCATAAAAGAATACAATTCTGTTTCAATGCCATGTTCCAATAAAAGACTTGATTCTAACTGGGATCATCATTATCTGGCAGCGAAAGTTAATGAATACGCCCAAACGCGAGCTGGTCTGCTCGACAGCCAGTTCAGATTGGTGCGCTCAGTAGAGTCCAATATTGTACCTGTTTAACACATTGTTTCCGCCGGGGGAAGACTTTTGCCCACCCTACCAACATGCGGATGGTCTTTAACAATATGGTTCAAATGGCTCTGAGCACTACGAGACTTTACTTCTGAGGTCATTAGTCCCCTAGAACTTAGAACTACTTAAACCCAACTAACCTACGGACATCACACACATCCATGCCCGAGGCAGAATTCGAACCTGCGACCGTAGCGGTCGCGCGGTTCCAGACTGAAGCGCCTAGAACCGCTCGGCCACTTCGGCCGGCAGTCTTTAACAGCTCACAGGCCTCCGAAATACTGAAATTACACTAAAGTAACTGTTCGGCATAGTACGCTCACAAGGGTTGACTTCAGGGGTAGGTAAGGCAGCAAAGACGTTTTTCGTCGCGGCGAGATCTATTTACGAAATTTCAGTCACCACCTTTCTCTTCCGAATGCGAAAATATTTTGTTGAGCCCAACCTACATAGGTAGGAATGATCATCAAAATAAAATAAGAGAAATCAGAGCTCGAACAGAAAGGTTTAGGTGTTCGTTTTTCCTGCGCTCTGTTCGCGAGTGGATCGGTAGGGAGACAGTATGATTGTGGTTCGATGAACCCTCTGCCAAGCACTTAAATGTGAATTGCAGAGTAATCATGTAGAGGTAGAGGTAGATGTAGAATTCTTTCTGCATTCTCTTCATCGCCTTTTGGTTAGCTCTAGATGCCTTTCTCGTTCCTAGCTTCTTGTATAGTTCAGTTTTATTACTATTGTTACTGAGATTACTGCCAAATCCAGTATGTGCGAATTCGTTGTACGAGAATAGCCAGAGAAAACGGAGGGGCCAGACCTAGAGGTGAGCCGGCCACGTCTCGAGGCATTCCTCGCGAGTCGAGCCGTTCCTCTCCTCCATGCAGCTGGCTGCTGCGCCACGCAGCACACGCTTCTGCTGCTGTTTGCAACACTCTTTCTCTGGCGCAACTCGCGGCCTGCCCGCTTCTCACAGCGCGACAAGTTCTTCTCTTGTCCCGCGCATGGCTGCTTGCCCATATACGACAGGCGAAGGCTGTCGAAACGTGATTTGCACCTGTCGCTCGTTCTCTGACAACGGAATCAGCTCAGAGAACAGCATTTGTCAAAAACAAAAGAAAAGGAAGGCGAGAGCTGATTGGTCCTCGGTTCCGAAAAAAGTAGACGACATCGATGTTTATTTACTCCCTAGACAGAAAGTTCAAATAACGAGCAGGACGCGTGCTAGTAGAATGATAAACTTCCTATTCTTCTTGTTTTCATCTTCTGGTACTTTATTCTTTGTTATACGAGAGGCGGTCAATAAGTAATGCAACACTTTTTTCTCATCCAATTTCGGTAGGAAAAAAATGCGTAATTTGTTGCGGGACATTGTTGAATATTCCCGCTTCTCCTCTTCTACTCTCATGAAGTTGCGATAGCAGGCGCCACTAGACGTGGCCTTGAAAATGGCGCCTGTAACAGACGTGCGGCCCAAGAAGAGAACTGTTTCTGAGTTTGGTTGGCGGAAAACCAGAACATCGCAGATATTCATACGCGCTACAGTCTGGAACCGCGAGAACGGTACGGTCGCAGGTTCGAATCCTGCCTCGGGCATGGATATGTGTGATGTCCTTAGGTTAGTTAGGTTTAAGTAGTTCTAAGGTCTAGGGGACTGATGATCTCAGATGTTAAGTCCCATAGTGCTCAGAGCCATTTTTTTGAGTGTCTACAGTTACCTCGCAGTTGCCGGCCGGTGTGGCCGTGCGGTTAAAGGCGCTTCAGTCTGGAACCGCGTGACCGCTACGGTCGCAGGTTCGAATCCTGCCTCGGGCATGGATGTGTGTGATGTCCTTAGGTTAGTTAGGTTTAATTAGTTCTAAGTTCTAGGAGACTGATGACCTCAGTAGTTAAGTCGCATAGTGCTCAGAGCCATTTGAACCATTTTTACCTCCCAGTAAACAAAAGCACGGTGATTCGTTGAGCTTGGTGTCTGTCATTGTTGCAACAAGCTCGCGCAAACCTGTCCGACATGCGGTTGCACACACCTTTGACTCTTGTAGTTTTGGAAAGTGCAGACACACTTATTCCATGTCATCGACGTATCACAAACAAACACATCGCTGCACGAGGTGCCGTAAGGCCGTCGCATTGAACGGAGATTATGTTCAAAAATAATGTTTTGTAATCGAAAGAGGGGGGAATAATACGGTGCATTGGAACCCTGAATAAAACCAACCCGCTTTCAGACAAAAAAGTGTTGCATTACTTGATGACCCCTCGTATTTATGGCGATTTCAGTGTACAGTGAAATCTCTGTGCCAAACTCTTCAACGACAAAATGTAGGGATATTACTATCACAGTAGAGCATAACATTCATTTCTGCTTCGCTGCAACCGTTTCATCTATACCGCCTCGTTTCTCTTTCACCTTTTTACAGAGAATAAAAATGAGGTTTGTTCCTTGCCAAAATGTACCAACTTTCAAGTACTTCCAGAGAATTTTTTTTTTTTTTTTTTCTTTTACGTCTGTTCCGCTGTTCGTGGAAAGTCTAAAATTATAGAATAAAGCAACTGTAGAACTTTGCTCGACGCCAAGGTTGGTTTGGACCACCGCTGTGCTTCTCTAGGTTTGGTTGCCTTGCCTGCCTTTGGCTCTGAATTGGCTACTCAGCCAGTTAAAGGTGGATCTTCAGTTACACGTGGGCTCCAAACCACGGTGCAACTTGCCACTTTTGGTAATAATAAATCATTGCCAAGAGGTGAAAGAAGCGATAAGGGCAAGTAATGAAATTCTACGGCAGACGAGGGTTGGAAATCTGTATTTGTATCTGGATCTTACTAGCTGAGATGAAAACATTCTTCGTAGATCACTAGCATAGAAATGTCGTTTTTGAGAACGAACAACACTAACTGCCAACAGCGCTTCGTGATTATTTCTTGTTAATGGTTCTTACCTTTCCCTCATCAGACAACTGTCGACAAACAATAACAAGTTAGTCGTACGGTGTAGCAGAAAACTCTGAGAGGAAAGTCACCTACCACAATGACGATGACGTCGATGGTGGTGTCGTAAGACACTGGGACCGCATTCTTGAAGACATCAGCTCAGATACCCTTTTGTGGCCATCCAGATAAACGTTTTCTGTGCTTTCCGTACAATGCTTAACGCAGCTGTCCGTATGACTCTTTTCAAAGGTCGCGAGCGATTGCTTTTTCCCACTATTCCCCAGTCGAAGTCTCTGTTCCTCCGTCTCTAATACCTATAATAACCGCGTCGTCGATGGGACTCGGAATCCTAATCTTTATTCCTTCTTAAGCACCTGAAGCGAATGCCGGCGTAGCTCATTAAAGGATACAATAAAATTAGGTGACTTGCAGCTAAAGAAGAATAAATAGTCGATTTCGATCCTATTTATTACCCCATCCAAGCTATGACTTCCTCTCTAACAACAACGAAAGCGCCAGTATGTCAGACTTTGCGTCCTCCATTTCTATTTTCTTCAAAATGGAAATAAAACCGGGAGCTGAACCTAGTATCGGAGAAGGAACAAATGAAAAAAAGAACTATAACATAATTTTGATGTTATCTATTACCGCCGTGATTCCGAACTCAAAAGTAACTTTTAATTTCGGGTTTTTGGATGCTTTCAAGTTTTTCACGGGCTACTTAGTCATATTCTAATTGATGTCGATTGTCACTTGTTTTCTGGTGGTTTTGCAAGTAAAAAGTCGAATAATGTCATCTTCTGTAGAAGGTAGACAACTTGCGTTTTTCATGCATAGAAAATGAGACCAATTTATTTCCTGTAGCTCATTGATGATACTTACAATTTTCACGTGATTTCGGTAACCCATCACGTCTAAATACTCGTTGATCCTGATGGTGCCTAAACTGATCATTATAAAATCAAAGCCCAAATACAAAACTATGCGATATTTTATCAACGAATAACATTATAATGCAGTTCCTATGTTTGGAATGGACACCAATTCAAAAAGAGGAGACATATAAATAAGGGAGAGTAGAATTGAAATTTCAGCTTAAATCACTTGATACAGGAATGGTCATAGGACTTGATGTTGTGCTCGTTAGATTACGCATTGAATATTCGGAAGAGCTTTTCCCTTTATCTAATGTCAATTAACTTTAGGTCACGTGGACAACGAGGCGTAACACACATGCCTCAAAAGGAGCGCAGGTCGTTCCTGTAGAGAGGCTCGGAAGACCGACGCCAGGAACTAGACACGTGTTTCAGCGACGCCAATTCTTTGTCGTCTTGTGGACATACGTTGTGCTCTCTTATCGTGACTTCGCTGGAGACCGAAGAAGTCCTATGTAGGAACCAACATGGTTTCCGTAAAGACTAATTGTACGTTCTCTGTTCATTCACGAGGCGCAGAAGGCAGTAGATAGAGGAGCTCAGGTTGAAGCCACTGAAATATTACTTTTAGAGGGTTTATCCTATCATGATTCCGAGACAGACAATCTCATTTGCTTCTCTCTTTCTCATTTACTTATTGTTGGCTGGTATAGAACTGCGCGTAATGCAGTGCGTGCCCAGTTGCTTGGCTAATGGTTGACGGTGGTATTTCCAAATAGTAGCAGTTAATGAATTTAAATCGTTGCAAAAGCAGCAGGCTCTAGGACGCTTCACCATTAATCGGCAATAAACACCACACCAGGCAGTAATTCTCTTTAAAGATAAAAGGATTAATATCCTGGATAATTAGTATGAATACAAATGATTACGTATTTCTGTTGTCACAATATGATGCCATTTATTGTTTGCCTAGAATAATTAAATCCGTCACGACATGACATACTTAAAAATACAATATCGTTTCTTGTGGTTAATAAAAGTTTTACTACAACGATCTACAAGACCAGAGTGAGTATTTTAGAATCTTCTGCTTTTTGATGAGAACTGCGGAACAAATGGATTATAGCGCAGAGAACAATACACGACCGCCGCTTAATACCGCCACCTCTGGCACAATAGCTTTTCCGATACACAAAAACTCGTAACATTTTCGTGATGTGAGTAGCGTTCAATAAGTAATGCAACACTTTTTTGTCTGAAAGCTTGTTGGTTTTATTCAGGATTCCAATACACAATATTATTCCCCACTCTTTTCGCTACAAAACCGTATTTTCCAACGTAATCTCCGCTTAATGCGACGGTCTTACGCCACCTTACTGGCAAGGCCTGTATGCCGGCACGGTACCACCCTACTGGTCGATGTCGGAACGAACGTCTTGCTGCATCAACAACCTCACCAACATCCACGTACTGCTTCCCGCGGAGAGCATCTTTCATTGCACCAAACAGATGGAAATAGGATGGTACGCGATCCAGGCTCTAGCGTGGATGAGGGAGAACAGTCCAATGACGGTTTGTGAGCTGCTCTTGCGTGCGCAAACATGTGTGAGGCCTTGCGTTGTCATGGAGAAGTAGCAGTTTGTTTGCGTTGTTGTGGGGGCGACGACCACGCTGAAGTCGTTTCTTCAGTTTCCTGAGGGTAGGACAGTAAACTTCAGACCTGATCGTTGCAGCGTGAGGGAGGACATCAGACAGACTAACCCATTCAGCGTCCCGGAAGACCGACGCCACGACTTTAACGGCTGAGAGTGCAGCTTTGAGCCTTCGAACTTTTTCTTTGTATGTGAGGTAAAAAAATTCTGATGACACCCCCGAAACGCGCAAGGATTTGCGGAAAGATGGTCCGTCGTTGCTCCTTATGGTCTTCTGTTAGGCGGCGAGGAAGCCAGCGGGCGCATACCTTTGAGTGCCCCAAATAGAAGACAATTGTGTCAGCACTACCAACAGAGACGTTCAGTTATGCAGCGAGTTGTTTGATTATGATCCGTCGGTCACCGGATACTTCCGGAGGGTATCCGCATGTTCAACACTCCAGTAGTCACAGGTCTGTGCGGCCGGCCGACACGCGGGAGATCGTACAGACTTCCGCGACTTGTTGCGATGTTGACTGACGCTTCGCCAAACGACTCACCGTGCTTTTGTTCACTGCCAGGTCTTTATAGACATTCTGCAAGCGCCTCCCACAACAACGTCCGCAGTTTTTCAACCCAAATTGACTGAGAAATAAAATGTTTTGCGAATACTTACTGAACTCCCCTTGTATGTTATACCATGTATCTTGAGTTTCAGGAACCATCGATAGAAATCCGCTCTCACACGTTAAACAAAATACACGCTTCCCTAATAACCGCACAGATATGCAGTTGGGTTCTAGACGTCCTAACAAAGGCGTTGTAAGAAGGGAGGCTAGTGTCAGAGTACAGGTTGTCGGTAAATTCCGCTATCACTTTAGGAAATCATAACTTGGAAACCATTAAAGCATCGTGGTTAGTTGTAAAACGTTTAGCAGCTCTCAAAATGTTTTTGTTACGCCGGAATTTGTGCGTCGCTCGTAGAACATCAAAACATGATTCGAGTTCTGTCCATACACTTGTCAGGTTTGCAACATCAACAGTTTTGTTTGCATCACTGATTCATGCAAGAAGGATTACAATGTGGTTTACTGGTGCTGACGATGACGACGATCGTCGCGCGATCCACGATGTCGGGGGAGCGCGGGTCCGTGTGGTGGGACCATCAGGACCCACCCACCTGTCAGGAAATCCGTCATCCAGCACATCCCGCACATTCAAACTCCAGTGTGGCCCTGCATCATCATCCTGGAAGGCGATGGAGGGCTGCAGCTCTCCGCTCTGTCGCAGCACGAACTGCTGCTGCATGTCCAGGTAAGGCCGGCCAGTGTGGCCGAGCGGTTCTAGGCGCTTCAGTCTGGAACCGCGCGACCGTTACGGTCGCAGGTTCGAATCCTGCCTCGGGCATGGATGCGTGTGATGTCCTTAGGTTAGTTAGGTTTAATTAGTTCCAAGTTCTAGGGGACTGATGACCTCAGATGTTAAGTCCCATAGTGCTCAGGGCCATTTTTTTTAACCACCTGCAGGTAAACATTTTCGGTTATAGGTTCCTCTACGACAAGAAATGGGCCTAACACCCTGTCGTCCTTCAGACCACACCAACTATTAAGTTTCGGGTTATTATGAATTTGTTCACGTGCGTGGTGTGGGTTTTCGGACCCCCAGATTCAAATGTTTTGGCGATTCACATGTTCGGAAATGTGGAACGTTGCTTCATCTGAAAACAGGCACTTAAAAGGTAATCGTTGTTACCATCTTGGAGGCCAGCCAGAACACTCGAATACATACCTCAGATGGTGGTCATTTTGGCTGCAATGCTTGAACTATTTGCACGTTGTACGCGAAAACGCGTAAACTCTTCTGTAACACTTCATGGACGATCTTGTTTCTTGCAGTTCTCTTGATGTACGACGAATAGACTTCTGGGGGCTGCATTCTAATGCAACTTTCAGTGTTAATACGTGCTTGAGATACAGGAGGTTCGAAGAGAGTCTCTTTAAAGCTTTTGAACCACCTCTTTACGCTTGTTTGTGCCAGTGAGGCTATCGCATACTGGCGTTGATAATTCAGCAGCACCGTCGTCACAGATTTGCATTCTGCACCCCAGATGACACGTTGCGTCTTCTTCTAATCTGTCGCCGTTCTGATTCACTCCAAGTCAGATCTGCGACAAATGGTGAAGGAAGAAAAAATTGTGAGCGCTGGTAACCTTTTTGACAACAAACCAGCGGTCCATATGTTTGATAATTTCCAAATTATGAATATTTGAATTCATAGCTGGACTTTGACACCCTGTAAGGGCGCTGCTGTTGACCACAAAGGCAAATGACCAGACGGGTAGCACCTGCAACACACGACGCAGTTGTTGCTCAGAGAAGAGATGTCGTCAGCAAATTGTAGCAAATGTAGATACACTTGCGCCTGGTCCCAGAATTATCTGGTGATCCTCGGCATAAATAAATAAATGTGATGTAATGCTAGTAATAGCCGGAAAGCATATAATGTTTGATCGCGCGTTCGACGATCAATCGTAGCCTGGAAATATTCAGGGGGAAGGCCGGTAACAAACTCCGATTCACTGGAAGAATCATGAGCAGGCGTAATTCACACACGAAATATAACGCTTCCAAGACAATCGATCGTTCGACAGTTTCTTGAGTATTGCTTGTCGATCTGGGACCATTACCACGTTGGATTAGCAGGAGAGATAAGAAAGATACAAAGAAAAGCTGCACGATTTCAGTATGTGAGGGGGAGATTTCCAGACTCTCCACGCGGCGTTTTAGTAAGAGCAGCCAGGACTTCCACGTAGGGACAGGGACTGTCTTTCAATCCTTGCATCATCCACGCGCGGAATAGGAAGGATAAAATGAGAGTACTTTAGTATTTACCCTCTGCCACGCGCTCTACTAAGCATACTGAGTACAAATTTCGATGTAGTAGCTGAACATCGGATAGAGGCACCGAGACAAGACTTCTTAATGCTACTGAGTTCTGCTGAATGGCAGAACCTCGTAAGTAGGCACGTTCCTATGTTACTGTTACGAACAGGTATTGACACAAAGTATTCGATAATTTCGTAGTATCGTAAGAAAGGTAAGTTTTCTGCTGTTGGAAATATTGAATGGTGGTGGAGAAAATAATACCTATCAGTGGTAGTTAAATGATAGTAGTACCTACACAGAATGCAAGAAACACAAGAACAGTAGTAAAATTTGCGTTCGATTTACATTCTTCACTGAGGCGGCAAAAGTGATGGGTTACCTCCTAATATCGTGTCGTGCCCGGCGTAGTGTAGCAACTCGACGTGAAACGGACTCAACAAGTCGCTGGCTGTCACCTACAGAAATACTGAGGCATGCTGCCCCCTATAACTGCGGAAGTGTCGCCGGTGCAGGATGTTGTGCACGAACTGACCTCTTGATTATGTCCCATAAATGTTCGGGCGATCTGAGTGACCAAACCATTCGCTCGAATTGTCCAGAACGTTCTTCAAACCAAACGCGAACAATTGTGGCTGGTGACTTGGCGCATTGTCATCCATAAAAATTCCATCGTTGTTTGGGAAGTTCAACTCCATGAATGGCTACAAATGGTCTCCAAGTAGCCGAACAAAACCATTTCCAGCCATTGATGGGTTCAGTTGGACCAGAGGACCCAGTCCATTCCATTACGGAGCACCATCATCCTTCACAGTCTGGTTGACAACTTGGTTCCATGCCTTCATGGGGTCTGCGCCACACGCGAACCCTACCACCGGCTCTCTTCAGCTGAAATCGTGAGTCGTCTGACCAGGCCACGTTTTCTAGTCATCTAGAGTGCAACCGATATCGTCACGAGCCGAGGAGAGGCGCTGCAGGCGATGTCATGCCGTTAGCAAAGGCACCCGCGTCGGTCGTCTGCTGCCACAGCCCATTAGCACCATATTTCGCCGCACTGCCCTAACGAATACGTTCGCCGCATGTCCCACACGGATTTGCGCTGTTACTTCGCTCTGTGTTGCTTGTCTGTTGTCTCTGACAACTCTACGAAAACGCCGCTGTTCTTGATCGTTACGAGAAAGCCATTGACCGCTGGGTCGACCGTTGATGATAATGATGATGATGATGTTTGGTTTGTGAGGCGCTCAACTGAGTTGGTGTCAGCTCCCGTAATAATTCCCGACCTTTGCTTAGTCCAATCTCGCCACTTTCATGAATGATGATGAAATGATGAGGACAACACACACGCCCAGTCATCTCGAGGCAGGTGAAAATCCGTGACTTTGCCGGGAATCGAACCCGGTGCATTGTCCGTGGTGAGAGTTTGATATTTGATATTCTCGGGACGCTCTTCACACTGTGGATCTCGAAATACTGAATTCCTAAACGATTTGCGAAATGGAATGTTCAATATGTCTAGCTCCGATTGCTATTCTGCGTTCAAAGTCTACTAATTGCCGTCGTGCGGCCATAATGACGTCGGAAACCTTCTCACATGAATCACAGATGAGTACAGATGGCAGCTCCGCCAATGCGCAATCGGTTTATACCTGTGTTTCATACACTACCGCCATCTGTTTTTGTCCACGTCGCTATCTGATGACTTTGGTCGCCTCAGTATGTAATGAACGTGTAAGACTGTAGCGGTATACAAGCGTAATTTTGAATATTTATTACTACCTTTGTCAAGTGTTTCGCGTACTGATTTAAAACCCTTGTTACATACAGAAATTCCTATTTTACCCACGTTCTTAAAATCGTTCAGAATATTTCCCCAAAGTGGTTCATGAAAATATAGCAGAATTCCCACATTGGTGTCTTCTATTCTTTTTGAGCCGAAGAAAAGATTTCAAGCGTGCAAGCAGTCAGTATTTAAGATGCGGTCGCGACTGATGCTTTGCTTCCCATGTTATTATGTTAATACAGTTTTAGATTTTGTTGCCCATATTATATTTCTCGCTGGGCCCCAAAATTTTTTAGCATAATTTACTTGTACGGGGCTCGTTAAAGCTTAATGGTTCGAGAGCAGGACTCGCGCACTGAGGCAACTATTTATGCAGACAGTTCATCCGTTCCGGGACTCCAGGATCTCGAAGACTGTTTTCTGTTATCGACATTGATACAAGCAAGATATCGGTCCCAGCTGGAACGTCCTAGAAGGAACTTTCTCGTGGGCAGACGAATGTGCCAGCCAAACATGGAAATTCCGATCGCAACGTCTTGCTGAGGGAATGTGTTTGGAGAGTGTTATAATTTCAAGTTCGAAGTCGGATAACAAATAACCAAAAAAAAAAAAAAATTTCGCGTGATGCAATTACACATTAACAATTTCGGATTTTGTACTTGTATTGCGAAACGTTACTCCTTACCAAATTTCTTGATTATGGGTGAACGGGAACTACTCCGCAGGTTTTGACGAGTGAGTTGCGAGTATCGAAATATGTTACATATATGGTCGTAGTCCGTCTGCTTAGTGTGAGTGGTAACGTGTTTGCCTACCATGCAGCTGGCCCTGTTCGATTCTTGGCCCGGTAGTTGATTTTCTCCGCTCGTGGACTGCGTGTTGTGTTGTCCTCACCGTCATTTCATCAACAGCGACGCGCATGTTGTCCAATGTGGCGTCCACCTGAAATAAGACTTGCGACCCGGCGGCCGAACTTCCCCGGATGGGGCCTGCCAGTCATCAGTGCCACAAGATCATTTTCATATGTTTCTTGTTAATGAGCTCTGAAAAGAACTGTTTCTGCTATTTAGTTGACATGTCATTGCCAGGAGATCCTGTGGATAGCCTGGCTGCCTGTAATCACTGTTGCTCAAGTAGCACCACCCACGAGGCACGTTTAGAGAGAATGGAAAGGTCGGTGGGAAACAGTGACAGGTGCTAAACTTCCAAGTGGATTCGACCTGCCACGCAATACCTGGACCACTCTCGACAGAATCCGTACCGGCCATGGCCGATGCAGGGATGCTCTCTTTAAGTGGAAGAAGCTGCCTGATCCAGCCTGTGACTGCGGGGCTCCGTACCAGACTGTTCACCACATTGTCAGTGAATGCAGGATTCAAGCCTATCACGGTGAAGAAGAGGACTTCCTGCTAGCAACTCCAGATGCAGTGCGCTGGATTGAAGGACTGGATATTCAGTTGTAAAGACAAAGTTTCTTGTGTGTCAATTTGTACATATGTATATGTAATTTAATTTCATGATATGTCCGTATTAGCCATACGCTAAATAAATAATAAGTAACTTTCATATGGTCGTATCTTTTGATAGCGTTGACTCAGAAGCGTCGCGTTTTTACATTTCCAAAGGACGGTGACAAAATTTCAGCTTCAAACCCCTGTCCGCTGCTGAGAGAAAGAGTTTGGAACAGACAGACAGACAACAAAGCTATGCTATAACGGTTCCGCTTTTACCGACTGAGGTACGAAACCCTAAAAAGTAAACCACATAGCCTACGCGACAGCGTACGCGGTACGCTAAGGGACTTTCAGTTTCGAGGCTTGGTATTGCTTCAGTTGGTATCGCGTGCGCCGCTGGTGTGGTGCTACTCGGCTGCGGGGTACACTCGGCGGAGAATAGCGGCAGATGTCTGGCGCAGATAGCGGCTCCCGGGCCCGCTTATGAGGGCGTGTGCGCACGCGCGACCTGGAACATCGGCGGAGAAAGCGCCGCGCCGCGCCGCGCCGCGCCGCCCGTGGGCGGGAATTCCCTCAGCCACGCGCCCGGCCGCGTGCACCTGCGCCGGCGCCGCTGGAATCCTCTCCACCCTCCAGTGCACAGCGGCCGGCGGCTGGAACGCCGCTTGTCTGCACCCGCGTGTTATTGTTTCTGTCTGGCGCAGCCGCAGCCGCAGCCGGTCCTTAAGCTGTCCGCACTCGCCGGTTGCTCTCCACAACACAAATAGACACCGCCCAAACGAAGGCTCTCGGCGTCCGTCTGCTGTTTCTCTCTTCACACTCGAGAATCAGGTAGTCAGCAGCACTGTCAGATTCTTTGCTGAAGATGCTGTTCTCTGCAGAAAAGTATTGCCGCCGAATGATAAGGAAATGCTGAACGCTCGGGCACTATTTACGTGTCATGGTGGCAACTGCCTCTAAACGTCGTAAAGGGGTCTATAGGAAAGAGAGAACCGATTAGGATCTAATTAAAAAATTATTCTTAAGCTTCGAGAAACAAATGGTTCAAATGGCTCTGACCACTATGGGACTCAACATCTGAGGTCATCAGTCCCTTAGAGCTTGGAACTACTTAAACCTAACTAACCTAAGGACATCACACACATCCATGCCCGAGGCAGGATTCGAACCTGTGACCGTAGCAGTCGCGCGGTTGCGGACTGAAGTGCCTAGAACCGCACGGCCACCGCGGCCGGCTTAGAGAGACAGTTACATCGTTAAAATACCGGATGGTTATACACTACTGGCCATTAAAATTGGTACACCAAGAAGAAATGGAGATTATTAACGGGTATTCATTGGACAAATTTGTTATACTAGAACTGACATATGATTACATTTTCACGCAATTTGGGTGCATAGATCCTGAGAAAACAGTACCCAGAACAACCACCTCTGGCCGTAATAACGCCCTTGATACGCCTGGGCATTGAGTCAAACAGAGCTTGGATGACGTGTGCAGCTACAGCTGCCCATGCAGCTTCAACACAGTTCAACCACAGTTCATCAAGAGTAGTGACTGGCGAATTGTGACGAGCCAGTTGTTCAAAATGTTCAAATGTGTGTGAAATCTTATTGGACTTAACTGCTAAGGTTATCAGTCCCTAACCTTACACACTACTCAACCTCAATTATCCTAAGCACAAACACACACACCCATGCCAGAGGGAGGACTCGAATCTCCGCGGGGACCAGCCGCACAATCCATGACTACAGCGCCTTACACCGCTCGGCTAAACAAGACACAGTTGCTCGGCCACCATTGACCAGACGTTTTCTATTGGTTAGAGATCTGGAGAATGTGCTGGCCAGGGCAGCAGTCGGAACATTTTCTGTATCCAGAAAGGCCCGTACAGGACCTGCAACATGCGGTCGTGCATTATCCTGCTGAAATGTAGGGTTTCGCAGGGATCGAATGAAGGGTAGTGCCACGGGTCGTAACACATCTGAAATGTAACGTCCGCTGTTCAAAGTGCCGCCAATGCGAACAAGAGGTCACAGAGACGTGTAACCAATGGCACCCCATACCATCACGCCGAGAGATAACGCTTCCAATGTGCGTTCACCGCGATGTCGCTAAACACGGATGCGACCATAGTGATGCTGTAAACAGAACCTGGATTCATCGGAAAAAATAACCTTTTGCCATTCGTGCACCCAGGTTGGTCGCTGAGTACACCATCGCCGGCGCTCCTGTCTGTGATGCAGCGTCAAGGGTAACCGCAGTCCATGCTACTGCAAACGTCGTCGAACTGATCGTGCAGATGTTTGTCGTCTTGCAAACGTCCCCAACTGTTGACTCAGGGATCGAGACGTGGCTCCACGATCCGTTACAGCCATGCGGATAACATGCCTGTCATCTCGACTGCTAGTGATACGAGGCCGTTGGGATCCAGCACGGCGTTCCGTATTACCCTCCTGAACCCACCGATTCCATATTCTGCTAACAGTCACTGGATCTCGACCAACGCGAGCAGCAATGTCGCGATACGATAAACCGCAATCGCCATAGGCTACAATCCGACCTTTATGAAAGTCGGAAACGTGACGGTGCGTATTTCTCCTCCTTACACGAGGCATCACAACAACGTTTCACCAGGCAACGCAGGTCAACTGCTGTTTGTGTATGAGGAATGGGTTGGAAACTTTCCTCATGTCAGCACGTTGTAGGTGTCGCCACCGGCGCCAACCTTGTGTGAATGCTCTGAAAAGCTAATCGTTTGCGTATCACAGCATCTTCTTCCTGTCGGTTAAATTTCGTGTCTGTAGTACGTCATCTTCGTGGTGTAGCAATTTTAATGGCCAGTAGTGTAACTAGACTGTTGGTGTTCAGTGTGTTGCATTGCGGATTGTATACACCACAGGATGCTGAAACATCGTCTGTACGCTCAATAATCGGCGCGCTAGCGGAATATGTTGAAAAAAAACGATAGTTCCACTTTCTGTCAAGAGGTGGAAATATGGCTCTATAGGCAGTCAGAATGTGAAGTGTTCCCTGTTTTGACGTCACTATGCTGTTTGTCGCTTGTTGACGTGTGTTGATTTCTTTTGCAAAGTTACTGATAGTGTAAAGGGTTAAGAAAGTTGAAGTTTTCCGTACCAAACACAATGGTTATTGAGAGGAGAGACCGTGCCCTGCTGGTAAAGTTGTTTTTATCAGAACGGCAGCAATAGCAGCGCTGCATTGCGGGGAAACAGCAGACAGACACAGCTGCGAAGAGGCCCCGTGTCAAAATGGGCTAAAGAATATAATGAGGAAATTTGAAGAAACAGCTGAATTGGGTGGTGCATCTGGGAGAGAGAGAGATACGGCCCATTCCAATGGCTGCTGTTGATGAAGTTGCTGTAGGTGTAGCCGACCGTGCAGCACATGCCTTAAACTCTGCAGCCAGTGTTTGAGCTGTGCCACAGGAATTCTCTCTCCCTTGGCCGACAGTTCATGGGGCTCTACTCCGGCACATGTTGTTCAGGAACATCCATTCAGACAGTTTATGTCACTGTGTGTCGTGGGCTCTCAACCTCCTTCGTTTTCTGTCTGTTTCTCTTCGAGGAGATGACGCCTCACAGACCTGTTAGGTGTACAGTGATATCCGGGAGTTACAAGGACGTCCTTGGGCAACACGTGAGTCCACCTTTGCAGCAACCCAACTGTGTCCACACCACTATTTTCATGGAGGATGGGGTGGCACCACATGTTGCTTGTCATCTGAAAGATTTGCTTCAAGAAACCTTCAGTAACGATGGCATCATCTCTAGGCATTTTCAAGATGTTCACCTTTCCCGGTCCCCCGACATAAACCAAGTGACCTCTAGTTCAGGGCGTATTTGAAAGATCGTGTCTATCAGGAATGTACCCGCATTCTTATGGATCTGGAGGAGAACATATGATATATCGCTGTGATTACACTGTATATGCTACGAGCAACTGGCGACCACACATATTATGGATACAGCATGCTGCCGAGTTCGATTGTTCCTCACTTCTTCCTGCACCCAAACCACATTCTGGTCGCTTACAGCGCCGTATTTCCACATGGTGGCGGAAAGTGAAACTATTATTTTTTTTAGGATACTGCACCAGAGCGCCGATTACGAACACGAACATACCTACGATGTTTCAGAGTCCTGCGATGTATGCAGCCTGCACTGCAGCACTCAGAACACCGTCAGTTTAATTATAACCACCCGTGATGAGAAAATTAAAACTGGCCCGGAAAATGTTTATAAAACGGAGGCGGAATTGAGTCGTGTTAATGGTTAAAATGGCTGTGAGCACTATGGAACTTAACTTCTGAGGTCATCAGTCCCCTAGAACTTAGAACTACTTAAACCTAAGGACATCACACACATCCATGCCCGGAGCAGGATTCGAACCTGCGACCGTAGCGGTCGCGCGGTTCTAGACTGAAGCGCCTAGAACCGCTCGGTCACTCCGGCCTGCCAGTCGTGTTAATGGACAGGAGAATTGCCCATCACAGAAAATGCTGGAAACAGTGATTTCTCTGCACCATTCGGACTACGCATGCACGTGCACCGCAATCGCTGTCCGAGTACTTCGCTATGTTGTTACATTTGAGTGGGGAGGTACGGGCCGTGTGGTGTACGTCACAGCACGTGACGCTACAGGTCTTAAGAGTTGAAACAACCATATGCAGCGGGGAGCGAGTTACTGTTTGAGACCACCTTAATACTTCTTAGCTGCACGTTTAAATAACTTACACTCTCGATAACCTACTATAAAATTAAGGACTGTATTGGGTGCGTTTTTATTGACATGCTGATTCTCCGCCTGGCCCCGTAATTAGCAGAGCGCATCTCAAGAAACTAATATGACGTCACATGTTCGTTTCAGGGCCCGTAATTCCCTTAGACCCCTGTGAGAAGAGCAGACGTGTTTAGTGACCTTTTGCACGCAATACGAAATATTACTCACGATAAAATAGCACATGTTCATCTTCGTGTGTTAGACAAAGCACAGTTCGTGGAGAACGTGTTTGGACCTGTTAGTGCAAGGGCTGAGGACTGAAAGTGTTTCAGCAAAACCTCCAGCTAAGTCTGTAATGCAACTTAATGGCAGAACGACACGAAACGGGCTCTGTGGCGCATGAAAATCGAAACCGTCCGAAAAGAGTTCAAACACCAGAAAACATTGCTAGAGTGAAGGAAAGCTTGTAACGAAGTTCGACGAAATTCCAACGCATTTTGTCTTTGGAAATGGAAATTAAGAGACTGTCGTGTCCAAACATTATTAGAAATGACCCGCATCTGCGTCCTTACAAATTTACTGTTATCCATGTGATAAAGCGTCCAGGCCAACTTTCTCGCGTTCATTTGTGCCGATGGTTTCTTAGCATAATGGACTCGTGGATCTTCAGCGTGTTTCTGGCCTTCTCCTCACATTTTGATCCTATTTCCATACTTGATTTGCATCGACATTCTTCTTTCCGATTTGGTTTTTATGGGCTGACATGTCACGTGTTATTGCATACCGATTACGTGAGTGGTTAAGGTATAGCCTGTAGCAATGTAGGTAACTCATCTCTCTGTACTTAACATTTGATACTTACAGTAACTATTTTCTTTAATGTATGTAGCTTTGGGGCTGTGGTAACTCCCTTTGCTTCGGCCGAGCTACGGGTGTAGCTTTCGCACGTTCCTGAAGATCGCCAGCCGTCACTGAAAGTGCGATTTTCGCGGTAGCGGACCGCACAGACAGCCGAGCGAGCTTTCAGCGCTAATGCTGCTGGTACTGCGGGCAGTGGGGTGGAAGGGCGGTAGAAGCAGCAGCACAGCGGGAGACCGGTAGTGGTAGCGGTGAAAATTCCGCCTGTTAGTAAACTCTTGATGGAGTCTTCAGCTGAACCCTTGCCGATACCTCGCTGAGTTCGCTCTTCAGACTCTGCTGTACTAGACAGACATATGGCCCCACACGCGTGTGTAAAATTTTCTGTCTCCGCCTTTGGCTCTGAGCACTATGGGACTTAACAGCTATGGTCATCAGTCCCCTAGAACTTAGAACTAATTAAACCTAACTAACCTAAGGACAGCACACAACACCCAGCCATCACGAGGCAGAGAAAATCCCTGACCCCGCCGGGAATCGAACCCGGGAACCCGGGCGTGGGAAGCGAGAACGCTACCGCACGACCACGAGATGCGGGCTCTGTCTCCGCCTTTACGTGAGGTTGCAGCGCAAAGCCACACGAAAATTACCAGAATTTCCTACAAGCGAGCCTGGCCGTGGGGACATGGCTACACACTGTTCTCGTTTTTGAAAATAGGAACGTCATTGGCGGATACAAACTTGCTGGTGGGAGCTTGTGCACTGACTGACAGATCCCTCATTGGGAGAGCACTTGAATCCTTTCTGGGATTGGCTGGAAGGATTGTGTCGGCTACCTTTCGGGGTCTGAAGGAAGGCTGTCGACAGTTACAGAGGCATTTTCGTTTGCTACTCTTTGCTCTGGACAGGACTGATGGTTCCGCGCTCGTTCGTGCTTTCTTGCCTTCCACGTTATGTGGAGTCATCGAAGTTCGACACTGAATTTACTCGGGACTTGGAATTCTTCTCCGCATCCGCGATATCAGTAATCGTCAACATGATGACGTCTGCAGCTCGCGGTGACAACATTCCGGCACGCACAAGCCACTGCGGTACGGCGTATCCAGAAGAAGGCTGTCATTACACTGTGCTCATCAAACTTCAGAAATCTCGACAGACTGAGGAGGGAGGTTCATTTCCATCCTCTCTTTTCATTTAGCGTATCATATACTCTATGCGCCTAACGCACTTCTGTGCAGTGTGTCCTACAGTTCACTCCTTGTTGTAAGTCGATCTTTTTCCGTGTTCAGATACCCATTCATGTTTTGATTCGTTGTTGAGCTGGTTCACAGAAGTTCATTCGTCTTATGATAAGCTTTTCTAAACTTCTCATTATTTCTTAATCCGTCGTGCACTCTGTTCTCATTCACAGAGCTTCTTGCAATTTTTCATTGTTGTTATTAATTTTTATATCAAGGTTTGAATTCGCAGCTTGTGTGTTTTGTGTCTGGGCACCTGTTTAACCGTAATTGTTCAACATTATGCTGGTTGCGACCGCAATAAATATTTTATTTCCGGTTTTAATCTGTTAAAATACGGTCATTGTAAAATTCTTGTTGAATTTACCTTTAATGTATTTAGCCTTATTCTTACCTTTATGAATGACTCATATGTATACCAGATGAAACTCTGTGATTGCGTAACTAATAAAGTAACTTACCAACTGAGTGCCCAGGTCCTCCAACCATAAGCAATAGACGAGGCCCCTGATAAGTTCAGGGAGTTGTTTTATGGCGTTTCCAGTATGCGTGGCAGTTGATTTTTCAAGTAGCATGTTTACTTCAGGTTATCATTTTACATGGTCTGGGGTGATAGAACTCCCATTAAATCTAATTTGCTATACCCAAGGACGATCTTTTGAGATATAGATTGTGTTCATAGCACACGTGGTTTCTGACAAGATTTTCGTTTCTTCACTCGAGGCCTGGTTCAGCCGGTCGAAGTACGTGAACACATAAAACAAGCACCAATATGCATAAAAAAATCGCCAACAGTAGTTTGAAGAGCTGTTGATATGCTCAAGATTGGGGTTTGGAGCACAATGTCTAGTGCCCACATCATTAAGCGATTCATTCATCGAACTTTAAATCGTAACCAGTATTTCCAGAACCTGTTTGATCCATATGTGGATAAACTCCTAGTGGATAAACGACTGTGTGGATATTTCCAACAAGACGGAGCAATACCACACACTGCCTTAAGAACCTTCTCGCGAATGGAAGACGTTGGTTGGGAAGATTCTGTGATGATCTAGCGTTTGTCATGGTTGTCCAGTCGGCATGACATCAGGCGTCAGATGTTCTTTTCTTCGCCAATTTTGCTGAGAAGCACCTCATTTCAACACTCCCCTTGCGTTAGCAGGACCGGTCACAGAACCTGTGATAGATCGTCTGAACTCGGCCATGTTGCTGGTGTACACATACATATCCGTCGTATCCCGTTGCAGGCACCTGAAACATATTGACCTGCGTCTTTCAGATGGTAATGTGCCCTGCGTACGGTGGAAGAACTGGTCGTGGATTCACCGGACTCAGGATCTGGATGAATGGGTTTCAACAGTGTAGAATGATGCGAAGACTGACAGGAGGTTGTGGTCGAATAATAACGCTCACGTATTTTTGAAGGGATGTCATTTTTAATTCTACTAATTTCCTTTGTGGTGGTTTACAAAACGCATGTACACAGTCTCTTATCCATCTGTGCCGTATGCAGATTACAACGGCCTTACTCTGGCGTATCGATCCCAAACGATCACAGTTACATTTAAAAAACTGTAAACAGCGCCACAATTAACTGACAAGGCGTATTCTACGCCCGACACGCAACCGCTGACCCCTACCGTCCTTCCTGACTGCCGCTTTGTTGCCTTGACACAGGGCAGGAAAGTACTTCCGTGTGTTTTGGGCCAATCAGAGCCCTCCATTTTGTTGCCTATGTATATGTTGCCCTCCTTATTACGTGGACGACGTTATACCACGTCACCAGGCACGCTACACAGTTAGCTTTCTGTCCCACAGGTCATTTAACACCCCCCCCCCCTCCCTCTCTCTCTCTCTCTCTCTCTCTCTCTCTCTCTCTCTCTCTCTCTCTCTCTCTCTCTCACACACACACACACACACACACACACACACACTAGTGGCAGCATTGCCCAACAGTGCGTAATCTTTGGTATCAGTCACCGAGTACCCCCTATTATTATAATGATTATATCATTCTTTATCAGTCAATATTCTTCTGTGGCTCCATATCTCAAACGCTTCGATTCTCTTCTGTTCCTGTTTTCCCATTGTCCGTGATTCACTACCATACAATTCTGTACTCCAAACATAGATCAGAGAACAGGTGTTCTAGGAAGAGCATGCAACACTCGCATATTTCGCGTAAGATAAAGGAAGTTATACCGTACTCCCTAACAACTCAGCGAACCATTTATCTCCCGTTCCACATGAATAGATATGACTGAATATCGCTAATATTTGTACGAAGTTCTCTCCGCCTGCTTTGGTCTGTGTCTTGCACAGTAATTGCGCGTTCCAAGAGGTGGAAGTCACTCTTGTCTCCATCCATTACGTATCCCTTCATTGTTAGCGAAGGAGCACGTGCTACTTCGCGCGACTGCACACTCCTAAACGGCCTTCGCGCTGTTGTTTAACATCGAGACTTCTTGAAGTGTTCGCCGCTCCAAGTCACTGAACTCCGTCCGATCCCTTCCATTCTCGAGGTATAATCTTGCCTTCACAGTCTCAGGGACGGTGTCTAATAAAGGCGTCCGTTGGGATCCTGAACGTCGACCGGCAGACAGTTTCACTCTAGCAGCATGCTTTGAACTCCTTACATTTGGCCACAGGGCGAATTATTCATCCTACAAGCAACTGCTGGGTTGTGTATAAGCCATTCTCCCCAACGCCCTTCCTCCGTTATGTACTACACCAGTAAAGTATGCAAGGGAGCTTCTGAAGAATTTGGAAAGTAAGTGGGGTACTGTTGAAAGTAAATCTGTGCTATCGGGTGGCGGGTCGTGTTTGGATAACTTAGTTGGTAAAAGCAATAGCGTCGAAATATGATGATCCGGATTTGAATCTCGGTCCAGCGTACGTTTAGATCTCTGTGGAAGTTTCAGGGAAATGAAGAATTCTGATGTGCGTTTTTACTTTGATGATGATGATGATGACATCCTAATTGTGTTGCAAAAATTCCAGATTCTGACGCCACAACACTTGACATACGAATACGATAAACGCGTGTACAGTACACTCGGGAGCCCTGTGACCAAACGGTCGTTTACGAAGGATTTTCCGTGATTGGCTGGTGCCAGTAGTTTAAAATGTGTTAGCCTACACTTATACAGGGTGTTCAATGCTTCGACGATTTCAAATTTGACAAACGCGCGCTAAAAACAAGATACAGCGAGGGTGGCGGCGTCTATTAGTAGTGCGGGCTGTCATGTTTTATTCCATATAGAGGTCAGTGCCTACGCCTTACTGGTCGAGCAGTAAAGAGCGTCCGCGGCGGAGGACTGTTTTCGCTACGGCGAATCTGTCGTGCGCGTGCAATGTGCCTTTCGTAAGAATTTCAAGATTCAGCCGCGATATCAAATTCCTATTCGTCCAATAATAATGAACTGGGTAAGAAACTTCCCTGTAACTGCCACGGTGCATCGAATCGGAAGTCAATCGGCCCTCGCAAAACTATCCGAACTCCCGAGAACCTCGCATGTGTGCGTATCAGTTTACAGGCAACCTCTCATCGTTCTTTACGAAAGCTTGATTCTGACAAGACGGAGCAACATGCCACATATCCAGTAAGACTTCGTAAGTTCTCCGTGAAGCGTTTGTAACAGCGTAATTTCCAAAAGCGCTTCTGTCGAATGGGCGCCTCGCTCTCCTGATTTAACCGTGCCACACTTTTATCTGTAAGTTTATTTGAAGGCGAGTGTGTATCTTGGCCGGCTGAGAAGCTTAAACAGTTAAAGGATCGAATTCACGATGAAATTTTCATAATTCCTCCAGCTGTTACGGAGGATGTGTTCAATAACTGGGTGAAACGTCTCGAGTATTATGTAGCCGCGAGTGCTCGTCATTTCTCCGATGTAGTATTTCGTATATAAATTTATAAATGTTGTACCGTGCACAAAATCTTCAAAATTTTTTCCTGGTTGGTGTGTGTGTTACTCGAATTTGAAATCGCCAAAACATTGTGAACCGTCCTGTATGTGTCTAATACAAGTGATTAATTCCTTTTCTGGTCTCCGCATCTATGTTTTGTTCTAGCTAGTCATCTTTTCAGTACTGGTCGATATTTCATTATTGATTTGAGGTATTCTGTTTCTTTTATATTTGTCCCGGTTCTTATAAAACGCAAAAATGGTTCAAATGGCTGTGAGCACTATGGGACTTAACATCTGAGGTCATGAGTCCCCTAGAACTTAGAACTACATAAACGTAACTAACCTAAGGACAACACAAACATCCATGCCCGAGGCAGGATGCGAACCTGCGACCGTAGCGGTCGCGCGGTTCCAGACTGAAGCGCCTAGAACCGCTCGGACACACCGGCTGCTTTATAAAACCCAAGGAGCTTCATGTCCGGCTGGTTGGTTCATGTTCATCGGTCCCATCGGATTGGAGGGGGGGGGGGGGGGGGGGAAGGTAGTGGGCCTTGCCCTTTGAAAGGAACTATTCCGGTATTTGCCTGAAGCGATTTAGGGAAGCTTCAAAATGGCTCTGAGCACTATGGGACTCAACTTCTGAGGTCATCAGTCCCCTAGAACTTAGAACTAGGTAAACCTAACTAACCTAAGGACATCACACACATCCATGCCCGAGGCAGGATTCGAACATGCGACCGTAGCGGTCTCGCGGTTCCAGACTGCAGCGCCTAGAACCGCACGGCCACTTCGGCCGGCTAGGGAAGCTTCATGTTCGAAAGAATCTCTTTCATAATTTGACTAGTCGCCTTTGGTCTGCAACAGGTGTCCTACCAATGGAGGTGGGCCTCTATCCATTTATTATTGTTCACTTTTGAATGTAATGATCGCCTGTGCAAATCCGCAGGTCAGTTTTATGTGTTTGGTACACCTGTGGTACGTCGAGCGATTTTGAGTAGAAAGTGGTTCTAAAAGCCATTCCGCTCGTTGAGATCTACTGGTCACTGTCCATTTCCGAACTGAAAGCCACATTTCACATGCACTACCAGCGTCTGGGGCTCTGGGACATCTGCAGGAATGTTGCAAGACAGACGGAGTACATAGGTCGACCTAAACACTGGCCAACAATGGCGACCGAGTAACAGATTTCTTATCTCCAGAACGCATGTTCCGCCTAATAGCAACCAGAACTACGTGACGTGTCGTGGTGAGTACGCCAGCAACAGTCCTCTAAGCGTGGATGTCTGATATCAAACTTATCGTTCTTGAAATATTCTGTCGTCAGAATTAGCAGCCATTTTACACGCACAGTCGGATAAAGGCATCCTCTATACTCCTTCCAGAGTCCATTCGCCTGACTATATTTGCCGCCCAGCTGAATTTCATGTTCATTACAGCCGCACTCACGACTTTCACTTCGTGCTATTTCGTGATCCATTTATTAGTTTTTTCTTATCTTTTGTAATTTCTCCCTGAGCAACCTTCAGATTTTGAATGGTTCTCGCATTAACAATCCATGCCTTGCTTTTACTAGTCGAAATTGGTAACATACAATAGTTGTAAACTTTTATTTTCGTGCAAATCGGAAATTAGGTTTTAAAACACTAAAATGAACTCCAGGACATTTTTACTCGTGTTTTTATATCTTTTGCTGTCTGTCCAGTCGTTTTCTTAAACTGCTCTAAATAAATAAAACAAAAACCTCACCAACAGTCTATAATGTATCTTTTCTTAGGTGGCTGCCTATAGATGTTAGATAATATGAAAAAAACATATTTGTGCCATCCGCTGTACAATTCTATTTTTATTCTCTGCCGGTTTGGATTATTACAATCATCTTCACAGAATAAAAACAGCGTACATCAATGGACGAAAATGTATGTTTGACCCATTGATGAACTCTGTTTTTCTCCTATGAAGATGATTGTAACAATCGAAACTGCTAGAGAATAAACATACAAGTATACATCTGATGGCTCAGATATGCTTTTTTCAAACTGTTTGTAAGGCTTCGTTGTTAACTTGCAGAATTTCCATTTCCATTGCATTATTACAATTACTTTCAGAGGAACTTTTGAACTTGCTCCTTTGAGTCCATCTACTGTAAAAGCAAACGGTAAGGTGTCATCCCATCCTGTAAACGAAGGTGGTTCAGGTACGTTTCACAACACGTTTTCTTTCTTCGTTTCTCAGTCTAAGCGTCGAAGAACTTGCTGCAGGACTGTACAGTCCAGTTCTCGTGATGGGGAATCTCTTCGCCTGACCCCTTTCAGTTCCAAATTTCTCGTTCATATTACGTCTTACAAAAGCTGTATTCATTACACTAAAATAGGTTGAAACAGTGGTTCATAGTTCCAAGGGTTGTAAGTACAGATCTCGCTGAAAATGAGCCAAAAGCTTCTTAAAAATCTGTGAATTCCAGACTAAATGATGATTGATTCTGATCCTCTAATTTCTTTCAAGATTTGCAGATGGTCGATACTGTTATATTCACTTCAAAAGCCCACTTTTTTTTTTTTGCCCGACTAAAATTCAATGTTTTTCTGTGAGTATCTCGACGGTTTTAGTGAACAACGTACAGGCTACATTAGAGGGGTAACTCTGCGCAAACGGGAGTGCCCCTACAGGCTCCGCTTACAACGAACGTCGTGCCGTCCCAGTTCGCCGTCCTGGCCGTTGTCTAAAACGCCAGACTCCTTTCGTAGTGCTGGCTTCACTCTGCTTGGCCTCTAGCTTAATCGCAGTGATAATGGCCAAGCGCGACTAAAATAGGTACAGGAGGGGGGGGGGGATATAACCACTCTATCTCAATAAAGAGTCGACTGCGGTCTCAATTACTCAGATACATTGTTTCATACAGACCCCTAACCACATTTACGGCATAGTACCTTTCATCTACTCTCGCGTTTATAATAAAAATTAAGTACTCACTAATAAATTCAAATTCTTGTGTTATTTCTTGCCTCATAGGCTTTTTATCCTTTAATTATCCTAATCACCCTTAATAATTAAATTCCGCCATTCCTAGAGGGGGCGGCATCTCAAGGCTAATGGGTCTACAGCTTTTTATGCCCTGTATTTGTTCTCATTTCTCGTTAAAGATGAAAATTATAGCGTTGCTCCAGTTTCCGAGAAGGATCTTTGTCTCAGGAGATTCTATAGATAATATCTCGCGTTCCTTGTGTAGCTCCTGGGTTCCCCAGCTTTAATAATTTGTATTGGAACGACAACTGCTCCCTGTTAAATCCTTTTCTTCGTCCATCTCATACGGCTTAACTTCATCCAGTGTCACTTTATTTGTAACTACATCTCCATCTATATTCTGCGAACCACTGTGAAGTGCATGGCAGAGGGTACGTCCCACTGTACTACATTTTACGGCTTTTTCCAGTTCCATTCACCAATCTAGCGCGGGAATAATGGTCGTTTGAATGCCTCTGCGCATGCTGTAAGTAATCTAACCTTGGCCTCACGATCCCAATTTGAGCGATACCTAGGATGTTGTTGTATATTCCTAGAGTCATCATTTGAAACCGGTTTGCCGGCCGGAGTGACCGAGCGGTTCTAGGCGCTACAGCGTGGAACCGCGCGACCGCTACGGTTGCAGGTTCGAATCCTGCCTCGGGCATGGATTTGTGTGATGTCCTTAGGTTAGTTAGGTTTAAGTAGTTCTAAGTTCTAGGGGACTGATGACCACAGATGTTAAGTCCCATAGTCCTCAGAGCTATATGAAACCGGTTCCTGAAACTTTGTCAGGAGAGTTTCTTGGGATAGTTTCCGTCTACCTTCAAGATTCTGCCAATTCAGTCCTTTCAACATCTCGGTGACACACTCTCGGATCATACAAACTTACCACCATTCGTGCTGGCCTTCTCTGTATACGTTCAATATCCCCTGCTAGTCCTACGAGTATTTGGTATGGATCCCACATACTTGAGCAATACGAGGTGTGGCTAGAAAAAACCGGACTAGTACTGGTGAAACAATAAAACGAATACAATAAGGCTGAAAGTCGCGTGGCCTGTCACGTGACTCTCGCTCCGCCTACTGCTCGAGTTTCATCTGCCTCCTGCACTCAGTCTGCCCGTGGCGTCTGTTTTAAGTAGTTGACGTTTTGTCTGTGCGTCGGAAAATGTTGAGTGTACAGAAAGAACAGCGTGTTAATATCAAATTTTGTTTCAAACTAGGAAAATCTGCAAGTGAAACGTTTGTAATGTTACAACAAGTGTACGGCGATGATTGTTTATCGCGAGCACAAGTGTTTGAGTGGTTTAAACGATTTAAAGATGGCCGCGAAGACACCAGTGATGACACTCGCACTGGCAGACCATTGTCAGCAAAAACTGATGCAAACATTGAAAAAATCGGTAAACTTGTTCGACAAGACAACAAGTCAACTCCTGTTAACTCAGACACTGCTCTGATTGTTAAACGGCGATCTTGTCGAACAAGTTTACCGATTTTTTCAATGTTTGCATCAGTTTTTGCTGACAATGGTCTGCCAGTGCGAGTGTCATCACTGGTGTCTTCGCGGCCATCTTTAAATCGTTTAAACCACTCAAACACTTGTGTTCGCGATAAACAATCATCGCCGTACACTTGTTGTAACATTACAAACGTTTCACTTGCAGATTTTCCTAGTTTGAAACAAAATTTGTTGTTAACACGCTGTTCTTTCTGTACACTCAACATTTTCCGACGCACAGACAAAACGTCAACTACTTAAAACAGACGCCACGGGCAGACTGAGTGCAGGAGGCAGATGAAACTCGAGCAGTAGGCGGAGCGAGAGTCACGTGACAGGCCACGCGACTTTCAGCCTTATTGCATTCGTTTTATTGCTTCACCAGTACTAGTCCGGTTTTTTTCTAGCCACACCTCGTATTGTAGGGTGGGTTGCACGAGTAATTTGTAAGCGCTCACCCAGTATTCTAACGGTAAACTCAAGTCTACTACCTGCTTTACCCACGACTGAACCTCTTTGATCATTGTGTCTATGGAGTACGTGATTGATTCTTTTGTAAAAAATTTTTTTGTTTATTTATAGACGCAATCACATGTTTATGACATAGTTGTAACCGGTTTCGGCCATACAATCACCACCTTCAGATGCTAAAGGCGGTATACACTGAACACAGGTTCATGCGTTGTCAGTTTGACAATCTGACATCTGAAGATGGTCATTGTATGACCGAAACCGGTTACTGTGTCATAAGCATATGATTGTGTCCATAAATTAAAAAAAAAACCTGTTTGATCATTCCATTCCATATCCCTACAAAGTGTTACATCCAAGTATTTGTTTGAGCTAAATTTAGATTCCAGCTGAGACGCAGTGATATTTTGGACATAGGATATTATGTTTCTTTTCGTTTTGTGAAGTAGACCATTTAACATTTTTGAAGATTTAAATCATGTTGTCAATCATTGCGCCACTTTGAAATCTTATCAAGCGCTGACTGGCTACTTGTACAGCTTCTTTCAGAAAGTACTTCATTGTAGATAACTGCATCATCTGCGAAAAGTTTGAGGTTGCTATTAACATTGTCTCCAAGTTGATTAATATACAACACGAACGGCAAGGGCCCAACACACTTCCCTGGGGTACACCCGAAGTCACTTCTACATCTGACGATGACCCTCCATCCAAGATAACATGCTGCGCCCTCCCTACCAAAAAGTCCTCAGTCCAGTCACATATTTCGTGTGATACGTAATATGGCGACACTTTTGATGATAAGCGTAGGTGTGGAACTGAGTCAATTGCTTTTCGGAAATCAAGAAATACTGCAATTTCCTGACTGCATTGATCGCTGGCTTTCAGGAAACCAATGCTGGTTGAGATGGAGGAGGTCGTTCTCTTCAAGATACGTCAATATGTTAAAAGATTCTGCAACTAGTGAATGTTAAGGATATTGGACGGTAGTTTAGTGGATCATTTCTACTACTCTTCTTGTAAACAGGTGTGATCTGTGCTTTCTTCCAGTTTTTTTTCATATATTCTTTTCTAGTCAACCTATTCCAAAATCTGTTTTGTGAACGGGTGACTGCTTGTGGTTTATCATAATAGTATGCTAAGATATTTTATTTTCAAATAGTCACTAACCATTAAACTGTTTTATTGTACATTTAATGGCTATTAAAGCCAGAGAATCAAAGATGATCAGTTACACGCAGAATTATGTGTGTAAGGTTTTTGCGTGAATTTCCTGAATCGCCTAGGTGCCACTGAAAGGACCGAGCCGACGTCTGCTCCCGTCGTTCGCCAGTGCGAGCATGAACCCCGCCTCGAATAACATCGTCGTAGGAACCACGTTAAACTCTAACTTTCCTTCTCCCTTTCCCAAAGGCAAATAAAATTTAGGAACGTAACAGTTTCGTTGAAGCCAGATGAGCTATTCACCATAACTGTAAATACACTCACGGGGAAAAAACACCACAACAAGAAGTAGTTCATGTAGAGCAGTGGTTCCCAACAGGTGGTCCGCGGACCCCCAGGGGTCCGCGAGCTATGCCAGAGGGGTCCGCAAGATGCTATTAGAATAAATAATATATTAAATATATTTCGTACGATAACAGATTTTTTGTTTTGGCCGCTTCCTGCATGAGCAGAGCCTTAGCGAACGCTAACTTCTTCGTCTAGCGTCTTCCTAGAGTGTAGAGAGATCGGCAGTGAGCATGAGCAACTTCTTATTCATCGGAAGTAAGATCGCTTTCTCGAGGTAGGGTCTTGTCAAGATTTTTTGAACTTAGAGACGAGGTTCGTGTCTTCCATCTTGACACAAAGTACGCGGATTTTCTCACTAACTTCTCTTGGCTTTGCGCAGTTGCGTACTTAACTGATTTGTTTGAACACTTGAATGTGTTAAACTTGAGTTTACAAGGAAAAAATGTAGACATGTTAAAAGTTGATGGTAAGATTAGTGCTATGTTCACAAAGTGTCAGATCTGGGCGTCAAGGATAGAAATAGTGTCACAAACTAACTTTTATACTTTAAAACAATTCTTGCAGTCATCAGAGGAGAGTTTGCCTGACCAGATCGAGGTCAATGTAGCCGAGCATCTACACAGCCTACCTACCACTTTTAGAGAGTATTTCCCTGAACCTGACGACAGATGGATTCGAAATCCCTTCAGCTATGAAGAAATAGACAAAATCCAAGGCCTCACTGAAGAAGAGCTGTGTACGATGATACTGTGATATGACAAGGTACCAATCATGCTCGATGAGGGAGTCCTCGAGGAAATTTTGTTGGGAACCCTTGTGTAGAGTAGTGAAATTTCGGGAATACATTTGACTAGGTGACACATTTAAGTTATTAACATTGCAAGATCACAGGTTAACGTAAGTGCGAGATGAGACATTGCAAATATGAAATGCTGGTACAATAATAACCAGTGTAACAGCCACTGTGTTGAATGGAAGCATGCAAACGAGGATGCACTGTATTGTATAGGCGGCTGTTGTTTGTTTGTGAGATGGTGTTCCCCGCCCGTCGCACTTGGCTGGGCTATACAGGCCCGGTAAATGCCGCTTGTGAATGGCGCTGGAGGTGTCGTTCGATGATGCCCTATATTTGCTCGATTGGAGATAGATCTGGTGATGGAGCTGGCCAAAGCTGGGTTATAATAGCGGTATGCGAGTTAGCGTTATCAAATGGTGGTTTAAATGGCTCTGAGCACTATGGGACTTAACATCTGTGGGCATTAGCCCCCTAGACTTAGATCAACTTGGACCTAACTAACATAAGAACATCACACACATCCATGCCCGAGGCAGGATTCGAACCTGCGACCGTAGCAGCAGCGCGATTCCGGACTGAAGCGCCTAGAACCGCTCGGCCACAGTGGGCGGCTGAGCGTTATCATGTTGGAAAACACCCTCTGGAATACTGTTCATTAATGGCAGCACAAAAGGTCGAATGACCCCATCGAAATAGAAATTTGCAGAGAGAATGCTCCTGCTGTCTTGTGAAATCGCGCCCCAGACCATAACGCCAGGTGTTGGTCCAGTGTGTCAGGCACCGAGGCAGAACCAGCTTTCATCAGGAAACACAGCAGACTTCCACCCTGGCCCCCACTGAGCCCCCACTTGACATCACGTCCATTTTCAATAAGCTACGACAAAAATTAGAAAATCTTAGCACTAATCCGAGCGCTTCCAAATCCAAACTGAAGAGCTTCCTCGTGGCTCACTCCTTCTATTATGTCGAGGAATTCCACGAAAAATTTAACTAATTCCTGTGATATATTGTTCATTGAGTTTACATTAAGTTACAGCTTCACATCTATTTGGGATACATAAACATTTTATGTATAAAATGCAGATTTGAACCATCGTCTGTTTCTTTTACACCCAAACATATACTGGTTTCGGTCATGCACCATCTTCACGGATGAAGGGTTAAAATGGTTTAAGGCACCATTTTGCATTAGTCATTACTTAAAATGTGTGGTGCATGCCATGAACGTAAATGTATGACACAGGACTTTAAAAGTAAACATACGAATACTACATGCATACAGTGCAGTACTGCTCTGCATACATTAATATGCATGCACTACACATTGGAAGTAATGACTAATGCAATATGGTACCTTAAACCATTTTAACCCTTGATCCGTGAAGATGGTCCAAGAGCGAAACAGGTAGATGTTTGGGTCTAAAATAAAAACAGCCAACAATTCAGATATGCATTTTATACAATAAATTTTTTCAACATTTCGCGGCCCTGTCAGCAACTGTATAAATATTAATTTTAAAAATCAACAGCCTCAGTTGCACAGATTACCTAGATTATCTAGATCAATCTAGGTAATTGTGCAACTGAGGCTGTTGATTTTTAATATTAAAATTGATATTTATACATTACTAAACGGCTGTTGAAAGTAACCTTCCAATACTGTTTTACAAAAATTTATTTTATTTGCTATTACTGTTCTGTTGTACGTTTATGTAATGATGCGTTCCATGTCTACAGAGATTTGCTCCTCAGTTTGGTCCTACGGAAACGTGTAAAATGAAATAACAAAGCCACTGAAGTCGCAAATGGCGGTGGTGTGGGGTCAGTGGAATGCGCGCTACAGGGCGTCTGGCTCGGTGCTGTCCTTGAAGTAATCGAGTTGTTAACAGTTCGTTGTGTGGCTGTGTTGCCAAGTGCTCCTCAAATTGCTGCCGCAGATGCAGTAGGATGTGCCAGAGCTATACGCCGAACACGATGCTCTTCCGTTGCGATGGTGGCACGTGGACGTCCGGAAGCCAGTCATCTTGTGGCCGTACATTCTCGACACTACCGCTGACGGCAGTGATGGCTACGTCTCTACAAAGCCTCTCTGCAGTATCGCGGAAGGAACATCCGGCTTCCCGTAGCCCTATTACACGGCCTCGTTCAAACTCAGTGAGGTGTCGATAACGTCGTCTTTTTCGTCTTGAAGGCATTCTTGACTAACATGAGCTCACCACGTCGAATCTCAAAGGTAACTAACGCCCACGACCGTTACAGCGCGTGTTTAAAACAAACCTGATCTTCATCCTCATAGTGGCGCAAATAGCACCACTCTTATGCGACTGGCGCGAAATGCGAATGGACATAGTCGTTCAAATGTAGAGACACGCCTACCAACTTTTACTATATGTCGCGGAACTACGTGTTGCAATTTTTGCGTCAGTGTACGCTGTTTCTGCGGCGGTGGGGGGTGGGGGTGGAAGGAAGACAACCGCGTGCACAGGTAGAGGCAACGTGGCTGACTGTATGAAAAGTTTTGTTACGTCGGACTTTCGAGCGATCCCCGCTTGCATTTATGGACAGACTCCGTTAGGCTGCGAGACGAATTTCTGCCTCCTGAGGAGGCAGTGCCGTATTTTACGTGTAGCGCGGCACCTGCGCCCCGCCCGGGGCGCAGCTTATTGGCTAGGCTGAGGCACGCCGGGCCGGGATATTGCCACCTCCCGAGGCCGGGACAACAGCAACAGCAGCCAGCAGGCAGGCTCCGCTAGTCACCGGGGGCCGACGGCCGTTCACTCCCACCCTCCCGCCGGCCAACGGAGACTCCATTCTGTCGCCGTCGAGCTCCTTCGCCGCTCCGCGCCTGGAAAATTGTACTGAAATGCGGGAGGATCTGCAACGAATTGACAAATGGTGCAGGAAATGGCAATTGAATCTCGATGTAGACAAGTGTAATGTGCTGCGAATACATAGAAACAAAATCCTTTATCATTTAGCTACAATACGAGGTGCACTAAAGTTCTAAGGCCTCCGATTTTTTTCTCCGGACTGGAAAGAGATAGAAACATGCGCATTGTTTTAAAATGAAGCCGCGTTCATTGTCAATACGTCCCAGAGATGGCAGCACCGTACGGCAGATGAAATTTTACCGCCAGCGGCAAGAATGAGAACTGTTTTAAATACTTAAAATGGCGACGTCTTCCTTACTTGAACAGCGTGCAATCATTCGTTTTCTGAATTTTCGTGGTGTGAAACCAATTGAAATTCATCGACAGTTGAAGGAGACATGTGCTGATGGAGTTATGGATGTGTCGAAAGTGCGTTCGTGCGTGCGACAGTTTAATGAAGGCAGAACATCGTGTGACAACAAACCGAAACAACCTCGGGCTCGCACAAGCTGGTCTGACGAAATGATCGAGAAAGTGGAGAGAATTGTTTTGGGGGATCGCCAAATGACTGTTGAACAGATCGCCTCCAGAGTTGGCATTTCTGTGGGTTCTGTGCACACAATCCTGCATGACGACCTGAAAATGCGAAAAGTGTCATCCAGGTGGGTGCCACGAATGCTGACAGACAACCACACGGCTGCCCGTGTGGCATGTTGCCAAGCAATGACAGCATGAACGGGACTTTCTTTTCGTCGGTTGTGACAATTGATCAGACGTGGATGCCATTTTTCAATCCAGAAACAAAGCGCCAGTCAGCTCAATGGAAGCACACGGATTCACCGTCACCAAAAAAATTTTGGGTAACCGCCAGTGCTGAAAAAATGATGGTGTCCATGTTCTGGGACAGCGAGGGCGTAATCCTTACCCATTGCGTTCCAAAGGGCACTACAGTAACAGGTGCATCCTACGAAAATGTTTTGAAGAACAAATTCCTTCCTGCACTGCAACAAAAACGTCCGGGAAGGGCTGTGCGTGTGCTCTTTCACCAAGACAACGCACCCGCACATCGAGCTAACGTTACGCAACAGTTTCATCGTGATAACAACGGAATCATGCACCCTACTCACCTGACCTGGCTCCTAGTGACTTTTGGCTTTTTCCAACAATGAAAGACACTCTCCGTGGCCGCACATTCGCCAACCGTGCTGCTATTGCCTCAGCGATTTTCCAGTGGTCAAAACAGACTCCTAAAGAAGCCTTCGCCGCTGCCATGGAATCATGGCGTCAGCGTTGTGAAAAATGTGTACGTCTGCAGGGCGGTTACGTCGAGAAGTAACGCCAGTTTCATCGATTTTGGGTGGGTAGTTAATTAGAAAAAAAATCGGAGGCCTTAGAATTTGAATGCACCTCGTATAGCAGGTCAGGAACTGGAAGCAGTTAATTCCATAAATTTTCTGGGAGTACGCATTAGCAGTGATTTAAAATGGAATGAACATATAAAATTAATCGTCGGTAAAGCAGATGCCAGACTGAGATCCATTGGAAGAATTCTAAGGAAACGCAGTCCGGAAACAAAGGAAGTATGTTACAGCACACTTGTTCGCCCACTGCTTGAATACTGCTCACCGGTGTGGGATCCGTACCAGATAGGGTTGATACAAGAAATAGAGAAGATCCAGAGGAGAGCAGCGCGCTTCGTTACAGGATCATTTAGTAATCGCGAAACCATCACGGAAATGACAGATAAACTCCAGTGGAAGACTCTGCAAGAGAGACGCTCAGTGCTCAGTAGCTCGCTACGGGCTTTTGTTGGTTTCGTGAACATACCTTCACCGAGGAGTCAAGCAGTATATTGCTCCGTCCTACGTATATCTCGCGAAGAGACCATGAGGATAAAATCAGAGAGATTAGAGCCCACACAGAGGCATAGTGACAATCTTTCCTTCCACTAACAATACGAGACTGGAATAGAAGGGAGAACCGATAGAGGTACTCAAAGTACCCTCCGCCACACACTGTCAGGTGGCTTGCGGAGTATGGATTCAGATGTAGATTCGTAGCTTCGTGGAGCAGTATGGTAATATTCAGTATCCTCGTGGGCTCTCCTGACAAAAGCGGAAAGCTCTCTTAGGAAGTCAATGAAACGTTATGTCGCCTTCCTCCAGAACAAGCTAATACTTCCAAGGGAAGGGAACGACTTAGGAAGGTCCCGGTTGACGACCACATAAAACGGTCGCCATCTCTAATTATTTATAAGTCATCTGTTTGGGCCGTCGCTCAGCGTTACTGTGTGAGAACGTGGGGGTCCTATGTTTTCTATTCTTGGTGTCCGCCTCGGACGTCTCTGTGGTAGAATAAGTGTGATTTAGTTCCCTGAGCCTAACGAGATCATTTAAAAGCCGCTTATTAAACTGACCGCTGGTGTTGATAAGCAGGTCAGCATCTGTGACTGCCATGTGCAATACCCGGGTTCAGTGCCCGGCACTGCTACGGATTTTTCTGAGGTGGGTTGCCTAGAACGGGGTGCACTGAGCCTCGTGAGATCAGCTTAAGAGCCACTTGAATGAGAAGTGGCGGCTCAAAAACCTTGCAAGTTTGCAACTGCCCCGGGGGGGGGGGGGGGGGGGGAGGGTTAGCAGCATACTGACTCACCCTGTATATACGGAGGAATGAGCATCGTGATAAGAGAAACGGGAGATCTCACGGAAAAGAGTTAGATCAAACTTTTTGTATAAACACTCCGGCAAGCACACAAGGGTGAACTGCAGAGTAAATACACTGATATGCCAAAACATAATGATCACTGTACACGCATGCCTCCTAGTTGAGTCTCGAGCACGTGAGGCGGTAACAAAAGTATGTAGACGGCGCAGACACGGATGGGGGATCACCCTAGAGAACATACGGGCTGTAAAGGGGGAAGTCCATTGACATAAGAGACTTTTACAAAGGGCAGATTATTATTATACAGAGCCTGTGACCGAGTATCTCGAAAACGGCAAAGCTGGTCGAGTGTCCACGCGTTACTGTCGTGAGCATCTACGGATAGAGGGACAGTGAAATTACCACTGGGCGCTGAATGGTTGGACGTCCACTACTCTTATAGAAAGTGGGGTTCGGAGACTTGTCTGCTCTGTAAAGTAGGATAGATCGTGATCTGTGGCATCTCTGCCGAAAGAACACAATGCTGGTGCACGCACAATTCATTATTTCGGAACACACCGTTCATCGTACATTGTTAGACATGGAGCTTCGCAGCAGACCACCTCTAGGTGTTCTCATGGGTACGGGACCATCGGTATTCGACCTTCGATCAGTGGAAACGTGTCAGCTCTTCGCGTGAAGCACATTTTTGCTCCACTAGGTCGATGATCGTCTCCACAAACGCCGTCATCGAAGTGAACGGCGAATCGGACGTGAAGCGCGCCACGGACGCGGGCTGGTGGGACCAGTATTATACTATGAGAGTGACTCTCCTGCGGTGTGGTAGTAATCGAAGACACTCTGACAGCTGCGAACCACCTGGGTCCCTCCATGCTTGATGTCTTCCCCGACGGCGATGTCATCTTTCAGCAGTAGATTTGTCCGTGTCTCGGGGCCAGAACCGTGCTACAGTGATTTGAGGAGCATTATGGTGAAGTCACGTTTATATCTGGGCGACCAAATTCGCCTGACGCAAATCTTACGGAAACCATGTGGGTTGCTACCGGGCGCCATCAGCGCGTACGCAAATCAGCGGACCCTTACTTAGGCGAATTACATGACATGTGGGTAGACATCTAATGCTACATAGCTCCACAAATCTACCAACTAAATGTCGGATCTCTGATACGCAGAATCAGTGGTGTATTTCCTTCCAAAGACGGACAAACAAGCGGTTGAGCAGGTGGTCATAATGTTTTCGCATATCAGTGTATCTTGATGGCGAAAACTACGCATGTGACAAACATCCCTGACAGCACCGCGCCGGATGTTTCTTGTTGGAATTAATTTACATCCTTCTGGGCGTTGATATGCACTGAGAAAGTAACGGATCGATTACTACGTTGCGGTGTCCGTGGGTGCGTATAATCAAAGTCTTCCTACGTTTCTCTACATCACTTACTTTGCACATTCTACTTGCCTACATGCCTATCTGCTTGAGACATCAGAGAGAATTTCATATTATGCAAGATCAGAGGTTTATGTCCTGTCAATGTCACAGTCATTAAACATGTAATAATTTATCTTGCATAAGCGCAGGGAATGGAGTCTGGTGTGGAATTGTTACTAGAACCTCATGGGTGTCGCCGGAAGTCATTTTGGGAAGCTGGGGAAAAACTTACACCAGGATTACCAAACATAAAATTGATCACCACCCCTTCCGTCTACAAATCTGCCTCCCTTTGTCTGTAAATTCATAGTGTGAAAAACTAGTCTCCTGCTTTTTTTTTTGTTTTCAAAATTCCTCGTATACTTTCAGTTTAACTGCGTTGTATTCTGATTTTACTTTTATTTCCTGTTTTCGTACCATCGCATATTTCTATATAATCTAATAGTTATCAGCTTACAGTGTTTCAAACTTGTTTTTCGACATCAGTCAAGATTACATCGTTTTTCATATATATCAGTCGATTGCGTCCTCTGTGTCGTCTCTGGAGCAACAGATCGTTATTGTAAAATTGTAAAGTATTTTCACTTATAAACAAAAAAGTCCGCCCGAACAGTCCATAAAGGCCCAAGGGTACCGACCGGCCGCCGTGTCACCCTCACCCCACTGGCGTCACTGGATGCGGATGTGGAGGGGCATGTGGTCAGCACGCCGCTCTCCCGGCCGTGTGTCAGTTTCTGAGACCGGAGCCGCTACTTCTCAACCAAGTAGCTCCTCAGTTTGCCTCACAAGGGCTGAGTGTAACCCGCTTGCCCACAGCGCTCGGCAGATAGCGCGTAACTTCGGTGATCTGACGGCAACCGGTGCTACCATTGCGGCAAGGCCCTTGGCTATTGTTAACCTTTAACTGGTACATCCAAAAATGTTCACACACAAGCTACACTTGGGACCCAGATAAATTTCGAACAGGTCTTAGAAGAAAATAATAAAGTTGATAAAATTTAAATGTTAACTATTTAATATGGTGCTACTAATTCTAATACAAAACTAGTTTCATTATTTCTGGCCATCTATTTCAGAAACTATATAAAAAGACAGTTAAGTAGTTAAAGCACAAAAAGTGAAAAACATACATTTATCGAGTCGTACTCACAAGCTACGAACATTAACCTGTATAACTGAAATTACACATTTACAATCAAAATTGGTCCGCTGCTCGTGGTCTCGCGGCAGCGTTCTCGCTTCCTGAGCACGGGGTCCCGGGTTCGATTCCCGGCGGGATCAGGGATTTTTCCTGCCTCGAGATGACTGGGTGTTGTTGTTGTCGTCTTCATCATCATCATCATCATTCATCCCCATCACGGTCGGAAGAAGGCAATGGCAAACCACCTCCACTAGGACCTTGCCTAGTAAAGCGGTGCGGGTCTCCGCATCGTTCCCCTACGCTCTGTAAAGAAGCACGGGACTTCAAATCCATTTTTTTTCCAATCAAAATGTACTGTTCTTCAAAGCTGTAAACCAAAAGAAAAGTTAAAATACAGTGTAAATAATTCTTCAGGTGTAGCTTCTGGGAAGACTGTGGTAACATTTTCAGCCGAATGACACACCTTATTTATGAAAATGGTAAAAAATAGCAGCAGTTGCTTAAAAATCTCACGTTTTAGATAATTTATGGCTTTACCAGTTAAATTCGGTATTTTTACTCGTCAAAACCACCGTACCACTTTGAGAACAAAACACGCTGTCGCTTCCGCTTATATTATCATTATCATCACTGTCCACTGGTTCGTTGTGAGTATCGATATCATCTTCCTCCCTCATTTTTATGAATTCTAGTACCATAAATCCAAAATATTGCAAGTGCTGTTAAGGGAAAAAACTTTCACTGCAGGTCAACTGGGTCCTTGGGACCCGTGTGCTTTTATAGATGCAATGGTAGAAAGACCACCTGCGACAATGCTGTGGGTTGGTAGCCAACTGAATGCTGAGTACACAGAAGTGCGAGTCAGCGCTGCCGCACCCATTGTAGTGCTGGAAAAAATAAATTTCTCTCGGGTCCCCAGGACCCAGATGTACCACTTACGGGTTAGTTATAGATATGACGTATTTTGCAAATATTCAGTACTGATTATTTTGAAGTGCTGAAACGTAATGGCTCTTGCTCTGTCCGTATATAAGAACGTCAACATGGAATTATGAGGGAGTATATAAGTCCATTGCTGTTTTTTTCCTTATTTACCTACAGCCTGCTGAGAACTTCAGTTAACACGTGACTCGTGAAGCAAAACATACGTTTGGTGGAGTGTTACATTAACTGCTTTTTACGCGAGGTCAGAATACTTATATGTAGCAAAGTCAGAGGCTCAGAGATTTAACCATTTGTGCGGTACTAGCATGAGAAGTAAAGAGAGCTTTCCTTAAAAGAAAAAGAAAAAAAAGATAGCCACGTCGAAGATCGGTGGAGATGCTTAATTTTACGTATTCTCCAAGACATAAGTTAGTTAAATAACTATCGGTCAAAACCAAACGTGCTTACATTTCCTCATAGTTAGCGTTGTTTGAAATTTCTGTACCATGTGCGGCGACGCTCGTTAATTTTCAATGTTGACTACTGGGAAACACTGAAATGTAATGGATCTTGCTTCGTTGGTGTAGCGGTCGCCGAAATGTTTACACAATAGCTAGCTTGTTACTGTTTACCTCGAGCGTTTGTTTGTACTGCGCTTGCGCGGTAATGCATTTCGTCTGTGAATTCGCAGACTTCAGTCCTGCAACCAACAAAGGCATGTTCTCTCACCGATAACAACAAAATTCCAATGAATCTATTTGCCTCACTCACACAAATTAAACTCCTTCGTTGTGGATAGGAATCTAATTGCGTACAGTATCAGCATTCATTAAACGCAACTGAAGTCGTTTTAAATTTAGCTCGTAGCTGCACTTTGCTTTGGTGGACCCAGAGTGAAGGTGGGGAAAAGCGACCGGTTAAAACCGATACCGGTATCTCGGAATAACTGTTATTTTTCGGTATTTGTTTGGTCTCGATTGAACCGGTGCTTTTATTTTTTAACTGATAGCCATGTAAAAAAACCGAAATATCAATTAGTCACAGCAGCAGTGTTAAGGTATTTCGTCTTTAAATAAACCTTACTTATAGAACGGGTAATTTGTAAAATTTGCATTGCTTTGGAATATTGCGTTATTATAGAAAATGGGGGGAAAACGATCAGTGCTATTTTAATAACAATGCCGACAAAAACCAACAACAAGCATATCGCGTAAGAATTGATAAGAGTTGGTGAGACAATAATGTAAAACTGTCACCATCTGCCGTGCGCAAGACTTGCCGTGTCTGGTCTACAAACGATGGTTTCTTACTGTCGTCGTCGAGATTAGTTGTAGTACAGAATGGCACCATCCCTAGTGTGGAAGTATTCTGCGAAGTGAAGTATCAGTGAAGTACAAGGCTCCATTTGCTTTAAGAGATTAAGAATGGGGGAGCCACAACAAACTTGTGACGTAATATAAGAAGAAAAGGTAAAACCTAACAGTTCATTCATTGTTTACTTTAAAAATAGAAGGTAGTCGATCTGCTGTCTGTATCTACATAAGATGCCTTTATCTGCTAGCAGTCCTTGAAAAGTTGTTAACTTTCAGCACTGATTGTTCGCAATGTCCAAATACTGGTATGATCCTCAATTACAACATGATTTTTGAGCAGAGTTGCAATAAATTAGAATCAGTAGGAGAAAACTGATGATTTTTGTGTAGCATTCAACCCTTTATCACTTTTCGAGAAAGCCAGCGAACGGCGTACTGACTAACATTTCTTTTATTTGCCTGTTTAATTCATTATTTAGATTCTATGTATTCTGAAACTGAGAGTAAGTGAAGTTTTTCTTCAATATTTGTTCGATTTCTGTGTTTAGAAATAAATAACAGTAAGAAAACTCGAAAATCGGTTATTTCAGAAACCGGTTATTTTGAACGGTTTTTACAGTCTGGTTAAACTGGCGTTGGAAAATGCCATTATAACCGGAAACCGGTTGTTTCAGCGATAACCGCCAGCCTAGTGCAGAGGCGGTGCAAGCGGCGGAGGACATGGGAGCGTGGCGCCGAGTCCCCAGTAGTGGCGCCGACAAAAGCTGGAGCAGATCCAGCGAGCTCTGCCTCCTGCCAAGCACTCAGCTGGTGACGTTTTAGAATTTCATGCAGTCCATGCTGAAATTGTTGTGTCGCTTTGTGCAAGTCAGTGGTGACGTATCAGCACCTTTTGACCTCGTCATTATCTTGTAAACCACATCGAGTTACCCGTATCATGTGAACAGAAGCAAGACAAACTGAAGTACGTCAGGAACAATGGCGGACGTAAGGTTGTCTCCCGCGATTTGCATCGTCCACATTCAGACTAGTTTATATGTGCCATTAAAAGATGAAAACTCACACCAGAAATAATTTGTCGGTTGCATTAAGAAATTATTGAACGAGATAAACAGTAAAATGTAGAAATGACAGGAACACCTTTACCATTGTCTCTTATTATTCAGGAATGTTTTATAGTTGACATATTTATTTTTAACCATTTTGAGGTTGAAATTTTTAGAGACTTTGAAAAAATATTTTGCAAAACAAATGTAAAAAAAATTAGCGGTACACCCTTCAGATCGACGTGAGCTGCAAAACGAACTTCTCCACGTACGCTACGCAAAGCCTTTTATATGTACCGGGTGATCAAAAAGTCAGTATAAATTTGGAAACTTAATAAACCACGGAATAATGTAGATAGAGAGATAAAAATTGACACACATGCTTGGAATGACGTGGGGTTTTACTAGAAGAAAAAAACACCCCATATTGCTAGACGCGTCAAAGATCTCTTGTGCGCGTCGTTTGGTGATGATCGTGTGCTCAGCCGCCACTTTCGCCATGCTTGGCCTCCCAGGTCCCCAGACCCCAGTCCGTGCGATTATTGGCTTTGGGGTTACCTGAAGTCGCAAGTGTATCGTGATCGACCGACATCTCTAGGGATGCTGAAAGACAACATCCGACGCCAATGCCTCTCCATAACTCCGGACACGCTTTACAGTGCTGTTCACAACATTATTCCTCAACTACATCTATTGTTGACGAGTGATGGTGGACATATTGAACATTTCCTGTAAAGAACATCACCTTTGCTTTGTCTTACTTTGTTATGCTAATTATTGCTGTTCTGATCATACGAAGCGCCATCTGTCGGACATTTTTTGAACTTTTGTATTTTTTTTTTGGTTCTAATAAAACCCCATGTCATTCCAAGCATGTGTGTCAATTTGTACCTCTCTATCTTCATTGTGCCGTGATTTATCCAGTTTTCAAATTTATACTGACTTTTTGATCACCCGGTATATATAGTCACCCAATTGACGGAGGATTAGGCCATTACGAGGACTATTAAATAAGTGCTGGTAAAGGCAAAAAAAAAGCAGTAGCTTTAGCAAAGCTTACCCAAAATGTTGTAGTGTATTCTGAAATAGACAAGAATGTAAATTGCTCCTTAAAAATAGATTATTGGTTCCTTGTATCTGTTCATCTGAAATGTTCCGCTTCTACTTCCAATTATTTGCGGCGTGATCGCAAATTATCTCTGTCATCATACGCCAGGTAAGAAAATAGTCGAATATATTGAGAGGTGGTAATATTCATGCAACAAGTCCTGTAAACATGGGTCAAGAAAAGCATAATTTTCTTTCGATCTGAACACTGCATATTTGAAAGCGCTCAACGTGACGTCTATCCATAGCTTTTTGTGATAAATGTAAATGTACAGGTTGAAAATTATTAAACTATATCAAAAATAACGCAAATTAGTTATAAACTATGGCGTGCATAACGTCATCACAGATATACAGATTTAGGTTATGACATGTTCGGTATGCCTGCCCTCCTTTGCGATGATTTAGGACAGACGAATAACGAAATTCTGCATGACCCGCTGATGCGTCGGAACATCGATGGCGTCGATGACCTCCTGAATGGCTGTTTTCAGCTCAGCAGTGGTTATTGCTGTACAGAGAGCATCCTGTGAATCCTCACTAAATGTAGAAATAATTCAAAAGCCAAGATCGCTTAAATACTGTTTACTGGATAACTGGTTTCAACACAATAAAGGTGCAATCATCGGATCTGAATGTAGATTAACATTTATAAACCAGTTGGATATAACGATACATGAGGCAGACCGGCTGATATAAAATCATTGTCACAAAAAATAAAAAAAACATCTGCTTTCATGGTCATTCTTGTGCATAAGATACGTAAAACCGAAGTCAGAAGATAAAACTATTTGGTACATGACCGCTGCTCGACTAAAAACGGTCGTCATCACACATGACGACCGTTGCTAGTCGAGCAGAGGTCATGTGGCAATGATTTTATATCAGCTGGTCTGCCTCATGTATCCTTATATCCAAATGGTTTATAAATGTTAATCTACATTCAGATCCGATGACGGCACCTTTATTGTGTTGAAACCGGTTATCCAGTAAACAGTATTTAAGCGATCTTGGTTTTTGAATTATTTCTACAACAATGTGATCGCCCCATTACGCACTGTGTGTTCACTGCAAAATCACTAAACGTGTCCTCTGAAAACTTCTTAGGAAAGGTAGTTAGGGAACCCATTCGTGAAGAATAGATATTCGACCTAATAGCAACAAATAGACGTGACTTCTTTGAGGATGTCCATATTGAAACTATTACCAGTGACCATGGTGCAGTTCTATAAACACTGATCACTAAAATACAAAGCTCAGTTAAACCACGTAGGATAATTCGTTTATGGAGTGAGTCCCATAAAGTGGCTGTCGTGCCACATCTCAAAGAGAAACTCAAGACATTTACGAGGTGCATTCAAGTTCTAAGGCCTCCGATTTTTTTTCTAATTAACTACTCACCCGAAATCGATGAAACTTGCGTTACTTCTCGACGTAATCGCCCTGCAGACGTACACATTTTTCACAACGCTGACGCCATGATTCCATGGCAGCGGCGAAGGCTTCTTTAGGAGTCTGTTTTGACCACTGGAAAATCGCTGAGGCAATAGCAGCACAGCTGGCGAATGTGCGGCCACAGAGAGTGTCTTTCATTGTTGGAAAAAGCCAAAAGTCACTAGGAGCCAGGTCAGGTGAGTAGGGAGCATGAGGAATCACTTCAAAGTTGTTATCACGAAGAAACTGTTGCGTAACGTTAGCTCGGTGTGCGGGTGCGTTGTCTTGGTGAAACAGCACACGCGCAGCCCTTCCCGGACGTTTTTGTTGCAGTGCAGGAAGGAGTTTGTTCTTCAAAACATTTTCGTAGGATGCACCTGTTACTGTAGTGCCCTTTGGAACGCAATGGGTAAGGATTACGCCCTCGCTGTCCCAGAACATGGACACCATCATTTTTTCAGCACTGGCGGTTACCCGAAATTTTTTTGGTGACGGTGAATCTGTGTGCTTCCATTGAGCTGACTGGCGCTTTGTTTCTGGATTGAAAAATGGCATCCACGTCTGATCAATTGTCACAACCGACGAAAAGAAAGTCCCGTTCATGCTGTCATTGCTTGGCAACATGCCACACGGGCAGCCGTGTGGTCGTCCGTCAGCATTCGTGGCACCCACCTGGATGACACTTTTCGCATTTTCAGATCGTCATGCAGGATTGTGTGCACAGAACCCACAGAAATGCCAACTCTGGAGGCGATCTGTTCAACAGTCATTTGGCGATCCCCCAAAACAATTCTCTCCACTTTCTCGATCATTTCGTCAGACCAGCTTGTGCGAGCCCGAGGTTGTTTCGGTTTGTTGTCACACGATGTTCTGCCTTCATTAAACTGTCGCACCCACGAACGCACTTTCGACACATCCATAACTCCATCAGCACATGTCTCCTTCAACTGTCTATGAATTTCAATTGGTTTCACACCACGAAAATTCAGAAAACGAACGATTGCACGTTGTTCAAGTAAGGAAAACGTCGCCATTTTAAGTATTTAAAACAGTTCTCATTCTCGCTACTGGCAGTAAAATTCCATCTGCCGTACGGTGCTGCCATCTCTGGGACGCATTGGCAATGAACGCGGCCTCATTTTAAAACAATGCGCATGTTTCTATCTCTTTCCAGTCCGGAGAAAAAAAATCGGAGGCCTTAGAACTTGAATGCACCTCGTACCGCTGGACAGGAGCATGTATAAGAACTGTGGCTCAAGTTTAAAAACTAGTTGACCGTAAATTGGTACATACGTCCCCAGTAGAGCCGTCAGTGATGCCAGAGACCCTCGATGGTGTACAGCCACTGTAAACAAACTTCCAAAGAAACGTTGACTTCTGAAAAATTGGTGTAAGAACAAAACACAGAGCCATAGATAAAGGGCAGTGTGTGAAGCCTTCAACAACTACAGTAGCAGATTCTTACCGAAAGATCTCTCACAAGACCCAAAGCAGTTCTGGTCATGTCGAAGGCCTTCAGTGGCGCCAAAGTTTGTGTCTAAACGGATGTTACAGGAATTGAAATTTAAGTGAGCAAAGCAAAAGCAGAAATGCTAACTTCTATTTTCAAATATTCCTTTACGGAGGAAGACACAGACACACTCCCCCAGATTAACTCGCACACCACTGCAAAGGTGAGTCGTATAGATATTAGTATCGGTGGCTTTAAGAAAATAACTGAAATTACTAAAATTAAAGAGGGCTCCAGGGCCCTATCGTATCCCTGTCAGATCCTGCATAGAATTTGCAGCTAATTTAGCTCCCCTGCATAGATAGGAGCCGGCCGTGGTGGTCTAGCGGTTCTAGGCGCTCAGTCCGGAACCGCGCGACTGCTACGGTCGCAGGTTCGAATCCTGCCTCGGGCATGGATGTGTGTGATGTCCTTAGGTTTGTTAGGTTTAAGTAGTTCTAAGTTCTAGGGAACTGATGACCACAGATGTTAAGTCCCATAGTGCTCAGAGCCATTTGAACCATGGATAGGAAAACATGTCATGCGAAACCCAATTTGTGCCTTTTTCACCTGACATCCTGAAAGCTATTTGGGAAAGGCTGTCAGATAGATGCAAGAATTCGTGATTTTTGAAAAGCGTTTGACTCGGTTCGAGCAAACAAGATAACGATCAATGGCGTCTCAAACAGCATTTGTGACTAGTGAATGCGAGTCTCTTGGTATCGCATTAACTGAGCTGGAAGGTCACCGGTCAAATTGGAATTAAATTCAAGCGTGTCCCAGGAAAGCGTATGAGGCACTTATTGTATATGGTGTACGTATATGAATGACTTGTCAGACAATATTAACAGGAACCTCAGATTTACCACAGATGAAGCGGTATCTATAATGCAGTTCTATCTGCGGAAAGCAGCAGAAATATCAAATGAGATGTTGATAATTTGCGAAGTGGTGCAACGATTGACGACTTGCTTTAATTGTACATAAATATAGAATTGTGCACTTTACAAAACGAAACACACCATGACTACAGTGTCAGTAATTATTTATTTATCGTATCGTTTTACAAGGACACAAAAGTATCTGCCATCAAATAAAAATATCCAAATGTGACAAGCAGTCTAGAGCACTCGGAGTCAAATTGTGTAGATCCTTAGATCACAGAATTTAACAATGCTCGAAAGGGGCACTCTGTAACAATTCGTTCTGTTGTCTGCTCGTCCACTCCGCAGTCAGCAGATGAACGGAAACCCCACTTCTTCAAAGAGTAGTCGTACCTCCCTTGGCTCTTTCTAATGCGTTCAGCCTCGTCCACATTTGGCACGGCAGTTGGGATCCCTCAAACTTGTACCAGGTGAGCGTTGTTTGCGTGAATGATCCTTCCAGCGTTGTCAACACTTGTAGGTCACTTGGAAAGAACTAATATGTACTTTCTCGTTCAACCCCCTCCCCCCGCCGACACCTTGTTGGGCCACCTGCATTGCCACCCGCACCTCCCCGCCAGTCAGCCCACACGCTATTCGTTCGTTTCTTTTGTCAATCGACTCGACTAAATCGAGCTATCGAGTAGTTGTACTATACTATGTGGCACGCACGTCCGGGTATTCATATTTTAGACGTTTCTGTCTGGCACATAGGTAACTAACACATATATATCTACGAGAAAAGTCGCAGCTATCCTAGTGATCTTGATACGTTATTCTGTTTGGCATTTGTTCGAGAAGAGTCGCGAATTTTCAAATGGCTCTGAGCACTATGGGACTTAACTCCCCTAGAACTTAGAACTACTTAAACCTAACTAACCTAAGGACAGCACACACATCCATGCCCGAGGCAGGATTCGAACCTGCGACCGTAGCGGTGGCGCGGTTCCAGACTGTAGCGCCTAGAACCTCTTGGCCACCCCGGCCGGCCGCGCGAATTTTCAGCTGTTTTGTTGTGCAGAGAACCTTCGATACGTAGCGTTATAAATACGGACTATTCGCCGAACGGGAAGCTAGTTTACATTCAGAAGCAGAAATATTAAGAATGAATAAGTAAAAATTACATAAATTTTCAGCTTCCAGTTGCATAAGCAAAGAAACTTTACCTAGATTTCAGCTATAATAATATAGCCTTCTTCAGAAATGTCACAATAAAGGTTACATTATTATAGCCGAAACCTAGGTAGAGTTTCTTTGCTTATGCAACTGCAGGCTTAAAATTAATATAATTACATTTTAGAGTTGCTGACTGCTGCACCATGCTAAAAATATTCGAAAAAGTAAAAAGTCCAAGTTGTAGCAAGTGTCTTGTATATCTGTATAAAACTGTCTTAAACTTTGCATGGGAGTTGATTATTTTTTATTATGGTAAAAGTAAAGTTAGCTCAAGATATCTTTAGCGCCTCCTCCTTGAGGTTTTTCTGTATCCGCCACTGATTCAACCCAGGGTGGTTTGCATGATTCCAGACGAGTTGCGGGTGGATTTTGTTGGACATCGTACTAGAAAGAGCTCTTATGAGAAGTTATTTTCGTGAGCAAGTTTATCTTAGTTGCTTTCCTCCTCAGATATTAAGGAGCAACATTAGCAGGTAACTACCGAGTGGAAGCAAATGTAACACTACCAGTGACAGCTGTCGTAGCTTCATTAAGCTGTGTATCGATCTTTGTTGTGTGGGTGCTGTTCTCCTACAAAGGAGCGCAATGTTCTCCAGCAGAATACACAAGACAGAGCGCAGCAGGCTTCGCACCCCCGCTGCTTCCGGCATTCTTGAGGAGTAGATTTACTCTTGAACCAAATAATTTAGATAATTTGGTGCAGTGTTGCTCGAATGTCAAGGACCCCTCCAGAGTGATTCGTAGATATATTGTTTGCCATCTAAAGTACATGAAGCTTCTTTGGGCTTTTTATTATTCAGATGGAAAGCAATAACCTCAATTTTATTTGGGTTAGGCTTAAGTCTCCATTTATGGAAGTAATCACTCAGTTTCAGCAGATCATTTGTCGGCATATTCTCACGGTGCACAAGATCTCTACTCCGGAAGACTAATGCTAGGTCATCTGCATACTAGATTTTCATGGAGTTCGCTTCTGGAGTGTCATGCGTATACAGGTTAAACAGAATGGTGGTCAGGATTTATCGCTGAGGTAGGCCAGTATTTAGAGTTAATAACCGGCTAATTCTTCCACGAAGGTGCTGTTGCACAGCAACAAGTACGCAAGAGAAGTCATCTGTGCAATGGCAGTCCGGTAACTCATACAAATATCTTGGTATAAAACTTTGTAACAATACGAAATGGAATGCTTAAACAGACTCAGACAATAAGGCAGGTGGCTGACTTTGGTTCACTGAAAGCAAACTGAGAAAATACAGTCCGTCGACAAACGAGTCTGATTACGAAATGTTAGGGCGTCCCATGTCAGTATATTGTTAAAGTGCTTGCGAGCCGTACCAAATAGGGCGAACACTGGATTGTGAAGAATCGCGGCACCAACGGTCACAGGATTGTTTCACTGTCAGGAAAGCGTTGCGAAAATGTTGATAAACCTGAATTGGCAGACTCATGAAGATAATGCAGATCGTCCCGCGAAGGTCTTTCCACAGTGAGCATTAATCTAGAGCTATTCCTCGGCCCATACTTACCGCTCCAGTGGGGAGGGCTGTGAAGTCAGAACAAGACAAAATGCACCACGTAAGGGACACTGAAGAAGTCTTTCCTCGCGCGCCATGCGCCACTGGAAAGGGAAGCAGCTCTCTCATGCGGTACCATGCTAAATACCTTCTGCCGAGCACTTGAGAATGGTTTGCAGAGTATGTATCTAGATGTAGGTAGCCAAAATTCTTAGGGATTTGGATTTCAGGTATTTGGCCCCTTTTCCACTAGAACACTCAAAGGATAAATATCAAAATCCTCGAGCAAATTGCTGAGTGTCAAGAAAACGAAGTAAATAACAAAATAAAGACTAAGAAGACACAAAGCACAAAAAGCACCAGTAATTGTATCAGTTGTCGCGACAACATCAGGTCACCTTCTGTTTTTTGTAAGGGACGCCACGATACCGCCAGCGACGTCAAGATTAAACCTTTCTCTCCGAGAGTCTTCGACGGTTACGTTCCATTTCCTCTAGCTCCATTCCGTTGTCGGTACGTGTGAGTGCCGCTATTTGAAAGCGCTGTGGAATATCTTCCACTCGGTTGCTTGTGCCTCGACCTTAAAAGGCACGTTAAAGGAGAAAACAAGAGACGTCATTGCAATAGGAGTAAATCAGAAATACACTGACGTAACAAAGGTCTTGGGGTACCCCCTAAAATCCTGCCGGACTTCCTTTTTCCCGGTGAAGTGCAACAAGTCTGCGAGGCATGGACACAACAAGTCATTAAAAGTCCCCTCCAGGAATATTGAGCCTTTCTGTCTCTATATATCCGTCCATAATAATTACGAATCTGTTGCCGGTGTAGGAGTTCTTGCACGAACTGACCTCTCGGTTATGTCCCATAAATGTTCTACGGGATTCATGTCGGACGATCTGGGTGGCCAAACCATTCGCTCGATTTGTCCAGAATGTTCTTCAATCCAGTCGCGAACAATTGTGGTACAGTGGCATTACGCATTGCCATCCATAAAATTTCCGTCCTTGTTCGGGAACGTGAAGTCCACGAATGTCCACAAATGGTCTCCAATTAGCCGAACATAGCAGTTTCGAGTCAACGATCCGTTCAGTTGGACCAGAGGACCCAGTGCATTCCATGTAAACACAGCGCACGCCGTGACGGAGCCACCATCGTCTTGCACAGTGCCTTGTTGAGAGCCTGCGTCCGTGCCTTCGTGGGGCCGCGTGACACTCGAATCCCACCATCGGCTCATACCAACCGAAATCGGGACTCATCTGATCAAGCCACGCTTTTTCCAGCCGTCCAGGGTCCAACCAATACGGTCACGAACCCACGAGAGGCGCTGCAGGCTATGTCGTGCTGTTAGCAAAGGCACTCGCGTCGGTCGTCTGCTGCCATAGCCCATAAACACCATATTTCACTGTGCTATACTAACGGATACGTTCGTCGTAGGTCCCACATTGATTTCTGCGGTTATTTCACTCAGTGTTGATTGTCTGTTAGCAGTAACAACTCTACACAACCGTCGCTGCATCGGTCGTTATGTGAAGCCGTCGGCGACTGCGATGTCCGTGGTATTCTTTGCACACTCTTGCCACCGTGGATATCGGAATACAGAATGTCCCATGCGTCTAGCTCCAACTACCATTTCCCATTGAAAGTCTGTGAATGCCCGTCGTGTGCGCATAATGACGTCAGAAAGCTTTCCACACGAGTCACCTGTGTAAATGACGGTTCTGCCAATTCTGTACCATTGCACTGGCCTCTAACACATCGTTTATGCGATACTACCGCCATCTGTAGGTGAGCTGCTCGCTATGCCATGACTGCTGCACCTCAGTGTAAGGTGTTTGTAAAAGTGTGCTACAGTATATTGCTTGATCCCTAGAATAAGTTTAAAGTTTCTGACACTGTAGGAAAAGCACTAGATACGTAATTTTTTTTTTATTCCAGTCTTTAAGCACAATATCAATTCCTTTGACGATGACCGGTTTCTGTCAGTAATGACCTCCTTCAGATCTGTTCTACACTATGTCCTAATGTGATAGGGCCGCAATGGCATCGTCACATAGATCTAAACTATGGTGTAAAATAGGCCACATCGTCCACACAGTCATTTTGCAACTGGCTACTGAAGTTGAAAAATGACTCTGTGGACGATGTGGCCTATTTTATATCATAGTTTAGATCTATGTGACGATGCTGTGCCGAGTATATTTATATGTTTTGACGATGCCATTACGGCCTTATCACATTACGACATGCTGTAGAACAGATCTGAAGATGGTCATTACTGACTCAAACTGGTCATCGTCAAATTGATATTGTGATCAAAGACTGGAATAAAAAAACATTTCACAGTATTGGATCACCGTTCATATTCGTGACTATGTCGCAGCTCGTGACACTAGATATTTGGTTATATGCGTCACGATTAGCTGAAAATCCGATTAAAGTTTCAGACTGTGGAAGATGCAATTGCAACATCGTTGTGGACCGTTTTTTATATATCCGAGGTTGTCACACGTGGTGGGAGAAGCCGTTCGCCGCTGAAGCAGTTTCTTTTCCTGTTCCGGTGAAAGCCCCCTCGCGCGCGGATCGTGACATTCTTTGTCGCGTCGACTGGAAATTAATTAAAGCGTGTGGCCGTGGTATCGGATGGCCTGGTTGATAAGAAGGCGGCTTCCCCGGCGCTTCCAGCGCTCCGCTCCGGCTCTTCAAAGCACTTGTTGAACGTCCGCATTCTGCGGCCGCGTTCCACAAATTAGCGCGGGCGCGCGGCGTGGGCGGAACCTCGGCTCCGGCGAATACCGGCTCTGCACGAGGCTGCGTCCCGTGACCCTGCAGGGGCAATTACACCGAGCGAACACGGCCACCGGGCCACTGCAACTCGCGCTTTGTTTCCCCGCAAAAACCATTCCCGGGCGAGCCGAACGTTGGTGTTTGCCGCTGAGCGTCACTCAGACCGAGCAGCTTGTTACTGGGAACTCAAACCGAAACCCTAGAGGCATCCAAGCCGCCATCTGTGGCGTTCCATCTTCCACTATTACCCAGATTCTAATAAACTTAGGCGAGCCCACAGAAAACACAGTTTCGCACAGACCATGCGCGTAATTTGATTGAAGAATTCCTAGCGAGTAGAAAACAGTATGTCAGCCTTAACGGTGAGAGATCAACAGACATAAAAGCAAACATTTTCGTGCGTTCCTCAGGGGATTGTTCTAGGACCATCTGTGTCCACAATGTATAGTACATAAATGAGTTAGTGGATAGCTTAGGAAACCCCATGAGGTTAAAACTTCCTGGCAGATTAAAACTGTATGCCGGACCGAGACTCGAAAACTCGGGACCTTTGCCTTTTGCGAGCAAGTGCTCTACCAGCTGAGCTACCCAAACACGACTCAGGCCCCGTTCTCACAGCTTTACTTCCGCCAGTACCTCGTCTCCTACCTTCCAAACTTCACAGAAGCTCTCCTCTCCTGCGAACCTTGCAGAACTAGCACTCCTGAAAGAAAGGATATTGCGGAGACACGGCTTAGCCACAGTCTGATATGAAACTTCGTGGCAGATTTGTGAACTTTATCGATTTGCATAAATGCTTTTATTGGTTGATACGTTTTATGTGATATTATTCAGGGCAAAGTAATAAATAGCGTGCTGATACTGTGTTCAACGTGTTTAATCCGCACTTCTACACTATTTGCTGCGTAACATTGTATAATGTACAGCTACTTCCGAAGCAGGATGCATAGATGCTTGCTCCTGCCCACGCCCCCCTCTGTACGCACTGTTGGGCTGCGTCGACGCGCATGCCGACGCATCGTGAGCTGGGGCAGCTTGGGAGAACGGAGCGCACATCACGAGCTGTGCCTATCCTGACGGGCAGCTGACGCTGTTGCACTTACAGCAGCTTACTTATTCGCCATCATTCATCATATCAAAAGTACTGCTATGCGAGCACTGCTGCAAGAAAACATTCAAAGCAATCATGAGCAATGTGCTAAGGCGCATGTGCCACAGTCAAAGTTTCTGGTGTGGGTATAAATAGGGATAGCGACCTCATTAACACTACTACCTACCTCAAATCTGGCGATTCGCGGCACACCGCCCATATCTATCCGTTTTCTCGAAAGTTGTAGCCTGCAATTAACTGTGGACAAAGGCGTGTGCTTCTATCTGTGTCTTCCGCTTACTGCGCTGTGAGAATAGGACCTTTCTGTAATCGGCTAACGAAATTCTTCACCTGTCTGTAACAGTTTACATCGTAGGACTGACAGAAAGGAGTTCACTTTGATGGAATTACTTTTAGGGAACACTTTGGTATTCTGATTTCATCGATAAGCGGCGCATCGTATAAGGAGGAATCGTTTTGCCCACCCCAAGAGTCAGTAATCTACAGAAACGGCTCCATTCTTACTATAATGTCGCAAAACTTCGTCCAGAAAAGTGATAGTTTTTCTCTGTGACCATTCCAGATTTTGTGGCTGATTCGTACACTTCGTGATACTGTTCCATTAACAGTTTTATGTCTTGTTGGACTAGAGTACCAAGTTTGCCACTGACTTCTTGGAGGGGTAACAGTTTCCAGGAATGCGTCCCTTTATTTTCACCCTTCTGTCACCGTGGCAATTTCAGAACGTGTTGGAGACCGACCTATGGCAGGTTCCCCTTGCAAGTCAGTTCCTTGTGAGTGTCAGTCAAACGTCCAGCGCGTGCCCTGACATAAACCAGCATTCTTGTTAATGTTACTAAATTTGCATGTACATGACAAAATACACCATACTAAGTTATTGAAAATTTTACAGCGTTCACGTAAGTATATGAAAACAGAAAAATAGTGTCAGGAGAAGAGTGAAAAGTTAAATGCTCGACTGCACTACTGTATGAAAGTGTTATAACTTGCAGTTGGTTCAAATGGCTCTGAGCACTATGGGACTCAACTGCTGAGTTTATTAGTCCCCTGGAACTTGGAACTAGTTAAACCTAACTAACCTAAGGACATCACAAACATCCATGCCCGAGGCAGGATTCGAACCTGCGACCGTAGCGGTCTTGCGGTTCCAGACTGCAGCGCCTTTAACCGCACGGCCACTTCGGCCGGCACTTGCAGTTGAAAACTGCTGAATATGCACAGTTTTTGAGAAGGTTATTGTATCCTTGAAAATCTATCCCCTTTAAAGTTTTTCACGCAAATCTCTCCGTCGAGTTACAAAAGAGGAATCTGTTTTCAGTTGGGTTCAAAAATGGTTCAAATGGCTCTGAGCACTATGGGACTCAACTGCTGTGGTCATAAGTCCCCTAGAACTTAGAACTACTTAAACCTAACTAACCTAAGGACATCACTCACATCCATGCCCGAGGCAGGATTCGAACCTGCGACCGTAGCGGTTGTGCGGTTCCAGACTGTAGCGCCTTTAACCGCTCGGCCACTCCGGCCGGCTTTCAGTTGGGTAATTTTGTGATGTATTATCGTCGCAAGGCAGTAATCGAAGCTTATATTCAGGTCAGTTAATAACTCCAAACCTACTGTAGCTAGGTAATAGTAAGCCCCAAAGAAATTAAAAAATTACCGCGTTCAGTGCGCCTAATTTTTGTTTTCTGTTGTTTCAGGTAAGCCACTGTTGAAGACCGATCTGACGACCTACTACATCGACGTCCAGAAACCTAATTCCCCTTAGAGTGTCGGGATAACTCCGAGCGTAATTCACGGTAAGCTGTAGGTAGTTTATGGACACAATACAACTGATAGAGATAATAGGTTTTGATTATTCTGTAAGTTTTAAACTGCACGTGTTAGCACATCACTTTCGACATTCTGAGTCTGCGACAGACTGTAGAGTCTTTAACCGCTCGGCCACTCCGGCCGGCGGGACGGGACGGGGGACGGGGGGGGGGGGGGGGGGGGGTCCAGCGGATTAACGACGAGGGCCAGCCGGTGTGTGTTTTGTAGGCGGGTTCTACATCCGACTATGTGAATAGTAAACTGGTACCCACGTCCTGCCTCAGCTACGCACTGCACAAACGTTCCAAAAAAATTCTCTCACGCGTTCGCATTGGACAACATTAGGTGCAGATAGATGGGATACGCAAATTCCGTCCTGGAGAGGGGAGGGGGGGAAGAGGTGGTGACAGGGAGGCTGATCTGGCCGCCGTCTACCACTAACCTTACGAAATCCTAATTAACAGGTGGAACCGGTGGAGATACGGGATAAGGGCAGGGAAAAGAAGAAGATGAGATGAAGGATGGCAGTATTGACGAGCAGCCACGTCTCGGCAGACAGTCGACAGTCACAGCAGATGAATATGACTCATTTATTGACTTCATCGAACGTAACGTCTCGTGAAATTGGGACGAGAAAATTAAACTGACTGTTGTTTGCACGCACCATTCTCAGTTGTAACAGGGAACTGTGGTACGAGGGACATCACTGCATAACTGCAGACGTGATGTAATGTTATACTTCTATGGATATGGACATGTCCGAAAGAACAGACACCATTGATGACCTGCAGCCGCCTAGAATGAAATTAGAATTATATTAATACCTCCAGCTGCTGACGGGCGTTGATATATATCAACGGGGACAGGTGAAAATGTGTTCCCCGACCGGGACTCGAACCCGGGGTCTCATGCCTACATGGCAGACGCTCTATCCTTCTGAGCCACCGAGGACAGAGAGGATAGGGCGACTGCATATAAGTATATAGTTCTGGCAATACCGGCCGTGACCTCCTCCTTCTGTGCGCAAGCACACATATTACCCAAATCCTTACGGGACTTGGTAAGAATATCTTCCACGAGTAATCAGTATGTTGAGGTGGGGCACTACGAATGTAGTGTATGGACATACAAGGTGAGAGTGTGGGTCTCGCGGGAGGCGTGCGCGAGATAGTCCCTGCAGTCGCCCTCGGTGGCTCAGATGGATGCCGGCACGGTAGCTCAGCGTGTTCGGTCAGAGAGCCGGTTGGCCTCTGTAATAAAACAACTGAGTGGAAGGATCAACCACCGAACTTGAACAGGATGTCTTGCGACGTCCGCAACGACCAAACACAACGATCAATAACGAACAAAAAAAAGAAAAGATGGATAGAGTGTCTTCCATGTAAGCAGGAGACCCCGGGTTCGAGTCCCCGTCGGGGCACACATTTTCACCTGTCCCCGTTGATATATATCAATGGCCGTCAGCGGCTGGAGGTATTAATATAATTCTAATTTCATTGATGTAAAGTTGTCTGTTCTGCAAGCTAATTGATGGGTTCTTTTGAGATCGTCTTTTATCCTATCCTCTCAGCGTTAGTACCAGACATGAAATCTTCTTTACAACTGAGCTGCAATATAACTGCGCTTTTCATATCACTTGTTAAGAGAGAGAGAGAGAGAGAGAGAGAGAGAGAGAGAGAGAGAGAGAGGCGGCTGGATATAATGTGCTAAAGCACACTGTAAATACCACACTAAAATTATGCCATTGCACTTCGAATGCGAGCCGAAATCGCACAAAAACTGCGTCATTTCTCTCTGAATGCGTGTTGGTAAGCAAATAAAATGAACGAGGACGTGTTTCAAAGCGCTGTTTCCGCAAGAAGCCAGTGTCGAGCGCCCAAACGATGGTCATCCGCGCTACGATCAGCTCAGGGAAGGGACGCAGCCGTCCGTTGTCGACTGTGCAGGCTCTGATGTGACGCCGTCCTTTCCGGCACAAGGAGTGCTGTGATACACGGGCAGGTCAGTGTTCTCCTTTGACCTTGCGCATAATGTATTGTGCAAGTGCAGAGCATGAGGGGTTTATTAGGAGCAGCTCTGTCGGCGAGTAGTTACCTGTACTCACTGGTAATTTGGTGGCCTGGGTTGGATTCCAGCCTCTACTAATGTATTTTTATACTTTCATTTTATTCTTCGCAGTATTAAACAATTATAAAATTTAAATATACGAGGGCTATTCAGAAAGTAGGGAACGTTTCCGTCTGACGCCGCTAGGCGCGCGCCGATCGCGTATATTTTGGTATGTGCGTGCTTGACAGCTCAGTCGGCATCCATCCGTGACAGCGAGAACGTCTCTGCGCGTCTGTTTTTTTCGATATTCGAATTTGAAATCTGCGCTGCAATCGAAAATCCCGCCAGTTGTGAGGTGCGGTCTGTGGTACGGTTTTTGTTGGCAAAAAACCTAGAACCTATAGAAATTTAACGTGAACTGTGCGAAGTGTAGGGAAACAAAGTAATGAGTGAATGTTCCGTCCGGAAATGGTGAATTCGATTTAAAAACGGCCGAACCAACGTTCGTGATGAAGAGAAGAGTGGACCACCAAGCATTGTGACTGACGATCTGGTCGCTGAAGTTGATGAAACGATTCGTGAAAACCGTCGCTTCACAAGCTTTCGCTTTCTTTTCCACAAGTTTCGCGGACTTTGTTGTTTGAAATTGTCACTCAAAAGGTAGGCTACCACAAATTTTGTGCACGATGGATGCCCAAAATGCATCCAGAGCACTGTAAAGAACAGCAAATGGGGGGCAATGTTGTCATTTCTGGAGGCCTACCACAAACACGGTGATTTCATTAGTGGATCGAATCATATCCGGTGACGAGACTTGGGTGAAACAAGTCAATTGCGAGACAAAATTGCAGTCCATGGAGTGGGGGCACCCAGGGTCCGCCCAAAAACCAAGAAAATGTTTGCAAACCTTGTCAGCAAGGAAGTTGATGGCGACAGTATTTTGGGATAGGTAAGGTGTGCTTCTTGTTGATTTTCTCGAACGTTCTACCCGGTACTTTTGAACTGCTCTTCTAAAGCTGTGCAGAGTTTTAAACAAACGCCGAGGAAAGCTGACATCCAAAATTTTGTTTTTGCACGACAATGCCCCACCTCACACGGGAAACTGCACTAAAGAACTCCTTAATTCATTCAAGTGGGAAATTTTCCCTCATCCGCCCTACAGCCCCGAACTTGCACCAAGTGACTTCCCCTTGTTTCCCAAGATGAAGATCTGGCTTGAAAAACAGCGCTCTGATGACGATGCGGAACTCCAGGCGGGCGTGACTCACTGGCTGAAGTCTCAAGCGGCAGAATTTTACGACGAAGGTCGTTCAAAGCTCGTCCACCGCTATGATAAGTGCCTCAGTGTGTTTGGTGACTATGTGGAAAAGTAGTATGTCAGTCGCTCCTTCAGTTGTATATAATGAAACATATTTCTTGCACTTAACGTTCCGTACTTTCTGAATAGCCCTCGTACTTCAACGATTCACTTTATATAGTACAATTAATGCATTCAATTAACACTGCTGGAAAAGAAATAGTACAGCCATTTAGAGGTATCCATTTCACTGAAGATTTATTGTTGTAACAGTGCTTATGGAGTACATGAAATGATTACACTTACAAATCAATAGCACAATATGATCTACATCTACATTTATACTCCGCAAGCCACCCAACGGTGTGTGGCGGAGGGCACTTTACGTGCCACTGTCATTACCTCCCTTTTCTGTTCCAGTCGCGTATGGTTTGCGGGAAGAACGACTGCCGGAAAACCTCCGTGCGCGCTGGAATCTCTCTAATTTTACATTCGTGATCTCCTCGGGACGTATAAGTAGGGGGAAGCAATATATTCGATACCTCATCGAGAAACGCACCCTATCGAAACCTGGACAGCAAGCTACACCGCGATGCAGAGCGCCTCTCTTGCAGAGTCTGCCACTTGAGTTTGCTAAACATCTCCGTAACGCTATCACGCTTACCAAATAACCCTGTGACGAAACGCTCCGCTCTTCTTTGGATCTTCTCTATCTCCTCCGTCAACCCGATCTGGTACGGATCCCACACTGATGAGCAATACTCAAGTATAGGTCGAACGAGTGTTTTGTAAGCCACCTCCTTTGTTGATGGACTACATTTTCTAAGGACTCTATCAATGAATGTCAACCTGGCACCCGCCTTACCAACAATTTAATATGATCATTCCACTTCAAATCGTTCCGTACGCATACTCCCAGATATTTTACAGAAGTAACTGCTACCAGTGTTTGTTCCGCTATCATGTAATCATACAGTAAAGGATGCTTCTTTCTATGTATTCGCAATACATTACATTTGTCTATGTTAAGGGTCAGTTGCCACTCCCTGCACCAAGTGCCTATCCGCTGCAGATCTTCCTGCATTTCGCTGCAATTTTCTAATGCTGCAACTTCTCTGTGTACTACAGCATCATCCGCGAAAAGCCGCATGGAATTTCTGACACTATCCACTAGGTTATATATATATATATATATATATATATACAACTGAGGTATCAGTTATCGACCCATGCTGAAACAACCATATTAGTACGTGGTGTTGCCTCCACCGGCGGAAAGCATGCGCCGACTCTGGCATCCACTCGATAGTACTGATGGCGAATACTGTCCTGGGCGACGTTGTGCCACGCCTGCTCGACCTGTTCTCGTAGTTCAGTAAGAGTTGTTGGTTGATGAGTCGCACGAGGCACTTCTTATCCCATCACATTCCACACGCGCTCGATTGGAGACGAGTCCGGAGATGGCGCTGGCCAGGGAAGTACCGCACGTCTTGCACAGCACGTTGAGTTTCGCGGTCAGTGTGCAGTCGAGCATTGTCCTGTTGGAACAACACCTCACCTTCCTGTTGCAAGCACAGCTGAAGAACGGGTCTAACGACATTCTGCACGTACCGAGTGCCGGTTAGCGTCCCCTCCAGAAACACCAAAGGTGAATGAGAGTTGTGGCTTAACGCAGACCAGGCCATAAGGCCCGGGGTGGGGCCTTTGTGTCTTGGACGAATGTACTCTACGAGACAGCACTCACCAGATCTACGTCGTACAAGCAAACGACCATCACTCGCGTGCAGGCAGAATATGCTTCCATCGTGAAAGACCATGGGCGCCATTCCATCTTCCAAGTGATAGTCTTTTGGCACCACTCGAGTCGTGCACGTCGATGCTGTCTCGTGAGTGGAATATGGGCTACAGTTGTGCGTGCCCGTAGTCTCACTGCTGATAAACTGGTTTGCTACAATTCCTGTTGATAAATCTGGCCTCACAAGCCCTCTTATCTGTGCTGTGATAGCTGTACGATCTGCCGCTGCTGCCCTTACAATACAACGATCCTGGTCTACAAGTCTCAGAACGTTCACGTGACCACTGATACCAGCATCGTTGCACTCGTGTAGCAGTTCTCCAAAAAAATCATCCTGCCACCCGGAGGACCACAATTTGATCCTCTCAAACTCGCACAGTTGGCTGTAGAAATCTTGAGTGCGTCTTCGTGGCATGGTTGCCTTCTTGCTTCACACGTTTGCACCACATTGAGCCTCCTGGCTGTGAGCAGTCCCTATTAAACGGTAGACACAGATGGCACACTGGTAGCTATGCCACTACGCCACCTGTTGCCCAAACCATTATCAGTACACCTACTATACCTCAGGTGGCATATGGCCTCATCGAATCAAAATCGACTACGTCTTTCCAGGTGTACTAATTTTTTCCCGGAAGTGTAATTTCGATTACTATCCTGTATGTCAAAATGCTATAGGTGTCCACATTGTAGCCCATTAGTGAAATTTTGCAGAAGCCGCCACTGTAGAAAGTAAATTTGGAGTATCTTTAGAGGCCGCGGTGGTAAAAGTCTATCGTGGGTGATGGAACAGAGTGGCTGGAGGTCAGGATGCCGATATTCCACCACCCTGGTTGGGGTGGTCAGGGGAGGCCTGGTAGTCGTCCGACATGTTGTAATAGAAAGCTCCCGGCTAAAACATTGATTCTTCATCACCTACAACAATCGTGATGATACTTGGAGAAGTCTACGCTCCCAGGACGTAAGCCGTGTGCGGCGTGCGAGGTGGTGCAGCTGACAGTCCGACAGCCTGCAGTGTCGGGCCGCTGCAGGAGGTGACGGTAGCACTTCTGCAAGAACTCCGGCCGCTGTGGCGCGTGTTGGCTTGTACTGCAGACTGGAGAGTGCCCGGCAGCCCAGCATGCAGGGCACAGAATCGTGTCGTGGCTGCAGGGTGGATCAGGTGGTTCCCCACAACAGCAGCAGCAGCAGCAGCGGCTGCCCTCACGAGCAGAGGCAGGAAGCACGGAGTTTGCCTCCGCGGGCGATGCACGGCTCCGGGCTGTAGCCGTAGGCCCCAAGGGTAACCGGTTGGCAGCAGCTGAAGTAGGCCCCAGGTGGCCCGCTAAGGCCACAGCAGCAGGGCCGCATCTAGCAGCGGAAGAGTCCACAGGGGGTGATCGGTTCAGACAAGTACGCTCGTAGACCGACGTAGGTGCGCCCGCGGGGCTGGTGGTTGGTAGAAAACGATAACTCTGGCAAAAATGACGAGTGTGTGTGTGGTCCTGGTCTGTCCTTGTTTTGCTACAGCATGGATTTCGATCTCATAAACCACAAAAAGTCCCTACTTTGATGTGAAGTAACAGGGCTATCAACACTGTCTGGTGAGTTGGTGATATTTCAATTCTGGTCCCTTGGCTGTACCTAGCGATGTGATAAGTGCCCAGCAACGGCAGTTGCTGTTCGTCAAAGGTTCAAAGATTTTAATGAGTTATCTGTATTTGGGTATTGAAATGTATGAGTGGTAACACGTGAAAATTTGTGACGCTATGAGACTTGAACCCGGATTTCCCTCTTTACCCAAGCAGTCGACTTAACTGCCTCGGTCATCAAGGCACGCTTGCATTCCGACCCAAATTCCCTGCCTGTTACCTACTACTGACGTAGACCGGGAGAGGTGGCGCAGTGGTTAGCGCATTGGACTCGCATTCGGGAGGGCGACGGTTCAATCCCGCGTCCTGCCATCCTGATTTAGGTTTTCCGTGATTTCCCTAAATCACTCCAGGCAAATGCTGTGATGGTTCCTTTGAAAGGGCTCAACCAACTTCCTTCCCCGTCCTTCCCTAATCGATGAGACCAATGACCTCACTGTTTGGTCTACTCCCCCACAACCACCCAACCCAACCAACTACTGAGGTAGCGATATCTGCCCTTGAAATGCTTACTCGCAGTCCCTGATTCTGCCAAGAGATCGGGCAGGGTGTGCATCGACACGGAAAGAAAGGATCGTTGGTCGTCGTCACCTTTATATAATTTGAGGAACTGTCGCGGGTCATGAGGAATAAATTGAGGATAGGAACCCGTGTCCAGTCGAACGACGCTACATAGAGTCGAAGTTGTAGGCAACAGCACCTGTCGCTGGGCAACCCGGTCGGCAGCAAATGTGACTTTGCACGCTGACGGACCGCAGCGGGACGTGTCCCAGTGTTGTTTGTTATTCAGCAATCGCGACTGAAAGCCACTATCGCTAGTGGAGAAGGCGGAGCTAGCTGCTGCATAGACATGCCTTGTCTACTACGAATGCGATGTTCTGTTGCCCCGACGGATGACAGGTTTCTATACGCAGTTTATTTTCTCCGGTACACCGAAAAGCAAGGATATTTTAGAGGGTTCCAGTTTATTTTACTGCGGATAGAAACCTGTGTCCGAAACTGCCATCCACAGAGGCAACAAATAGTTGCACCCATAGGAGACAAGGCATGTCTATGCAGCAGGTAGCTCCATCTTCTTCCCTGGCCATCGTGGCAATCAGTGGCGATCACTGAATAACAAACAGCACTGCGAACCGTTTCGCCTATGGTCCGGCACCGTACAAAGTCGCTTCTGCTGCCGAACTTTTCCCTCGTACCTTCTTAACAAACATGTAAACAATTTGTAACTCGAACTGTGCTTCGTGGAGAGTGGACTTTCCTTCCGAACGTAACAGTTATCAAGCAATGCAGACGTAAAGTAGGGAAAGCCAGTCTTAGAACCGTGGCAAAAGATACGCAATTCTGCCGCACACACGACAGTAAAAACGGCACGTTTTTAAGCATCCGTTTTCGATGATTGGCGATCCAGTATGTTGAAGCGGTAAAATTAATTTTGAATCAATGGCAATTATCCCGTTTTGGCTCTACCGTGGCACTTAAATTCAGCAGTAGCTCTCTACTTCATTAGCGTATTCGTCCGTAAAATTCATCAGTAAGTTTTGCCCGAAGCGATGCTCTCGCGGTACCTAATTAAGCTGGCACAGACGTGACTGCAAGTACCTATCAAGAGTGTACTTCACCATGTGTTTCGAATGGAATGATGAAGTCTCTCTCTCTCTCTCTCTCTCTCTCTCTCTCTCTATCCCCTTTCACTCAGCCTGTCTAGACCTTTGGCTTCAAAACGAAAAAAAGAGAGAGACACTGAAAACTTCAAGAACGTTCTAATTTCCGCTCAGGCCCAAATTCGATAAATTTTTCTCTTTCTGTTCCGATAGGGAAGGCCGCATGAGGCTATGAAAGCAGACAGAAGGCACCATATAAATAGGTTCTTTTCATGACGAAATGAGTTATATTGTAAGACAGACTCCTCCTTCCATTCAGAGACACAGAGATGAAAGCTGAATGAGGTGTCACTGGAAAAGCAAAATTTGTGTTAAGGTTGCTCGTGTTGGAGAAACAACACTACAAATGTTGGACGTCAATTATTCATTAGTGATAGCAGGTTGAAAGTACTAAAACAAAGTAATTTTTTTACGTTTAGTTAAGTTGCTAATTTAACACTCTTGTAAGGTTACATTTCCCAGCTGAAGTTTTCACGTAGCGGACAATCCAGAATGGTTGGATGTGAGCGCAGGTAACTCCAGTTTGTAAGAGGGACAAATCGGTGGACGAACACCTCAACTGGGCAAAAATTACTGTCTGCAAATGCGGCAAGAATACCCACTTTCATCTGTGCCAGCTAGACGTTTAGGAACCTAATTCCACACAGTGGGAAACGTAAACTTGGGAAATCACTTGTTCTACGAAACCTCCACTATTGCGATGTAATCTAAGACGGTGGGAACAGTGAAAACACTAGGCGTTTAGAACGTAATAAGATTGCTTGCGTGCTTTACATCTGCAACATCCGTACACTTGACCGTGTCAGCTGTCCATACGCCCAGTTACGACTTCCAGCCAGACAAGTTGCGTGGCTACCACACGCTATGTCCACTTCATGGACTTCAGTGTCTACCCATCCCAGTAACAGAGGTCACGTAACTCTCGTGTCATTATAATCCCAATATAAGGCTTCATTTATCTAGTACCCTAGCTATGCCCGTCCATAAAACGAAAACATTTGCAAACTCCTTCCCTGTTCATCGTGAGGTTGAAGCTGACCCTTCTGTTCGTGTTCGCTTACAGATTTGTTTTAGGATGGGTTCCTCCTTGAGTAACACAGGAGATCACTAAAAAGTAACACCTGCCGTTCCACTTCCACAGAACGCCTTATGGATATGGACCACAGACAAGCAGACAGCAACACCGACCTAAAATTCTCAGCAACAGCCACCCCCTCACACACAAACACTTCCACATAGAATGTACGAGTGTTAATTATGATGCAAATAACTTTCTAGGTTAACTTATCTATGGCTGCAGATGATATGAAAGAAAAACAGCTATAACGCAAAATACGGAAACCACACCATCAAGGTATGTATATTTTGTCGGTTTTCAAATTTTTGAATACTTAACTGATATATTTGCAGAAGGTAAAAATCATATTTCTGGTTATTTAATAGAAAGGAAATAAAAGCACATTGGTATAACTTCAGCGAAACATTTCTGGGTAAAAAGAACGAAAAAACTGTTTCTGCTCAAGGCAGAACTTATCCCTGTCAGTATATGGAGTCAGCTATCCTGCATTCTGCGCATACTTAAGTGCCCTGTTGTTTTTTGAGAAAAAGTTGAAGCATTACCTGCTGTGAACATAACTGTGCCCCAAAAATTAACTTGTACTGGCAGTTTCCGCACCTTGTCAAACAGTAAAGAAGATGCTCCCCCACTTCTGCGTCTTTCTGTTTTTCATTTCACCTGCATCTATATCGATACTCTGCAAATCAAAAGTGCCTGGCAAAGGGTTCATCGAACCACCTTCACAGTAATTCTCTCTTATTCCAATCTCGAACAGCGCGCGGGAAAAACGAACAGATATATCTTTCCGTTCGAGCTCTGATTTCTCTTATTTTACTACGATGATCATTTCTAAAGCAGCCAAGCCGCTTTCTTTCCCAATATCTTTATCACCTGCGTTTTATTATGTTCCACTTTTTCTCCCTATTTCATCATTTCCGTAGCTGCCAGCGCTTACAGTTCATCTCTTCCTGCTTTTAATCGTGTCTTTCTTGTTGTTCTTTTATACACTAACATAAACTGTATTTTTTGAGCTGTAGCTACTAGTTCGTTCAAAGATTTTAATAAGCGTGGCCGCATTTGGGCAGTGAAGTGAATCAATTGTAGCAGGTGAAAATTTGTGCCGGACTGGGATGCGAAACCGGATTTCGCGCTTAACGCGAGCGTTCGCCTCAACCGCGCCGGCTATCTACATCTACATCTAATCTACATCTACATCCATACTCCGCAAGCCACCTGACGGTGTGTGGCGGAGGGTACTTTGAGTACCTCTATCGGTTCTCCCTTCTATTCCAGTTTCGTATTGTTCGTGGAAAGAAAGATCGACGGTATGCCTCTGCGTGGGCTCTGATCTCTCTGATTTTCTCATGGTCTCTTCGCAAGATATACTGCTTGACTCCTCGGTGAAGATATGTTCTCGAAACTTCAACAAAAGCCCGTACCGACCTACTGAGCGTCTCTCCTGCAGAGTCTTCCACTGGAGTTTATCATCTCCGTAACGCCTTCGCGATTACTAAACAATCCTGTAACGAAGCGCGCTGCTCTCCGTTGGATCTTCTCTATCTCTTCTATCAACCCTATCTGGTACGGATCCCACACTGGTGAGCAATATTCAAGCAGTGGGCGAACAAGTGTACTGTAACGTACTTCCTTTGTTTTCGGACTGCATTTCCTTAGGATTCTTCCAATGAATCTCAGTCTGACATCTGTTTTACCGACGATCAACTTTATATGATCATTCCATTTTAAATCACTCCTAATGCCTACTCTCAGATAATTTATGGAATTAACTGCTTCCAGTTGCTGACCTGCTATATTGTAGCTAAAGGATCTTTGTTTCTATGTATTCGCAGCACATTACACTTGTCTACATTGAGATTCAATTGCCATTTCCTGCACAATGCGTCAATTCGTTGCAGATCCTCCTGCATTTCGGTACAATTTTCCATTGTTAAAACCTCTAGATATACCACAGCATCATCCGCAAAAAGCCTCAGTGAACTTCCGATGTTATCCAGAAGGTCATTTATGTGTATTGTGAATAGCAACGGTCCTACGACACTCCCCTGCGGCACACCTAGGAACTCTTCAATCGAATCACACAATTGGTCTGATAGTCCATACGCTCTTACTTTGTTCATTAAACGACTGTGGGGAACTGTATCAAACGCCTCGCGGAAGTCAAGAAACACAGCATCTACCTGGGAAGCCGTGTCTTTGGCCCTCCGAGTCTCGTGGACGAATAGCGCGAGCTGGGTTTCACACGATCGTCTTTTTCGAAAACCATGCTGATTGCTACAGAGTAGATTTCTAGTCTCCAGAAAAGTCATTATACTCGAACATAATACGTGTCCCAAAATTCTACAACTGATCGACGTTAGAGATATAGGTCTATAGTTCTGCGCATCTGTTCGACGTCCCTTCCTGAAAACGGGGATGACCTCTGCCCTTTTCCAATCCTTTGGATTTACCACACTTCTAATCCGACCAAAATCTCCAGCCTGCTACCCGCTACTGAAGTAGCGACGCCTGCCCATGAACCCCTTACTCGCAGTCCCTGATTCCCGTAAGACATCAGGTATGGGAGGAGGCTTGTCGTAATGAGTGTTACGCCAAATATATAAAATTCTGGTTAGGTATGATGGAGAAACTGGTGGCCGAGATAATGCCAGGGTAAGTAAATCATTTAATTGATGAGGCGAATTCTAACATTCCGCACTATGTTAAACTCCAGCGTAATGCTGAGGGATGTAGCGGAGTACACAACTCGTATTTTGCGAAGTGGCGCGGCTGTGGACGTGCAGTGCAGAAGGCCTGGTTCAGTTACCCCGTCCGGCAATGTCCATACCCTCTGCCCTTTTCCAATCCTTTGGATTTACCACACTTCTCATCCGACCAAAATCTCCAGCCTGCTACCCGCTACTGAAGTAGCGACGCCTGCCCATGAACCCCTTACTCGCAGTCCCTGATTCCCGTAAGACATCAGGTATGGGAGGAGGCTTGTCGTAATGAGTGTTACGCCAAATATATAAAATTCTGGTTAGGTATGATGGAGAAACTGGTGGCCGAGATAATGCCAGGGTAAGTAAATCATTTAATTGATGAGGCGAATTCTAACATTCCGCACTATGTTAAACTCCAGCGTAATGCTGAGGGATGTAGCGGAGTACACAACTCGTATTTTGCGAAGTGGCGCGGCTGTGGACGTGCAGTGCAGAAGGCCTGGTTCAGTTACCCCGTCCGGCAATGTCCATACCCTCAGGCTCGCTTTGGTTTCACTGACTCGCTTAAGCAAAATGCGAAATGGCTCATTAGTTTCAGGACACACTTGATTTTCATCCCAGGCCGTAACCAATCCAACCTATTGAATGGTTCAAATGGCTCTGAGCACTATGGGACTTAACATCTGAGGTCATCAGTCCCCTAGAACTTAGAACTACTTAAACCTAACTAACCTAAGGACATCACACACATCCATGCCCGAGGCAGGATTCGAACCTGCGACCGTAGCGGTCACGCGGTTCCAGACTGAAACGCCTAGAACCGCTCGCCCACTCCGGCCGGCTAACCTTTTGAGATCCGTCTTTAATCTTCCGTCTTATCTTCTTTCCGCCATCCTAGTCAACGCGTATTGTGAATTATTTAACTAAAAATCTTGAATGTTTGGTGCATTTAGATGATGTCCTTTGACAGGTCTCCGAAAACTAGCACGGAATTGCAACGCGTAGCTCATCTGAAGCATAGCTCATTCTAAGTCACCATTAATAAATATTGACCATCCAGAAAAGGAGATATCTACCTGTGTAGATTCCGATTGCTTCGTAACGGCTTTTGACAGATGCAGTAAGTTTTATTTCCTAAACGGTACGTGTCCATGGGAAGCAAACGCAATTGTACTTGCGGTTGTGCCTCAAGAAATTGTAATGGGACGCGTTACTGTATTGTAGGAACACTTTCTTTTCATGAAGAAGGGAGTTATAGTGAAACACAAACTTAGAACGAAGGCTTTCACGACCGGATGACATAGCTGTTGATAAACCTTTCGGGATGTACAATTTTGGTAAACATTGTTGGAAACAGTGATCAATAGAGTATTATATTTTAACTAAAGTTCAGTCTTGATCACAACACTTATGTCTCAATAAAGTAGGTGACCGGTTTGGGTTATATTTATATAACCATCTTCAGACCTGTGAATTAATTTTGGAAAATACTAGAGACCAATCTTAAAATAAAATGAAAAGTGTCTAATGACGACCAAATTTTAACAAGATAAAATAAAACATTATACCCATGGCTTCCTTGGAGGATGGTAGGCAGAGCTGTCCTCAGCTGCTACGAAGTCAACTGACGGTTATGAGTGCTGAGCATGAGCTTAAATATGCAGAGGCTCCGCCTACTTCCTCTCACACTACTTCACAACTGCCAATCAGCGTTCGTAATATGACGCTATCATCAAAGTATAAAAATACGAAATACACCAGTAATATAAAATTGATTCATTTAAAATGTCTGATTAACAGATAGGTAGTACGTGTAAAACCTATTTATATTTCAGATAAAAACGGTAAACTACAATGTGTAATAGCTGTGCCCTCTATGAGCAACCTTAATACTATTACAGTGTCAGTTAAATCAAAGATGTAAAAGTCCTTGGAGTTTCTTGGACCACGACGTCACATCCCGAAAGATTTGTCAGCGGCTAAACGCAAGCTTCTCCATTTAGTCGTATGTCGACGGATACAGGCATTGTGATTTAGAAGGACGGTGCAGACGCAATTGTTCCGGAACGTTTGAGTAAGCGGTACATCTGTTTCCGTAAGTATCTCCCGTGGTGCGCCACGTTCTGATTGACTCTCAACAACCATATCAAATGCGACAGATTCTGGCGGAAATGAGCGGCTGCCTCCGAGATTCTTATAGGAGGGCTGTCCAGAAAGTAAGTAAGTTATGATTGATCGCGAAATGAAAATCACAGTGAAAATCAGAAATGTTTCATTTGTAACAGTTAGCTACACCTTTCAGCTACTTCTTTACGTAGTCGCCGTTCTGACTCAGACATTCGTCGTAGCGTTGTACCAACTTTCCAATACCCTCATCATAGAAGGCAGCTGCCAGTGCTTTCCGCCAATTCTCTACGCTGGCTTAAAGCTCGTTGTCTGTGCCAAAATGTTGTCTTCATAGCCAGCGGTTCGTTTGAGCAGAGATGAAACGCAGTGGGAGACAATTACGGGCTGTATTGTGGGTAACCAAACATTTCCAATTGAAACGATGAGGAACATCTTCATTGCCCGTGCAGAATGAGGCTGAAAATTGTCTTGAAGTAGAAACCGCAAGACAGTTATGTAATGTTGGTTGCATAGCTTCAGGGGAAAATTCTCACCACTCCCTCGTACTTGGCGGGAGACACTATTTTATATAACATCTTTACGCGCTCACTAAGAGCTCAGGAATGAAAAGAGCGACATACTAGACACACTGCCCAATACATCTTTGCAAAGCTTTATCGGATTTTCATAGTCGTTTCCATTTCGCGACCGATCGTAACTTACTTTCTGGACAGCCGTCGTAACTAGAAATAGAGATTACCAAAGTCGTCATCGTTCGGTCGATAAAACTACAAGGGAACAATGAAAGCATATGTTACTGTTGGGAAATTGCAAGGTAATAGAACTAAAGCCGGTGTATCCCATTGTCGTGTCCTAACGCACGATAAATGGAAGACAGCAGCTTACTGGTCAGTCTGCAATTTCCGAGCGGTCAGGAGAATGCAGGAAGACGAACTTCCAGTGGGGGCAGGCTGGCTGCAAGGAATGAGCGCCAAAGACAGACAGAGGGCACCTACTAGAGACGCGGATTCCAAGTCCCGATAGGATGATTGCAGCAGGAGATTTGACTATACTCAGGGGCCTGGTTAATACTATTTACTACACTGAAGGCTAACTCTAAACATTAGAAAAAACAAAGGGTGCAACTGGTTGCACAACAGAAGTCAGTGCTTGAGCATATGCGGTGGAAGCTAACAGAAAGAGCAGTCGCATTGTAAAGTACGAACCTTGAGAGCAGCACTGCATGTGAGAAAAACAAGAGTCGTCAGAGCTTATCTGAGGCAGCCGAAGAGAGACACGGAGTTGGCATAGTAACGATCTAACTGACGACTCTGTCTGAATGCAAAAACATGGGTTTTTGAAGGATTGTGGCGGCGGCCTGTTTCTCCTTTCCTGTTGATCCACCGGCACTTTGCAGGCTTCGGCCAGTGTGACGAGTCGCTCTGCACCTCCAGGGGGCCGCCGCCCAGCCACATTCAGATTCCTCGACTTCTCCTATTCGGTAGGTAGAGATGTTCTTGGACTTCACCTAAACAAACCCCAAGTTCGGTAGCAGCAGTGTTCAGCTGAACGGTGAACGTCACTGCCCTTGCTATTACGGCCAGCCACAGCGGTGTTCCACGTCATTTGGCCCCACCCTGAGGCCTCGCGCGAGTGGGGACCGCCATTGTAGCACTCTATAGTTGAATTCTCTTATCTTGGCGGCTCGCGCATGCCCGCCCAGACGCGGGAGATTGCTGCGTTGCCAGTTGTACGCGCCAAGAGAAGCAGCGCCATAGTATAGTATAGTTCGCAATCTTGAGTTTAGGGGGGAGCGCGCAGTTTATGAAGTAAAGCCACCACGGCCGCATTAACCCTTTCGCTGCTACAGAGACGTGCTCCCCGCATTCCGCGCTGTGCGCGATTTTGTCACTGCACTGCTCGCCTGTGCTGACACATGGTGTTTCCGACTGCTTTGGCACACTTATCATTCAATTCCACAAAACCTATTTGGCCCAAAAATTAGATTTTTACACATCTTCTTGACTGATACCTTTCCCCCACTTCCTTTGACTGATTGAAGTGCTTTAAAATAAAGCCAAACGCGCCCGGTATTACATACGACACCTATGTGGTACTTAAATTAAATGAGATATTGTTATACAGCAAATTTTATATGAAATTTAGGTACATTGTCCACATTTCATTCTCAACATTGTGGCAGCTAAAATCGACCATACGGAAAGTATACGCTATGGACTTTTACCTCTGCAAACTCTTCAAAATTTCGTGCAATGGTTTACTACATTTAATGCTGCACAATAACTGGGTTGAACATCGAAACAAAATTAAGTCATTTATGGGGGGAAGGTATCAGTCAAGAAGATGTGTAAAAATCTCATTTTTGGGCCAAATAGTTTTTGTGAAATCGAATGATAAGTGTGTCAAAGCAGTGGGAACACAATGTGTCTCCACAGGCGAGCAGTGCAGTGATGACAAAACAGCGCACAGCGCGGAATGCGGGGAGCACGTGACTGCAGCAGCGGAAGGGTTAATGAAGAGACAAAGCACTAGAAATTTCAAAAAATTGCATTCAAACGAATAAAATTCGTGAAGTAAGACACTTCGATATTGTTTTTAAATTAAGAAAATATTTAGCATCACACACGGTTTGAACTCATTACCTTCCACTTTCCAATCCAACGCCTTAACCGTTACGCTAGCGCAGCTCGCTGTGCAACATCTCTCCATAAGGACTCTTAACATGTCACGCAAAATTCTGACAAACACTGTTGGTATGCCTATGAATTACTCGCACTTCGTCGAAGTACAATAGGAAATAAGCAATTACCGCTGTTCGTTATTGCGAAAAAGCGGTTCGTGAAATTTATACAAACACCTTTCCTTGCTATCGCCTGAATTAGGAGTCTTATTGCTTGTTTGGTTTAATTAATTAATAGAAAATGAAGCAACTGGTATAAAGAATGGTTTTTCCAAACTTTCTATAAAACAAAGTCTGCTATCAAGACATTGCTTCTGTTCAATTACTTTATTTATGACTGAACGTTTCTAAAACTGAAGACACTCGTCCGTGCTCTGCTCTGCAGTCGAGATCTGGCAACGTCGTTCTCTGTTCATTGGCTGACTGTATTTTTTGACGTCAGATGCGCAGAACGAACCTAAACTCGGCCGCCAACATAAATGACGCGCACTTTAGCCTGTGTAAACACACAGAAACTGCTCGTCTATCAAGCTTGCTGCCTCTGCTAAGGCGTTCCTTTTTGTGACCATCCCGTACAGTGTCGCCTTACGACAGCGTCTAGGCGGAGGATAGAGTTACCCATTAATTGTCTCAAGTGAGACTTCTGCGCTGGGACACTTGCCCACAGCGTCTGCAGTTCGCAGGGCTCTAGCATTGCTGTTTATCTCCTGTGACCTAAGCGCTAACACTTTGCATCCTCTTTGCATTGTGTCTCTGATTTCCTAAGTGCCCTTGCTGTCTTCCAACAGCCTTATGCTTATCAACCTAACAGTCAATACGCCGTCAACATATGGCACCATTAGTGGTAACCTTCTGAAGGAGTGCATACGTAAATGGCAACGTATGTTAAAAGTGCACGTGCACATGCTTGTTGGGATGCATGCTGGGAAGTATTATACAGAGTGCGACATGCCAGGCTGAAGCAGATTAGGGTACCACTGTCAGTCGGTCATGGAGAGGGTGAAGACCATAATTAAGTGAAGTAACGCATAAGTACCCAGTGTCGTTGCAAAGTGCGAACAAAATTAAATTAGATTAGATCCAGTTTTCGTTCCATAGACCCAAAAATGAGAGGATTCTCGTGGGTGTGGAACATGTCAGAAAATATAACATAAAAAAATAAAACATTTGAATATAATACTTAATAGCCTAATCATTTCTCAAGGGATTGTCAAAATAGGTGAATACATTACAGTGAAATGGAATTGCTAAGATTTACAGAATTAATACATTGTCAGAATGAAACATTTTTATGCACTTTTATTAAATTTCTCGTACCCAAAATACTTAATCTTGACTGTTGTGACCAAGTCTTGTCAAAACTGAAATCTAACACGCATTTTTACTTAAGCTTGCCTAACACTCTCTGTTAATATATTCATCTGTAGGGTAGGAGTAGTTGCCTATCAAAAAGTCTTTCAAACGCTGCTTAAACCATGCTTTATCTGAAACAAAGTTTTTAATGGTTGCTGGCAATTTATCGAAAATGTGTGTTCCTGCGCAAGCACATTCAGTGTTGATGCGACAGACTAATACGGATTATTCAAACGCCTTAGAGCCTCTTGCGGGTCCGGGGGTAAGAATAGGCCCCAGGTATTCCTCCCTGTCACAAGAGGCGACTAAAAGGAGTTTCACACGTTTCGGCCTTTATGTGACTGACCTGTGTAGGGTTGTCCTCCTGTAGGGGAGCAGCCTACTCACGCCGTATAAAATTCACATCAGTCTTTCCATTGTGTGCCAGCCTAGTCCGCTGTAACTAGCTCTGGCGTCATAAATGTTGCGCAATACTTTAAAAATCAAGTAAATAACCAGAAACGTTTGTAGCATGTCAGGAGTAATACTAAATCAATATGTTGTGAATATCAGTTCAATAACTTTAACCATTTTCGAAATTTGGACGTCTTTCTATAAAAATCATTGACGCAACAGAAAAGAGCTAGAAACTTAAAAATTTGTGTTTAGATTCCTATTGCATAATAATTTAGTAGAAACAGTATTCTGGATCTCACAAATTAAAATTTTAGTTGAAATTCATGATTTTCTGGTTTTTGTCTTAAAAATTAAGGAAGCAAGATAGATTAAGTAGGCGAATAAATAAAGCTAGGATGTTTATATTTAAGTAGAAGGGAGATCCGCTATAATCATAAAGATGTGAGAAGTTTCAACTGAATAACTATAAAACTATAGCGATAGCGTATCTCCAAAGGGCAAGTTCAGAGCTCGTCTACTGCGTGTAGTGTAATTAAATTAATTATCTCGCCCAAAATATTTGACTTAGCCACGTCAGACTTTTATTATGATTACTTACCTGTGTGCTGATTGCACATTTAAATTGAGAGCTTCATCGGCCATCAGCAAAGGAAGCACGGATTTATTCGATAACTTAAAGTGGTGCATTACTAGCCCAGCGGCTAGTCGGGAGAGCAGATTTGATCAGGCGTCCCCTTAGCCGTCCGCACCGCGGCTTTATATATAAGAACGCTGCGCTGCGGGAGAAAGAAAGGCCCCAGTTCTCTCCAGACGTTGATTTGTGCACCACCTGCATCGGGAGTCGCGTCGCGTCGGTATCATTGCTATAAACAGCCTCGGATGCCGTAATAAGTTACTCGGGATACGCGTAACCATGAAATCGTTTTCGGGTGAAGTGTTAATTCTGGGATGACTTTAATGATCTATCTTCAGTTTGCGTATGTCGTGTTTTCACGTGCCGCCGCGGGTCAGACATTCTACCATTATTTAGCGTGGCGTTTGATGAACATTATCGTCAAATGATGGCGAGCATTCACTTAAACATTTAATTTGAACAGCACATTAGACTCTGAACTGCTCTGGCAGTTGGATTGTGTGGATTCTTTTTGGTCTGTGACTTTCAGAATATAGTGAACATTTTAAACAGAATCGTTTTTGATTATGAATCCCAGACAATCTCCTAATTCCTCAGAGCTATAAGCTGTAGCTATAAATGTATTTCTCAGATGAAGTGGGCGCTAGGAATTCTAATTACAGGCTTCACGTTTTGCTAATCACTTTCTGGTTGCCAATATTGTAGTTAGAGAGCCAGTGTTGAGAATGGCAAATAGCAGCATAAATAATAGGAACATTTATATAACAATTAATTCCACCCGCCGCCCTACATATGGTGCATTGGCCGGGAAATGCATCTTTTCTACATTACATTCTACATTTAAATAACAATTGTATCCACCCGCCGCCCCGCACTCCATTCTTCAAAATTTTCCCGAAGGGAAAGCCAATTGGGGAAGGGCGCCTTACATGGTGCATCGTGTCCATCGTGCATCGAGATCTTCAGCCCACTTTCTCGTCGTCACATTTCAGTCCCGCTCATTCTCCATCTCTTGGGCGAGGACACCTTCCTGAGTGCGTTTTCCACCAAGCACTATGCAGTGTCGCTTTCTGCGTCGACATGCATTTCTTTGCACCTGATATCCAGCACGGTAGCCAGTCCGTCGTGGTGGGGCCCTCATGTACCCTGTTGGTTTTAGCCCCCTGACCACACAGCGATCGATCTGCTGATGCCTGCGCCGCTAACTCCCCATGTATGCCAAGTGGTAGATGCCCATGCCCCTGGGGCATCGGGACTCCCGGCCATCCTGCCAGGTGGTCTTTGCTGTAGCTGGGTGGCGCCCCTGGGGAGGGCCCCTGGTCGGAGTTGGCAGCATCAGGGTGGATGACACGCGATGAAGTGTAGTCCATCGTCTCTTGCTGGTGGTGAAATACCATCAGTCTCTAAGAGTTCACGAGCTCAATTCAATGCACTGAAGTACGGCCCCAAATCGTTCCCCTGCCTGGCCACACCATGGCAGGAACGTCGGTTAAGGGTCGTAGCGGATCTTATTCGCCCCAGTACCTCATATGTTCGAGAGCTGATGGGGAATCTTTTATGACGATGAAGCCTCAGTTTTTTGTTGAGCATTTAGAGGACAAGTTGGGTAGGTGGAAGGATTTTCCAAAATGAAACCTGGGTCAGTCTTGATCAAAACAGCATCCTCTGCCCAGTCACAGACGTTGCTCGCTTGTGACAAGCTGGGGGACGTTTCTGTAACCATCACGCCCCATAAGAGCTTAAATGTGGTCCAGGGTATCATATTTCACAGGGACCTTCTTTTGCAATCTGACGATGAGCTGTGCACCAATTTAGAGCCGCGAAGTGTACATTTCATCCAGTGTGTCCACCGGGGTCTGAGGGATAGTCAGGTTCCCACTGGTGCCTTCATCTTGGCCTTCGAGGGTCATACATTGCCTGAGAAGGTCAAGGTGATGGTCTATCGATGTGATGTAAAGCTCTATATCCCTCCCCTGATGCAGTGCTTTAAGTGCTAGAAGTTCGGCTATATGCCTTCCCGCTGCACAACCGGCGTCACATGTCGAGATTGCGGACACCAGTCACATCCCAATACTCCATGTGCCCCGCCTCCCATCTGTGTTAACTGCGGAGAGCACCATTCGCCCTGCTCGCCATACTGCAGGATTCTCCAGAAAGAAAGGAAAGTCATGGAGTACAAGACCCTGGACCGACTGACCTAAACTGAGGCAAAGAGAAAATTTGAACGCTTGCATCCTGTGTGTATGACATTTTCTTCCGCCGCCACTACAACAGTTCTGGCACCATCAGCTCCGCCAACGGCACCATCAGCTCCGCCAACACCAGTCACCTCTCAGAGCCAGAAGACTACACTTGCTCCCTTGATGGTCAGGGGAATTTGCCTCTCTGTTGCTCCTGCACCACCTACTTTGAGAGCAACACCCCCCCCCCCCCCCCAACCATTGTGGACGTCCGTCCCCATTTCTAAGTGGGAGAATTGTAACCCTTCTTCGGCTTCTTTCGCTAGGAAGGGGTCACTTGGGTCACGCCCTTCCCAGGTTTCAGCTAGTGGGAAAGATGACACCCGCCAGTGGCTGAAGAGCTCAAAAGCAGCTGGTCGTAGGGTTTCCCGCTCACCCTTAGTCCCAGAGACTGAGTGAAGTCCTCCCAGCCAGGGAAACCCAAGGAGCAGCGAGAGAAATCCAAAAAGAAGGAGATTCTGGCGTCCGCTGTGTACCTAGATCTTGCCAGACCCTCAGACACAATGTATATAGACAGTGGCAGCAGGAGACTGTGGCGTAAACTGCGTCATTGAATGTTCCATGCCTTCCCAGGCTCACGATGATGTCATCCTCCAATGGAATTGCGGCTGTTTTTTCCACCGCCTGTCTGAGCTACGGCAACTGTTAAGCTTTACACCTGCTAACTGCACTGCTCTCCAGAAAACCTGGTTCCCAATAATGCGGACCCCAGTTCTCCGCAGCTATAAGGGATATTACAGGAACCGTAGCGACTATAATCCAGTGTCAGATGGAGTTTGCGTTTATGTCCTAAACTCAGTCTGTAGTGACACTGTGCTCCTTCAAACCACTCTTGAAGCTGTGGCTGTCAGAATAAGGACGACGCAGGAAATAACTGTCTGCAGTGTATATCTTCCTCCAGATGGTGTAGTACTCCTAGATGTGTTCGCTGCACTGATTGATCAACTCCCTAAACCTTTCCTACTTTCGGGATATTTTAACGCCCATAACCCCTTGTGGGGTGGCACCATGGTGCTTACTGGCCGAGGCAGAGATGTCGAAACTTTACTGTCTCAGTTCGACCGCTGCCCTTAAATACTGTGGCCGCCACACATTTCAGTGTGGTTCATGGTAGTTACTCGGCCGTTGATTTATCAATTTGCAGCCCAGTTATTCGCCCATCTATCCACTGGAGAGCACATGATGGCCTGTGTGATAGTGACCACTTCCCCATCTTCCTGTCACTGCCCTGGCGTAAAGGCCCATGGACGCCTGCCCAGATGGGCTTTAAACAAGGCGGACTGGGAAACTTTCACCTCTGCTGTCACCGTAGGATCTCCCGCACACGGTAACATCGATATGTTGGTTGAGCAGGTGACAACAACAATTGTTTCTGCGGCAGAAAACGCGATCCCGAGGCGTAAGGGAGTCCCTTTGTGGTCGCGGAAGTCTCTGAGACAATTAAGGAGCGTCGGCGAGTTCTACAGCAGCATAAGCGGCACCCTTCCCTGGAGCACCTCATAGCCTTTAAACGGCTCCGTGCCCGCGTTCGCCAGCTTATCAGAGGGCAGAAATAGGAGTGTTGGGAGAGGTATGTGTCGACCATTGGGTACTATACTCGCAAGTCTGGGCAAAGATCAAACGTTTTTTTGGATACCAGACCCCAACAGGTTTTCCCAGTGTTACCATAACTGACGTGTTGTCTACTGATGCAGTCGCGATTGCCGAGCACTTTGCTGAACACCTTGCTCGAGCCTCTGCGTCGGAGAATTACCCCCCAGCCTTTCGCACTCTCAAACGGCGACTGGAAGGGAAAGCTATCATTCGCTACACGCCACAGTGAATCATATAACGCCCCATTTACAGAGTGGGAGCTCCTCGGTGCCCTTGCACATTTCCCCCACACAGCTCCTGGCCTGACTGCAAGCGACATATCCTCGTCATCATCAACCGCATCTGGTGCGATGGCGTCTTCCCATCGGTCCTCAAACCGGTAAAAACCCGCTTGATGTGGATAGCTATCAGCCCATCAGCCTCACCAACGTTGTTTGTAAGCTGCTGGGACGTATGTTGTGTTGGCAGTTGGGTTGGGTCCTGGAGTCACCTGGCCTACTGGCTCCATGTCAGGGCGGCTTCCGCTACGGTCGCTCTACTGCTAATAGTCTGGTATCCCTCGAGTCGGCAACACCTGGTTGCCGGTTGACTTACGTAAAGCATATGACACGACCTGGCGGCATCATATCCTTGCCACATTGTATGAGTGGGGTCTCTGGGACCTGCTCCCGATTTTTATCCAAAACTTCCTGTCGCTCCGTACTGTCCGCGTCAAATTTGGCGCCTCCTATAGTTCCATACATATCCAGGAGAATGGATTCCCGCAGGGCTCTGTATTAAGTGTCTATTTTTTAGTGGCCTTTAATGGTCTAGCAGCAGCTGTAGGGCCGTCGGTCTCACCTTCTCTGTATGCAGACGACTTCTGCATTTCGTACTGCTGCTCCAGTACTGGTGTTGCTGAGCGTCGCCTACAGGGAGTCATTCACAAGAAACAGTCATGGGCTCTGGCCCACGGCTGCCAGTTTTCCGCCATGAAGACGTGTGTCATGCATTTCTGTCAGCGTCGTACCGTTCATTCGGAACCAGCACTTTACCGTAATGACGATACACTCACTCTAGTGGAGAAATATTGATTCTTAAGTCTGGTTTTCGAGACTCAATTGACTTGGCTGCCTCACCTTCGTCAGCTTAAGCAGAAGTGCTGGCAGCACCTCAATGCCCTCCGTTGCCTGAGCAACGCCAGTTGGGGTGCAGATCGCTCTACGCTGGTGCAGCTGTACAGAGCCCTTGTCCAATCCCGAATTGACTATGGGAGTGTGGTTAATGGTTGGACAGCACCCCCAGCATTGCATTTACTCGACCCTGTGCACCACTGTGGGGTTCGACTAGCGACAGGAGCTTTTAGGACGAGTCCAGTGACCAGCGTACTGGTGGAGGCTGGTGACCCTCCACTGCAGATCAGACGTGCGCAACTGCTCGCAGCACACATTCATAGTTCCCCTGAAGATCCGAATTACTGTCTCCTTTTCCCGCTCACGGCAGTACATCCCCCGCATTGGCCGCCCCAGACCAGGGCTAACGATTGCGGTTCACGTGCGGTCCCTTCTCTCCGAACTGGAATCCTTCCCTTTACCACCTCTACTTGCGGTCGGTTCACGTACGCCTCCGTGGTGTACGCCTCGGCCGCAGTTTCGTCTGCACCTTTTGCATGGCCCTAAGGACTGTTAACCCTGCCGCTATCCGCTATCATTTCCTCTCGATTCTCGACATGTACCGGGGCCTGAAGTGGTTTACACTGATGGCTCGATGGCTGATGGTCACGTACGCTTTCCGTATGTTCATGGAGGACATACTGAACTGCACTCCTTGCCAGATGGCTGCAGTGTTTTCACTGCAGAGCTGTCAGCCATATCTCGTGCTCTTGAGTACATCCGCTCATGCCCTAGCGCGTCATTTCTCCTGTGTACTGACTCACTGAGCAGCCTACAAGCTATCAATCAGTGCTACCCTCGCCACCCTCTGGTAGCGTCCATTCAGGAGTCCATCTATGCCTTGGAACAGTCCCGTCGTTCAGTGGTATTTGTGTGGACCCCAGGACACGTCGGAATCTCCGACAGGCTGGCCAAACAGGCGACGCGGAAATTGCTTGTAGAGATGGGCATCTCCGAAGCTCACCTGCATTCTGTCTTTCGCCGCAGCGTTTTCCGGCTTTGGGAGACGGAATGGCATAACAGTACGCACAACAAACTGCGTGTCTTTAAGGAGACTACGAATGTGTGGAAGCCTTCCACGCGGTTCTCTCGCAGGGAATCAGTTGTCCTCTGCCGGTTCCGCATTGGCCATACATGTCGCGAGGACCAACCTCGGTGTCGCTGTGGCTCCCAAATGACAGTCGTCCACCTCTTGCTGGACTGCCCACTTTTAGCCGCTCTGTGGCGGTCTTTTAACCTTCCCAGCACCCTGCCTTCGGTGTTGGGCGACAATGCCTCCACAGCAGCTTTAGTTTTACGTTTTATCCGTGAGAGTGGGTTTTATACTTCTATGTAAGTTTTAGCGCATGTCCTTTGTCCATCTGTGTCCTCCACCCTAGTGCTTTTAGGGTGGAGGTTCTAAGGTGCTGACTTTTCCTTTTCATTCTCGTAGTCGGCAGCCACTGTAATCTGCTTTCATGTTTTACTCTCTTCTGTTCTAGCGTCTCTCTCTTGTTTTCTTGTCCTGTTTCGCTATATGTCTCGTCCGTTTTATTCTCACACTTATGGCGTTGTTTTATTAGGAACAAGGGACCGATGACCTCGTAGTTTGGTCCCTTCCCCCCTCTTTTAAACAAAAAAAAGCACTCCAAAACGAGCACCAGCTTGATCGTTAAAACTGACACCTTGGCGGAAATGATGTCTTTCTTTGATAATTATCGCGGCTGTGACGCCAGAAGGAGTCATTGCAGTGTGCGTTTGCATTTTAACGTATCTAATCTTTCCAGCTGAGTTCGCAGCGTTTAGGGGCGGATATTAAGCTGCGTCGCTCTATTATCACGCGTGGAGAGATAAGCGCAGGAGTGGTGTCGCGCGACGCAGAAACGGCTGCCCGTCATGTCCGCGTGCTGCGCCATTCCTGCGCGAAGACTACTGCCGAGGTGTGCGGCAGTGCAGGCGCAGCGCAGGTCTAGGAGCAAACGAGAGCTGTGGGGTGCTCCCCCCCCCCCCGCCCCAGGGACACAGCCTGCTGTTTTTCTCGTCTCGTCCCGCAGGGAGAAACAGCTGACGGCCGAGTCCTACAACTGGGTCAGCAGCGTAATGAAGTCACTTCAGCGCGCTTTTTGTTTCTGCCTTTGGCATGCAGAGCGGCCCGCTTTGAAGCGGACGCAGCCAGCGCCGTTTCTCTGAACTTGGGCGCCACGCTGCAGGGGCGCCGCTGTGTGAAGTGAGTCACAAAATGGTCCCAGCGTTCTCGGAAAACGGCGAGCCTTCTCGCTCTCATGTTACGGTGAGGAAGTTCTTGGACGCCAAGCGAAGGCCATTGCTAAGTTTCTACACCTTAGATGCTGTATTCGGTGACACCACGTCACACATTACCCAATAACAAATGCTCTCTCTGGTCACGATGCGCAGTTAGGAGGATAAATCACATACTGCCTTACGGTCAGCGGAAATCAGTTACAATAACTAATGACTCCAGGACAAATGTTTTTAAGATTAGTTCACAAAAGCTGACCTGTGAAGAAATTTATGCTGACCCATATGCTACCATAAAATTTAACCTATCCCATGATAAACTCACATGATTATTTGAAACTGGCTTTCTACATAAGCTAATCAGAAAGGTCATTAACATGCTACGTAAAAAACCATGTATCACTAGAAGGATTAAAGTATCTTGTGAAGGAAAAGGGAAACATATCTGTTGGCAAGTACAATAGAGAACATGCTACAGCTGCCAACTTCCAGAACTACTCAGAATTACTCAGGAAGATAATTAAAAAGTCAAGGAACATGTACATAATGTCTGAAATCAGTAATTTTGACAACAGACTTTAGGCTATATGTAATGTAGTGATACTAGAGACATCACTATTGAACTGAATGGAGGGGCTATAGATGATAAGTCAGAGGTAGCAAATATATATTTAATAGTCATTTCTTAAACATAGCAGAAAGTATTGGGACAAACAGTTCAAGAAAAAAATCACACCAGTATGTTGAAAAAGTAACTCATAAAATGCAGTCATACGAATGTATCTGAAGTTAAAATTGCGTTTCAACGCACTTGGTCCAACATTATGCAAGCTTCCTGATGCCTTCATAAAAGAAAGTTCTCGGTTGAGCCAGGAATGCACGGCTTCTTTCACTGCTTCGTCCGAGGTAAATCGACGGCCCCTTAATGCCTGTTTGAGTGGACCAAACAAGTGATAGAAGGGGAAACATCGGGACTACATGGAGGATGATCCAGTACTTCGGATTTGAGTTTCTGGAGCGTTTCAGCAGTGTGGGCAGCAGTATGCGGACGGGCATTGTCGTGCAACAACACACCACCTTTTGACAGCAATCTTCGGCGTTTGCTTCGAATTGCAGGCTTTAGTCTGGCAGTAAGCATCTCACTGTAACATACACTGTTTATTGTTGTGCCCCTTTCCCCACAATGTTCCAGTTCTGGACCTTGTGCGTCTCAAAAATCCTTAAGCATCACTCTTCCTGCGGACTGTTGGGTCTTGAGCTTTTTCTTACACGGCGAATTTCGCTGTTTCCATTCCATACTCTGCCGTTTACTCTCCGGCTCGTAATGGTGGATCCATGTTTCGTCACCAGTAATGATCCTGTGTAAGAAGTTGTCCCCTTCGTTACCATAGCGATCCAAATGTTTTTTGCACATGTCCAAGCGCAACTGTGTGGGTTGTTTTGGGACCCATCTTGCACAAACTTTATGAAACCCAAGTCTGTTGTGGATGATTTCGTAGGCAGAACCTTGACTAATTTACAGACGATGTGCCACTTCGTCAATAGTTAATCGTCTAAGAGAATGATTTCACGTGAACGCTCAGTGGTTTCTTCATTTGTGGCGGTAAACTAAAATATAATTAAATTACTTATTGTAATTGACTTACCGTCGTATAAAAAAGACCTGATCATTCTCGAAGGTGAGATGCATGTCTTTTTTTTTTTTTTTTTAGGAGCTGTGCCTATAAAGCCGTTATTACTTCCCGTCCAACAAACTAAAGTATGTAGCAAGTTTTATCGAGTAGCCCCTGTGACATGTCGGATATGAGTATTACCTTGGTTTTAATTTTACTTTATTAAAATCTTACCTATACGTGCTTCAATAATACCTTTTACACCTTTGCATATGCCACTGAAGACATTAGCAACTATGAGGTTGTTGTTAGCATAAGACACGAGTTTAAATTCAGGCTTACAGAACGCGTCGTGTACTGCAGTTCGCCCACTGTTGACTTAAAATGAGTTGTCGACAGAGCATCTCGCGTTGGCAACATGCCTTGCTCCTACTGCTTCCAACACTGCTCCGCGTTAGACGTTAACAGCATGTGTTAAGCGTCCCAGTGTGTTTGTGTATCACCGATAACCGAGCGGTGGCCGGGAGCCAAGTGACAACACTGCTGCACCAACTGACATCCATCAACTATCAAGTAATTTTAATCGGACTAGAGTTCGATCACTGAAGTGTAATGCGTAAACATGGAATCACTAATTCGGCCGAACACTCGAAAACACATCACTTACTAATCACGCCGAGGAAACGTGAGAGATCCTATTATTGTCGCGACATAGCAGAAATGTTCCTAATTCCGTGGCGATGCCGGTGTATTCCGCATACATAGAATTTGGGGAAAATAACGGCTGAAACGAAAGTACGGAAGTAAAAAGAAAATAAACTCGCAGGGAATGTAAGAGACAGTTAACCGCCGAGAATGGAAGGAATATTTTCTCTGGATAATACCGGCACGTCGTGGTCCACTGGTTAAAAACATGGAGTGTGTATTGTTGTACATAGCTGGCGCTGAGTGTACCGCTCAAGCCTAGTGATAACGTGTGGAATTCTGTCAGCCTGGTACCTCCTTCGATCATAACCGTTATCAGTACGTCAAGTTTTGCGATATTACTGTCAACTTTAGAGCAAAAATGGAACAGTAGGGCTATAATATCACGAGAAAGTCCTGTTTCCCCCACTGTGCAATAATTGCAATAATATTGATTTGAGTGACGTTATATCTTTTTGACTGCCTCCGATGTTCAACAGGCAATTCCACCTTCAGGTGTTTACTTCCTCTACACTTCAACCGTCTTCAAAAAAAATTGAGAAGTAGTTCTCATAACCAATTATATTTGTTCCTGCCCTTAAATATGGAGCTATGCGAAACGAACTGTGTATTCTCAAACAATGTTCTACTGTAACTGAGCTATACACAAATCTGCATTGTGATACCCGCTACTGTTTCTAGTAAAAAGTAGTGTCACTGGTTTAGTTTCTCTTTTCCTCCGCTGGTAAGGAATCTTGGACTATTTTTAGCAGCTCTGGTGACTGATCTGGGCATTCACTATTCCCTCGCCTATTCTCCTGTGCATAGGAAGTGTCTTTCGGTGTCATTAAGATTCCTGGTGGTGATAGACCGCGCCTTACGTAATGTGGCCGCGTAATGGGACCTTACTGGGGTGCTTCATGAATATAATAGCTTCGTGAGTGCCTTCTGAATAGATTAGGTGGAAACAGTCTGTCGCAGCGCTTACACGGTCCCGTAACCGCGCTTTACTTCTCAGGTAAGCCTGCATCACCCTAGTTGACGTCCATTAATGGATCCAGGTAGAAACAATATACTTCCGCGTTAGCTGCCAAGAGCCGGCCGGTGTGGCCGTGCGGTTCTAGGCGCTTCAGTTTGGAACCGCGCGATCGCTACGGTCGCAGGTTCGAAACCTGCCTCGGGCATGGATGTGTGTGATGTCCTTAGGTCAGTTACGTTTAAGTAGTTCTAATTCTAGGGGACTGATGACCTCAGATGTTGAGTCCCATAGTGCTCAGAGCCATTTAGCGGCCAAGATGTGAGCAAATATGGGTTGAGTGTGTCTAGTGGTGTTTTCATCGAATTGTCAAGAGAAAAAAGACGTTGTTATTCACTTGAGAAACATCACTATACTGTCTTAGCGAGTATAGGTAAAAAATGGTAGTCCATCAACTTAATCAAAATGCAGCGAATGAAATTATTTATATATGTGAAACAAATTACAAAAATTAAGACCTTTTAAAGACCAGATAGGATGCTTAAGCACGTGTCACCTGTCAGAGTGGTATCTAGACTATCAGGGATTCCATATCACTCCAACTGCACACGCCCCACACCATTACACAGCCTCCACCAGCTTCAACAGTCCCCTACTGACATGCAGGGTCCATGGATTTCTTGAGGTTGTCTCCGTATCCGCACACGCCCATCCACTCGATACAATTTGAAACGAGACTCGCACGACCAGGCGCCATGTTTCCAGTCATCAACAGTCCAGTGTCAGTGTTGATGGGCCCAGGCGAGGCCGAAAGCTTCGTCTCGTGCAGCCATCAAGGGTACACGAGTGGGCCTTCGGATCCCGAAGCCCATATCGATGACATTTCGTTGAATGGTTCGGACGCTGACATTTGTTGATGTCTGCAACAATTTGCGGGAGAGTTGCAGTTTTGTCACGTTGAACGATTCTCTTCAGTCGTCGTTGGTCCCGTTCCTGCAGGATCTTTTTCCGGCTGCAGCGACGTCGGAGCTTTGATGTTCTACCGGATTAATGATATTGACGGTTCACTCGATAAGTGGTCGTAGAGGAAAAACCCCACTTTATCGCTACCTCGAAGACACTTGTTAGAAAAGATACCTCCCTTGCCTTAATCGTCTCCATTTCGAACTTCTGCGTAAGAATGGTAGACAATTACGGCGTTTCGGAAATGTGACCGTTAATTGTGTTTAGCTGTGTATAATAAACTTTGGTACTTCTTGTCAAATTCAGTTGTTGGGCGCAGCGCGTCCTCAAACTCATCGAATAGGTCACGTATGGAAAGGAAGTAACAGCTTATCCGCTGTCTGATATATTTATGCGGGCGCCCGCGATTACTCGTGAGCAGCTGTGTTGTCAGGAGCTGCGCAACGGGTCCGATAACTGCAGCTGCTGCTCCCGACTCTGGTATTACTCTGCTAACCGTACTTGCATAACCATTCAGTGAGCGGCGTCCTCGTCCCAGCTAGAGCCAGTGGGAAACAGGAGCTGGCAATTGTCTGTAATGAGCTCGCCGTCTAAGGAGGGCAGAGGCGAGAAGAAATTCAAGCAGCCGACGCTGCTGCTATCAGAAGCAAGAGTACCTGTTACTGCCTATGACGATCTTCGACGATTAAGTCGAAGAGAAAAGCCCAATACCCAATCCCTAATCCAGTTCCTTCCCATATAACACCAATCTTTTCGCCTACCTCAGGCAAGTACTAGACTCACTCACAACAAACATCACAAGTCACAGACACCAAAAAACTATAGAAAAATCACACACACACGTTCACAGGGGAGTAAAAGCCGAAAGGCTACAAACTCCCCCACACACACTTCCCCAAAGAGGGGAAAGTAACAGATGTGAGCAGCAACCTGTTACTGTCCTTGTCAGAGAGTCGGTCTCTTTTTGAGGTAAGAAACTGCCATTCCTTACACACTGTCGTGGATACTTCTCTGCGTACGAGCAGTGCGAGGAAGTATGAAGAGGACGACGTCTTTCAACAGCAGACACGCAGCTTCTGCCACACGAAAGCGGCTGGGAAACACACACACGTATATTGTTCGTGTAGCATTCCAGCAGCAGGTACGCTTAAGGTCCGAGTTGCTTCGCGACCTTACTAACGGTATGCAACGTAATTTTCGAGACACTTTTCTTATACACAGGGTGAACGTACTTTTTACACTGAATAGCCAAAGAAACTGCTACACCAGCGTAATGCCGTGCAGGGCCCCCGCGAGCACGCGCAGCTGCCGCAACACGACGCGGCAAGGACTCGATTAGTGTCTGAAGTAGTGCTGCAGGGGATTGACACCGTGAATGCTGCAGGGCTGTCCACAAATCCGTAATAGTACGAGGGGGTGGAGAACTCTTCTGAACAGCACGTTGCATGACATCCCAGATACGTTCAACAATGTTCATGTTTGGGGAGTTTGGCGGCCAGCGGAAGTGTTGAAACTCGGGAGAGTGTTCCTGGAGCCATTCTGTAGCAATTCTGGACGTGTGGGGTGCAGGTGATCAGACAGGATGCTTACGTCCGTGTCACCTGTCAGAGCCGTATCTAGACATATTAGCGGTACCATATCACTCCAACTGCACACGTCCCACACCATTGCAGAGCCTCCACCAGCTTCAACAGTCCTCTGCTGACATGCAGGGTCGATGGATTCATGAGGTTGCCTCCATACCCGTACACGTCCATCCGCTCGATACAATTTGAAACGAGACTCGTCCGACCAGGTAACATGTTTCCAGTCTTCAACAGTCCACGTCGGTGTTGACGGGTCAAGGCGAGGCGTAAAGCTTAATGTCGTGCAGTAATCAAGGGTACACGAGTGGGCCTTCGGCTCCGAAAACCCGTATCGATGATGTTTTGTTGAATGGTTCGCGCGCTGGCACTTGCTGATGGCCCAGCACTGAAATTTGCGGAAGGGTTGCACTTCTCTCACGCTGAATGATTCTCTTCAGTCGTCTTTAGTCCACTTCTTGCAGGATCCTTTTCCGGCCACAGCGATGTCGGAGAGTTCATAATTTCTCGGATTCCTGATATTCGCGGCACACTCGTGAAATGGTCGTACGGGAAAATCCTCACTTCATCGCTACCTCGGAGATGCTGTGTCCCATCGCCGACTATAACATTACGTTCAGACTCACTTAAATCTTGATAACCTGCCGTTGTAGCAGCAGTAGCCGATCTACCAATCGCGCCGCATACTTACCCTATATAGGCGTTGGCGACAGCAGTGCCGTATTCCGCTTATTTACGAGGTGCATTCAAGTTCTAAGGCCTCCGATTTTTTTTCTAATTAACTACTCACCCGAAATCGATGAAACTGGCGTTACTTCTCGACGTAATCGCCCTGCAGACGTACACATTTTTCACAACGCTGACGCCATGATTCCATGGCAGCGGCGAAGGCTTCTTTAGGAGTCTGTTTTGACCACTGGAAAATCACTGAGGCAATAGCAGCACGGCTGGTGAATGTGCGGCCACAGAGAGTGTCTTTCATTGTTGGAAAAAGCCAAAAGTCACTAGGAGCCAGGTCAGGTGAGTAGGGAGCATGAGGAATCACTTCAAAGTTGTTATCACGAAGAAACTGTTGCGTAACGTTAGCTAGATGTGTGGGTGCGTTGTCTTGGTGAAACAGCACACGCGCAGCCCTTCCCGGACGTTTTTGTTGCAGTGCAGCAACGAATTTGTTCTTCAAAACATTTTCGTAGGATGCACCTGTTACCGTAGTGCCCTTTGGAACGCAATGGGTAAGGATTACGCCCTTGCTGTCCCAGAACATGGAAACCATCATTTTTTCAGCACTGGCGGTTACCCGAAATTTTTTTGGTGGCGATGAATCTGTGTGCTTCCATTGAGCTGACTGGCGCTTTGTTTCTGGATTGAGAAATGGCATCCACGTCTCATCCATTGTCACAACCGACGAAAAGAAAGTCCCATTCGTGCTGTCGTTGTGCGTCAACATTGCTTGGCAACATGCCACACGGGCAGCCATGTGGTCGTCTGTCAGCATTCGTGGCACCCACCTGGATGACAGTTTTCGCATTTTCAGGTCGTCATGCAGGATTGTGTGCACAGAACCCACAGAAATGCCAACTCTGGAGGCGATCTGTTCAACAGTCATTCGGCGATCCCCCAAAACAATTCTCTCCACTTTCTCGATCATTTCGTCAGACCAGCTTGTGCGAGCCCGAGGTTGTTTCGGTTTGTTGTCACACGATGTTCTGCCTTCATTAAACTGTCGCACCCACGAACGCACCTTCGACACATCCGAAACTCCATCACCACATGTCTCCTTCAACTGTCGATGAATTTCAATTGGTTTCACACCACGCAAATGCAGAAAACGAATGATTGCACACTGTTCAAGTAAGGAAAACGTCGCCATTTTCAGTATTTAAAACAGTTCTCATTCTCGCCACTGGCGGTAAAATTCCATCTGCCGTACGGTGCTGCCATCTCTGGGACGCATTGACAATGAACGCGGCCTCATTTTAAAACAATGCGCATGTTTCTATCTCTTTCCAGCCGTAGGAAAAAAAATCGGAGGCCTTAGAACTTGAATGCACCTCGTACATAACTCTGTATTTGAATAAGCATGGGTATACCAGATTCTTTGGCGCTTCAGTGTACTAGCTCTTGATTGCAGCGTTTTATCTTCCACTTTGTCGAGCCTGACGGTCTAGGAGAAAAAACACGTGTCCGGAAAACGAGGGGTCCCGGGATGCACTCTTGGTCGGACCATGGAACTTTTTAGTCCGCCTTTAATCTACCCTTCACCTCTCAACGATAGGAAGATTCGCCAGGACTGACACGTGGTTAGGTTTCGACGTTAAACTGTAAGTCCGCTTTATAACGAGAGTAGCTTTACAGTAGACCAGTGGTTCCCAACAGGTGGTCCGCGGACCCTCAGGGGTCCGCTAGCAATGCCAGAGGGGTCCGCAAGATGCTATTAGAATAAAAAATATGTTTAATATACACTCCTGGAAATTGAAATAAGAACACCGTGAATTCATTGTCCCAGGAAGGGGAAACTTTATTGACACATTCCTGGGGTCAGATACATCACATGATCACACTGACAGAACCACAGGCACATAGACACAGGCAACAGAGCATGCACAATGTCGGCACTAGTACAGTGTATATCCACCTTTCACAGCAATGCAGGCTGCTATTCTCCCATGGAGACGATCGTAGAGATGCTGGATGTAGTCCTGTGGAACGGCTTGCCATGCCATTTCCACCTGGCGCCTCAGTTGGACCAGCGTTCGTGCTGGACGTGCAGACCGCGTGAGACGACGCTTCATCCAGTCCCAAACATGCTCAATGGGGGACAGATCCGGAGATCTTGCTGGCCAGGGTAGTTGACTTACACCTTCTAGAGCACGTTGGGTGGCACGGGATACATGCGGACGTGCATTGTCCTGTTGGAACAGCAAGTTCCCTTGCCGGTCTAGGAATGGTAGAACGATGGGTTCGATGACGGTTTGGATGTACCGTGCACTATTCAGTGTCCCCTCGACGATCACCAGTGGTGTACGGCCAGTGTTGGAGATCGCTCTCCACACCATGATGCCGGGTGTTGGCCCTGTGTGCCTCGGTCGTATGCAGTCCTGATTGTGGCGCTCACCTGCACGGCGCCAAACACGCATACGACCATCATTGGCACCAAGGCAGAAGCGACTCTCATCGCTGAAGACGACACGTCTCCATTCGTCCCTCCATTCACGCCTGTCGCGACACCACTGGAGGCGGGCTGTACGATGTTGGGGCGTGAGCGGAAGACGGCCTAACGGTGTGCGGGACCGTAGCCCAGCTTCATGGAGACGGTTGCAAATGGTCCTCGCCGATACCCCAGGAGCAACAGTGTCCCTAATTTGCTTGGAAGTGGCGGTGCGGTCCCCTACGGCACTGCGTAGGATCCTACGGTCTTGGCGTGCATCCGTGCGTCGCTGCGGTCCGGTCCCAGGTCGACGGCTACGTGCACCTTCCGCCGACCACTGGCGACAACATCGATGTACTGTGGAGACCTCACGCCCCACGTGTTGAGCAATTCGGCGGTACGTCCACCCGGCCTCCCGCATGCCCACTATACGCCCTCGCTCAATGTCCGTCAACTGCACATACGGTTCACGTCCACGCTGTCGCGGCATGCTACCAGTGTTAAAGACTGCGATGGAGCTCCGTATGCCACGGCAAACTGGCTGACACTGACGGCGGCGGTGCACAAATGCTGCGCAGCTAGCGCCATTCGACGGCCAACACCGCGGTTCCTGGTGTGTCCGCTGTGCCGTGCGTGTGATCATTGCTTGTACAGCCCTCTCGCAGTGTCCGGGGCAAGTATGGTGGGTCTGACACACCGGTGTCAATGTGTTCTTTTTTCCATTTCCAGGAGTGTATTTCGTCTATTAAGAGATTTTTTTTGTTTTGGCCGCTTCTGATGGAGTACTCTGTTGTAACTGTATTTTTTCAAATAAATAATACCTTGTATGAAATTAGTGTTTTCTTATTTTCACACAAGTCTACTCAATGCAATCTCAAGTGCAGTACACTTGAAAGACCAATACACTCATTTTTAATTTTTTCCTTTCATTTTCAGTTCGTACTCAATTTTTATTTTTTTTAAGGAGCTTGTTATACTAAACACCCATATTTGAAGACAAAGATTTTGAGCAATAATCAAAAATTTAACAATATCAATGGTGGCTAAATTGAAAAAGTTTTAAACTCAATATTTTTTCAATAAGGAATACGTCAATGTTTTTTCTAAGTACCAAAAATAGAAAACGTATCAAAAGACTCTTAATTTGTCTTTTTTAGGTACTTGATACTGTGATATGACAAGGTACCAATCAAGCTCGATGACGGGGTCGTCGAGAAAATTTTGTTGGGAACCCCTGCCCTAGACAATTGAAGAGACTCGCACCAGACGATTGAGCCACTCGCAATAATAATCACCCTTTCAATTTTTTTTTCTTAATAATGAACACTCCATAGCGGGTGGATACAACACTTCATGAAAAGAATTTGGTTTTAATATGCGCGCTTTAAATGGTTACTGTTGTTTCTGTAATAAGTGAACCATACACACAATCTTTTTAAAGTGTAGTTCTGCTTCCCATTTTACAATATTTCTGGTTTTACAGCCGTCATATGCAGCTACAAGAAGGTCTTCGTAGAGCAGGCGAGAAGGCATCAGTGGGAAGATGGCGCAATGTGGTGTGAGGTGACGGTGACAGATGGTTTTTATTCGGTACCTGTATCGCGAGAAAGACCGCCTAAATTTTGGTCCTTCTCCGAGATTGTCCGCTGTTTTCGGAAGTAGCGCACCACAATCATAAACTTCTGTTATTGGTTCAAATGGCTCTGAGCACTATGGGACTTAACATCTATGGTCATCAGTCCCCTAGAACTTAGAACTACTTAAACCTAACTAACCTAAGGACAGCACACAACACCCAGCCATCACGAGGCAGAGAAAATCCCTGACCCCGCCGGGAATCGAACCCGGGAACCCGGGCGTGGGAAGCGAGAACGCTACCGCACGACCACGAGATGCGGGCGCTTCTGTTATTAATATTAGAAAAAAGTAAAGAGCGAATATACTTGCATTTCTTATAAAAGAATCTCTCAGTATCAGGCTAAACAATTGCGAATCGTAAAGGCAGACGACGCACTTCGGAAATGTTGAGGTCGCGCCCAGGTTGGATGGCGGACGAAGCGGTTCTGCCGTCAGGTCAGGCAGCTGGATCGCCAGTCTCGGAGGGCAAAGATATTGTCTGCTGCGGTCAGTATCGGTTAAGAACTTAATTAGCGATCTCTGGTTTTTGAACACGTAATTGAGAACTAGTTTGATAGTAATTACGCAGTTCATTATTTCGTTTATTCTCTGTCAAAGTGTGAAGAACGGAAATTATTTGTGATTCGTAAAGTGGATTATAACCGTGCATCCTTTTTTTGTATTCTGCTAACAAAAAGCGAGCGATATCCTGTTTAAACAACACAATTCAAAATTAAATTATTTATACAATGCCATTTCCTCGCTAAGAATTTATTACAGCCTCAAGATACCGGATTCTGCGCAGGGCACAACCAATATAGAAGACTCCATGTTGGTGAACATTATCCACTCAGGACGGTGGAAGCAACTAGGCCCCTCGCATGTACTGCAGTCTTAGTACAAATGAGATCAGTGACGCGTCATGTGTGGTAATGCAGAGGAGGTATGAAGGAAGGAAATTTTTGAGGGAAGGGATTTATCATACACACGTGAATCTCTCTCTCTCTCTCTCTCTCTCTCTCTCTCTCTCTCTCTCTCCAACTTGTGGTTTGTAAGGACAAATTCAGCTGCAGTCTCGTGTATAGGAAGCCACTTGTGTTCTTACATTGATGCTAAAGAAGTCTTTAGCTGTGTCCTCGTAAAAATTCATTTTGTCTTGCTTTTTCGGGCCTCCGTTTTACGGCAGGTGTAAACGTTATACAATACAACTGGCTAACAGTGTCACTTAACAGAAACTTTGACATGCAACTGCAAAGCAGGTTGCATCAGTCTCTTTTTATGACGTGTTATGGCGGTTATTTATTTTCAGACAGCTTCCAAACTACCGAATAGGGAGATTTCAGTAAACACGAAGACGTGTCTCGTGACTCGTACACATTTTAGCTGAAAGGAGTCTCCCATTTGAAGGACAGTAAAAAGTAAATCGTGCAAGGAAGGAATAAATTTATTTAAAAGAGCAGTTTTCAGTTCACTTCAGACATTAATAGCTCCTGAGATACTGCGAAAGCCCTCCACGGGAGCTGTCCGGGCTTCTACGGGTCACCGTGAAGCTAGACGTTGCCGACGCCCTTTCGTATTGGTTCCTGTAATTATTCAGTAGTCCAGAGTGACGTGCCTTATAGTTTATGTATTCCCTGAACTAAAACCTCCCAGGGCCAAATACAGTGACCATGTGACCCGACCGTACAACGAGGATACCTCGAGACCTTTCATCTAAAAGTCGGTCGAACGAACCGCACTTCTTTGACCGCGTTGATTTTACAGGGAATTTTTCCAGGTGTCCTGATGCAGGATTCTTGTCAAAAAGTGAGGGCAGATCAGCGACGTTATTGGCAACAAATAACTTGAAACAATAACAGTCTTAAAATATCTTGTAGTAACCACTCGGAGCGACATAAGTCGGACGAGCTCGTAAAACAACTCTCGGTAAAAGCATATGCCACATATATATTGTCAATGTGGAAGAAACTTGAGGAAATTTAATTCGTCCACGGAATAAGTGCCTTACAAAACACCTGTTCTTTGGGTCTGGTAGTCTTACCGCGTAGCATTAATAGAGGAAATATAATTACAAGATGCTAAAAAGATCGGCGCATTACGTCTCCGGTAATCTGAATAAACAAGAGAGCGTAATGTGAATCAGAAATGATAGCTTACAATGTGGTAGGGTGCCTGCAGTGGGTGTCAGACTGCAAACCTTGTGGTCTGGAGTTCAGTTCATTAATTGGTCCTACAACTGTTTCTGCCGCGCATTACTTCTTTCACCTCTGAGAATGATGTGAATATTTGAAGAACGCCGAGACCACGTCGAACTGTAGCTCCCTCTATAGCAGGCAGGGTAAGTCAGTTGGAAAGTTGGGGGAGGGGGGGGGGGGAGGAGGAGGAGCGGGGGGGGGGGAGGAGGAGGAGCGGGGGGGGGGGGAGGTAAGGGAACAGTAGGGCCACGCCTAGTGAAGCAGCGTGGTGTACAAGCCGATCTTCAGCCGCCTGTTAGCAAGTTCTTTCAGCTGGAAGCCTCTTCCGCCACTTGAGCGTCCTTAACCTACCCCGACAATCCTGCCGTAGAAAGGGCACTTACAGTTCAACGTGGCATCCGGACCATATGTCCTAAACACTACAACATATTGAGTATTACAGACAATTCTTTGTTTTCATCATTCGATTCACGTGTTTCGGAATAAAACACTTTATATCCGCCTTTCATTGCGGTAATAATTCTGACAGTTTTGTAATCTCTCTCTCACTGCTCATTTATAATCGCTCTGTATCCACTCTAGGATAATTCACTTAATAAATACGCTCTGAATTTTTGATAATTTACCATTCCTGAATTTATTGTTCTGGCCACCGTTTTAACTTTATGATGTTACATGGATTAATAACATAAAGTTCCGTTTTCCAATTTCGCGCGTCACCCAATAATCGTAATTTCACTTTAGTTAATTCCACTTTAGACTCACTCGCCACTGTAGCCCTGAACTCCATTCACATTTCCATTATAAATGTCGATACCCTTGGAGGTTTACACATTCACACCGCACCGATAAAACTCAAATTACGTCCACTATCATAGACACGACGAGATTTCTAAAACTGCTGAACTGCAAATTAAAATGTTACTTTATCTAGGATTAGCCGAGCCAAGGCAGCACGCAAACCGAACTACAAATTTTAAATAGAAACATTATCTCAAGTAAGAGTCCTTTCAGTAAAGAGCGTAAGTCATGGCACTCAGCAACTTTTTTCGAAATTACCGGCAATCACGAAAAATATAATATGAATGCTTCCTCAAATTATTGCAAACAAAAAAAATCCCCATCAAAAATGAAATCAATTCTTTACCCGTACTTTCATGCACACTATTACAAAATTGTGTATAACACATAATATCCATCCATCGCTATATGTCTGTATACAATTTCTTTTTTACAAACGAATAATATGGATTTCGAAAACTATAAAATTCGTCGAAAATCTTGATTTCTCACAAAAAGAAAACATAGTGCACAAGATAACATTCAGACGTTGCTCATGCAACAATATTGATTTTAAATCAATGCCAATTGATGGAGTATCAAGAATAGGCCGACGTTCGTCTGATGATTTTAGTGACGTCAGTAAAATCATCAGACGAACGTCGGCCGAAGAACCCGAGACAGAAGCAAATAGACAGTTTGTCAACAAGTGGCCACGAAAGCCTTAACAATTTTGTGTTAAGAATAGGCTAATCCTCAAATAAGAATAAGCTTAAACAAGAATTTTATCGTTTTAAAAATGTATAACGAAAAGATCGAAAGTGCACCACATCATACCAAGTCAATACAGGAAGATATGTGAAAATAGTACAAAAAAATTGTTATAATTTTTTTCACACACAAAGTATTTTAATTTTTTTTTTAACTGGAAGTTGCTGACCTCTCTCTCTCTCTGTTTATAAAGGGATTTTTCGAAATTACACTCCTAAGAGGCTGAAATAGGGGATGAAACTCTTTTTGAGAAATGTCGCTATTAAGACCATTTTGAACCTAGAACTACGGAAATTTGTGTTTGGTTTCTCAGTCAGAAATGAAATAATACCAGTCTTAGTATTTTTGCAAATTCAACCACTAAGGGGATAAAATAATGGGCGAATGTTTTTTGAAAGTAAGTCGCTATTAAAGAACTTCAAAACACTTTTAAAGCTACGTCTATGAAAATTGGTATTTGACTTTTCGGTTAGAAAGGAAAAAGGTGTGTTTGAGTTCTTTGGAAATTCAACTATCTAAGGGATTGAAATACGGCATGAAAAGTTTTATGAAATTATTTCAATATGAAAGCATTTTCAAAACTAAACCTATGAAAATTTGTATTTGGCTTCTCTGTTAGAAATTTTTTTAAAAAATATGTCTTTCACTGTTTTTGGAAACTGAACCCCTAACGGGATGAAGTAGCAGATGTAAATTCTTAAGAAAATATTTCATTATGTTAAAAAAATTTGAAGCTATATCTATGAAAATTCGCGTTCCACTTCTCGGTTCGGTGTAAAAAAAATCTGTCCTAGGGGATGAAAGTTTCTATAGAAACAACAACTTAAGAATGCAAAAGGCATGCTTAATAAAAATCTTGGACAGCAGCTACCATAATCGCTTTTTGGGAAGAAGTACATTCGGGAGAAAAAAAAAAGAAAAAAGAAAAAAAAACATGCTTTTATGGTCTCAATTAGCGTGAAAAGTTTAGAATGTGTTGCAGTTCGTGAAAACATGAAAAAAAAACTATTAGAGAAAATCAAAAACCTCTGTGCAGACTATACAGTCTGCGCGAGCGAAACAGTGGGCGCGAAGTCAGTTGATTATATTGGAAAAGATCGTAATTGTATATGTATTTTTCATTGTAAAGGTTTGCAGTAAAACGAAACTGTGCACTGTACTTATTTCACTTAAACACTGGGTGGTGTGGTGTTACCAGCTGTAGTCGTTCCTCGCCGCCTCTGCGGTGACAACGTTCGCTCAGCTGTTTCGCGGGGCGGAGGAAACTGCCCCCGGCGCTATCGCTGAGTCACACAGGCTGGCGATGTTGTGGTGGTGTGTGCTGTGCCGGTCGCGCCAACTGCGTCATCTTTGGCTGCGTTCTTCCGCTGTCTGGAAGCTGGTGTCGAAAGATAGCTCACACTTTTAGTTCAGCTTTGCGATGTGGTACATAACAAAGCCGCTACGCCGACCAAGGCTCACTGTAATAGCACCGCACTGTTCGTGCTACTCAGTTCAAACACTCTACCTGGCACATACTGTTTTTTTAAAGCACCACCTAACATACTGTTGCATGATGACTTTCGTCATAAGGCTTTTTTAGCTGTCCCTTCAGCTATATGAGCAAATCACTATCATTACCATTTTCTTGCTCTTCATTGTTATTATTATTATTATTATTATTATTATTATTATTATTACTATTGTTATAAATGCGAGCCGGCCGGAGTGGCCGTGCGGTTCTAGGCGCTACAGTCTGGAACCGAGCGACTGCTACGGTCGCAGGTTCGAATCCTGCCTCGGGCATGGATGTGTGTGATGTCCTTGGGTTAGTTAGGTTTAATTAGTTCTAGGTTCTAGGCGACTGATGACCTCAGAAGTTAAGTCGCATAGTGCTCAGAGCCATTTGAACCATTATAAATGCGAATGAAAAATGTTTTTCACCTTTTGCGTTCCATGAATGGATCTTGCACACCTCATTTTTACAATTGTCAGTTTTTCTTTGCTAATGATGCGGTATCGTCGTAAGCACACCTGCTTAATGTGTCACTCACCATCCATATTTCGAGATCTCTAACGTTTTCTGGTCTTTACGGAATCCCATACATTGTACCATAAGATAGTACATAGATCCTATGCTACCTGTGTAGATTCATCGTTCTTAACTTAGATCAGTGCCATCTCCTTAACTTCTTCTTCCCATGTTAGAGATAGCGATGGTAGGGTCCCTAATACCTCCTCAAATAATGCTGTCTAGTGCTGTTAAGGTTTCCACTAGCACAGGTCTCGTCCATTTCCGCCAGCAAGGGCCACGTCACGATTTGGGTTCCTCCTCAATTGCTCTTTTTTTCCTCTTTTAGCTTTTCGTCCTATCTCATCTTTCTTCTTCTTTCTTCAGGCCACTTCACATCTTTTCTCACGTCACTTAAGCTTTGTAATTCTTATAAATTTAATACTTTCCTTCCGAAAATCTCTCTTCTTGCTGCTGCTTCTTCTGTTTTTATATTGTATTTCTTCTAATCACTTGTAACATTTGGTCTTCAGCGTGATGTAAATTTCTTTTCCCAGAGATGCCTGACGATATGTTTTGTCAAGCCTGCTGTCACTCATCCTGTATATAAGTTGAAGAAATTTCCAGAATGAGATTTTCACTCTGCAGCGGAGTGTGCGCTGATATGAAACTTCCTGGCAGATTAAAACTGTGTGCCCGACCGAGACTCGAACTCGGGACCTTTGCCTTTCGCGGGCAAGTGCTCTACCATCTGAGCTACCGAAGCACGACTCACGCCCGGTCCTCACAGCTTTACTTCTGCCAGTATCTCGTCTGTGAGCTGTGAGGACCGGGCGTGAGTCGTGCTTCGGTAGCTCAGATGGTAGAGCACTTGCCCGCGAAAGGCAAAGGTCCCGAGTTCGAGTCTCGGTCGGGCACACAGTTTTAATCTGCCAGGAAGTTTCAGTTGAAGAAATGTCAGTGTTCTCTTCTTTACTTCTGGTTGTTTATTTAGTATACTATTAATAAATTCCCCAAGTTTGCAGAAAACTACCGCCATGGACAATGCATCCCATTGCACTAGCCTCTGCACAATAGACCCCTCTCTTTCAGAACCCTTTATACCGATTTATGGCAAGTCCATACTGAAGCATAAATATCTGCTTTATTCTGTTCTCTTCATGTACCTCTCGTCAAATTTTCACTGAGTATCCGCTTTCGTAGGCACTTGTTTTTGAAGTAATCCTTCATCATCTCTGCTATGATTTCACTGTTCACTTTATATGGAGGCTAGAATTGTAAATATCTGGCAGACAGTTTGATAACTACTAATATTTCAGTAGCTGTTTAGAACCACTTTTATTAACGTATATTTAGAGTATACAATTGAGCACCACATCCTGATTCCTATTTGTCTCTTCTTCAGTTTATGGCCCATATTTTTCTTCGTTCGGGGTCACTTTGAAATCTAAAAATGCGAAAACCATTTTTGCGATAGTCAGTGCAGTTCACAGCTGAGCGACCACCCGTATTTACGACGAATACTTCAATACATTTAATTAGAAATCTCCAACCACATCGTGACTCATATGTAACAAATATGAATATCCTATACTTTGGGGACAAAACGGCGGATAGTTCGAATCAGGTTATAGAAGTTTTAGGCCCGGACGTTACGTCATGTCCACCCCGGGAGCACTCACAAAGGAATATCTCTCTCTATCTACATTAGCGCGCGTGCAGCGCAAACCATAGTATTTACAGTGAAGGACGATGCACCATTTTAATGAGGAGAAAGAGATGACCCAGCTGGTGTGTAGATAGACTATGAAAGTGTTCTGTGTAATTAGGTATAGGGCCAAGAAGGTTTCTGTGAAGTATTTTCGCTGGATATTTAATAACAATAATTGCAATTATGAATCAAACAAAAGGGACTGACCGATCAAAGTGCTCATCAGTACGTACCGGTTGAGCTACATACGTGTTTTATTACGTTCTTAATTACCCTCCGAGGGGCAGTTTAATCAGACATTTAAATGAAGGTCGCTTAATTAATGAACGAAAACAGATTCACTATCGGGCTGGCAGTACATGTTGGCAAACGTGTACATACTTCACCTTCAACATTAAATTATAAGTTTTATATATTTAATTGACAATTTCAATTAATTATCAGAATTTTGCTCAAGTTTGCCCATAGTTTTGATGTCGTTAAAGACACCTGAATTTAGATTGTGGCAGTGAAAAGAACATGTAATTTCCTGCAAGACAGATTGCGATACGTGTATGTATTACAATTATTCGAGACACGGTGAGAGAGAAATGAAAACAGTCACTACTATTGAAATACGTAATTATTCAACTTAGATTTGTAGGCAAACTACTTAAAGTATTATTAAATGTAGTATTTCATTGGAATCAACTTTTAGCGTGCTTCTAATGACACGGTTAGTTTATGGATTGGATGTTTGTATAGAAGGGCGTAAAAAAGACACGTTTTTCAAGAACGTTGATTGACGTGAATTCTTGAAATTTCCGGGAAGTAGGGGGGAGAGAACTTATGAAAGACAGTCGCCATTTTGCCTCTTTCGCAGTTCGTCCTACACAGCTGCACGGGCGGGATCTGAGGTGGTCTGGGCAGCCATCTAGCCGCACTTGGAGATTATATATATATATATATATATATATATATATATATATATATATATATATATATATATATATATATATATTCCGAGCTGACCGTCGCGGCGCTTAGAAACATATCACGTGGTGGTTCAGTGGGAACTCTAATTACTTTCAAAGTGTGGAACATGTAAAATTATTTTACCTGTGGTATCTACATCTACATCTATACTCCGCGAGCCACCTTACGGTGTGTGGCGGAGGGTACTTATTGTACCACTATCTGATCCCCCCTTCCCTGTTCCATTCACGAATTGTGCGTGGAAAGAACGACTGCTTGTAAGTCTCCGTATTTGCTCTAATTTCTCGGATCTTTTCGTTGTGATCATTACGCGAGATATATGTGGGCGGTAGTAATATGTTGCCCATCTCTTCCCGGAATGTGCTCTCTCGTAATTTCGATAATAAACCTCTCCGTATTGCGTAACGCCTTTCTTGAAGTGTCCGCCACTGGAGCTTGTTCAGCATCTCCGTAACGCTCTCGCGCTGACTAAATGTCCCCATGACGAATCGCGCTGCTTTTCGCTGGATCATGTCTATCTCTTCTATTAATCCAACCTGGTAAGGGTCCCATACTGATGAGCAATACTCAAGAATCGGACGAACAAGCGTTTTGTAAGCTACTTCTTTCGTCGATGAGTCACATTTTCTTAGAATTCTTCCTATGAATCTCAACCTGGCGCCTGCTTTTCCCACTATTTGTTTTATGTGATCATTCCACTTCAGATCGCTCCGGATAGTAACTCCTAAGTATTTTACGGTCGTTACCGCTTCCAATGATTTACCACCTATGGCATAATCGTACTGGAATGGATTTCTGCCCCTATGTATGCGCATTATATTACATTTATCTACGTTTAGGGAAAGCTGCCAGCTGTCGCACCATGCATTAATCCCCTGCAGGTCCTCCTGGAATACGTACGAGTCTTCTGATGTTGCTACTTTCTTGTAGACAACCGTGTCATCTGCAAATAGCCTCACGGAGCTACCGATGTTGTCAACTAAGTCATTTATGTATATTGTAAACAATAAAGGTCCTATCACGCTTCCCTGCGGTACTCCCGAAATTACCTCTACATCTGCAGATTTTGAACCGTTAAGAATGACATGCTGTGTTCTTTCTTCTAGGAAATCCTGAATCCAATCACAAACCTGGTCCGATATTCCGTAAGCTCGTATTTTTTTCACTAAACGTAAGTGCGGAACCGTATCAAATGCCTTCCTGAAGTCCAGGAATACGGCATCAATCTGCTCGCCAGTGTCTACGGCACTGTGAATTTCTTGGGCAAATAGGGCGAGCTGAGTTTCACATGATCTCTGTTTGCGGAATCCATGTTGGTTATGATGAGGGAGATTTGTATTATCTAAGAACGTCATAATACGAGAACACAAAACATGTTCCATTATTCTACAACAGATTGACGTAAGCGAAATAGGCCTATAATTATTCGCATCTGATTTATGACCCTTCTTGAAAATGGGAACGACCTGCGCTTTCTTCCAGTCGCTAGGTACTTTACGTTCTTCCAGCGATCTACGATAAATTGCTGATAGAAAGGGGGTTTCATGGGACTTCTATTTTTCGTGTATGCGGCTACTTCTTACGTAGATTAATCTCGTACCGAGTGGAACTTTAACTCAGTCTGTTTAGTGGGAAATTGATTATTTTACCAGTGGTCGACACTTAGACTCCTTTTATCGGGTGTTTGACGGGCTTAGATTTACTATATTTGAACTTGGAACAGTGTTCGGCTGCGAAGACCTGCAGTGTTGTTGGTTATTTTAAATTTACGAGGCGACTCAGCTGCCCCTATGTATATTGTTTGAAGCAGCCCGCAGTAATTCTATATCGACCCTTCATAAACCGTGCTGGAGATTTTCATATCCTCTCGCTCGCTACAGACGAACTGTTAGTCCTACAGAAAGCAGAAACAATGAACAGGACCTTTTTGTAGAAAATTTAATATCGTTAAATTTTGTGCAGCGATGCGTTTCCGCTGGAGGCCGCGGTTTTTGTGTTATTCAAGGGAAACTTGCAAAAGTGACTTTCAAACGCACCTTCACCCCCAATACCACTCAGGATTTGTACCATGTTGTTCGTACCACTCCCTCCTACCACTATGCAAAACGTTCGGACCACGAACTATACCCGTTATTCGAACTTTTTTGATCTCTGTTGGTTGGGTTGTTACGTCACGAGCATAGTAGGCTACTTCGTTAACATTATTACTTTAAACCTGTCTGCGAGGATTTTTGTGAACGTTACGCTAAAATAAATTATGTTGGCAATTAGAGCGAAACTTAACCCTTACAAGCACAGCAGTTTCGTTGTTAGAAGGCCTCACTAATTCAAGGATGTAATTATTTACTTTATACTGCTAAAATTCAACAACATTGTTAGGTAAAATTTACGCAAATGTCAGCCGGCGGCATAAGAAGGCCAGTCAATGAAGAACCAAATGAGGTCGAATGTGGGAAATAAGCCATTCAAGTTTTTGTATGGTGGTAGTAGGGAATGCTATGAAGAACATACTAGAAATCCTAGCCGTGGTGGGGGGGGGGAGGGATTCGGAGGGGGGGGGGCTGACTGTGGGAGTAGGGGTGCGTCTGGGGGTCACTTTTCTACGTTTTCCTTGAATAACTCGAAAACTACAGCCTCCAGAGAAAATGTACCCCAGTACAAAATGTAACTAAATTAAATTTCCTATATAAAGGTCCTGCTAATTTTTTTTCTGTAGGATTAACAGTTTGCGCGTAGCGAGCGAGAGAATATGGAAGTCTCGCGTGTGGTTTTTGAAGGCCAGATGCAATATTGCGGACTGCATATTACGACCTCGCTAGAGGCAGCTGACTCTCCCTGTATCAGAGAGTTCACAAGCCACTTTATTGGGGGCTCGAGCTGTTTTAGTTCCGCGTACCAACAGAGAAGAGATTAATCACCAGTCTGCGGTTTATTCTGTGAAGAAGTTAAAATAAACAGTTAATTCTGAACTATAAAATTTAGCTGGCGAAAATCATTCTGCATGTTTCACCTATCTGCAATCTATCGTTTATTTATTCTGATGTATGCTTGAGGTACAATTAATTATTATTGCTTGAGAAAGCGTCTAGTAATGTTAAAGCATCCCGTATGACTCCGACGGCAGAGCCAGTGAGTTAACAAAACAGTACCCGCTGCAACCAACTGTAGTATCTCGTCCTTCCACAGTCGCTAAACATTCTCCACTTTCTTCCTTCTGATTTCCATGCCGTTTATTGCTGCATCTTTTGAACGTATTTTCAGTTCTCTCTCTCCAGTCTATTTGACTAAATTAATTGATTAGCACTTAATGTTCAGCGTCCGTTGTTGCCTAGTGTGCTTTCACTTTCTCTGGTAATCTTTTAGTCTTCCTTGATTGACCAATCCAATATTGAGTCTTTGGGAAGCAATACTTGAAAGATTGTGATTCCTGCCCTGATGGAGCTTGCTCATCGATGAAGTCTGAGTCTCGTTTTGATTGTTCTTTGATCTATATTCAGTTAAAAAGGGCAGCTCCAAATTCCTCGTAGCAGATTTTCTCCTTGCACACTCCATCTTACAGTCTTTCCTTTTCAGTAGCCGACCAGCAAAAAGAACTTTTCTGCTTCTACCCGTGGGCCTTGTCATTCAAACCTCTTAGAGAGGCTACGACGAGCAAGTGAATTTGTTACATTTGCGTACGGTTATAAAGTCCGTACTCTTAACATCCCGAACTAAACGCAGAGTTGCTTTCCTTAGTGATCTGTTTCTACATTCACCTTTTCTTCTAGGACATATTAACACTATATGTTTGTCTCGTCATGGGTAGTCATTTGTTTGCTTTTTGCAGCGGCTGCTCTGACAAATGAATCTTTCCGAAGAAATTTATGGTGGTTTCGCTGCTCCTTTAGTTAACTTCAGACTCACTTACCTTTATGTGAACATTCTGCACTCTGTTAGTGATTTTGCATTGTTTTTTCTCTTAATTCTGCTTTCCTACGGTGCGTTGCTACCATTTGTTCCTTCATTGATAAATTGTTTCTTTCTTTGTTTGCCTGTCTGTGTGTTCACAATAGCTTATATGTCTGGCCTGGTTATGTATCGCTTTGCCCCCGTGTACTAACTGGAGGAACAACCAGTGCATTAAAGCTCCATCACATGCAGGAGAGCCGGCCGGAGTGGCCGTGCGGTTCTAGACGCTACACTCTGGAGCCGAGCGACCGCTACGGTCGCAGGTTCGAATGGTGCCTCGGGCAGGGATGTGTGTGATGTCCTTAGGTTAGTTAGGTTTAATTAGTTCTAAGTTCTAGGCGACTGATGACCTCAGAAGTTAAGTAGCATAGTGCTCAGAGCCATTTGAACAGCAGGAGATGAAACAATACACAGAGGAGAATCTCCTCCTGCTCCTCGCTCCACCTCCTCCGCGGCAGCTGTCTGTGGAAAATAATGACGTGTGGCGTAAACATCACAAAAATACGTTCAGTATGGGCAACTAGAAGTTATTTTTTTTCTTCACACTTTGTTATTATCGTTACACTGCTAAGAACTGGTTCTGTGAGTGTAGATGCTAGTGCCGGGATGGATTTAAAAGCAGTGCTGTAGACATGTTCAGTTATTGTTATGGAAGTTGTCTCATAGTTAGTTTTGCTGAACGGACACTGCAGAACATCATCATTTGATATAAACCTCAGTTTCCTTTCGACAGCATAGAAAATCATGTTTCGTCCAAATGTGCTTCTCATAGAAAGCGTCACCTACCACTTTAGGTCGTAAATTTTTTGCGTTGATAGCAGTATAGAACAGTTATCAGAGGTTGTGCTGAAACTTCTGGCTAACATTCACGATAATAACAGATTCTGTACTAGCCATACAGGGTGTGATCAAAAGTATCTGGTCACCCGTTAGTTGACAGTAATATCTGGTGCGTCCACCTTCTGCCTGTGTGACGGCTTGAACCCTGCTGGAGACTGTTTCATGGAAGTGTTTGTGTGTCTGTGGAGGAACAGCAGCCTATTCTTCCTGAAGAGCGGAAACGGTAGAAGGCAGTGGTGCTGGACGCTGGGGGTCTGCAATGAAGACAGTGTTGTAACAAAGTCCCAAATGTGTTCCGTTGAATTCTGGACAGACCAGTCCGTTTCAGGAACGTTGCTGTCTGGAAACCACTGCCTCGCAGCTGTTGCTTTACGAAAGTGTGCGTTGTCATGTAGGTACAGTCAGCCTCTCAGAACTGCTCCACTACTGTACGAAGTACACTACGACTGTACTGTAGTGTGCACTACACATTGAAGTTTGAGTAGTTTGGCTCGAGCCCCCGCATGCTATGACACGAAATGGTTCAAATGGCTCTGAGCACTATGGTACTCAACTGCTGAGGTCATTAGTCCCCTAGAACTTAGAACTAGTTAAACCTAACTAACCTAAGGACATCACAAACATCCATGCCCGAGGCAGGATTCGAACCTGCGACCGTAGCGGTCTTGCGGTTCCAGACTGCAGCGCCTTTAACCGCACGGCCACTTCGGCCGGCACTATGACACACACACACACACACACACACACACACACACATATATATATATATATATATATATATATATATATATATATACTCCTGGAAATGGAAAAAAGAACACATTGACACCGGTGTGTCAGACCCACCATACTTGCTCCGGACACTGCGAGAGGGCTGTACAAGCAATGATCACACGCACGGCACAGCGGACACACCTGGAACCGCGGTGTTGGCCGTCGAATGGCGCTAGCTGCGCAGCATTTGTGCACCGCCGCCGTCAGTGTCAGCCAGTTTTCCGTGGCATACGGAGCTCCATCGCAGTCTTTAACACTGGTAGCATGCCGCGACAGCGTGGACGTGAACCGTATGTGCAGTTGACGGACTTTGAGCGAGGGCGTATAGTGGGCATGCGGGAGGCCGGGTGGACGTACCACCGAATTGCTCAACACGTGGGGCGTGAGGTCTCCACAGTACATCGATGTTGTCGCCAGTGGTCGGCGGAAGGTGCACGTGCCCGTCGACCTGGGACCGGACCGCAGCGAGGCACGGATGTACGCCAAGACCGTAGGATCCTACGCAGTGCCGTAGGGGACCGCACCGCCACTTCCCAGCAAATTAGGGACACTGTTGCTCCTTGGGTATCGGCGAGGACCATTCGCAACCGTCTCCATGAAGCTGGGCTACGGTCCCGCACACCGTTAGGCCGTCTTCCGCTCACGCCCCAACATCGTGCAGCCCGCCTCCAGTGGTGTCGCGACAGGCGTGAATGGAGGGACGAATGGAGACGTGTCGTCTTCAGCGATGAGAGTCGCTTCTGCCTTGGTGCCAATGATGGTCGTATGCGTGTTTGGCGCCGTGCAGGTGAGCGCCACAATCAGGACTGCATACGACCGAGGCACACAGGGCCAACACCCGGCATCATGGTGTGGGGAGCGATCTCCTACACTGGCCGTACACCACTGGTGATCGTCGAGGGGACACTGAATAGTGCACGGTACATCCAAACCGTCATCGAACCCATCGTTCTACCATTCCTAGACCGGCAAGGGAACTTGCTGTTCCAACAGGACAATGCACGTCCGCATGTATCCCGTGCCACCCAACGTGCTCTAGAAGGTGTAAGTCAACTACCCTGGCCAGCAAGATCTCCGGATCTGTCCCCCATTGAGCATGTTTGGGACTGGATGAAGCGTCGTCTCACGCGGTCTGCACGTCCAGCACAAACGCTGGTCCAACTGAGGCGCCAGGTGGAAATGGCATGGCAAGCTGTTCCACAGGACTACATCCAGCATCTCTACGATCGTCTCCATGGGAGAATAGCAGCCTGCATTGCTGCGAAAGGTGGATATACACTGTACTAGTGCCGACATTGTGCATGCTCTGTTGCCTGTGTCTGTGTGCCTGTGGTTCTGTCAGTGTGATCATGTGATGTATCTGACCCCAGGAATGTGTCAATAAAGTTTCACCTTCCTGGGACAATGAATTCACGGTGTTCTTATTTGAATTTCCAGGAGTATATATATATATATATATATATATATATATATATATATATATATATATATATATATAGTGTGTGTGTGTGTGTGTGTTTTACACTCAGCTTAATTGAGTGGCCCAGAGATGTGACTGGTCGCAGTGTTTGGCTACGTTTTTCATCATAAGGTGCCAACTCACGCCTGTCGTAAACTCAATTTTTAAGCTGAAATAAAATGTAACAAAACAATGCAGGCAGGTATTGCTTAGAAATTTTAAATATTGACTCACCTACGTTAATTTATGACTTGAACAGGTAGTTTATTTTTCTTCAATATATTCACTGACAGCTTAAAATGCAGTCTGAGGGGCTTTTACGTAAGGGCAGCTGATGCTACAACACTTTACTATAATTCATATGTCGCGATCGCAATCACGACACTCGACAGTCTGTTCACAAGCCACAAAGTACACTCTCGTCTGCTGTCCTAAACCACTATATTGCGATCCACTTGATCGCTTTCGAACGTGGCTACCAGCCCACTACTACCCCCAGATGGGCGGCTCTTAGCGTCGCTCAGAACCCACTACCCTCAAAGATGGCTGCCCTATCCGCCCTCGAAACGACTGCCTAACTCAAAACAATGTTTGAAAAAAATTACGATTGTTCTAAAACTAAACACAAAAATACATATGATATATTGATAAATATGGAAATTTTCCGGGCAGTAATAATGTTCTTGTGGGGTGATTTTGCTTCTCCCGGATTTTTTGATACTAAACATAAATAAACAAATAAAAATACATACTTAATTACTCATCTACGTCTTTAAACTTTATAATGCTGTTGCTACTTTCGTCTCTTTAAATTTATTTATTATCAGAAACAGAGTTTTTCTCAGCCGAATCCCATATTCCGATCTCTCATTCAAAAATGGTACATGTTCAGCCAAATCGGCTATGACTACCCGATGCAGCTCCACCTGCCGCATCCGTAGACACTTTGTTCATATTAATCGGCCAAAGCGGTGCCGAGATATTAGCTTCTGAACTTTCATAAATTTACATGTTTTAAGACAGCAATAACTTTTAAACTACTGTATGCTTTTGTGGCGCGTCTAGATAATTTAGTTTTACACATTTTTCTGTCCATGAGTGCCAAGTCGCACCCCCGTGTCAGTCTTAGTTTTGTTTTTATCAATTTTTCTCCGGCATATAAATTTCTCAAAGTGCGACAACATGGTCATACGCGCCCCTGCCAAGCGCTCGCGTTTTTCCAGGGCCGCGTAGACGCTAGCCGCTCGCCACAGCCCTGTAGCAACCGCCAGCCACGTGCTCTGCGGCGAGAAACTGCCGCTCTAAGCTGCCGCCACAGCTTGTATGCTCACAACACAATGTTGTAAAATGCGTTCGTATCCTTCTGCATATAGCCTTTTCATAAGTGAGATAAGAGGACCGCCCTTAACTACGAAAAACACGACCATAGCGCATCATCATCTCCTCCATAGTTCAGTGTTGGCACTATACATGATGACAAGCAACGTTCTCCAGGAATTCGCCAAACTCAGAACTTTTCAGACATTTTCATCGGATTGCCACAGGATGTAGCACAATTCATCACTCCAGATCGCTAGTTGCTAGTCATCCACTGTCCAGTGGTGCCGCCCTCTACACCACATCAAGAATCGCTTAGAACTGAGTGCTTGAATATGTGGCTTATGAGCAGCTGTTCGGCCATTGTACCCAGTTCTTTTTAGCTCCCAATGCACAGCCATTGTACTAGATGGGCTGGTGGTAACACTTGCAAACTCACGACTGATTCGTTCCGCTGACATCATGCCATTTTTACAGCCCCGTGGACGCTACGGAAATAATAAAGTAATAAACACTACAAATCGACGATTACATCACTAATAGTAATTAGGTGCTTGTTCTTTACTTGTTTTTGATACTCCCTTTGGAGAATCTGTACATTCAGCGTTATAATTAAAAACAAATGAACTGGCTTTACTTCATATTTACACGAAGTGCAATTTAATAAACCTCCAACATCGATGTTTCCCTTGTGTCTATTCAGTTCCTTGTCCAGGAATGAATCGAAACATTTATATTCTGCCTCAAACAGTTAGCAAAAAAAAAGGGTAACAGCTTGTGGAAGTGAGAAGCACATAATATTTATCGATGTGAGGAAGGCTTATGAGTCATCATCATAAACTAAAGGCTGTGCCTTGTCGATTTAGCCACGTCCCTCTCTCCATTGTCATCCTGTTCAATTCTTCATACGATTTTATCCCTAAATCTTCTTTGATGTTATTAAAATACGTTGCTCTTGGCTTGGATCTTGGTTTTTTCCCTATAACCTTTCCTTCAAATACATTCTTTAGGAACTGGTTGTATCTCATTATGTGCCCTATCATTTTTGATTTTCTTCTTCCTATATAATTTAGCAGCGTTCTGTTCTCATTCACTTCTCTTAAGACATGTTCATTACTTTTTCTATCTACCCAGCTTGTTTTCCGCATTCTTCTCCATATCAACATTTCCATTGCTCCCAGTCTCTTTTTCTCTGCCTTTCCCAGAGTGCACGCTTCTCATCCGTATGTTATGAGTGTGCCATTAAAAAGTATGTGTAGCATTGGAATACAGAAAAGTTTCTGAAATTTATGTCCCTTCGTGAATCAGCTCTATAATCATCATACAAGTAGTGTTAAAGTAGCTAACCGTCTGGCAGAACAGATTACAGTTAACAAGGCTCCTACAAGGTTGTTGCTTATCTCTGACGTTCTTAAAGATATATGTAGGTAATGCTCTTAAAAAAAAGTCTGCGAGTGGGAGGGAGAATTGTATGCATTGGGCAGAGTGAAACTGGACCTTACTATGAGCAACCCTACTTACACTACTGGCCATTAAAATTGCTACACCACGAATATGACGTGCTACAGAAGCGAAATTTAACCGACAGGAAGAAGATGCTGTGATATGCAATGATTACCTTTTCAGAGCATTCACACAAGGTTGACGGTGGTGGCGACACCTTAACGTGCTTGCATGACGAAAGTTTCCAACCGATTTGTCATACACAAGCAGCATTTGCCGGCGTTGCCTGGTGAAACGTTGTTGTATTGCCTCGTGTAAGGAGGAGAAATGCTTACCATCACGTTACCGACTTTGATAATGGTCGGATTGTTGCCTATCGCGATTGCGGTTTGTCGTATCGCGACATTGCTGCTCGCGTTGGTCGAGATCCAATGACTGTTAGCAGAATATGGAATCAGTGGGTTCAGGAGGGTAATATGGAACGCCGTGCTGGATCCCAACGGTCTCGTATCACTAGCAGTCGAGATGACAGGCATCTTATCCGCATTGCCGTAACGGATCGTGCAGCCACGTCTCGATCCCTGAGTCAACAGATGGGGACGTTTGCCAGACAACAACCATCTGCACCAACAGTTCGACGACGTTTGCAGCAGCGTGGACTATCAGCTCTGAGACCATGGCTGCGGTTACGCTTGACGCTGAATCACGGACGGGAGCGCCTGCGATTGTGTGCTCAACGAAGAACCTGGGTGCACGAATGGCAAAACGTCAGTTTTTCGGATTAATCCAGGTTCTGTTTACAGCATCATGATGGTCGCATCCGTGTTTGGCAACATCGCGGTGAACGCACATTGGAAGCGTGTATTCGTCATCGCCACACTGGCGTACCACCCGACGTGATGGTATAGGGTGCCATTGGTTACACGTCTCGGCCACCTCTTGTTCGCATTGACGGCACTTTGAACAGTGGGCGTTACGTTTCAGGTGTGTTACGACCCGTGACCCCTTCATTCGATCCCCGCGAAACCCTACATTTCAGCAGGATAATGCACGACCACATGTTGCAGGTCCTGCACGGGATACAGAAAATGTTCGACTGCTGCCCTTGCCAGCACATTCTCCAGATCTCTCACCAATTGAAAACGTCTGGTCAATGGCGGCCGAGTAACTGGCTCGTCACAATCCGCCAGTCACTACTCTTGATGAACTGTGGTATCGTGTTGAAGCTGCATGGGCAGCTGTACCTGTACACGCCATCCAAGCTCTGTTTGACTCAATGCCCAGGCGTATCAAGATCGTTATTACGGCCAGAGGTGGTTGTTCTGGGTACTGATTTCTCAGGATCTATGCACCGAAATTGCGTGAAAATGTAATCACATGTCAGTTCTAGTATAATATATTTGTCCAATGAATACCCGTTTATCATCTGCATTTCTTCTTGGTGTAGCAATTTTAATGGGCAGTAGTGTACATAATTTAGTTTGTAGGGAACCTCCAGTGCGGGAGTTGTACTCGCACCTGGCCCATTTTTGAACACAATTTCCGTCCAACGCGACGGCCTCACGCCACCTTAACTGGGAGGGCCTGTGTGCCCGCATCGTACCTCTCTACTGGCCGGCGTCGGTGCCAGCGTCTCGCTGCACCAATGACCTCCCCATCAGCCACCTACTACTTCCCGCGGAGTGCGTCCTTCATTGCACCGCACAGATGGAAATCGGAAGGTGCGAGATCCGGGCTGTAGGGTGGGTGAGGAAGAACAGTCGAACGAAGTTTTGTGAATTCCTCTCGCGGTGCGCTCACATGTGCAGGGGGCTTGCATTGTCATGGAGAAGTAGTTTGTCTGCATTTTTGTGATGACGGACACGTTGAAATAGTTTCCTGAGGGTAGCAAAATACACTTCAGGGACGATCGTTGCACCATAAGGAAGGACATCAAACAGCAGAACAACCCTTACAGAGTCCCTCAAGACAGTCGCCTGAGGATGCGGCTTGGAACTTTTTCTTAGGGTGAGAGGTGGTGTGACGCCACTCCGTGGATTGCCGTTTTGTTTCTGGTTCGAAGTGATGAATTCCTGTTTCATCGCCTATGACGATGTTATACCAAAAATTGTCACGCGTAAGCGATTCCACGCAGATGGTCCTTCTTTGGTCTCTGTGGTCATCTGTTAGGAGGCGAAGAACCCAGCGGGCGCACACCTATGAGTGCCCCAAATGGTGGACGAGTGTGTCGGCGGTAGCGACAGAGCCGTCCGCTTGTTCGATTGTGATGCGTCGACCACCTCGAATGAGAGTGTCCGCACGTTCCAGCACGCAGGAGTGACAGCGGTGTGCGGCCGGCCGGCACGTGGGAGATAGGACAAGTTTGCGTGACCTTGTCGCGATGACGACAGACGCTTCGTCCAACGACTGATCGTGCTTTTGTTTTGATGCCATGCAACGAGTTCCACATTTTTTGAACCGAAATCGGCCGAGAAAAAATATGTTGCATTACTTATTGAACTCCCCACTTATAAGGATATTATGAGGCAAAAAGACACTTCAGCAGCTGTTTCAACCAAATACTTCAAACAGAGCATTTAAGTATCTTTGTTTAGCACATCCATCTGTCTGTATACTGCTTAATGCAAACATTGGAAATGCGCGGAATGGACAACCCTGAGTCAAAGTATTGTAATGAGTTTTAGGTGTGCCTAATGACGTACTCTTCTACTTTGTTTTTGAATACTGTACTTGGGGATTTCCATTTCCCTGTCTCATGTCTAACGGTAACTTGTTTCAGATTTATGCATCAGAATGTACAGCTCCATTCTGCTCCCTGTACACAGCTATGCATCGTCTGAGAGTATTCACAGCGATGGCACACCCTTCAGTCCAATGTAGACCACGGAGGCTCAATAATATTGAGACCTGGTGCATGTGGTGCCCAGGGGCGATGCGCTGCTATTCATCCTCGTGCTCACAAAATCTGTCCTGCACGATGCGTAACTCCCTGTTTATGGAGTTACCTTCGTGTTGTTTTGGTGCTGACAGCGTCCGCGAGTCCGACATTCAGTTCCGCCGTGAGTTTTGCAGCTGTCGTGTTCTTATTTTACGTCACATTCGTCTTCAGTGACTGCCTACCACGGTCGCTTAACGCACACTTCCGTCCGCTTCGTGGCTTAGCGGCTGATGTTTCTCGGAGTTTCTCGGCTTTCGCTGTACGCGGTATAAATCTTCGATTGGTGCCTCTTGAAACAGCAAACACCTCGGCTTCATTGGTTACGGAAGGATCCACCACACGTGCACCAACAATCCACCCACGTTCTAGTTGAACTCAGCTCCGACATAATCTACTCGAAACTATGCTGAATAATATTGTTCTGACCACGACTGAAGTTCCAGCATACTGGGGACTCGCACAGCTACCCCGTTCGCTGCCAAAAATACTACAGCACAACCTGCGTCTGCATTTATACCGAGCATGCCCTTCCCGCTGTGTTCCACATTTTTTTCCAACCCCCTGTAAATGTAACACACCGTTAATCCGTGAAACAGCTACTACAAGGTATTCCGTTATCAACTTTACGCAACACCCCCGCTGCATCTTTCCGTAGTAAAAATACTTTTTCACCTTCACGCTTTGCTCCAGAAGGTTCCTCATATTAGGAATATTGCAAAAGTTGGGCGACACAGTATTCGTATTGGAAATAAAACATAGAATTAAATAGTTAATAAACACGTAACAGTTTTATTCTTCAGTGACCACTCTTTTATTTATAATAGGTTTAACATGTGTCATGCTGATAATTGACAGATATCGGCCATGGCATTTTTATAGAAACCATCCCGCAATTTGGCTACCCAAGTGCTCTCTACCTCCATCACTGTGCCACTATTGTGCGATCCTACGAACAGAGGTTTGCATAACATTCCACATATCGCCTTGCAAGGAAAGAGCCATTTATTGATAATCACGAAAACTGTTCTATGCCGATGTTAATTACAAATCATCATATTGTGGAGAGAGCCATGAATTTGAATTCCTCACTTTTAACACCGGTCGGGCAGCTAATGGAGGAGTAGGGATGAAAGCAAGTATTGCTGAACAGACTTCATGAACATTGTGTAGATAATCAGTTTTAAGAGATACCAATTTCTTAGCACAGGTTAAAGTTACTTCACATGACAAAAAAGTGTTATACTACAACATGAATCTAATCCAAAACATTTGATTTTGTTCCACACTACTGAGCAAATAGCGAAAGAAAATCTTACTTAGAAGCATAGGGCTGCTGCTGCTGCTACTACTATTACTACTACTACTACTACTACTACTACTACTACACCTCTCTCCCTCTCCCTCCCTCCCTGCCTCCCGCCCTCCCTCTCCTTCTTTTTCTCTTTTGCCCCCCTCCACCTTTTCTCTGAAATGGTATACGCAGCCATCATGGAGTGCAGGGTTCTAAGCTCCCGTGTTGAAAGACGCGACACAACTAATTACGGATTCTTTTCGTACGCGAAGGATTGACAAAGGTGACAGTTTCATTCCGCCAGAGAGAAATATGACAGCGAGCTGCATAAACAGCTCGTATATTTTCTGTGGTCTTAAAATCTGGATCTTCTGAATTTCTGAAATTTTGGAATGTTTGCATTCAGAAAGCGTTACCTGAGTCACAGATGTTTCAGTTGGCGCTATTAGTGAAAACCCGTATCCAGTTGTCTGCCTATCGCCCTAATAACCGCACGTCTACGGTTACTGTTTCGATAAAATATCGCCGTTTGTCTGATTGTAACTCCCAGTTCTCATGGTGAACTACTGACCACACTCCTGCCGTATGGTCCTCCATTTGATTTGTAAACCAGCGCACGTCTTAAGTTTGACAAACATGCCCTACACTCCATTCAGCGAGAGACGGTCCCTGCTGCAGACTTTCAATCGCTAAGTGCAAAGGTCTGCTGGCAATACTTAGGGAAAACCACAACCGCCTAGAACTGCGGCTACACTTCACTGTTGCCGTGGAAACGTAAACAGAATTACGTTAAGTGATTGGCCATGGTAGCCGCGCAGATCTGCCGCATGAAGGGTACTTCTTGCAGTAGTGGACCTTCTGCAGCAGAACGGAAGTCCACATAATTCACATTGTTCATATTGCTATCTGCTTGCAGTCTATCCTGCAGCTGTTTTGACGTATAACGATAATACTGGAAAATTTAGTAGGATCAAAACGGTATCAGTTCAAAATGCTTTGCATTTTTTGTCTGCTACTGAAAAAAAAAACGGTAGTAGGAATTTTTCTTTCTCGTTTCCGTTACTGGAAAATACAGATGTTGATCTTCACTAGAGTTTGAACTGTATAAGTATGTTCGTCGGTAACTACATTTCTCCTTTTTGGAAACAGATTTTGAATCAGTGGCGGTTGCCGTGCACCATCGCTTCCGTGCTGCTGGCTGCGATCCGAAAGACGTTAATACGTGTATGGACGTTGTCCTTACTCGTTTGCTCTCCCGATGAAGTCTTTACCCCAGTGACTGAAACTCCAGGCTTTCTGTACGAGTCGCATACAGTCTGCGCAGACAAGAACCAAGTCCCCACTGCGCCCTCCAGATGAAGTGGTCAGTCCTTGTTGCCAGCAGTTCCCGTATGTTCTCGACATGGTACTCTGCATCCTTTGGTGGTACTGGTTCTCACTGCGGGTGAGGGCGTAGCGGTAGTTATAATATCGCCAGCAAATGACTTAGTATCGGCATTTACCCCCTTAGGAATGAGCTTCATATTCAGCCTGGAAGTAAAACTATTTAGATCTCTTCCGGTGTCATCACGGTGAGACAGGCCCCATTGCAGTGTTGTGATGTCACACGCGATGAGCGTATGTGGGATTCTTACCCGAGTGCCCCTATTTTACTCCGTTACGCGCCCGTCTACATCTGTCGCCTGCTATATCTTCCATTTTAGCAGATGACACGCGATCAACCGATCGCGTTCTCGAGTTCATTAGTGCCAGTGAGATGACGTCAGTAATTTGAAGCTCTTTTTGGGGACGAACAACCCCCGTTCTATAAAGTTTTTTTAAGCTTTCCTTCTGTTTTTGGTTTCCCCACTTTTTTGAGTTTTGCCCCCGTTGCTGCTGGTTTCCAGTTTCGTTTTTTTTAGCTTTTCCTAAGTCACAGACCGGGCGCTAATGACCGTAGCAGTTTTGCGCCCTAAAACCTTAACAAAAAAAAATTCTTACCCGAAAACTCGTTATAATTCTCGCATCTGGAGAGACATGAAAGTCGGCCGAATCACCGCTGTCGATGAATGGGCAACTACGAAAGTCCAGATTGAGTGCTTCGTCAATAAGCATTGTAGACAAGACCCACAACATACTGCACTACTCCTTATAGCGCCTGACGTCCCGTCAACACTCGGGTCGTAAGCGTTGCACTGGAAAATTGCGTCCAGCCGTTTCTAACACAATGCAAGCGTGTTTGTGACACGGCTTGTTTACTGCGTGTTGCTATTGCCAGTATGGAATATGATCGTGGACAAGTCCAGAGCTCTTCAATAAGTACTCCAGATGAACATGTCAATCCCATGCTTTTGTGTACTGTATGTACTGCACTCGAGAACTTGATATCCTCATATGAATGTCGTTGAGATGATGTCAGGTTGACGTCAGCAGATACAATAGCGGAAGAAGGAAGCTTGGCAGCTGTTTTGCGATACCGATATCTTGTTCTCGTTAACACAGTGTGGATTTGCGGCACAATGAAATGCTTACGCTGCAGTCCATATTGTTCTGGCACGAAGCGCATAATTTTACAATGGGCTTCCCGTCTAGATCTACCTTGTTGGTAGATCACTGAAGAGAGAGTAGTTGCATTATGAAAAGGAATGGCAGTTAGGAGTGAGTTTTACCACATGGTGCAGGAATCCTTGGATCTGGAAGCGTCTGAAAATCGCAGTTGAATGGGAAAGCATTCTTTTGCGAACAGCTCACTCCATGATAGAGGAACAGTTGATAGATCGTGGCTCGCGTTGCAACGTAGTATTCAAAATGTCTGACCGTGGGCACCTAACGCTTTGTAAATAACATCTTCCAGGTAATGAAATCGGCTGTATCCTTACGTACACACACGCTCGCGCGCGCTCGTGCCTACAATTAGCTACTGGGTACACAGTTGCGTAGAACAGTGTAGACTGACATGTCGGTAACACGCATAATCACAGCAGCGCTCTATCATGTGGATCGTGACTTCTGTACACTTGCTGTACCCAAGGGCAATCAGATATTGGCTATTCCCGTGCGCTAAATCCTCCGATTCCTCACCATCATCAACATTAGCTCCTAATAAAGCTCTAGAATGCAGAAGAAGTTTCTTTGAACCTTTTCAATATTCAGTACATGATATTTCGCTTCTGTGTGTGTGTGTGTGTGTGTGTGTGTGTGTGTGTTTATTAAAGCGTGAACTAATGAGTAAAAGAGACAATTGGTACTGTTTGCTTCTAACATCGTATCTTTATAGAGTGATGAAGTAATTTTCTGTGCATTACGACCGGTACTTACAGCTCCTCAGAAATAAATGTTAACTATCCAAATTGAGAGTAGCCGCATGTTACAAAACATGCTGCTTCTGCAACGCTCATATGAAAAAGAAACGTAAATTAGTTACAAACAACGGCGTGCACACAGTTTATTCAACTTGTAAACGTCACCATATATATTCGGATGTTGGTTATGACATGTTCGATATGCCTGCCATCGTTGTCGATGATGTGGCGGAGACGAATAACAAAATTCTGCATGGCCCGCCGAAGTGTCGGAACATCGATGCTGTCGATGACCTCCTGAATGGCTGTTTTCAGCTCAGCCGTGGTTTTGGGGTTATTGCTGTACACCTTGTCTTTAATACAGCCCCACAAAAAGGAGTCGCATGTGTTCAGAACCGGAGAATATGGCGGCCAATCAAGGTCCACGCCAGTGACCCCTGGGTACCCAGAGCCATAATGCGGTCCCCAAAGTACTCCGCCAGGACATCAAACAGTTTCTTCCTTCGATGGGGTCAAGCCCCGTCTTGCATGAAATATATCTTGTCGAAACCAGGGTCACTTTGGATAATGGGGACGAAATCATCTTCCTAAACTTCACGTGCCATTCGGTAGGCACCGTGCCATCAAGGAATATCGCACCGATTGTTCCGTGACTGGAAATGGCACACCACACCACACCACACCTCATCCGTTGAGAGCGAAGAGACTTTTAGATCGTGAAATCGGATTCTCAGTCCCCAAATGCGCCAATTATGCTTATTGATGAACCCATCCAAATGAAATGTGGGCTAAACCAAACCATGCGCATACTAATTCCCATCATGCACCGCGACAAACCGTGCATTTTGAACGTTCTTACGCAAACCGTTCAGAAGTTATGACGATTTTACTTCATGTAGTTCAATAATTGTCAGCCTGTATTTCATCCACACCATTTAAAATCAATTTAAAATGTGTGCACTACACTTAGGTCTACTGCGTATGAATCACTTGACTACTAGAGTCCTTATTTATGAACTGAAACAAATTACTACTGCCATTGATAATTATAGTAATAACTATCAGTGTGTAGGCTCTACAGCAGTGTAGTAGCCGTCACATACTGACTGCTGTGTTGCGCTGTAATTTAGGTGGTTTATTGTTGCGAAGTGAATAAGGAAGCAATTTTTAGACTGTTGCGGGAACTACCTAAAACTCACAGGGGGCTTTATATGGGATATTTAAGCGTTTGTTATATGTATGTCTCTCTCTTTTACTGTCATAGAAACACGGTGCACAAGTGCAAAGAACGTGTGCAGTGGGTAGACTACGTGAGGAACATGTTCATAGATTCATATCACTGCCTGTAATCTCAGCAACATTGTGCCACACATTGACAAGAAATTGCAATTATTCGTAACTTATGGAATCAGTCTTTCAGTCTTTCGAAATAATGATGATACGCTGATGGAAGAAAATCGCAACATAAAAAAAATTAATGTAGAGTAATGAAATTTCGGGAATACATTTGTCTAGGTAACGTATTTAAGTGGTTAACATTGCAAGATCACAGATTATTGTAAGCGCGAGTCAAACCAGTGTGTTGTACAGATGTCAGATGTTAGTTCGTGGGATGGAGTTCCATGCCTGATCCACTTAGTCCGTCGACAAAGCGACGGTTAATGTTGTTAGTGGAGGACAGTGGGGCGGCCGATGTGGCCGAGCGGTTCTAGGCGCTTCAGTCCGGAACCGCGCTGCTACTACAGTCGCAGGTTCGAATCCTGCCTCGGGCATGGATGTGTGTGATGTCCTTAGGTTAGTTAGGTTTAAGTAGTTCTAAGTTCTAGGGGACTGATGACTGACCTCAGATGTTAACTCCAATAGTGCTTAGAGCCATTTGAACCATTTTTGGAGGACGCTGTACTTGGCGTCGGATGATGTCCAATATGTTCTCCATTGGTGGCAAATCTGGTGATGGAACAGGTCAAGACAACACCTCGGCACTCTGGCAGAGCATGTTGGGTTACAACAACGGTATATGGGCGAATGTTGTCCTGTTGGAAAACTCCCCCTGGAATGCTGTTCATGAATGGCAGCACAAGAAGTCGAGTCACCAGATTGACGTACAAGTTTGCAGTCAGGGTGCTTGGGATAACCACGAGAGTGCTCCTACTGTCATACGAAATCGCACCCCAGATCATAACTCAAGGTGTGGATCCAGTGTGTCTAGCACGCTCAGACAGTTTGATTACCGGCCCTCAACCGGGCTGCTCCTAACCAACGCACGGCCATCACTGGCACCGGGGCAGAACCAGCTTTCATCAGAGAACCCAACAGATCTCCATCCTTCTCTCCAATGAGCTCACGCTTCACACTACAGAAATTTCAAATGGCGGGGTTTGGGGTGTGTGGAATTGACCCTACAGAGCGTCTGGCTCGGAGCTCTACTTGAAGTAACAGATATGTAACAGTTTCTTGTGTCACTGCGGTGCCGACTGCTGCTCATATCGTTGCTGCAGACGCAGTACGATGCGCCAGTCATACGCCGAGCACGACGGTCTTGCCTCTCGGTAGTGTCCCGTGGCCGTCCAGAGCCCGGTCGCCTTATGACAGTACATTTTCGTGACCATCGCTGCGAGCAGTCAAGTACAGTGGCTACATTGCTGTGACGTCTTTCTGCAACATCACAAAAGGAACAATCACCTTCTCGTACCTCTATTACACGGCGTCGTTCAGACTCAGTGAGGTGTTGATAGTTGCGCCTTTCTCGCCGCCTGAACAGCATTCTTGACTAACAGCAACTCACCATGCCCAATCCCGAAGGTAACAAATCTGATTTGCATTCTCAGAGGGCGCTACGAACGCCACTCGTATGCGACGGGCTCAAAATCTGAATAGAAATTGTGGGGCGGCGGGCGGAAATTATTTTGTTTATATGTAGACTGTTTTGTAATGTAGAAACGCTGCATTTCCCGGCCGATGCACCATATGTGGGGCGGCGGGTAGAATTAATTGTTATTTATATGTTCCTATTAGTTATGCTGTCTTTTGCCGTTCTCAACACTGGCTCTCTAACTACAATATTGGCAACCAGAAAGTGATTAGCAAAACGTGAAGCCTGTAATTAGAATTCCTAGTGCCCACTTCATCTGAGAAATACACTTATAGCTACAACTTATAGCTCTGAGAAATTAGGAGATTGTCTGGGATTCATAATCAAAAACGATTTTGTTTAAAAACAGTTCAGTATATTCTGAAAGTCACAGATAAAAAAAAAAGAAGAATCCACACAATCTGACTAACAGCAGTTCAGAGTCTAATGCGCTGATGCAACTATAACTGTCCAAATTAAATGTTTAAGTGAATGCTCGCCATAATTTGATGATAATGTTCATCAAACGCCACGCTAAATAATGGTAGAATGTCTGTCCCGCGGCGGCACGTGAAATTACGACATACGCAAACTGAAGATAGATAATTAAAGTCATCCCAGAATTAACACTTCACTCGAAAATGATTTCATGGTTACACGTATCCCGAGTAACTTAATACGGCATCCGAGGCTGGACTAGTAATGCACCACATTAAGTTATTGAATAAATCATAGCTTCTTTTGCTGATGGCCGATGAAACTCAATTTAAATGTGCATTCAACACACAGGTAAGAAATCATAATAAAAGTTTGACGTGGCTAAGTTAAATATTTTGGGCGAGAGAATTATTTTAATTACACTGCACGAAGTAGACGAGCTCTGAACTTGCCCTTTGCAGGTACGCTGTCGCTATAGTTTTATAGTTATTCAAATGAAACTTCTCACATCTTTATGGTTATAGCGGATCTCCATTCTACTTAAATATAAACATCCTAGCCTTATTTATTAGCCTACTTAATCTATCTTGCTTCCTTAAGTTTTAAGACAAAAACCAGAAAATTATGAATTTTCACTAAAATCTTAATTTGTGAGATCCAAAGTACTGTTTCTATTAAATCATTATGGAAAAGGAATCTAAACATAAATTTTTAAGTCTCTAGCTCTTTTCTGTTGCGCCAATGATTTTTACAGAAAAACGTCCAAATTTCGAAAATGGTTAAAGTTATCGAACTGACATTCAACACATATTAATTTAGTATTACTCTTGACATTATAGAACCGTTTCAGGTTATTTACTTGATTTTTAAACCATTCCGCAACATTTATGACGTCAGAGCTAGTTACAGCGGACTGGCTGGCACACAATGGAAAGGCTAATGTGAATTTTATACGGCGTGAGTAGGCTGCTTCGCTACAAAATCATGTTTCGGATGTAGAACCATGCCTACCAATTTACATTTATGCCCCCCAACTCCTTCCTGGTGTCGTTACTTTCTTTTCGTCAGAGTAGATGAGTGGTGAAAAGTGTGTGTGTGTGTGTGTGTGTGTGTGTGTGTGTGTGTGTGTGTGTGTGTGGGTGGGTGGACTACGTGAGGAAGGTCTTCCTACATTCATTTCGTGAGCTGTAGTCTCAACCACATCGTGCTAGCTGTTGGCAAAGGAAGTATAATTATTGGTAACTAGTGCAATCAGTATATTAGTCTTACGAAACAGTGATAATGCACTGAAGCGCTAAAGAAACTGGCATCGGCATGTGTATTCAGATACAAAGATTTGTAAACAGGCAAAATACGGCTCTGCGGTCGCCAACGTCTATATAAGACAACAAGTGTGTGGCACAGGTGTTAGAACGGTTACTACTGCTACACTGGCACGTTACCAACATTTAAGTGAGTCTGAACGGAGTGTTATAGTCGGCGATGGGACGCGCATCTGCTAGTTAGCGATGAAGTGAGGATTCTCCCGTACGACCATTTCGCGGGTGTACCGTAAATATCAGGAATCCGGTAAAACGTCAAATCTCCGACATCGCTGCGGCCGGAAAAAGATCCTGCAACAACGCGACCAATGACGACTGAACAGAATCGTTCAACGTGACAGAAATGCAACGCTTCCGCAAATTTCTGCAGATGTCAATGCTGCAGCATCAATACATCCAACGAAACATCATCGATATGGGCTTTCGGAGCCGAAGGCCCACTCGTGTCCCTTCATGAGTGCGTGATACAAAGTTTTACGCCTCGCCTCGACCCGTCAACACCGACATTGGACTGTTGACGGCTGGAAACCTGTTACCTGGTCGGACGAGTCTCGTTTCAAATTGTATCGAGCGGATGGAGGTGTACGGGTATGGAGACAACCCGATGAATCCATGGACCCTGCATGTCAGCAGGGGAATCTTAAAGATGGTGGAGCCTCTGTAACGGTGTGGGGTGTGTGCAGTTGGAGTAGTATGGGACCCCTGATACGTCTAGATACGATTCTGATAGACAGAATCCTGTCTTATCACATACATCCACCCATGTCTGTTCTGCATTCGGACGGACTTCGGCAATTCCAGCAAGACAGTGCGCACACCACACGCCCAGAATTGCTACAGAGTGGCTCCAGGATCACTTTCCTGAGTTTAAACACTTCCGCCGACCTCAAAACTCACCAGACATGAACATTATGGGGCATATCTGGGATGCCTTGCCGGCCGCTGTGGTCGAGCGGTCCTAGGCGCTTCAGTCCGAAACCGCGCTGCTGTTACGGTCGCGGGTTCGAGTCCTGCCTCGGGCATGGATGCGTGTGATGTCCTTAGGTTAGTTAGGTTTAAGTAGTTCTAAGCCTAGGAACTGATGACCTCAGATGTTAACTCCCAAAGTACTTAGAGCCATTTGGGATGCCTTGGAACTTGCTGTTCAGAAGACCACCCCCTCGTACTCTTACGGATTTATGGACAGCCATGCAGGATTCATGGTGTCAGTTCCCTCCTTCTCTACTCCAGACATTAGTCGAGTCCATGCCACGTCGTGGTGCGGCACTTCTGCGTGCTCGTGGGGCCCTACACGATATTAGGTTGGTTTACCAGTTTCTTTGGCTCTTCAGTGTAGTAATGATCTGTTAAAAATTTAGTTTCGCGACCGAAACGAAATTGAATCTGTTTGTTTATCCCTCAGAAAATTATATTTTGCCCCTCAAGGGGTACTTAGCTCCCGGTTGAGAACCGCTGTACTAGAGGTACTTGTGAGGGATGAGAGGTGTGGGACGCGATCAGCATAAAAACTGTAAGGGCAGAAACAGATTGTTGTATAACCAACAAATTTTAGAGGTGTGGGCTAGGTGTTAGTGTGACATGGAGACGTGCGCACAGCTCATGCAAACCAATGAGAAGACTGGTGAGAGAGAAAAAAGAGAAAAAGTAACTGCTCACAAATTGCCAAAAGAGAGAAAGAACTAGCTGTTTATAGCTGGAATACCGCGCATATCGGGGAGCCACGGCAACGAGGTGCAATGAGGACATCCTAAGCATAAAACTGATGCGGAACGTGGCTGGCTGCGCCGAATAAAAAACGGTCGCGTGACCGGCCCCGCAGTGTGCACCACGCTCACCCACTGTGCGGCGTATAGTGTGCGGGACTGGAATACGGCCAAGGGGTCGCCGCACCCACACCAGCAGCGACACAGCACGGCACGCTGGCGTTTCGCTGGAAAACTCTCGCCGGGGTCGGAAACAACGGAACGCGCTGTCAGACACGCAACCTGTCGGAAATTCCCGGCGCTGTTTCACCTCTGCTTCTTGCTCCAAAGGCAGTCCAGTTAATGTAAGCAGCAGTAACAGGTACTCAGCTGCTGATAATTGTCTTGGCTTCACATGTGGTGCATAAAGATCACAGACAGCCAATCAGTTCTCAGACCGTCCGCCCCTGGTAGCTGAGTGGTCAGCGCGACAGGATGTCATACCTAACGGCCCGGCTTCGATTCCCGGCTCAGAGACTGGGTGTTGTGTTGTCCTTATCATCATCATTCATCCCCATCGACACTCAAGACGCCAAAGTGGCATCAACTCGAAAGACTTGCACTAGGCGAACGGTCTACCCGACGGGAGGCCCTAGCCACACGGCATTTGAGTCCTCAGACGGAAGGCTGCTCTGGACAGCACTGCGCTCTGGTGGGCTTGGCCGTATGGAAGGCAGTACGCTCCGGCCTTCCTCGCCGAGCGAGGTGGCGCAGTGGTTAGCACACTAGACGCGAATTCGGGAGGACGACGGTTCAAACCCGCATCCGACCGTCCTGATTTAGGTTTCCCGTGATTTCCCTAAATCGCTTCAGGTAAATGCCGGGATGGTTACAATCAAATGGCACGGCCGACTTTCTTCCCCATTCTTTCCTAATCCGATGAGACCGATGACCTCGGTGTTTGGTCTCTTTCACCAAATCGACCAACCCAGTTCGGCCTGCCTCTGAACTGAGAACCAGCCTCCCTCGCCGGTCGCAGAGAGACGTGCAGTTTAACGCGGTGTGCGAGTCACGGAGCGGCACGATTTGGACGTTCTAGAAGTGGAAGTCACGTCAACAGGCGGAGGAAATCCCTGGAACAACACTTGTCTAATCCAGACTCTCTGTTTTGTGGACTAACGACTATGCGTGTGCCAAAAGGTGGGGTTGGAATATATCAGAGCTAGAGGAATGTGTTAGTCCTTGGATAGATGTGACACGTGAAGCTGAGGTGGCGAAAGTCACGGGATAGTGATATGCACATATACAGATGGCGATAGTATCGCATATGCAAAGTACAAAAGAGCAGTGCATTGGCGGAGTGTCTCCTGTACTCAGGTGGTTCGTGTGTAAAGGTTCTCGGCGTGATTATGGCCGCACGACGGGAATTAGTAGACTTTGAACGCGGAATGGCAGTTGGAGATAGACGCAAGGTTGGACATTCCATTTCGGAAATTGTTAGGGCATTCAGTATACCGAGGTCCACAGTGTCAGGTATTACTTCTCACCACGGGCAACGCAGTGGCCGACGGCATTCACTTAACGACCGACAGAAGCACCGTTTCTATAGAGTTGTCAGTTATGACAGACAAGCAATACTGAGTGAAATAACGGCAGAAATCAATGTGGGAAGTACAACGAACGTATCCGTTTGGACAGTGCGACGAAATCTGGCGTTAATGCGTTGTGTCAGCAGACGACCAACGCGAGTGCCTTTGCTGACTGCATGGCAGTACCTACAGCGCCGCTCCTGGGCACGTGCCCACATCGGTTGAACCCTACACGACCGTGGCCTGGTCAGACGACTGCCGATTTCAGCTGGTAAGAGCAACGGCCTTGCCGCAGTGGATACACCGGTTCCCGTGAGACCACCGAAGTTAAGCGCTGTCGGGCGTGGTCGGAACTTGGATGGGTGACCATCCGGGCCGCCATGCGCTGTTGCCATTTTTCGGGATGCACTCAGCCTCGTGATGTTCCCAAACAACTATGGAATCTTTGTGGATGACAATGCCCCATGTCACTGGGCCTCAATTGTTCGCCACTGGTTTGAAGAATATTCTAGACAGTTAGAGCGAATGATTTGGCCACCTATCGAACACTTGCGGGACGTAATCGAGAGGTCAGTTCGTGTATAAAATCCTGCACCGGCGACACTTTCGCAACTGTGGACGGCTATTGAGGCCGCATGGCTTAATATTTCTGCAGGGGACTTTCAACGAGTTGTTGAGTACATGCCACGTGGAGCTGCTACAGTACGTCTGGGCAAATGAGGTCCGACATGATATTAGGAGATAATATAGGGCTTCTGGCACCTCAGTATAGTTGCTTGTGGGAGTAAGTGCAATTTAGAATATGTAACCTTTCTCGAAACGGCAGTCGATAATGAGCCAGAAGAACTCGTGACTCAGGAATGAACAAAGGAAACCCGTTTTAGGGGCGAAACTGCCTTCCATTGTGCGTGTTATAATGGTTGAGATACTGCATAACTTATGAATGATTATTCCCACCGTCATGTTCTCATCATTATGTAACTTTGACTTTTGTAGTCTCTGCAGTATCTATATCAATTTTGCTTAAATTTATGGAATTTTTATAGTAATTGTTTTCGTTTGTTAACAAAGTTTCATATCTCCGTATACGATTCTTGATCGCCGGCCGCGGTGGCCGTGCGGTTCTAGGCGCTCCGGTCCGGAGCCGCGCTGTTGCTACGGTCGCAGGTTCGAATCCTGCCTCGGGCATGGGTGTATGTGATGTCCTTAGGTTAGTTAGGTTTAAGTACTTCTAAGTTCTAGGGGACTGATGACCACAGCAGTTGAGTCCCATAGTGCTCAGAGCCATTTGAACCATTTTTTTTTTTTTATTCTTGATCGTGTCCCGGCGCCTGGTTTAGGACTTATTCTATCTTCCGTCATTCCTCTCCTCGTTCGGAGGAGCTAGAGACCGGTGCTAATTCTGGCTGCTTATGTGATTACACCTACTGTAGGAAGTGACTGGATTGTGGACACATGGTTACACTCTGTTCGTATTCTGCGCTCATTAGATTGTGAATTCTCTTCGACACGTCGGGTAATTCTTCCGTACTTTCCCCGAGGTTAGCAGTGGCAACAGGAAAGCGTACCACGTGGATTTTAATCCGGCACCTGAACCTTCCTCTCTGTGCATGTTGAACAGTAGTGGAGAAAAACCACATCCTTGCCTTACGCTTTTGTAATTCGACCATTTCTCTCTTAGTCTTCCGTTGTAACTGCTCACGCTTGGTTCTTATACATCTTGTATATTTCCATACTTCCGTTATAGCTTTCACGTACTTTCCTGAAAATTTCAAAAATTCTGCACATTTTATCGAACGCTTTTTATAGTTTGACAAGTACTTTGGAGGTGTGGTGATTTCTCTTAACGTCAGAGCTACGTCTCTGGTACAGTTTCTTTTTCTAAAGCCAAACTGCTCAGAGTCAAAAACATCCTCAGTTTTGGATGATTTCGTCTTGTTATTGTTGTTTAAAAACAGAATTCCCTCATGTTATGGTTATGAGATGCATTCAAGTATAAAGCCATGCCGGGGGAGAGGTCACTAAACTGTTAAAACGCAATGTCGCTGGGAGCGCGCTAGAACGCTCTTACGACAGCTCTGGGGGGGGGGGGTTTGCAATGACCGAAATCTGTCTGGTGAGGGGAGGGAGGCTGGCAGTGCTCATTCGCTGGTCGACGGACCGTGCACCAGTGTGCAGGTGGAACTTCATCTCTCCGAAAACCTCTGTGAAGAATACCACGAAATATTGGCCCGTTGCGTCCGTGTGATGGTGACGTGGAGCTCGGTGATTCTTTGGGCGTATCTGAGAGTACAGGCCAGTGCCAGCTTTCAGTCTGCTTCTGTTTCAGCCCGTATTCATACACAGGGTAACCATAAGCTAAACGGAATATTTTGAAATAAGGAAATAAGAGTCTGAATGACTATATAATTTTTTACTGAAACAAACAATATACCTTACGACAACTACTTAAGCTCAAACCGTCTTTCAACACTGGCGACCGCTAGACTAACACTTTGATTACAACAGCGCACAGAATTTTGTCCCACTCTCTTAAATTTTCCGATTGTATATCGTACAATGAGAGCCTACCAACCACGTTTTAATTTCATAACCAACGACTTCGTTGAACGTCACCAGAAAAAAGTATCGAAACGAGATCCGGCGAACACGATGGCCCAATTTAATGATGTCGGTAGTGGTTGTTCAGATGCGCACGCATGTTAATATCGAAGTTGAAGGTGTACCATCGTGTTAAAATCGAATCGTCTCGCGTTTAACAAGAGGTACAGTTTCCAAAACAGGTGACGCCACATATCAAGTGAACTATTCAAACGCAATAACTTGACATACGGTGTGTTAGTTTATATTATACAATTAAAACATAAAAATTAATAGATAATTCGTTAGAGGTGTGACGTGAAACGAGCGCGGTGTATTGACTTTTCATCATTCCAGATACCGCAGTTTTTGACGCCTGAGAGAGTCCTCATCCGTAAACAATAGAAAATGTAGGGTGTTCGCCAGTGCAGTACTGCGCTGAACAATCTTTTGAAACCTCCCCTGTATAGATGATTCCGCGTGCCTTTCCGCTAGAGAAGCATACATTTTACGATATCCTGTATATGAACTCGCTTATTTTCGTTTTCTTTCTGTGCGCAGACGCTATTCCTGGTATTACGTCATCTTAATGTGCAGATATGAGCGAGTTCTATTAACACTCTCATACGTATTTTAAGAATTTATAGGTGGATTCTTCGGGTCGAACCAACTGCTGTTAGTCTGGGATCATTGCCACTGTACGTTCTGCGAAAAAAATGTTACTACGCACGTGTTGTGTGTGTTGGTAAAACTACCCAATTATATGAACACATGGTGTCTGTTCTTTCGCACATGTCCGAAAGTACATACGCCACGCATTCATATAACTGATTCGCCTAGATGGGCAATGGACCCACCTTCTTCACTGCGAATGCACACATACGTCCGACCTACCTATGGCAATCTCAGAATAGCGTGCTTGGAGGAAATGGAGAGGGACCGCGGCTAGGTTGCGCTCGGTGGGAGTGTCGGCCGGCCTTGAAGCGTGCCCAGATAGTCCGCGCAGTTGCGATAACACTGTGCTCCGGATGAAATCCTATTATTACAATGCTTGCAATTCGTACATTAAAATGAATCCAAACAGAAAAATTTCCAGACTAGTGTTCGGAGGACTTGCTTACAAAGGAATGGGTACAACCAGCTACCACAGAGAATGCAATAGCGGGGTTCACAAACACAAGAATCATCCTGTTTAATCCTGATGTCATCCCCGAATACGCGTTTTTAACATCAACTTCAAATCAACATCAGGAAAACAACGAACGACATAAAAGCAGACCTACTTCACCTCGACCAAGTTGTTCGCACTGGCAGGAGAGACCTAATCCCTCGGAATAAGCAACTGCAGATGTAGATAACGATCAGGGATTTGAACACATAACATACAAGCTTCACCACAACTGGGCTGTTCGCAACGGGCGGAAAATCCACAGGAAAACATGCAGGCTTCATCAGAAGCAACAGATTTGACCTCGACAGTGGCAACAGAAGAATCTCAAATAACCCCTTCAAACTCTTGGACCATATTTCGCCGATACCTATCCTAGATAAAGTTGCATTTGCAAGGAAGAAGAAGTCCAGAGCTTTAGCTGAGGTTTTGACTTCTCCAGAAAACATCGACAACCCGCGCAACAGAAAACGACAAAATGAGTCAGTGAAGAGTAGAGCAAATCCTTTTAGCAAGGAGAAACCGTAACCAAAGGAAAAACCGTAACCAAAGAGACTAACAAAGGAATTATCAAAAAGAAGCAGCCCAAGAAACGAAAAGCGTCTACCGCTGACACCGGATCCGACTCGTCGCTGGATATCCAATTGCAAGACGACGACGACGACGACGCGGATGATGAAGAGTGTTGCTGTGTAGGGTGCGGTGAACTGTACAGTTGCACTAAAAAGGATGTGGATTGGATCAAATTTATTAGCTGCCAGTGTTGGCTGCATGAAGACTGTTCAACATATGAATCACCCATATATATGGGTGAAATGGTGAAATTGGTAAAAATAAGTATTGTTTCTTTTTAACTTTCGTAGTGCCTAAAGAGGATGTGGTACTGTCAATGTGTTACTTATGTATTTAGTGAAAGGAGAGTGTTTTTGTTTTGTTTAAATAAACAATTTCTTGCCTTCTACGAGGCCCAAATTTTGTGTTCACCATATCACCCTGATTTACCCTAAAACTACCCATTTTTGAAGATATTATTATAGTACATTAAGAACTGCCATTTACAGTTGAACGTCATTACTGCGGATCTGCTACTACTGTAATAGCAGTATTTGTTGAGATGTGCATTGGTTCCAAGGTGCGTTTCCGCTAGGCAAGCCTCGCTTGGTGTAAATGTGTCCCCAGCGCGAAGCTTCACGAACTGACGGATATCGTACTCTTTGCCAATTTGAACAGATACTTTAAACTTGTGTGTGAGTGTAAACGCCTTCGCAACGAAACACCGCGTCACGGGCAGCCTTGCTCAATCAGTTAGTTGCTTCTCTGAGCTTCGCATCAATTTTCCGACTGATCAGTGATACATGATATTGAATATCATCTGCTGTCATGCCAACGAAGTTGCTGATGGTATTTTAAGCAGGCTGCAGTGCCTTTTCCTCCGTAAGCTGGCTCCCACATTGCCACCGCCGAACGGAATACCCCTCGATACCGAGCAGCACCGTCGCGGGGGTGAAGGTAGAGGCGCGACAGAGCACGTCGGCGTGCTTGCCTTGCGCAAACTTAGCGCTCAGCCCTTCCTTGCCTACGCACGGAGTTCCGCTTCGTGTAAACGAAAGCACGAGGCGGTCCTCTGCCTAAACAGGCGCGCACAGCTGCTTTAGAACGCAAGTCTCTTATCGTATAAACGGGCATTTACACCCGCCTAACTTCCTTATTAAAACTAGTTTAATATTCCCCCCGGAAGTCAACCGCTTTCGAAGGACATAAGGTCTTGAATTCGAAGTCGATCAGAAATGGAGAAAATGTGACAGAAGAGTGAAAACGATGTTTCTTGAAGATGGCGAGGACGAAGCAAAATTTGACCGGACAAGAAATCATCGTGGTAGGGTAACGCAATGAAACAGTTACAACCACACACCAAATGGCAGCCTACACAATTCCAGATCGCACTCCAGCGAGAACAGCAACAGAAAAACACGCACAGTCCCTCACCAGGTAACTTCGAGGGTACATTGGCTCCAGCAGCTCCTGTTAACAAATTAATCGGTAGTAACGTGACTTCCCTGTATGCCACATTTAGTGGTCGAGGAACACAACCACATTATTCAACGGCCATCGGGGGACACACCAAAATATCTAGTCACATCTTTTGTATTTTGATGGCAGATGACGCATTAAAAGGGCGAGACGGACAGCTGAGACGGTTTTGTGAATAATTTATTAACGCGATTCGCTTTTAAAATTCCGTATGAAATTTGTAGTTCCTTCTTTATAGCTCCTTGAGCATTAAAGCTATAAACAAATGATTTATGTGCAAGCAGTACAACTGACGGGAATAATTATTCTGGGAGCGATAATACAATAGCAGTTTTCAGCATTTTGCCGTCAGACCCAATGGACACCGTACTCCGAACTGTTTCGTTGGTCGCTGAGGTCAAAGGTGAAGGAAGCTATTCTATGCATTAACACTGTTGATATGGATTTTTTTATGATTCTCGTTGAGTGTGTCATGAACCAAAATTTCTAGATCCAGTCCTGCTCCAGTAATGGAGCGACCAGTAATTCCAGAAGTCAGTTCACGGTGCTGCTGACGCCATTTTTTTCCAAGTTAAGCCGTGGTCTTTTTCCAATGACATACCTCACCAATATGATACCATATGTAACGTTTTCGAAAATATTTCCAACTGTTACGTGGATATTTCATTGAGGAGCCTTTGCGAGTTATGGAACCGCAAGACCGCTACGGTCGCAGGTTCGAATCCTGCCTCGGGCATGGATGTTTGTGATGTCCTTAGGTTAGTTAGGTTTAACTAGTTCTAAGTTCTAGGGGACTAATGACCTCAGCAGTTGAGTCCCATAGTGCTCAGAGCCTTTGCGAGTTAAATTTTTGTGCCAAATGACGGAACACGCTGTGAATATCACGGAAGGGAGATTAAACTTTAATGTCCTGCTAATGACGAGATCTTTAGAAACGGAGCCCAAGGCCGTGAAGGACTGAAAGGGAAGTGGTGGTGTCATTTTTGTAGAAACTATCCCGGTGTTCATTTTAAACGATTCATCGAAACTGTGGACGACTAAAGACTTGGTCACAGTTGGATTTGAACTCCATTCCTCCTTAACACGAATCCAATTCCATATAGACTGCACCATGACATGACTGTAAATTACATTTAATTTCTGTTGTGAGTTCAGACTCTCTTACTGGAAAATTATTTCTACAGTTTTCTGTTTGTGCTATGCTCTTGAAGAACGTCAAAGATACGTTTCGCAGAGACTAAAAGTAATATCTCTCTGATAAACTGGGTGGGCTTTCTCGACATTTTCTCGTCCACTGCTGCTGAATATGGTACTTGTTTCCTGTTCTTGGACAACTTTCTTCAGTCACGACGGTGTGTCACGTTATACACTGCAACACATTTACCCATGCTCACCTTTTGACAGGTGGATAGCATCTGTTTGCTTCTACAAAATTTCGTGAACGCTATGTCAACCAGGTACGTGACACAAGACTTGAAATAAGGAGAAATTTAACTCCTTAAAGGAAGATTATAATGTCCACGCATTTTATTTTATTTTAATTCTACGAAAACCAATCACATGAAGTTTTAATCACACGACTTTTATATATTTTTGTGTTCCAATAAATCATTTCTCAGAGCCCATTTGTTTTATTACTAGTTTCACTGTGCGAATGAGAACAACTTCAAATAATCATTGCGCTGGTGGCAACATGTTAAAGGTTCAAAGTTGCATCCATCGCCGTAAATTATTCAATAAGAATAGCACAGTAAGTGATACCTCATTTAGGCGTACAGTCGAGGTTCTTGCTTCCCAGTACACGATATCGTCAAGCTGACAAAGTGGAGCACATGGAGTTTGAATAGATAATGTAGCAAAGTCCGACTTAATTTATAGCTAATGTGTAGTGCGCATAAGGCAGGACTCATTTTTCTCTGTACTTCCTATTCACTGCAGAGTATAAATTGTAAACCAGTTCTGCCCGATGGCTATGCTACTTAAGAGGATATATCTAGAGGGAAACGTCTCGTTCATCATATATCAACTAGAGAAGAAAATTACAGAACGAAGAAATGACAAGGAGAGAATGGATCGATACTACTAACACCTAAGAAGTGTATAAATTACAGATCATAGTAAAGGCTTCCAAACTAAAGTACCGAGAGCGATGGCGCAGTTGTTAAAACTTTTTACTCACATTGGGGAGGAATAGGATTTAAATTCCGCTGTGGCCATACAGCTTCCAATTTTCAGTAGATTCTCTAAATTGCTTCAGGCACATGATGTGATGGTTTTCTCTAATAGGTTATGGACGGTTGAGTTCTACATCCTGCCCATCTTAATGTATGATACACCTGTAATTACCGTAGTATCGACAGTGTTTTAAACTCCAACGTTACTCCCTTCCTTCCTTTCTTTCGTAACTATAGTACCTGATTTGAAACAGGGACTCAGAGTTGTGGCTTAGAATCAGAAACATTTCGTTAGTTTCTGGGGTATTGGTCGGTAGGCAGCCTCAATTCACGTTGACAGATTCATCGTTCGCAGCTGTAGGAGACTGACGGATCACTCTGAGTGACCTTAGCTGTGTTGTTCGTTCTGGAAAGATCTCTACACGTCTAGGGATAGAACAATAAATATGCGGCACCGGTAGTTATGCCGTTTCAGATGGGAGACGCGCAACACCGCAGTTAGACACTATTGGAAGGTACTGTCCGGCAATAAGTGTCTGTGGTTGCACGGGGATCATTCGTCGACATGATTTGCAAGCGCGGATACATAGAGGAACTAGCGCTTATTGGTCCCTCGCGAACAAAAGTTGGACATCCTGAGCGTTGTGAGGTTGGGGGCCAGGTGTGTGCCGAAGGAAGGATGTGACTTCTCCTTTGCAACGTCAGTGGCGCGGAGTAACGTACAACATTCCGCAACACACACTGGAATATAACCGTGAACCTGCACAGCTATAGCAACGATGGACACATGAATATATAAGTAAGTTTGATGTCGAAGAATTTCTCGTTCATCTTCGCTTACAAAAATGGTCGCAAGAGCTTGGGCATCTACAACGTATGTGCTGAAATTTGATCTATAACAATGGACGAAAGGTTTCCGGAAAATGTTACAGTATCCTTGCCAATATTACTGCATACACTATCAGATGAAAGGGATCCGGACACCTGTTAAAAAACTTAACTCCGCCCGAACAGACCACGAAGACCCAACGGTACCGACCGGCCGCCGTGTCATCCTCAGATTACAGGCGTCACTGGATGCGGATGTGGAGGGGCATGTGGTCACCACAACGCTCTCCCGGCCGCATGTCAGTTTAAGAGACCAGAGCAGCAATTTCCCAATCAAGTAGCTCCTCAGTTTGCCTTACAACGGCTGAGATCCGGACACCTGTTAGTGGACACTAATATGCGGCGTGCCCGTCTTTGGTCTTTATGGCGGCTTCATCTCGGCTGGGGACACTTTCAGTGAGGTGAGGTGTTTAGCTGTCGGTGGAGGAATGGCAGCCCATTCTTCCTCAAGAGCCGAAATGAGAGAAGCTGGTGGACGCTGGGGTCTGGAGTGAAGTCGAGCGTTCTAACTTCACCCCAAACTTGCTCTCTTGGCCTCACGTCGATACTCTGGACAGGCTAGTCGATTTCAGGAATGTTATTGTCCATAAACAATTGCCTCGTAGGTGTTTCTTTGTGACAGGGTGCATTGTCGTCCTGACACAAACACTGATCGATTCCACACTCCATTGTACGCAGTACACAATACTGCAAAATTTGTTAATTTTAGCGTTTTCTTAAGCACAATAAGCGGACCACACCCTTCCCACGAAAAACACCTCCATACAGTAACACCAGCTTCTCTGTACTCCACTGTTGGCACTACACTTGACGTTAGATACCGTTCCCCAGGCATTCGCCGCACCCGAACCCTTCCATCGGGCTGCCACAGTGTATGGCGCGATTCACTCGTTTCTGTCTAGTGGTGTCGTGCCTTGAGCAACCTCAAGCGTTGAGAATGGGAATGCGTGGCTTGCGAGAAGCCGCTCGACCTTTGTACCCCACCCGTCCTTTTTAACCCCCTACGCACAGCCATTGTTATACGTGGACCGCTGGTAACACTCTGGAAGTCGCGGGTGATTTCGTTCCTCCGATTTCCTGCGATGTTTTACACTCATCCCGTGCAATGATCGAGTGTCCCTATCTGTCACTAAATGACGTCTGCCTGGTCTTTCACGTTTCCGCATCACAGCCAATTCACCAACAGTCGATTTGGGGAAGCTGTAGGAGGGACGAAATCTTCCTGATGCATTTTTCACCACAGGTAACATCCAGTGACTGGTCCACGTGGAGTCACTGAAGTCTCCATTGACCGTCCAATTCTGCTCCTTTTGTTATGCTGGCAGACGCTCCTCCCGTGGCATCCAGTGGTCGGTGCCGCCTTAAACAGCGCTGTCAGGATACTTTTCTTGAGATGGGCTATTACGGGCTGTATCTGTTAACCACTGGTAGTTGTTGTGTCTTCGATATTGGCAGACCGCTGACATACACTACTGGCCGTTAAAATTGCTACACCAAGAAAAAAGGCAGATGATAAACGGGTATTCATTGGACAAATATATTATGCTAGAACTGACATGTGATTACATTTTCACGCAATTTGGGTGCATGGATCCTGAGAAAACAATACCCAGAACAACCACCTCTGGCCGTAATAACGGCCTTGATACGCCTGGGCATTGAGTCAAACAGAGCTTGGATGGCGTGTACAGGTACAGCTGCCCATGCAGCTTCAACACGATACCACAGTTCATCAAGAGTAGTGACTGGCGTATTGTGACGAGCCAGTTGCTCTGCCACCATTGACCAGACGTTTTCAATTGGTGAGAGATCTGGGGAATGTGCTGGCCAGGGCAGCAGTGGAACATTTTCTGTATCCAGAAAGGCCCGTACAGGACCTGCAACATGCGGTCGTGCATTATCCTGCTGAAATATAGGGTTTGGTAGGGATCGAATGAAGGGTAGAGCCACGGGTCGTAACACATCAGAAATGACTGTTCAAAGTGCTGTCAATGCGAACAAGAGGTGACCGAGACGTGTAACCATTGGCGCCCCATATCATCAAGCCGGGTGATACGTCAGTATGGGGATGACGAATACACGCTTCCAATGTGCGTTCACCACGATGTAGCCAAACACGGATGCCACCATCGTGATGCTGTACACAGAACCTGGATTCATCCGAAAAAAATGACCTTTTGCCATTCGTGCACCCAGCTTCGTCGTTGAGTAAACCATCAGAGGCGCTACTGTCTGTGATGCAGCGTCAGGGGTAACCGCAGGCACGGCCTCCGAGCAGATAGTCTATGCTGCTGCAAATGTCATCGAACTGCTCGTGCAGATGGTTGTTGCGTTGCAAACGTCCGCATCTGTTGACTCAGGGATCGAGACGTTGCTGCGGGATCCGTTACAGCCATGCGGATAAGATGCCTGTCATCTCGACTGTTAGTGATACGAGGCCGTTGGGATTCAACACGGCGTTCCGCATTACCCTGCTGAACTCACCGATTCCATATTCTGCTAACAGTCATTGGATGTCGACCAACGCAAGCAGCAATGTCGCGATACGATAAACCGCAATCGCGATAGGCTACAATCCGACGTTTATCAAAGTCGGAAACGTGATGGTACGCATTTCTCCTCCTTACACGAGGCATCACAACAACGTTTCACCAGGCAACGCTGGTCAACTGCTGTTTGTGTATGAGAAATCGGTTGGAAACGTTCTTCAAGTCAGCACGTTGTAGGTGTCGCCACCGGCGGCAACCTTGTGTGAATGCTCTGAAAAGCTAATCATTTGCATATCACAGCATCTTCTTCCTGTCTGTTAAATTTCGCGTCTGTAGCACGTCATCTTCGTGGTGTTGCAATTTTAATGGCCAGTAATGTATATGCGTTCTTTAGCTCACACTAGGGCCTGTATTTTAAAGCATCTCTTCACTTCTTGTTCAGAAAGTCAAAAATTTCTTCACTGACTGTCTTGTGACTCGGTAAATGAAGTAAGCTGTCTCGCAGAAGCCAATGCCAATAAAGTAAGTACTTAAATCGAGTGAGCGAGGCACGTAATGACTCATAAATATGCCACACATAACTCTCAGTTAATGCCTTCAGTAAAAACGTTGCATCAAAGTTCGGCATACCTTTTCTAAGTACTCATTTCTTGTCAGTGGCAGTTTTATAATCCCGATCTGCACCCGTTAGTCCTGCATAATAATAAACATGTACGAGGGTCGTTGAACGAATAATGCCCCACATTTTTTTAAAAAAGCCATTAATATACATAGACAAATGTCCTTGTTGGTGCTTCACATTTGACGTTTGTTCTGTGCGCCGGTGAAGTTTCGCACCGTTCTGGCAGATGGCAGAACAGTAGTACAGCGTCAAAATGGCGTCTACATACGACTCACGTTAGAAGCACCGCGCTGTTACTGAATTCTTGTCTGCAGAAAAAGAAACCGCGGTGAACATCCATAAACATTTGTGTGCAGTGTATGGCGATGCTGCAGCTGATAGGGGTACAGTTGGGCGATGGGTAAAGAAAGTTACAGCCTCAGGAAATGCAGAAACGGGGCTCCGTGATCAGCCACGCTCGGGACGTCCTGTCACAGCCACTGCTCCAGACATGCTGAATCGTTTGTATGCGCATCACAACTCGACAGTTGGCTCTACAGTTGTCAGTCACCATTGGAAGTGCGTCTGCAATGATCGAGACTCTAGGATATTCAAAGAGATGCTCTCGATGGGTTCCACGAATGCTCACAGCGGACCACAAGATCCAAAGAAAGGCCATTTCATCTGAAATGTTGGAGCGTTTTGAGACCGACGGAGAGGCCTTTCTGTCACAGACCGTTACGGGCAACAAAAGCTGGGTGCACCACTTTGCACCGGAAACAGAGAGGCAGTCTATGGAGTGGCATCATCCTCATTCGCCACGAAAGAAGAAATTCAAGACAACCCCCTCTGCCGGAAGAGTCATGGTGACTGTCTTCTGAGATTGTGATGGCGTCGTTCTCGTGGATGCGGTGCCAAGAGGATCAACCACCAGTTCAGAGGCATACGTGGAGACCCTAAACAAACTCGGGAACCGTTTCCGACGTGTTCGCTCGGACAAGAATCCAGCAGATATCTTGCTCAAACACTATAATGCACTCCCACACAGAAATCTGAGAGCCCGGGAACACATCGCCAAATTGGGTTCGACATCATTGCCTCATCTACAGTACAGTCCAGACCTGGCACCGTCGGACTTCCATCTCCTTGGGCCGCTTAAAGATTCTCTACGGGGAACACTCTTTGAAGATGACGAGAGTGTCAGTCATGCAGTGAAAACATGGCTACGCCTGCAGGACAAGAGCTTTTACCAGCAGGGAATACATGCTGTTCCACAACTTTGGCGTGGGTCCATAGAAAGTGACGGAGACTACGTAGAAAAATTAGACATGGACATGACATGTTGATGTATGTTTTCACCAAATTCTGACTCTTAACAATAAATACGTTCTGAGAAAAAAAATGTGGGTCATTACTTATTGAACGACCCTCGTAGTATCAATTGTATTACACAGCATATTGTCTTATGGAAACAAAGCGACCGTCTTGTACATTTTTTGTTATATATTCCACATTCAGGACAGCCAAATGGTATCATGACCGGTTTGGACTTATTACCAAGTCATCATCGGATGATTTTTATCACCTGAAACTACAACTTCAGGAAATTGTGTGCGGCTCGCAAGCCTAGTCTTACTTTGTGTGTACCCAGGCCCGGGATAATGCACACAGTTTCTTGAAAGTCAACCGATGAAGATCAACTGATGATGACGACGAGTTGATATTAAGTCCAAACATGTGATGATAACATTTTAGGGACACGAGGCTGGAATATACTCGTGTAACAAAAAAAGTAATTGTATTCCCTTGATCCCGCCATGGAGTTTGAACCTACGCCTGTCAGTCCATGAAGAAGCGGCCCAAAGCTCGATATAGGTGACTAATAACCCGCAGCTGGTACGTATGCGCGTCTGCCGTTGCACGGCGGCTTTCCCGAGCTCTTCGTCTGACGCAAAAAGTGCGTGTACGTGCGTACGCGTATACTTTCCCCCTCTCAGTTTTGCAACGGAGAGATGACAGTTGTGACTACCAATGTGAGAGGCTTACAGCAGTCGAGCGGCTACTGCGCATGCCAGTCATGTCGTCTTCGTTTCGCAATGCATTGCTGGCTGTAGCACTGGAAAACAGAGAGGAACGTACTGCTTGTTGAAAGGAAGTGCTGGGTTCTCAGGGTACCTAGGAGTGTGGCTTCCTTTTTTTTTCGTGCACTAGAATTCTGCATAAGTAGGCCAGCGTCTGATATTTTGTAGTAATATTAATGAAGGAGTTATAATGGATTTCGGGCGCTCAACTATTGGCCATTAGCGGGCTTACTAGATGTCAATACATAGACAGTATCTCGTGGTTTAAGCGATGTCTGTTTTCATTTCTCTCAGGCCTGAATGCTGCGACGATTCTCCAAGGGCATATATTAGCAGTCGTCACAGTTGCCCTGTCATGTATTAAAATCCACCAGTTGTTTGATAAAATGTCCTTATGACCACCAAACTGTGGAGAAGCATTCAGTTCATTGCTTCCACTGTGGGCGGTTAATTAATGTCCCCACGCACACCTCTTTGTAGTTGAAAAAAACTCTGCAGATCCTGATTAGATACGCGACTTACTGCACCGAGAGTCAGATGAATAACAATGTTAAAACTGCCCGGTGCATGTTGATGACTGATCACATAGTCCTAATAAAAAAAGAAGAGTCCTAGTCATCCACTCAGAGCTCAATGACATCCTCTATCCAGCAATTCAGGTAGGGGGTCGGACATTTCACAAAATACTAAAATCCGTGTGCGTTACACTGTTGCCGTTTTCGGGTAGGATGCTGGACATCGGCCATTTACGTCATGAGACAGTGTAACGCGTCGCAAGACGGTACACATGGACCTTGAAATAGAGATCACTGTGAAAACGTTGTGACTATGTTGCGTTCACAACAGATGAGTCAGTATCGTGACAGGTTCATTACGTGCCCTCGTTCAGCCTCTAAACTGTCAATATTTAATAAGTGCCTAAGATATGTACGTGGTATCTGGAAAGTCTCTCCTTGATTTCAGTTGTTTCCTTACTTTTAGCATAAAAGCTACGCTATAATTATACCAGTTTAATGGACGAAAGAAAATACAACAGTAACTGTCAACGTGATCACCTTTGATAGGGCGGTACGTTTAGTCGATGTTCAGTCGCAGTTCGTGTCTTACCCATCAGTACAGGAGGAACCAATGCAATGATTATGGATGTAAGTATATTTTATTTCATCGTCTCAGTATATAGTGCTGGAGTTTTTCGTTGCCCTTGTGTATTGTATTGAACTGGGGACCTAGAAACGACGGAGAGACTTCGTCCCCGCCGTAGCCCTCAGTGGTTCACAACCCCCACAACAAGCTACAGCAGTCCACCCACCCCACCGCCGCCCCACACCGAACCCAGGGTTATTGTGCGGCTCGGCCCCCAGTGGACACCCCCCCCCCTCCCCCTCGGAAACGTCTCACACCAGACGAGTGTAACCCCAATGTTTGCGTGGTAGAGTAATTATGGTGTACGCGAACGTGGAGAAAGAGTTTGCACAGCAGTCGCCGACGTAGTGTAACTGAGGCGGAATAAGGGGAATCTGTCCGCATTCGCCGAGGCAGATGGAAAACCGCCTTAAAAACCATCCACAGACTGGCCGGGACACTGGTTCAAATGGTTCAAATGGCTCTGAGCACTATGCGACTTAACTTCTGAGGTCATCAGTCGCCTAGAACTTAGAACTAATTAAACCTAACTAACCTAAGGACATTACACACATCCATGCCCGAGGCAGGATTCGAACCTGCGACCGTAGCGGTCACGCGGTTCCAGATTGAAGCGCCTTTAACCGCACGCCCACACTGGCCGGCCGGGACACTGGACCTCGACACAAATCCGCCGGGCGGATTCGTGCCGGGGACCACCACGCCTTCCCGGCCGGAAAGCAGTGCGTTAGGTCGCATGGCTAACCGGGCGGGCTTTCGTTGTCCTTAAAAGTCCCATTGAAAATAATTACAAATGCTTGTCGCCTGATTCCCAGAGAGCAGGAGAGCGAAGCCACCCAACATTCAGGACATGTCCACCACCGTCCAGAAAAAGTCGCATCAATAAAGCAGACTTCGAGCTCCCTGTGGTGTGTTCTGCGTGGAGAGGTTCTGAATCCCAAATATGCGCGTCATGTCGTTTCCCAACCGAAACCCCGCGCTTCGCGAATGTCAGTCCGTCGGGCTAAAAGGCGTAAGCCTCACTCGGTGGTATACCAGAAATACTGATTCGGGAATACCAATGAAACTTTGTTTATCAGGTTATAAATAAGGTGAAGGTAAAGGTGCTGATGATAAAGGGCTAATAAGATGCATAAATCGACAGTACAGAATCGGCAATAATTTTCAGATCGAAATTACTCATTAATCGAGATATTGCAACCTATCCAAATTCCTGTCACTTCTGTTGTATTTGCAAATGAGTCAGCTCCAGTGGAGTGGAGTTTTTCGAAGCAGGCTGTTATCAGAGACGGTGATCAGCTAAAACAGAGCGTTTTTCAATGAAAAAATTGTACGTTATGTGTTGTGCAATCTTCAATTTCATTTGCTGTTGATCAGTTTCAGCTTTTGAGTCGCTATGAAGAAACCTAGAAACAAACCAAAGCACAGATGGAATAAACATGTTACGCAAATAAAAAACTTGTTTTAAAAAAACTACCAAGTCGCACTGCTGTCAATTTAACGTAGGACACAGCCCAGTACTTACAAGGGAACATTCCCTGGTGTAAATAAACGATCTTGTCGAAACTTGGTGGGCACGTAGAGGGAGCAAAATAATGCAATCCGTATTTTTTCGTTTTTCCCAATATTACTTTTAAGGGGTAAAACACAGTCCAAAAGGTAAGTTGTCGTATTACATTTAGAGGCAAAATCCCTGAAACGGTGATACATAAAAAGTCTTTCATATAAAAGCTGAAGTGTAATTACGACTAAACTAAACTCAGTCCGCACAGGCCTCGGATGGCCCAACGGCACCGACCGACCGCCGTATCATCCTCATAGATAGGCGTCACGGGATGCAGATATGAAGGGGCGTGTGGTCAGCACACAGCTCTCCCGGCCATTCTCAGTTTTCGTGACCGGAGCCACTTCTTCTCAATCAAGTAGCTCCTCAATTGGCCTCACAAGGGCTGAGTGCACCCCGCTTTGCCAACAACTCTCGGCAGACCCGGACGGTCACCCATCCGAGTGTTAGCCAAGCCCGACAGCGCTTAAGAAGTTGAGTTGTTGTCAGGTCTTCGGAGGCAGCACTTGAAGTACGAATTCACGACAGCCAGATACTGATGACTCCAGTGTGCCAATATTGATATGTTTGAATGTCTACATGAGGAGCGTATGGGGCCTGAAGATGAGATATTGAATTGCCGAAACTGGTTGTGAAAATAAAATAACTTCTCAAACAGCGCGACTGACGATTTTCCGTGTTAAGTATTTGACCAGCCGCTGTCCTGCATCCGCAGTGGATCAGTTCGGAAGTGGCAGCTTGTGCTTTTGTGTGAGTAACTCATGAAGATGTCTCCACAGTGATACTAAAATGACCTGGACATTAGGAGAAATAAAAAAAAAAAATTAAACTGGCAGTACATGGAAGGAATAAAGTTGTGGTACAAATAAAAACATAAATGCTCGTTTGCTCAAAATCATATATCTTCGTATGTTCTTCACCAATTGTTTTGAAATGTTGACACAGTGTTGCAATTGAATACGTGCATGTTTTTATATATCTGTTTTAAATATATTTAATATTTAAATAAATATGTAATATATAAAGAGGAAACGTTATTACCAAAAATCACGAAAATTTCTTAAGTGAATTACTTCAAATTTTTGCATAATACTCTAATGAATATTCGGACAGACATAGGATATATATTTTTAGAGAAACATTGTTAGCAAACAGTAAAGTTGTATTTATGTCTTAAGGCTTATGATTACATTACTACTTCAGAATCTGAATTTGCAATAACAATAAACAAGGCTCAAGATAAGAGAGAATTGGGGAGCGGTGATGGACACAGAGGAGGGAGGAAATTGACATAGAAAGCGGAAAGCAGGATATGGGCAGAGCTTGGCTCCCCCAAAAGTGAGTAACTTAGAGAGTCTACCACTATAGTTTCTTAGACACAGCCATCCTTGTCTAATCTGAGGTATCGTTAATGACATGGAATGAATAAGAAGTGTGCCTTCAGAAATAGGAAGAATGAAATATTGTTCTTTGTTGCCGTTATGTATTGTTGTTTTTACTTTTAACTTAGATTTTGTTGTTTTTGCCTGTGTTGTTGATTGTGTATATTTTGGATATTTCAAAATTTATTTTTATTATTATATTGTGTTCACCATTTTTATGCAGTCAGCACTTAAAATGGGGTATGAATGTTGATATACACAATGTCACATTTTCAGCTGTGCTTTGTTGTTGTGTTATTAGCTCCAAAGATAGGTAACATTTTTTAAGTGACATTACAATAGTTTTTTGGAGAAACTCTTCTCTAAGTTTCCCTTATCTTATTCATCTGATTTATGCAGTATTGCCTTATTCCTGGTATAACTGACAGTGGACTAAAATAAATAGTGAAATTAAAATTAGGAATGAATTACAATTTTCTATCAAAAATATTAAAACTGTGTTTGTTTTCTTTTTCAGGCTTGACAAGGAAAAATTTGAGTTAATAAATGTGAGTATTCGATTCAAAGAGTAATCATTATAGTTGTAGTTGTTGTTTTATTCGTCAGTAGATCCCATTTCTTAACATTACAATTTAAGAACGCCAAAAATAAAGTAATCCACGTATACAGACGAGTCTTGTAAGATAAGGATGGGACAGGCAGTTGGCCATGGCTTTATACACCGAAGCGTCAAAGAAACTGGTATGGACATGCGTATTAAAATTCAGATATATGTAAACAGGCAGAAGACGGCGCTGCGGTCGACAACGCCTATATAAGATAACAAGAGTCTGGCGCAGTCGTTAGATCGGTTACTGCTGCTACAATGGCAGGTTATCGAGATATAAGTGAGTTTGAACGTGGTGTTACAGTCGGCGCACAAGCGATGGGACACATCATCTCCGAGGTAGCGATGAAGTGGTGATTTTTCCGTACGACCATTTCACGAGAGTACTGTGAATATCTGGAATCCGGTAAAACGTCAATTCTCCGTCATCGCTGCGGCCGGAAAAAGATTCTGAAAGAAGGGGACCAACGATGACTGCAGAGAATTGTTCAACGTGACAGAAGTGCAACCCTTCCGCAGATTGATGCAGATTTGAATGCTGGACCATCAGCAAGTGCCAGTGTGCAAATCATTCAAGAAACGCAATTGATATTGGCTTTCGGAGCCGAAGGCCCACTCGTGTACCCTTGATGACTGCACGCCACAAAGCTTACTCCTCGCCTGGGCCAGCCAACACCGACAATGAACTGTTGATGACTGGAAACATGTTGCCTGGTCTGTCGAGTCTCGTTTCAAATAGTATCGAGCGGATGGACGTATACGGAAATGGAGACAACTTCATGAATCCATGAACTCTGAATGTCGGCAGGGGACTGTTCAAGCTAGTGCAACCTCTATAATGGTGTGGGTGCGTCCATCTGGAGTGATGTGGGACCGCTGATACGTCTAGATACGATTCTGAAAGGTGACACGTACGTAAGCATCCTGTCTGATCACGTGCATCCGTTCGTGTTCATTGTGAGTTCCGACGGACTTGGGCAGCTCCAGCAGGGCAGTGCTACACCCCACACGTCCAGAATTGCTGCAGAGTGGCTCCAGGAACACTCTTCTGAGTTTAAACACTTCCGCTGGCCACCAAACTCCCCAGAAATGAACATTATTGAGCATGTGTGGGATGCCTTGCAACGTGCCGTTCAGAAGAGATCTCCCCTCGTACTCTTACAGATTTATGGACAGCCCTGCAGAATTCGAGGTGTCAGTTCCCTCCAGCACTACTACAGACATGGAGTCCATGCCACGTCGTGTTGCGGCAATTTTGCGTGCTCGCGGTGCCCCACACGATATTAGGTAGGTGCACCAGTTTCTTTGGCTCCTCGGCGTAGCAGGCACCATCCCAGCAATTGCCTGACATAATTTAGGGACGCCATGGAAAACCTAAATCAGGATGGTCAGACGATGGTAGAAGCCTCCACACTCTCGAACACAAGGCTACTCTTTTTAAAACCTTGCTGCCTAATTCGTTTGCCCGTAGTGTACAATACTGTTATACAAATAAGTTATTTAATAATGAAAGCGGCTAATGCTATGCTGCTAATTAATTTCTCACTCCCAGTCACTGTACACACTATCAGCTGATGTGGGAACCATTTTATGCACCACAACTTCCCATTTGCTAGCCTAGAAAACTGAGTCAGCATCCGTTTATAATGAGTGAGGTGTTGAACTCAGGAAGGGGCTAAAGTATTAGTGTTATACATTGCATAGCTTTTGGGAGAAAGTTTCTCAAGAAAAGGAAAAAGAGAGGAAAAAATATTGTGTGAAATTGTAGTGTGGAGCGCTATGCATTATTACCGTTATTACTATTTCTGTTAACATTTCTTACCTAGCCCTCACTTTGCGTCGTGTAGGTAATCCTTCAGTGTATAGAATGTATTGCTTAATAGGTACTTCTTAACTGCCTTTTTAAATATGTTTGTTTTAGCAGTGTATTTAATCTCTTTTGGCAATTTATTGTACAGTTTTACTCCTTATAGAAAATGCTGCTTTGACTTTTATGTTTATCCTTTCTTGGTAAATAAGTTCGGTGTATATGTTGTTCCATTGTCGTGAATAGAGCTGTTTGTTTAGTGATTATGAATGTTGTTTTTAATGTGTATAACTGATTGGTAAATGTGATGTATATTTTAGTACGCTCTATCTTACCTTTGTTTTAAAATTTCTTCTATCTATTTGTGCCTTGTTCTATAGTATGTCTCCAACCCTTATGATCAAAGCTATACAGCAGAAAATCCTAGGTTAAATACGTTTTGGAGAAGGAACTAATATTTAGTTTCTTATTGACATGACTTACCCCTCAAAGTAATAAATTAAGCTCATAGTATATGTCCAAAGTGATGAACGCGAGTCTCGGTGCATGCGTTACAGTGTTGCGTAAATTATTCACTCTATCTCAACTATTCTTGTTGTCTAGAGTGCAGTGAGACAGACGATCTGCGCGGCACCAACTACTTTCTCCTTCAATTTTTGCTGGAATTGAATAAACCGACTTCATCTAACACCCAGGAAAAATACCATAGAACTGAGACTTTGTGATCTCGCTGACCATGGGATTGGACCTCTCCACCCACCCAATCCACTGGTGAGGTTATCTGTACTTCCAGCGCTCAGGGACATGCTTATCCAAGTGGGATGGTGCTCTGTTATACTGAAACCACATCCTCTGGAGTTAACTAAAGGTACAGTCCTCAGAAACTTTGGCAACGCGTCTTGAATGAATATGAAGCATCGTGAACAATTCATGTGATGTGGCGGTGAATAAGACCCTGTTACATGAACAAAGCATAGGATTTGTCGATCTGGAAACAGCATTCGTCAATTTAAAATTGTGCGAGCTGTTTGAAATTCTCAGGAAAATAGGCAGTAGCTATGGGTAAAGTCAGGTAATATCCAATATGTACAAGAAAAGGGAACAGTAAGAATGGGTCAGCAGATCAGAAGCACTCAGATGAAAAGCTGCGTAAGGCAGAGTTGCTGTCTTATCCGACTAGTGTTCAACCTGCACCCCGAAGAAGCAATGGCGGAAGTAAAGACCTGTTGTAGCAAACGAATTGAAGGAATTCTGCCACCTTGGAAGCAAAGGAATAGACCACTGATGGAGCAAGGAGGACGTAAGAAGCATACAATCTACGGCGGAAAGAGCTAAAACAAGTGTACCGATATCACACATAGGCCTTAATTTGAGCAAGACATTTGTGACAATCCGTCTGGAGCACAGCACTGAATGGAAAAGAATCAAGAACAGTGGAGAAACAGGAAAAGAAGAGAAAGGAAGTGTTTGGGGTGTGGTGCTACAGATATATGCTGGATATTACGTTGTCTCATAAAATAAGAAACGAGATGGCTCTATGCAGAGTCAGCGAGAAAAGCTATGTGTGGAAAACACTGACAAGAAGAAGGGACAGGTTGACAGCACTTGTGTTCCGACACTAGCGAATAACTACAGTGGAACTGAAGGAAGCCGTAGAGGACAAAAACGTTAGGGAAAGACAGAGGTCGAAAAATAACCAACAAATAACTGGAGCCGTAGGGTGAGGGTGTTATTCTGACATAACAGGTGGTCACAGGAGAGGAAGTCGTGGCTGGCCAGTTCAAAGCAGTCGGGAGACCACTGACAAAAAAATGAAACTATGATAATCAGCGTACAACAGCGCGAGTGTAGCAGCCTCATGTCCTCGCAACGGCGGGGTTGACTTCATAAGGCAGGCGATTATTCAAAGCTTAGTTCGGGCATGATGAGCTTGGTTTCTCGCGTTACACTGAGGTGACGAAAGTCGTGGGGTAGCGGTATGCACGTGTACAGACGGCTGTAGTATCGGGTACACGAGGTATAAAAGGGCAGTGCATTGGTGGGGCTGTCATTTCTACGCAGGAGGTTCATGCGAAAAGCTTTCCGACGTGGTTATGGTCGCACGACGAGAATTAACAAACTCTGAACGCGGAATGATAGCTGGAGCTAGAAGCATGGACATTCCATTCGCGAATCGTTAGGGAATTTAGTATTCCGAGATCCACAGTGTCAACAGTGTGCCGTGAACCCCACAAGTCCGCCATTAAATTACCTCTCGCCACTGACAACGCAGTGGCCTTCAGTTAACGACCGAGAGCTGCGACGTTTGCGTAGAGCTGTCAGTGTTACCAGACAAGCAACACTGCGTGAAATAACTACAGAAATAAATGTGGGACGTGCGACGAACGTGTCCGTTACGACAGTGCGGCGAAATTTGTCGTTCATAGAATATGGCGGCAGACGAGCGACGCGAGTGCCTTCGCTGACAGCACGACATGCCTGTAGCACCTCTCATGGGCTCGTGACCGTATCGGTTGGACACTAGAAGACTGGATAACCCCAGTTGTCCTCGATGGTGAGTGTTCATCGGAGGTGAGGGTATCATCTGGAGTGCCCCAGGGAAGTGTGGTAGGTCCGCTGTTGTTTTCAATCTACATAAATGATCTTTTGGATAGGGTGGATAGCAATGTGCGGCTGTTTGCTGATGATGCTGTGGTGTACGGGAAGTTGAGTGACTGTAGGAGGATACAAGATGACTTGTACAGGATTTGTGATTGGTGTAAAGAATGGCAGCTAACTCTAAATATAGATAAATGTAAATTAATGCAGATGAATAGGAAAAAGAATCGTGTAATGTTTGAATACTCCATTAGTAGTGTAGCGCTTGACACAGTCACGTCGATTAAATATTTGGGAGTAACATTGCAGAGCGATATGAAGTGGGACAAGCATGTAATGGCAGTTGTGGGGAAGGCGGATAGTCGCCTTCGGTTCATTTTGGGAAGATGTGGTTCATCTGTAAAGGAGACTGCTTATAAAACACTAATACGACCTATTCTTTAGTACTTCTCGAGCGTTTGGGATCCCTATCAGGTCGGATTGAGGGAGGACATAGAAGCAATTCAGAGGCGGGCTGCTAGATTTGTTACTGGTAGGTTTGATCATCACGCGAGTGTTACGGAAATGCTTCAGCAACTCGGGTGGGAGTCTCTAGAGGAAAGGAGGCGTTCTTTTCGTGAATCGCTACTGAGGAAATTTAGAGATCCGGCATTTGAGGCTCACTGCAGTACAATTTTACTGCCACCAACTTACATTTCGCGGAAAGACCACAAAGATAAGATAAGAGAGATTAGGGCTCGTACAGAGGCATATAGGCAGTCATTTTTCCCTCGTTCTGTTTGGGAGTGGAACAGGGAGAGAAGATACTAGTTGTCGTACGAGGTACCCTCCGCCACGCACCGTATGGTGGATTGCGGAGTATGTATGTAGATTTAGATGTAGACTGTAACCCGCTCGGATGAGTCCCGATTTCAGTTGGTAACAGTTGACAGTACAGTTCAAGTGTGGCGCATACCCCACAAAGCCACTGGCCCGAGTTGTTCACAACGCACAGTGCAAGCTGGTGCTGCGTCCATAATGGTGTGGGCTGTGTTTACATGGAATGGACTGGATCTTATGGATGTTCGGCTACTTGCAGTCATTCATGGACGTCACTTTCCCAGACAACTATGGAAATTTACGGATGAATATGCGCCACTCACTGGGCCACAGTCGTTCGTCACTGGTTTGAAGAAAATTCTGGACAGTTAGAGCTAACTGGTCTCCCCCCCCCCCCCCCCCCCCAGATTGCCTGACGTGAATCCCATCAAATATTCGTGGAAGGTAATCTAGAGATCAGTTTGTGCACAAAATCCTGGACTGGCAACACTTTCGCAAAAGGGCTGCTATAGAGGCAGCATGGCTGAGTATTTCTGCAGGGGACTTCCAGCAGTCGTTGAATCCACGCCGTGTCGAGTTGCTGCACTGCGCGGAGCAAAAGGAGTTCGGACAAGATATTAGGAGGTAGCGCGTGACTTTCTGTCACCTCATTGTTTGTTGAACGGTAGAGGCGATTACTTGGCAGGAACTGGCAGTTATTCGTGATGTCCCGCCCAACTGATCCGCTGCCTTTTGTCTAACCACAATACACCGCTGGTCATTTCGAGTTTACCATTCCTACGTACTTTTGTGACTCGATAAAATTTCTGGCGGACGACAATAACTCTAATGAACTGCCTCTTAGCCGAGGGACTGGTGATCTCGCTATTAAAATTGCAACTACATGAAGACAGCATGAGATAAAAGTCAGATCGGCATGAAGCGTACCACATGCTTAGATCTGCAAATGACAAGCGTTTCAGTGTGACCAACAAGGCAGACAGGAGGAGAAACATCTACATTCTTGATATGAGGAAAGGCTACGCAGACGATTTCTCACTCACGAGGAACACCTTGACAGCGAGGTCGCAAGTTCAATCTTTAGCAAGCCTAATTTGAAAGTGTGCAGTAAGCAGCTACGACGGGCAAAATATTAGCTGCTAATGACTCGCCGTGTGCATCAGGAGGGCGACAGAAATTGTGTCATGCAGGTGCAGAGATCAACCTCCTATGAGATGTACCGGGTGATCAAAAAGTCAGTATAAATTTGAAAACTGAATAAATCACGGAATAATGTAGATAGAGAGGTACAAATTGACACACATGCACATCTGAGTCTACCAACAACTTCAGTTTCTTTTCCTGTAGTAAGCCTAACAAGCAGCATTCCATTTCTGCATATGTCTGTGCAGTGTAACGTTCTACAGGGAATGCTTTCTGGTGAGTGATGCATTCTCATTTGTGTTTAATAGTTGCTCTTTCAGTTGCTGTTTTCCTTGTTTCCTGCTCCTGCATTTCCATGCCTTATGATCGACTTGACTACATTCGTAGCACTCTGAATGCTGACATTGCTTTTGCAGATAACCCTTATGTCCACATCTGTAACACTTCACTTTGGAGCAAAAACTCAACAATCATTATGCCCTTTTGTACCAATATCAATTTCTTCAAACTGTGTGTCAATTGTAATGACTGCAGCCAGATCAAATGGATTCTCACCACACCTCGGCGTTTCAACTGTGGCTTTCACATCTTCAGCTTGGTGCATTTCTGCAATGACAGCAGGCTGGAAGGTGTTATTCAGTAAGATTTGTGTGTTGGTGCGGCATCTTGCAGAGCTGTAGGAGTGACATTATGTTCCTTTCACTGTGATGTCGTCTTACTGAATTGGCAATTTGGACATCTCACTCAAACGATGTGTGGCTATGGCCTCTGTTGTACACCAGAATATTTCATTACCAGCTCTCCTGCCTGTTTCTGATACCAGTTGCAACATGACACTCTAATCTGTCTTGGTATGGCTCAGCACTGGCTGCGGAAAACTTCAAAATTTTTTACAGTCACCCAGTTTATCTCTGTGCCACAACAGTGTAAAATCTTACACTGACAAATGACTCTGCATTCTGGGTGCCTCACTTTGTCAGGCACTGTGGTAATGTTTACTTATGCTCTAAGAACACTAGTTATTTGAAATCTTTATTTTACTTCAAATTCATCACAGTTGCCATAATAGTGATTTCTTCATAGTGATTAGTTTCGGACAATCATGGCCATTTTCAAACTATGCCTTAGACATAACCATAATCATACAGTTCCCACCAATGTACATGTGAGTAACCAAATATCCATTATGCCTCACCATTAACCATTACACAGATAACCTTGTATGAGCATACAATGTGAATTCTTTCCAATCAAACACAGCAAATTTTGGTTCTAGAGGCAGAGTTTGCTGCGTTCGATTGGAAAAAATTCACATTGTATGCTCATACAAGGTTTAACATTTTCTATGTGTGTACTGGTTAATAGTGAAGAATAATGCATATGTCATTACTTACACATACATTGATGGCACCTGTATGGTTACACTTATGTGTAAGGTCATGGTTTGAAAATGGATGTGACAGTCCAAAATTAGTCACCACAAAGAAATGACTACTGTTCCAACTGTGATGGATACTGAAGGAAAATAAATATTTTAATAACCCACAGTGGCCCATCAGTATGATGGAAATTCATAAACTTTTATTTGGTTTTGTGTCTACCATTTAATGTTTGATTATCCTTGGAAGAGAATTTTTCCAACAGTCATGACACACAGAGCAGAAAGGGTCCAATCTTTGTTGAAGGAAGGAAAAGGAAGGAAGATTAGTGTTCAATGTCTGTCAGTAACAAAATCGTTAGACACAGAGTGCAAGCTAAAATTAGGGAAGGCCATGTCGTTTTGAAGGGAACCATTCCCGCATTTACCTTAAGCAATTTAGGGAAACTATCAAAAACCTTCATGTGGATGACAAGACAGATATTTGAACTGCTGTCCATCTGAATGAGAGTCCAACATTTTAATCACTCTGCCACATCACTTCGTGAGAAAAGGAAAATAACACAGTTAAATGTCACCAAATGTATATTGCTCTTAGAGAACATTATCCCTTCACTCTAAGGCATCGTAGGGACAAGTTTTTATCTTTTGTCTCATGTGTGAGTCTCCCAGATATGAAGTGTGCTGCTTTTTTTGTCTATCACCATTTTCATTGTACTACTCTTCTGCAACCTAGTGAGAAGTAGTAAATACAAAAATCAGTTCTTAAAAAACTAGGAGTACAAATGTAATGACAGAGAGAGAGAGAACACACCGACGCTAATGGAGGAACTGAAAGTCCTGGTGTGGAGAAAATATTTAAATACATGTTTCCAAGAGACTTATTTTCACCCTGCCAAAACTGACAGTTTTATGTACACACCATATTTGTCACTTAACAAAGCACTCAAGAGCAAGGAATTTGAAGACTTTATATCATGTAGTTGCCCCTGCTGTTCCTCATTGTAAGAGACTTCAGTGCACTCACTGTGCAATGGGTGTCATACTCCAAGGTTTGATTAACTGAAATTATCTAATTAACAATGGACTTAACATGTGTTGAGTTACATCTGCATATGTACCTGACAGGTAAGTGTACTGTACATGGTGGATGGTACATTGTCTACTAGAATTATCTCCACGCTATTCCATTCATTGACATTATGTGAAAAGATCTACTGTCTGTTACCCTCTGTATAAGACCAAATTCAGATGTTCCTATTTTTTATCTTGATGGTCATTACGTTAGCTGTGCATGGACTTCTCCCATGGAACTTAGTTGAGCATTTCTGTAATGCTTTCATTCTGACTAAATAAACCTGTGACAAAGTGTCTCTCTCTTCCCTGAACCTTCACTACTTTAACCCATAATCTACTTGGTGTGGATTAAATACTACACTACTGGCCATTAAAATTGCTACACCAAGAAGAAATGCAGATGGTAAACAGGTATTCATTGGACAAATATATTATACTAGAACTGACATGTGACTACATTTTCACGCAATTTGGGTGCATAGATCCTGAGCAATCAATACCCAGAACAAGCAACTCTGGCCGTAATAACGACCTTGATACGCCTGGGCATTGAGTCAAACAGAGCTTGGATGGCGTGTACAGGTACAGCTGCCCATACAGCTTCAACAAGATACCACAGTTCATCAAGAGTAGTGACTGGCGTATTGTGACGAGCCAGTTGCTCGGCCACCATTGACCAGACATTTTCAATTGGTGAGAGATCTGGAGAATGTGTTGGCCAGGGCAGCAGTCGAACATTTTCTGTATCCAGAAAGGCCCGTACAGGACCTGCAACATGCGGTCGTGCATTATCCTGCTGAAATGTAGGGTTTTGCAGGGATCGAATGAAGGGTAGAGCCATGGGTCGTAACACTTCTGAAATGTAACGTCCACTGTGCAAAGTGATGTCAATGCGAACAAGAGTTGAGCGAGACGTGTAACCAATGGCACCCCATACCATCACACCGGGTGATACGCCAGTATGGCGATGACGAATACATGCTTCCAATGTACGTTCACCGCAATGTCACCAAACACGGATGTGACCATCATGATGCTGTAAACAGAACCTGGATTCATCCGAAAAAATGGCATTCTGGGATTCGTGCACCCAGGTTCGTCGTTGAGCATACCATCGCAGGCGCTCCTGTCTCTGATGCAGCGTCAAGGGTAACCGTAGCCATGGTCTCTGAGCTGATAGTCCATGGAGTCGCAAACGTCAAAATGTTTGTGCAGATGGTTGTTGTCTTGCAAACGTCCCCATCTGTTGACTCAGGGATTGAGACGTGACTGCACGATCCGTTACAGCCATGTGGATAAGCTGCCTGTCATCTCGACTGCTAGTGATACGAGGCCATTGGGATCCAGCACGGCGTTCTGTATTACCCTCCTGGACCCACTGATTCCATATTCTGTTAAGTCATTGGATCTTGACCAACACGAGCAGCAATGTCGCGATACGATAAACCGCAATCGCTATAGGCTACAATCTGACCTTTATTAAAGTCAGAAACGTGTTGGTACGCATTTCTCCTCCTTACACGATGCATCACAACAACGTTTCACCAGGCAACACCGGTCAACTGTTGTTTGTGTATGAGAAATCGGTTGGAAACTTTCCTCATGTCAGCACGTTGTAGGTGTCGCCACCAGCGCCAACCTTGTGTGAATGCTCTGAGAAGCTAATCATTTGCATATAACAGCATCTTCTTCCTGTCGGTTAAACTTCGCGTCTGTAGCACATCATATTCGTGGTGTAGCAATTTTAATGGCCAGTAGTGTAATAGGCAATACCCGAGGGTGGATTGAATGAGGTCGTTGCAAATGATGCCTTTCTCAGCTGAATTATTCTTCGTTATGATTCATCTGAAAAATCAAAGTCTCGCATGTGTCTTCCCAACATTTAGATTTACACATTATTCCACATTAAATATCTTGTGACCAATCTTTCTTGTTATGTGATTGTTCTTATTGATTCTAGACATATAAGAAATATTCAAGTTATTGACAATGTTATTAGGTACTAAAATGTGTTCCATGTAACAGCGAGTGGCACAGGAAAAGAAATGACTAGTAGTGAGATACAGGGTACCCTTTGCCATGCACCATATGGTGGCTTGTGGAGTATTTATGTAGATGCAGATGACTGCACAATAAGGGCTAATGTTCTTTTTGAGACTGCTCAGCAGGCAGCTGTTTTACCTCCACGAGTGTAGACAAGCAAACTTTTAGTGATGGTAGATAATCTGTTTGTAAGTCAAATGAAGTTAAAGTGATCAGAAACAGTCATAGCCCTAAGGGAAAATGAAGATTTTCCTATTCCAAAAACAGTTCTGTAAACAGCAGGTCAGTTTTGCCATATCATAAAGTCTGCATTTCTTTATTTAAGCAGTTATATTTTCATTCTCTAAATACTTCATCTTTTTTACATTTTTAAACTGTACTAAGAAGCAGCCTAAATATGCAAAGGCAGAATAATTTTGCATACTTCTTAGTTCTAAATATAGTTCTAAGTGGTGTACCTAGATCTGTTTTTAATTAATTTATTTATTAATTTTGAAATGTTTGTGCAACTATATTCATATACCATAACTGTTAAGGGTGTTTGGAATAGAACAAATATGAGCTTGATCGTAATCAAACATCATGGTCTTGGGTTTTGGTGATAAATTATAGGTCACTGTGAAGTTGTTCTGCCTGCCTCTGATTTCCGTTTTCTTAAACACATTTTATGTTTTTATAGGACACTGTGTTACCTGAGGCCATCCATTTTTGGGAGACAGCCCTAATGGTCCGAAAGACTGAAAATGTAATAAGACTAAACAGGTGAGTGTTTTACAGTATTTAGAGTGTATAACAAATATTTAGACTTCTCTTTTGCTGCAGTTTCCAAAACAATAACAAAAAGTTAATATTTTAACAGTAATTTATGTTTCCACTGTTCCTATTGTGTTCCTCAGTCTGGCAGGGAATAAATAATGTAGCAGGTCAAGGTTGTCGGGTGTCACAGTAGTTTCCTTACCTTAATCCCACTGTGAGAGCCAACCAAAAAAGATTTGATGAAAACAATGTTCTGCCATTTCCTCAGAAAGAGTATGTGGATTCAAAATGCTCTGCATGTAGCTTTGTTTCTCAATAGGAGAAAAATAAGTCACATGAGAAAATAACAGACTCATGTGGAGTGTACGACATTCGCGTCGAGTGTTCTCATGATAGATAACATCAGAGCATATCATGTCATTTGCATGAAGCAAACAGTTGGCACTGTATTGCACATTGTATGTTTTGAAACAAGGTACTCAAAATATAAGTTCACTAATGTTCGTGCAAATTGCAACTCGTAGAAAGCCAGGCTCAAATGAATCCAAATCTGGAGGATGTGTAGAATAGTACACCAGTAATAAGTGAATAAGATTACAGAAAGATGGCTAACATTTCAGTCCAGCAGCACTGCCTCTTTTTTGTCCAGAGAGGTCAGTGTTACATTAAGTTCATAGAGTGAAGATGGACAAATTAGTGCATGAAGGCAAGTCCAAGTATTACATGTCACAGTCAAAGGTTGACAGTGGCACACAAGTTGTTGGGCTGGTTTCTAAATGGCTCAAGCTGCAATGAATGAAGCTTTCCTTCAGTTATGGTTGCATACAAGCTAGATGCTATTGTGGTGACTATGTCCTGGCAGCCTGCATCTTCATTGTGGCTTAATAGGCAAACATCAAGAGAGATGGTTTGGGCACCATTGGGTACCTTTGTAAGCTCAATTGCTGCATATGTTGGGGGGGGAGATGCACTGAAATCTGCATAGTAGCTGCTGCTACATGAGGAAAATTTTAGAGCCTGGGGCACTATACCCTTCAGGCAGTTTCACATATCATACTTCAACAGGAAAAGTACCAGCCACACGTAGTAAAATAAGTGTAAGCCTTGTGGTGTTCATAGAAGTAAATTCCTTGCATATTCCATCTGAAACGAGCCCATTCAAGGGGCTGCATGGAGATACAAAAGCACCCATCACCATACACTTCTTACCGTACCTCTAGGGCGATTCTTACAGCTCAGAAGAGTATGTAACAGAGAACAGTAAATTTGTCTTTTGTACTCCAGTGAGACTGAATAACTTGTGGCATCCTGTCAAAGATGATCTTAGTCTCAGGAAAAAGGCATTTATGAAAGTTAGTGCCAGTGAGAGACATTATGTATTCCCCATGGGTGCCCCATGGCTCAAAACTATTTTGATAATCACTTGTCACACTCTGGGTAAATGAATAAATATGTTTACCGAGTGAGGTGGCACAGTGGTTAGCACTCTGTACTTGCATTTGGGAGGACAATGGTTCAATCCCACATCTAGCCATCCTGATTAATATTTTATATGATTTCCCTAAATTGTTCCGGGCTAATACCAGGATGATTCCATTGAAAAGGCACGGCCGACTTCCTTCCCCGTCCTTCCCTAATCCAATGAGACCGATGACCTTGCTGTTTGGTCTCCTCCCCCAACAACAACCCAACCAACAACCCAATAAATATACATTAGTCATACATTGCTTAGTGTAGAGTATTATATTACATGTCAAAAGATTTTGGACATAATTATTTACTTCTGGCATTGACCTGTAAAGGAAATGGTACATATTTGCGTAATGGACAATCTTGTCAATGGTTTTTTGGATTCTAGTCTGGAGCCCTTGCATTCTACCACCAAAAATTATGAACTGTGTCCATCTAACAGCAAAGTGAAGCAATTTTTGCCTTGGATACTGGCTGCAGGTGTATGTGGCAGCAGGGTAAATGATTCTGCACTCTCTTGGAAACCCTCCTTCAGTGCTCTCAAAGCTCTACCTGACATCTGGCTGAGAATAACACTCACATTTATGACTTTCAGAAGTAATTCTGTAAGAAAAATATCACAGAATAGATATTGACAATTAGGCTTGGCAGCAGTCTTACACCAGCGAGGCTGGAGACCTGATGAAACATTGTGGAAATGTTATAATGCAGTCTGGTAGCAGACCTGAGAGCTATATTTTAAATGTTATATTTTCTCGTGTCCTGTTCTCTGTGGGGAGAATGGGAAGAAAACGTTAACATCAGCATTTTGAGGCACTTCTGTTGTTTTTATATTTGTCACTCTGTGTTAAAATCAAGTGAACTGAGAGGAAAGTTTCATTATTGAGAAACTATAACAGATTTGCAAATAGTAGTCTTTCAGGTGAATTATGTATCTTTCAAACTATATCTTGCTCTGTTTACAGTGTGTAGAGGAGGAACAACAAAATCAGCATCCTCTTATATTTTCTTGCAATTAGAGATTCAATGTAGGCTGCTTTCCAGAAATCCCCGTGCACGTACTGATGAATGTAGATTTTGGTGTAATTGTGTCAATCTCTAAGGCTACATTACATACATAAAGAAACGTCACTAGAAGTGCCATTGTAGTTGGTGTGGTTATTTAGAAATAGCTCATGTACTGGTTGTAAGAAAATTCTCACAGAATGTAGGAGTAAAGACCTAGCAAAGTCTTCATTACCGTTTGTGTCCTCCTCTCGATGACTCGGTGCTCTTCCCCCTACTTTATTATTTAGATAGGAAGGCTTTATTTATTATTACGCATTAATTAATGGCTTATTACAATTTGTTCCTGCAATATTAAACACTTATTTTTAATTTTAATTAATGACTGTTTTAAATTTTCTATAGAAACTTTTTTTAACAGGAAATGTGAAAATAATCAAGTTTTTTATCGCAAAAGAGACCCACATCCATACTGCAAAAACTCTTGTGAAGCCAAAACAATGTGTGGAGAAGTTGTTGTACCTGAAGAACATCTTGAGGTAAGTGTTCCTTGTAAGAGCATTTGGTTAATGACGTGTAACTTGTAATTTATAGTATAAGCATTGTGTTTTCATTGAGATATTAGCACTTAAAATTATAAACTTGTGAAAGATAGAGTACATCTGCGGTGAAACATCATTGCATGCTATCATAATCAAAATAATTATTTTCTTTCCCCATCAGGCTTGTCGTACATGCAATGCTACAGGACAAGATTGTAAAGTGACTGGCAATGGCACAGCTGCTGTTCCAGGCCCAGGCATATCAGGGGCAGACTTTGTGTTTTATGTGTCTGCGATGGAGACGACAAGGTGCCACAAGGGTATGACTGTTGCATATGCTGCTCACTGTCAGCAGGAAGCTGCACTTGACAGGTGAGACACTCACCATCAATTGGTTTATTTTTTGTAGATTCATTGGAATACGTCTGTTATTTAACAGACTTTTAAAGTGATGACTATCACTTGACTATTCTAACAATCTTTTCTCTAAAAGTCATATTTAAATGAAACTTTGATTCAACTTTGCTAAGTGCCAACTACAGTTCACAGAAGAAAGGAAACAAAAAAAGACAACTTGTTCATTGTAATTACTTGAGGTGGCGTAAGCAGTGTTTTCCCACCAACATGGTAATCTAATATCAACAGCATGTATTTTCGGTGAAAATTACTATTTCTTTTTTCAGACCAATTGCAGGCCATGCAAATCTGTGTCCCAGTAGCATCAGCACAAAACCACAAGAACTAGAAATTCTTCTGTCTACAGTGAAGCACGAAATCCTTCATGCACTGGGTTTCTCTGTCAGTTTGTATGCATTTTACCGCGATGATGATGGCAACCCGCTAACTCCGAGACTGGAATCTGGCAAACCACTGCTCAACGAGAAGTGAGTGAGTCACGTTATATTATTAATAATTGTTATATCTTGATGTTAGCAGTGCTCAGGTTTTCTACTGGTGGTTTACCTTTACTGCATGAAAGTTTGACATACTTCATAATTTGTGAGTCTTGATAATATGAATATTACACTACATTTAGTATTTGATTTGAACTGGTTCACTCTGAGGGAACGATGACACTAACATGTGCAGTTACAATTTATTTTCTATCTCTTTTGATGGCCTTCATTGGTTTTCTTCTTGTAAAATTTTTATTAATAATTTTTACAGCTTGTAGGTCTTAAAAGTATCAGCTACTTAGCAGTTTCTCACGCCAATGTTGCTTGTAATTGTAGTAGTTCCAATCCTACAGGCAGAATTTGCAATAGCCTTTAGACATTAAGGAAAATGAGCTCGTCCAGACAGACCAAATTCTGCTGTGGATTGGTATTGCCCCAGATACTCATTGGGAAAGGGAGAGGAGGACACTCATTCTTGACAGTATATTTTTGATAAACAAGAGTGTTTGTGTATCATGTGGTACAGTTTTTGCATTTTGTTTTCAGAATGTGTCAGAAAAAAACTGCATAACACCCCAGTGAATTACTGCAGTGATAAAGTGTGAAAATGGTTTGTAGTTAACAAGTAACTGTAGATATTAAGTTTTATGAATTTAAAGAAATGCAGAAATTTAATAGAAAGTGACATTTTGACTTTAATTTCGAAAATTCCATTTTGTAGATCTTGATGATGTTGAAACTACAATTTTAATGCTTGCAGTGGTATTCAAGTAAGTTGCTGCATTGAAATGCCATTAAAACTGTTTTGTACTTTCAGGTTACAGGCAAGACAATGGAGTGACAGAGTAATTCGCAATATCACCCGAGAGGATTGGCTTGTGCATGGTGGTAGAGTGAAGCGTGAGTTGCAGGTTATGGTAACACCCAGAGTTGCCAAAGAAGTTCGGTTGCATTTTGGCTGTGATGATTTAGAAGGTGCAGAACTGGAGGACCAGGGTGAAGAAGGTACTGCACTCACACATTGGGAGAAGAGACTGTTTGAGGTATATGATTTACAATAATTTCATTGGAGGATTCTTATGTGTGCTGTTGTTATAAAGCTGCTTTTGTAATAGATATATGGGAAATTCCCCTCCACCCTCCATGTTTTTCTGGCCTTTTTGGTCCCATTTGGGGTGTGTCCTCCCCTTCTAAATTTTCTCTCTGTAGTGTGAGCTAACTGGGGAAGAACATCTCACTTAACATCTTTGGCACAAGGCCTTACCGCCTCTTCCATCTTTTCCTAGACACCGTTGTCCTTTAATGCTAGATAGCATGGGAACCAGTCTGTATGGTGGGGTTGGTATACCCTCTTGGTTGAGTCCCCTAAAAACACGAGGTTCACACTTCTGATACCTGAGCAAATACTTTCCTTGTATGTATTTGGGAGTGGTTGCTTGTCATTCGGGAGCATTGGAACTCCTGACAGTGGCCACCGAACCAGACAGCCCTTGCTTTTGCTGGGTGCCACTCATGGGTAGAGACCCTAACTGGAGTGGGTGATGTCAGGGCAGATGTTTTGCACATAAAGCATATGAAGCTTCAAAAAAACTGGCCCTTTCCATCTCTTTAGTTGGTAATGGATCATTTAATTGTGCTTCATATGACCTTGTGGCCTCCCCTTCTCTGGCTGTACCCTGGGAGGAGCACAAATTCTTTTCCCCATTACCTGGTCTGCCCCAGGACTGATGTGGACACATTCAGTGCCACAGCCGTTATTTTTCATGGAAACTATTTAAGACAAATTTGGTGAAGTGTAATATGTGGTTGGGATCACTATTGATTAAAACTACTTTTGCCACCCAGTCTGCAGCCATTCGTGCCTGTGACCGTCATGGCGACATCCCAGTGTCCATTACTCCACACCAGTATTTGAATATGATTCAGGGAGTCATTTTTCATAGAGTGGTTCAGGAAGTCATTTTTCAAAGAGACCTCATCCTTCAAACTGATGAGGAACTCTGGGCCAATCTTGAAGGATGGGGCATTCATTTTGATCTACATGTTGAGAAAGGCTGTAAGGATAATTGCATTGATACCAGCACCTTTATTCTGGCATTTGAGGGCAATATCCTCCTGGAAAAGGTCAAAGTTATGAGTTATCAGTGTGATCTGAAGCTGTACATACTGATGCCCATGAGATGTTTTCGCTGTGTGTGTTTTGACACGTCTTTCCGCTGTACAATGGACCCTCTAGGCGGTGAATGTGGACACGGAATCCATGAGGGGAGTCCCTGCATTCTGTCTCCCATGTGTGTTAATTGTCGTGAGTAACTTACCCGTCTTTTTTGCATCCTTAATAACTTTGTGATAGATTTTACTGTACTTTGTGGTTTTTTTTTTTTTTTTTTTTTTTTTTTTTTTTTTTTTTTTTTTTTTTTTTTTTTTTTTTGTATGAGTAGAGAAATATTTCTTTGTTATGAATATTTTTATACCAGCTGTAATCCAAATTTTGTTTCCAGTTGGTTTTAATCTGCAGTGCTTAAGTTGGAAGGCCATTTCAAAATAATAATTACATGTTCCATGAAAGCTATTGAACATTCTGTTTACATCTGTTTCATTGAACACTTCGTCTTGTATTTCCCATCATAACAAGAAGCAGAAGCCTGTTACATTACCATCACTGGGATGCCTGCACTCCGTCATTTTGATGAGTGGCCCTTCTTCTGAACATAATTTCAAGGTTACCAGCAGAACCTCATGTCTGTACCCGTTATTGCCTCTTGCAGTTTTACAGTTCATAGAGATTTCTGTTATTCTGTTTACTATGAGTATTAAATTGGAACTCCCTGTCATATAGTAATTCATCTCTGCAACTTGAGGATTTCAAAAAATCAATGTTAAAGTCAGCAAAAGTGGTCTTCTTTCCCTTTAAAGTCTCTACCAGAGGTCTGTATAATGTGCAGTTACCAACTAAATGTAAACTCCATTCACAGGCCCCAGTAGCTTCATCAGTATTGACCGATGACCGTGTCATCCTTCATCAATGGTGTAATTGCATGTGGCATGGAGGGGCTTGGCACACTGCTTTCTCGCCCATTGCCAGTTTTCGTGATATAGATCTGCTTCTGCTCAGTCAAGTAGCTCCTCAGTTGGCATCGTGAAGCTGAGCGCACCCTATACCAATCCTCCCACCAAGGAAACATCTGTGACAGTACCAGAAATCAAACCCCGGCCTTCTGCATGGAAGTCAACTGCAATGATTGTACAGCTACTGAAACAATAATCGAGTGTATGTCTATAAGAAACAGTATGCAAACTGAACTACATAGGAGAAAACTGGGGATTTTTACTGTTTCTATTGACTTTTTTTCTAGTCAGTGCTCTGTTATGCAGATAACATCAGCATTTAGGTCAGAACCTAGTATTATTTCTAATTCTTGTCAATTGTTTGACAGAGACTGCACATTACAAAGCATTATTTGAAGCAGAAGAAAGTTTTAGTTTTGCGTACTGTTGCTACTACTTTGTTATTTCTGATCAACAACTTACCTCAAGAAAGGTCCTGCCTCTGATGATTAGTTTTGATAGATTTTAGTAACTGAGGATTTAGTAATTGTTCACTTCTTCTCTTAAGTATGTCTTTTCTTTTACTCCTCTACTTTTGTTCCCCTGATTATCATTTTAAGTAATTTTTCTGTAATATTTCAACAGAATGAAGCAATGACTGGTACACATACACAGAATCCTGTGTATTCTCGCATCACTCTGGCACTGATGGAAGATACAGGTTGGTACCGAGCTAACTACAGTGTGGCACAGCTATTAAACTGGGGTCGAGGATTTGGCTGTGAATTTGCTCTTGAGAGCTGCAAGGAATGGATGGACAAGAGGTCTGCAAGGTCAGTCTGAATTATATAACAGCTTCTACTCCTGTGTCCCATTCTAAACAATTTCAGTTGGCTTATGATTCATATATCTTTGTAACCATAGCCTTCATCATAATTCTAATTGCTTTGCATCTCATTCAGGTCCACCAAATAATATCAGTTCATATTCTTGTTTAAATCCTTCTTTGCTTCCAGCCCATTGCTTTTGTCACAAATATGTAGCCCCTGTGAAAAATCTATAAGACCAATGCTAAAAATTCCCCAATTTTACATTTCTTTCTAGGAACATTTACCTCAATTTTAAATTCTTACTTGACATCTTCCTTGACTTTGCCCTGTTTTCTTCCTGTGGTCATTTGATGTGACTGAACAAATTATAAGTGGCTCAAAAGACAAGTGGTTCACACCACAGGTGGTGGTGGAATTAAGGGAATATTTTAAGCCAGTGTGGAGATGGAAGACGTGAGAGAGGATTGCTTGCCAACACAACTTGCAACATTTAGCTTCACTGTGCAGTTATGATACAGGTTGCAGCGGTAATGGAAAAACAAGACAGTTGAAGCGAAACATTCTGGACCGAGCCAATACGTGACGAAGAGGCCCAGCCACCACCTTTTGTTGTGCCAGTCTCATCTTTTTGCATGTATTTCTGATGTACCGTATTCAGCAACAATATCAACCGTCAACCTTTTAAATTCGAACACTTAGTCTCGAAGAATATGCTCGGTCATAATCAAGGAAATGTCACCCATTTTTGGCTAGTGAACTGCTATTAGCTGGTGACTTGTTAAAGTCTCCCAATAGTCAGCACAGCCAGCACATCACACTAACACTCACAAAATGAGTTCGCCTACTGGATGTGTGAAGAGGGGGAGTGGCCCTTCTGTGAAGGAAATGCAAGTAGGGATGAAAGCATTCTGTGAAATGCTGGAAATATATTTCTTGTGCAGATGATGTTCTGTGACAGAGATGTCACATGTAAATAGAACAAGGATTTTGCGATTGCGCATTTTAGAGACTTTTGTGTTCAAATCTGACATGATACAGTTCCAACGCCTACATAAACTACTCATATATGTACTTTGCACCACACACTGTAGATTGTAAAGATTAGCAGCGGTGATAGAGGGCATGAAGTGAAACTGTAGTGCCTGAGCTTTCTTTCGAATTTAGATTTTACACAGTGTACAGAAATTCACTGAGCCGACTTCTAATAAGCTGGTAACATCGACTGGGGAAGTAAACTCATTTTTTCACACCTCTGTTTCTCTCATCAAGACTAAAGTAACACTTTAACAGTGGTGAGGATATGAAGTGCAGCTCATAAGAAAAGCATTAAACAATAACAGCAGTGGTGATAAAGTATGTCATTAAGCAGATGTCTGCGTTTATGCTTATGGTTTAACCACTTAGCTGCTGTGATGTTTTTGGTTTAATTGAACATGTTCACCAATATTTGATTTTTTCTGGGTGAGCACAAAGGATGATTTCTCAAAAACGCGTGTTTTGAATGTATAATTTGTAGTTGTAGCACGTCAGAAAGCAGCTCGATTACCGTGTACCTAGATACCAATTTCAATTTTTTGATAAATTTTTACTTGCTGTTACACAACTGTGATTTTTTAAGAACTGGCGAAATTCATTACCACAAATTATTGCATAAACATTGTATGGTACATTTAATTTCCTTCACTTGGACAGATTTTGTACAAAGTAGTGGAAAGGATTGCGATTTTTTATCAGATAAGCCAAGTACATGTTTTTTTTTTGCTCGTGTTTGGGGGGGGGGGGGGGTTTAACATTTTCCTCAATTCTGCATTTAGTTTGGACTGCACAGAAATGTAAGATAGTGGTTTCATCATCATAGTTTTGTTATTGTAACATCTGGATCCTTGTATTTAATAAATCACCTTCCACTACCTATAGTTTCAATAATTCCTGTTTGTTCTGTAATATTTGTGAGTGTAAAAAAACAATTCACGTGTTTGAAACTTTTAAACGTCATTTTAAGTCCTTGTACAGTTTTCACAAGTGAGGCGAAGGCCTCAGACATGGCCAACCAATTTTGGCTCATATTTGACAAGTTGCTTGTGTACAACCTGAAATAAAGACTGTGGGGGATTTTGGTTCGAAATTCCATGCTCCCCTCCCTCCTCCCATTTTTGAGAAAACAAGCACTAAAGTTCAAGACACACAGTCAACTCAGAATTGATGGGATCAGTAGATAATTGAAAACTTAACATTTTTCATCATCAGATATGGGTTCTGCAAATGCATATTTTTCTAGGAATTGAGGAAATAAACTTTTTCAACTGCTGCCAATTTATCTATAAGGTGTGTGCCATTAAAGAAAAGTTCCACTGGTGTAATCACCAAATCATCTTGGTGGGAAACATCTTGCTGGGAAATAGAAAACCTATATATGATTACCATTTACATTCTACAATTTTTTGTACATTGAAATGGGTTGGAACATGTGGGTGAATAATGTAAGTAAGTCTATAACAAAGAAGGCAAATAAGTTTCTTGAACAACTTGGATTAGTGAAGAATTAAAATTTCAAGCCTTCTTGTATGGAAACAATTCCAAGTAAGATTGGTGTGAAGATGAGCACATTATTGCATAAGGTAGAAAAACTAACCCATGTTGCAGATGGTAATGTACATAAAATAAAGCATTCATACACAGTGCAGTATTTCATCACAGCATCTGGAAAATTGTTGCTTAAAGTTTTCCCTGCTTGCAAGAAACTAATGATTAATTTGGCCCTCAGGATGCAGAAGAGGTCAATTGTTTATCAAACTTATTAAAAAAACTTAACTTGCAACAAATTTGGGAAATAGAATAATGGGAGTTACAAAATATATCTTGAGAGCATTTTAAAACCATTCATTGCTGATTGTCTCAGTAATGGATTCTTGAGGTGGACAAACTAAAACACACAGTGTGCGATGCCATATTTATAGATGACTATGGTCAACTGACTTGCACAGTAGAAGTAATACTGCCAAACTAACACACCTGTGTGCTAGCCATATGATGTTTATTTTTATCGCCAAATTAAAAACATTATTTCAAGGCTTCAAACTTACAGTTTGCTTCTGGGAACACAGCTCAAATTGTGCAACTGAGTGGATGCAATAATGATTCACAGCATGATTCATGATCAACTTTCAGCACCTATTTTTCAGATAATTTTTTTATATGCATGGTGTGCATCAAATTTAATTTCTATAAAATAAATATTTTTAAATGTAAACAAAGTTTGTTTTCCTTCAAATCTTTGGAAGGAATGATGTAGGTATGGAAGATTCCCTTCATAAAATGTTCTTGGTACTACAAGTATATTTGATTCAAATGTTTGTATTACAACTACTGTAGAGAGTGAGGGAAAGTGACATTGTCAATTGACCAGGGTTAAATTTTAATTCTTTAGTAATCCAAGTTCTAGGAGAAATTTATTTACCTACCTTGTTATTATTCCTTATTGATTTACTTAACTTATTGACCCTCCTATGCCTGCCAATTTTGAAACAGAAAAAAATACAAATAAAAGAAAAATCTGCAAAATGCAATTGGGGTTCGAACACAGGTCTTCCGTTCTGCAGCCAGACACCTTGGTCGGTACACCAGCGGTGCCTTTGTTGAACAGCTCTTACCTTGTGTGTACATAAGCGGCTGTTGGAAAAGTTTACATCGTCAATTTCAAGGAAAATAAGAATTTGCAGACCCTATACATGTTGATAAAAAAAAAGCTCAGTTTTCAATTCTCTATTGATCCTGTTGATTGGGCATCATGAACTTTTGGGGTAGGTTTTGTCAAAAACAGAAGGGGATGGTGGGTGGATGTTGAATGAAAATATCTTACTCTTTCATCTTAGGTTGTGCGCAAGCAACCTGCCAAAACTGAGCAGCTCTGAATACCTGCTGCAACCTAAATCCTTCTGAATCTGCTTACTGTATTCGTGTCTTGGTCTCCCTCTATGATGTTTACTGGCCACACTTCTATCCAATACTAAATTTGTGATCCCCTGATGTCTCGGAACGTGTCCTATCAGTCATCTGAGGCCTAGCCCTTGTAAGCAACTATCATCTGACCTTCACAACTTATTGTTTGAAGATTTTCCTACAGCTATCTCACATAGTAGTCTGTTACACACATTTGGTCAACTTCTTGCTCCAAATCTCTTGCTCTCCATGAGCATACTTGTGATCAGATGACAAAAAGTTTTAAAGTGTATGATAGTCCATTCTTCGTAGAAACCTATAACAAGAAGGGATGTCATTGTGATCTGGTGATAGGTTTGAGTCATAAAACTGTTGTAAGCATATTGTTGTATTAAACCGAGTGCTCTGAGCAGGCCAATGATTCTTTGATGTTACAGAACAATTCTCCCAGAGACTACCAAGTATCAATGGATGCTGTGTCATGTTGCTACCAATACTGCAGAAAGTAACCTGTAAAAGTGCTCTTGTAGCTTCTACCAGAAGGCAGAATTTGCTTTCCGTGGAACATAATCACATTGACTTTCCCTCAATGTCAAGTCTTACGATTTTGCAAAGCCAGTTCTTTCAGTATTATGATCCTCACAGATTGATCCTTCCCACTTCCCTGTGATGTTTCATTATGATTGTAAAATTGCCCCTGTATTCCATCTTACAGATCCAATAACTGATATTTTTAGCCAAACAAAATATATTTGATGCCAGAATGAAGGATTCATAAAACAGAAGGAGAAGTGAGATATTTCAAACAAAGAAATGCATCAAATTAATGAAATCGGCAAATGGACAGGAAACAGTGATCAACAGTAAAGGAATAGATGACAGTGAATGAAATCGGAAAATAATCAAGTGGCATTGTTTGGTGGGAGAAAGCTCGGTGGTTGTTAAGTCAGCTAACTGCTTGAGCTTTAAGCTCAGTTCCTTCGCACACATTGACCCCTTTTCCTTCATAGTGTGCGGCCTTGTCAAACAAGTACAATGCTGAAAAAAATTCAACACACTCAAGAATTGTGTTCAGTGACAACATGATATAATATGTGCATACTGAGGGGTTTTAGTGTTTGTGATTCATCTGTCACAGTCATCGCTGTTCAGATAGCACTTAGGAGGCATGTCTGTGCACCCTTTGTTTTGACTTTGCAGATAGTAAATGTGCTGAGTTTAAAGGTGAAGAGTATAGCAACATTCATTTTACGGGACAACCATGCACCACAGACAAGTACATACTGTTGTTGAACAGCTTCAACCATTTGAACAGGGTTGCACTGTGGGCCTGCAGGAATCTGGATGGATGTATTGATAAATTGGTGCACATGCTGGGCACAGTGTATCAGTGATGTGTTTCTGCTTTCAACAGCAGTCTGTCGAACATTTCTACACCTGTAGACAACGTTCTGGATGTCTGCGTAGTACAGAGGCGTCTCAAGATTGTTGCATTGAACGAGCACCATTGACTGACATCCAGGGATGAAACCCAGGCATATGTCGCACCTACTGTGTCATCGGGAACCGTTGGGAACGGTTTGCTTGCAGCATGATTAAGATCAAGTGTACCTTCTGCCAGGCTACCACTGACACCACAACACCACCAAACATGGTTACTCTGCTGTCATGAAAGAGTTAACTGTTAAGTGGAATGTCACTCTATTGTCTTTAGTAATGAAAGTAGGTTCTGTCTGTATGCGAGTGATGGGCATAGAGTTTTAGGCATTCACCTGGTGATCTGCCTATTCCAGGTTGAACACAGATCCATTCCCAGGCTTCATGGTGTGGAAGGCCATCAGTTACAACCCATGGTGTGTCTGCAGAGTAAAGTAAACAGTGGCTCAATGCATTTCACAGACTATTATCCCCATACTAATGCCATTCCTTCAACAGGAAGGTATGTATCTTTTCAGCAGGGCAGTGTGTGTCCACATATTGCTGGTGTGACATAATGGGCTGTTCATGGCATACAACTACCCTTGCCAGCAACATCACCAGACGTCTCCCCAAGTCAACATGAATAGGACGTGATGAAATGGGAACTTACTTGTTCTCCAGGATGTGCAAGAAGCATTGCCGAATTGCAAGAAGAGGTGCAAGATGCTTGGGGCAGTCTATCACAGGATGCCATTTGGCACCTTTATGATTGTTTGCATGTGAGAACACACACCTGCATTGAAACTTCCTGGCAGATTAAAACTGTGTGGTGGACCGAGACTCGAACTCAGGACCTTTGCCTTCGCAGGCAAGTGCTCTACCAACTGAGCTACCCAAGCACGACTCGCGAACCGTCCTCACAGCTTCAGTTCTGCCAATATCTCGTCTCCTACCTTCCAAACTTCACAGAAGCTCTTCTGCAAAACTTGCAGAACTAGCACTGCTGGAAGAAAGGAAGGCAAAGGGCCTGAGTTCGAGTCTCGGTCCAGCACACAGTTTTAAACTGCCATGAAGTTTCATATATATCCTTTCTTCCAGGAGTGCTAGTTCTGCAAGTTTTGCAGAAGAGTTTCTGTGAAGTTTGGAAGGTAGGAGACGAAATACTGGCAGAATTGAAGCTGTGAGGACAGGTCACGAGTCGTGCTTGAGTTGTTCAGTTGGTACAGCACTTGCCCGTGGAAGGCAAAGGTCCTGAGTTCGAGTCTCAGTCCGGCACACAGTTTTAATCTGCCTGGAAGTTTCATATCAGTGCACACTCCACTGCAGAGTGAAAATCTCATTCTGGACACACCTGCATTGCTGCCAGAGGGAGAGGTGGGGGGAGGGGTGGGGGGGAGAGGTGTTACATTGTGTACTGATGTGATTGTCTGGGCAGCCTTTACTGACCTGTGTGTTTTATTTGATATGCATTTGTCATCATATACTCGTACAATGATGAATTATCTGTCTTACTTACCTGTCAAATGGCCATGTCCTTGATGGTGTTATATATATGGAAGAACTGGAAGCAGCTTAGAGTAAGTCTGATGAAGGAAATGAGTTGTTCAAAAAAGAGAGGCAATAAAGAGTAATGAAAATTAAATCTTTTCCATAAGGACTTATTTTAATACCAGCACACATTAAATGTAGTACTCTGTTTAAATGGTATTTCATTTTCTGGCTACATATCATATGCCTATATTGTAGCTTAGCATATTAGATACAATTATTTGTTTTTGACACACCCAGATGCATAAGAATATTAATTTTTCTTTTCCAGAGGGGAATCAATACATCCTTTCTGCAACAAAGTAAAGAGAGATCCCTTGGAAACAGAATGTACTGAGGATCGTAGCTCTGTAGCATTGTGCAACCTTGTGGAACATCAGGACACACTCCCTAAACTCTATCAGGTAACAAATGTTTAATCAACAGAGTTGTAATTTATGTATGTAACTTCTAATTGCATTGTTATGTCTTTCTGATCCAAGTGAACTCTGTTTCATATATGGTCAGAAATGTAAAAAGCTGTCTTCCATCACAGGCAACAGTTTTCATGTACAAGTAGTAAGAAATGAATCTTATTTAACCCCTCAGCAGACAGAGACTGTGGTCATGTACGTGTGAGTTGTATTTGTGTGAGTACACGCGTGTATGTTGTCTATTTCCAATGAAAGCCTTGTTGGCCGAAAGCTTACTTTCTGAAAGTCTTTTTGTTGTGCCTACCTGCGATTCAGCATCTATGCTATATGGTGAGTAGTAATTATTCTTTTTATATTATATGTCATGTTTCTTAATCCTCTCTGTGAAATGTGGAACAAGTACACCAAAGGACATAAGTTTCTTTCCATTATAGACACTGAAGCAGCAAGTAATTCAATCTTGCTGTACTTTATGTAAGTCTTTGTAAGAGAAGCTAGGGGATGTGACTGGGGAAAAACTTTTGTTGTGAATGACACAATACTTAATAAGAAGCAATCACATCCAAGATTTAGGGATTTCTTGGAGTAATTGATTTTGAATTCTAATGAGTAAGGATCGATCTACATTTGTATTTGTATTTGCTTCACATTTGTCTCTTAGACAAAAACACCAAAAAAATGCACATTCTCTGGATATAGTGACTGATGTAACAGTCTTTCACAGATAGCAGTTTTATTTCAAAGTAAAATAAATTTTTGAATTGGTGATGGTAGCTGGAGGGATTGGAAAGAGTGGTGGGTTGGGTTTGTAAAGAGGGGAAGAAAGAGCACAATACATGGAAAAGTTCACAATAACACCATGTTATAGTAAATAAAGAGTGCTATGCAATTATCTTGCTCTTGTTTCTCTATTTATTTATTTATATTCTCTGTATGAAACATTTGCATCTTCCATTTGATAATGTTGATAATATTTGCTAAATAATACTTGACACACCCACAATCAACTTCAAAAATAAACTATATAATCTAGATTGTAAGTGTTGCATAATGTATTTACCAACCTTAGATTACATGCTTTAGTTTTTAGGGTATTAATTATTCCAAAAAATAAGTCTAGACTTTTTCTTTGCTCCACTGACAGTGAGTTGTGTATGTGAAAAATGCTGAGTTGTACCATGACTCAGCTTCCATATTAAAGAGGCTGAGTTTGCCTGTTCAAAGATCAGAGGAAGGCAAAGGCACGCCACTTTCAATAGGATCATGCCTGTAAAGCAGTGTGGTGTTCAAACCAAAATTCAGGCTGAGGACAAGCTTTGCTTCACTTAAGCAAACACAATACACAAATATGTTGTTATAGAAAAGCCACTTGTGTGGTGGAGGTAGAATAGGAAGAAGGTGTAATCAATTCACTCCACCTATTTTGCTGCTCTTGATAGCTGGTCTCTCTTCTCTCAATTGTTGTGACTGGCTGAAAATTGTCAGTGAGAGAAGGATAATCCAATAATGAAGCCCACACGGTATGTAATGTTGAATATTAGTAAATTTCAACAACACTTTTGAAATATTAATGGTCTGTGCCCAGCTCAGCATTGAAAGTTCCCTTTTGAATGGAGGTACAGGAACAAGTTTATATGCTGACTAGCTTCACAGATGAGGAGATTGAAGAAAGACATGATGAGATAAAATAAATTATTCAGATAGTTAAGGGAGACAAAAATTTAATTGTGATGGGGGACTGGAATTAAACAGTAGGAAAAGGAACAGAAGGAAAAATAGCTGGTGAATGTAGACTGGGGGCAAGGAATGAAAGAGGAAGCTGGTTGAAATTTGCACAGAGCACAAATTAATCATCACTAACATTTGGTTTAAGAATCATGGAAGAAGGTTGTATAAGTGAAGAAACCTGGAGACATGAAGGTTTCACCTTGCTTATGTAATGGTAAGAAAGAGATTTTCAAAGCAGATTTTAAATTGAAAGACATCTCCAGGAGTAGATGTGGACTCTTGAACACAATTTATTGGTTATGAACTTCAAAACTCTGAAGAAATTGCAAAAAGGTTGAATATTAAGAAGATGGGACTGGGATAAATTGAAAGAACTAGAGATGGTTGAGAGTTTCTGATGGGCATGAGGCGCAATTGACTATTACAGGGGAAAGGGAAAAGTAAAAGCCAAATGGATAGTTTTGGGAGATGAAATAGTGAAGGAAGCAGAGGATAAAATAGGCAAAAAGAAAAGGCCTAGTAGGAATCCTTGGATAACATGAGGGATATTGAATTTAATTGGTGAAATGAGAAAATATAAAAAATGCAGCCAATGAAGCTGGCAAAAGTGAATACAAATGTCTAAAAAAATGAGATTTACAGGTAGTGCGAAATGGCTATGTGGGAATGGCTAGATGACAAATGTAAGGATTTAGAAGCCTACATCACTAGGGGAATGATTGATACCACCTGCAGGAAAATTAAAGAGGCTTTTGGAGAAAAGAGAAGCAGCTGTATGAATATCAAGGGCACTGATGGAAAACCAGTCCTAAGCAAAGAAGGGAACCTGAAAGGTGGAAGGAATATTTAGAGGGTCTGTATAAGGGAGATGAACTTGAGGGCAGTATTACAGAAATGGAAGGGGACGTGATACTGTGATACTGTGAGAAGAATTTGACAGAGTGTTGAAAGATCTAAGTCGAAACAAGGCGCATGGAGTAGATGAATTCCCTCAGCGCCACTAATATCCTTGGGACATCCAGCCACAACCAAACTCTTCCATCTGGTGTGCAAGATGTATGCGACAGGCAAAATACCCTCAGACTTCAAGAAGAACATAATAATTCCAATTCCAAAGAAAGAAGGTGCTGACAGGTGTGAATATTACCGTACTATCAGTTTAATAAGTCATGGTTGCAAGATACAAACATGAATTCTTTACCAAAAAATGGAAAAACTGGTATAAACCAACCTTGGGGAAGATAAGTTGGGATTCTAGAGAATTGTAGGAACATGCAAGCAGTACTGATCTTATGAGTTATCTTAGAAGATAGGTTAAGGAAAGACAAACCTATGTTTGTAGACTTTGTAGAGGAAGCTTTTGACAGTGTTGACTGGAGTACTCTCTCATAAATTCTGAAGGGAGCAGGGGTAAAATATAGAGACTGAAAAGTTATATACAACTTGTACAGAAACTAGATGACAGTTATGAGTCGTAGGGTATGGAAGGGAATCCATATTTGAGAACGAAGTAAACAGGGTTGTAGCCTACCCACATGTTATTCAGTATGTACATTTAGCAAGCAGTGAAGGAAACCAAAGAAAAATATAGAGTAGGAATTAAAGTCCAGGGAGAAGAAATAAAAACTTTGAGATGTGCTGATGACATTGTATTTCTGTCAGAGACAACGAAGGACTTGGAAGAGCAGTTGAATGGAATGGGCAGTGTCTTGAAAGGAGGATGTGAGATGGCCATCAACAAAAGCAGACGAGGATAATGGAATGTATTCGAATTAAATCAGGTGATGCTGAGGGAATTAGATTGGGATACAAGACAATTGAAATAGTAGATGAGTTTTGCTATTTGGGGAACAAAATAACTGATGATGGTCGAAGTAGGGAGGATATAAAATGTAGACTGGCAATGGCTAGGAAAGCGTTTCTGAAGAAGAGTAATTTGTTAACATCAAATGTAGATTTAAGTGTTAAGAAGTCTTTTTGTGAAGATTTTTGCCTGGAATGTAGCCATGTATTGAAGTGAAATGTGGATATTAACAGTTTATACAAAAAGAGAATAAAAGCTTTTGAAATCTTATGCTACAGAATAATGTTGAAGATTAGATGGGTAGATCATGTAACTAATGAGGAGGGATTTAGGTTGCAGCAGTTATTTGGAGAGCCTGTGGCTTGCACAGGATAGATTAGCATGGAGAGCTATATCAAACGAGCCTTTGGACTGAAGACCACAACAGCAGTAACAACAGGAACATTCCATACTGCAATTGTGTACAGTTTTTTCTATCCAGTTTTAGTGCAGTAGACTTACTCTCAACAAAATAATTAGCAATGGCCTAGTGTGGCAAAAGGGCAATCAACATAAGACACAATATTAGTGGTAGAATAATTTCACCAGAATAATGCACTGTTTTTCAGATTGAGCAAAAACATCCCACTTATATGAGATACACAGTAAAAGTATGTTCACACTAATCAGCACTGTCTATTGCTGTATTGGATTGTTATCTTAGCAGTACATCATTATCAAAGTTAATCACCGTTGTCCATCTTGAATGCAAATTCACAATGCGATGTAACTGAAACACATTGTCATTGAGTTAGTAAATAACATGACCCATGTGATCCAACTCAAATGCAGTACAGTTTGTGAGCTGTTAGAGTGAAGTTTTTCCAAACAATCTGACTTAAAAACCCTAGGAGGGAGGGTGTGGTCTTATATAAAATCAGTAAGCAGATCAAAAGTAACTATTCATTCAAGGACCATACTGGCACCAAAATGGAAGATGATAGAGTGAAGGCTGAAGTACTGACTTCAGTCTTCTGAAATTGCTTCATCACAGAAGAATCATAATTTGGTCCCTACTTTCAATCATCATATAAACACCGAAATGGTAGATATTGAGGTGAGCAATCATGGAATAGGAAAGCAACTACAGTCACTCAGTAAGGGAAAGGTGTCAGTACCAGATGAGATACCTGTGAAAATGTACACAGCTGCAGTACAGCGTAGGTCACTGAGTAATGAAGGGCACCTAGTGACTGCAAAAAAAAGTGCAGGTCATTGCCATTTTCAAGATGGGTTCTAGACCAGATACATGTAATTATAGGCATATGTCACTGACATCAGGATGTTGTAGAATTGTGAAACACGTGTTGTGCCCGTGTATTATGATATTTTTGGAGAATGAAAATCTCCTCCGTAAAAATCAACATGGATTCTGCAAATGGGGATCTTGCAAAATTCAGCTCACTCTGTTCCTGCATGAGATCCACAGCGCTGTTACCTCAGTGCTCAGAATGATGCCATTTTCCTAAACTTCATGAAGGCACTTGACACTGTTCCACGCTGCTGTTTAGTGAAAAAAACATGAGCTTACTGAGTATTAGGCCAGATTTTCAACTGTATTAAAGACTTCACGCAGAGAGAACTCATCATGTCATTCTTAAAGGAACAAAATCAACAGATCCAAAGTTAGTTGCAGGAGTACCTCAATAAAGTGTGATCAGACTGCTACTATTTACAATTTATATAAATTATATAATAGAAGTTGTTGGAAACTCCTTAAGGCTATTGACAAATGCTGCAGTGGTTTGCAAGAAGGTAACATCATCAGAAGACTAGCAATTTGCAAAAGGACTTGCAGTGACTGGCAGTTGATCCTGAACATATTTCACATACATAGGAGAACAACTCCAATACTGCGCAACTGCACCATCAATGACAAATTGCTGGAAACAGTACCTACCATAAAATATCTAGGATTAACCATCCAGAGTGACCTTAAGTGGAATGAACTCACGAAACTAATTGTAGAAAAGCAGATACTAGGCTGAGATCCTTAGGAAGAGTCCTAAGGAAATGTAACTCAGCCATGAAAGAAGTGGCTTATCAAACGGTTGTTCAACTAATTCTTGAGTATTGCTAATCTCTTTGGGACCTTTACCATGTAAGACTAATAGAAGACATAGAGAAGGTCCATGAAGAGCAGTGTGTTTTGGCACAGACACATTTAGTTGGCACGAGAGCATTGCAGAGATGCCCAACAAACTCCAGTGGCAGACACACTACAAGAGAGGTGTTGTGAATCAAAGAGTGGATCACTATTGAAATTCTGAGGGAGTACATTCTGGGAAGAGTCAGATTTCCTCCCACACATGTCTTGTGAAATTACTACAATGAGAAGATTCAAAAAATTGGAGCTAATACAGGGGCTCACTGACAGTCATTTTTCGCACACACCATTCTTGATTGAAATGGGTAACAGGGAATCAGATAGTGGTACCAGAAGTACCCTCTGCCACACACCATAAGTGGCTTGCAGAGTACTAGTTATTACTTTTATTTCTGGGTCACAGCCTCTTTTGACATAAGTATTACTCATTTTGTAACTGAAGCCGGGCTGTCACGGAGGTGTTACACTATTATTAGCTCACCTGAGACTCTCAGATATGTAGATGTTACGTTCAAGAGCATGCCGAGACTAGAGATTTTATGGTGGTGTGAGCTGTTTAAATATTGGCATACAGATATTTGTTGATCTTAGAAATTACATGATGTTTTGAAAAGTGGCTAGGTTAAATTCTGCTTCTTTGAATGGCCTATGAATCTGGACAGTTGTTTGGTTTATGGACAATGTTGAAAGTAAGTAAATTATAGAAGCATATGGAACTTTGCTATGATTACCTGTTGGCAATATCCATCTTGAAAATAATTTTACATTATGATAAACGATTCAGAATCTTAATTAGAGGGCTGATCAGTTAATAATGGGTATTATCTGATTTGGGAAAAATAGAATAGCAAAAGCACACTGATCAAGTTCAGAATCGAGCAAGCACTGTTGCAAAATAGGCAGTTGAAATTATGAGGGTCCATACTTATTTTGTAAGTTAATTAGTTTCAGGTAATTTAAAGTACATTTTCAGAAAGAGTTAAATTTTTCCTTTGGAATTAATGGTAACAGCACTTCGTATTCTGCCTATTAACTCAAAATGTCTTTCCATTAGGTTCTATAGTATAATTTTCAATTAGTTATAACTTTTAACTGAACTGTGGCCGCAGCATTGTAGGAGGGGTTGAGTGGTGGTATCCAAACACGCAGGTGTGGGGAACTGCCCGAACATTAGACATGCCTGTGAGCATGGTGCATAAAATCCCGCAAAACATTCTGCATTGCTAGCTATACAAACTCGCCCACCTTTAGGAGTTGCTTCCTGCTGAACTGCCAGCAGAATAAATGTTGGCTGTGGAATTTCATGCTCACAAGTAAATGGACAATGAATGGCCATGGAACATTCTATGGACAGACAAAGCCCCTTGCCATGTCAAATGACATGTCAGTACACAGAAGTGCAACAGTAAATCTGCTCACACATCAACCGGTGCCACTTCATTCTGCAAAGTTAACTGTATGGTGCAGGCTGGTGTCATCATTTATAGTAGGGCAATATTTCTTCAAGGAGATGGGCATTCGGGTACCATCACTGGTAAATGCTGTGAGAGTCTTTCACACACCATCATTCTGACCCATCAGCAGTGTGGATAGGATCATTTTTATGTAAGATGGTGCTCCTCCACAAGTGAAGCAGGTGCTGCAGGGGAATTTCAGGATTTCTAGAATTATCAGCCACCATTTCCCCTCAGTGTAGCCATCCAATTGCGAACATAACTGAATTGCAGGCAAGCATCGGGCAACACATTCTGAATCTGACACCCCCCCCCCCCCCCCAAAAAAGGAGGAAAAATAAAACATTGATCTGTTGTGGAACATGCTGTTCCTTGATTTTAACCTGTGACAGAAAATGGTGGACAGCATATTGAATATGTCATCCAGTCTCACGACAATTAGAAACTGATGCTATTTATGAGGTTTTTGGCCCCAGGACAATTAAAAACTGACTTTTTCCATGGGATGTGGTATGATCTTGCTTTGTTGGATGGGCTTACCTAACTAACAGTGCCATAACTGTTGACGACCAAATTGTGCAGTCAAGCGCATCGAACAGTATGGATGGCGTAGTGTGCAACTCAAACCACAGCCATTGTATTGCAATTCGTTTGTCATTTGTAGCTGACACCATTATGATAAGATGCTTACAGTGCCACACTGAGCCTATGTGAACATCCATTTCATGTCCCTACAAAGTATTGCAGCCAGGTTTTTGTACGAGTTGACAGATTCCAGCTGTGGCTCATGGGTATTATGTATAGTCACACACAAGTAACGTCAGGCGTGCTGCAGGCAAGTCTGTTGGGGGCCTCACTGTTGATGCTATATATTAATGATCTGGCAGACAATATAAGTAATTACCTCAAATTATGCAGTTATAGACAAGGAAGTACAATCTGAAAAAAGGTACACAAGTATTCTGTCAAATCTTGATAAGATTTCAAAGAGGTGCAAAGACTGACAACTTGTTTGAAGTGTTCAGATATGTAAAATAGTGCACTTCATAAAATCCAAAAACTAGTATACTATGACTGTAATGAGTCACAACCGACTATGTGTGACAATTTTTGGAAACACAAAATGGATCAATCGGCTGTAAGCTTCACTTGATCCATGGGAGAGCATCATGGAAATGCTGGATAACTTGAACTGACAGACATTATCCCACAAAATATTGCTTATAAAAGCTTAAGTGAGAAATCTAGGAGTATACTGTAACCACACTACATATCATTCCTGTAGAGACTGCAAACATAAGATTTGACTAATTACACACCGAGGTGTTTAAGCAATCAGTTTTCCCACGCTCCATACACAAATGAGACAGGAAGAAACCATAATAGATGGTAGAATGGGAAGCACTTCACAATTGTTTGTAGCGTGTAGGTGTAGATACAGAACAGTGCAGCACTGAATGCAAAATATAAAGGTACCTTCATCCATTCAGTGACAGCCAGTGTGGCACAACTGTATCACGTTAGATGGTTGTAATACTGAAATTACTCGAGGATAAGAAACTTGTATTTTGAGGTACTAGTTCACTTGGTTATGGATTTAAAACATCACTGCTACATAACAGAATAAGATAAAAAAGAGAACTGTCAACAGCCATAAGATAGATAAAAAGGCCACATATGTTGAAAGCAATAACACTGATGTTGTTGACAACAATATAGGTGATGGGCAAAACAGTTCTCCAACTCTGAGACCAAAGTTTATATACAAGGGAAAATGGAGGACACTGAGGAATGAAATAATAGAGAAAATACCTTCATTGCAGTTCTGCCTTCAGCTTCAGTTTTTGACACTCCTGATCCTGGTCTTATAGTGACTTCACTTCCCACTGTTGGTTCTGTATTGCGGCATCCTTTTCTAGTATTTTTGTGTCAATTTCTAAAGCAGGGGCGTTTCGGGTAAACCTCATATGTACTCAATTTACTTAGAGGCATAATTGATATTCATGGCAAAATTTACACATTTGCTGTACTTTTCCTTTCTCTCTTAATCGAATAACCTGTTTTTTTCTACTAGCCATTTCAATAGCTGTCTCTAAACTGACAAAAACAATTTTCAGTTAAGCTATTGTTCCTGGAATGAAAAATTTCATCTCCCTAGATCATAAAAATTATAGTAGTTTCAGTTAGTTATATAAGCTGATTATACATCATAATGCTAACAGAAAGCTTAATTTTTGCTATTAGAAGGTGAACTGCATCACTGCAAAACAATATGAGAGTATAAGTTTAATTTTAAATGTAAACTAGTATCAAAGAATCGTAATCTTCAGCAACCAAACAATAAAATTGTTGATCAGGTGGAGAAAAGCTACAAAATCTCTTTTCTTTCAGAACTTTGACTCCATACCACATGTAGACAAGGAGAGAGTATCCTACTATGGTGGATCTGTATCATTAGCAGATTACTGTCCATACATACAAGAATTTACGTGGAGGTCTAAAAATGTGGTGGTCAGAGGTTCACATTGCCAGTATATAGAGAACAATCCACGTAAGTAAATGTTATCTGTGTCATTTGCTCTTAAATAAAATATGACAGGTATTTGAGCATACCATTTGTAATGTAATGCTTGTTGTATTACATTTTTATGTTGCACATCAACAAATATAACCAATTTTTGAAAATAGAATGTAATTGGACAGATAAAAAATGTATTCGTTAAGCAGCAGCAGTGGAAAACATACATAAAGATTAACAAAATTTGCAAGCTTTTCAGAGTTAGTAACTCCTTCTGGCAAAAGGGTTGAAGGGGAAGGAAGAGGAATGAAGGAAAAGGACTGTCAAGGTGTAGGAAATGGGGAGAGTTCTGAAAAGTTGTTCAGAAACCTGCGTCTGTGGAGATTTACTGGACAGAATGAGAAGGAAATACTGATCGTTGGGGACTGCACCAGATGATATTTGAAAACCTGAGAGCTTAAAAGGTGTAAGACAGGATAATAAGGGAGACAAAGATTAACGTAAAAAAATCATCAAGATTCCAGAATGAGATTTTCACTCTGCAGCGGAGTGTGCGCTGATATGAAACTTCCTGGCAGATTAAAACTGTGTGCCCGACAGAGACTCGAACTCATTCTGGAAACACCCTTCAGGCTGTGGCTAAGCCATGTCTCCGCAGTATCCTTTCTTTCAGGAGTGCTGGTTCTGCAAGGTTCGCAGGAGAGCTTCTGTAAAGTTTGGAAGGTAGGAGACGAGATACTGGCAGAAGTAAAGCTGTGAGTACCGGGTGTGAGTCGTGCTTCGGTAGCTCAGTTGGTAGAGCACTTGCCCGCGAAAGGCAAAGGTCCCGAGTTCAAGTCTCGGTCGTGCACACAGTTTTAATCTGCCAGGAAGTTTCATATCAGCGCACACTCCGCTGCAGAGTGAAAATCTCATTCTGGAAACATTCCCCAGGCTGTGGCTAAGCCATGTCTCCGCAATATTCTTTCAGGATTGCTAGTTCTGCAAGGTTCGCAGGAGAGCTTCTGTAAAGTTTGGAAGGTAGGAGACGAGGTACTGGCAGAAGTAAAGCTGTGAGTACCGGGCGTGAGTCGTGCTTCGGTAGCTCAGTTGGTAGAGCACTTGCCCGCGAAAGGCAAAGGTCCCGAGTTCGAGTCTCGGTCGGGCACACAGTTTTAATCTGCCAGGAAGTTTCAAAATCATCGAGAGTTAGTAAGAGTGGGAAGTTAAGGGGATTGTATGTGGTAGAGTTGGAGGGCTGGGAAAAATAGACAGATCAGAAAATATAAGATGTAGCTAACTAAAAAAGGCTGGGTGAGTGGTGAGAACCAAGTATATTTTATGACACCAGTTCCCACCTGTGGAGTTCTGAGAAACTGATGTCTGGGGGAAGAATTCAGATGGCAAGTGTTGTGAAACAGGCACCAATGTCATGACTGTCATATTGTAAAGTGTGCTTCGTAGCAGAAAACTGTGTGTTGCCAGTATACACCCTCTGTCAATGTCCATTCATCCTAACCGATCACTTGGTCATAGTTGTACCATTGTTGAGGCCGAACAGTGTTTACATAACAGCTGGCACACGACATGTGTTGTTTCACGGGTGGCTCTCCCTTTGATAGTACATGTTTTGCAAGTTACAGGGTTTGTATAGGCGTCAGAGGTGCATGGAGCAAGTCTTAACAGTGCAGCTGGTTACAGGGGTGGAAGCCTTAGGGTAGATAAATGGATGCATAGAGAACATAGGGTCTGACCAGGATATTGTGGAAAGAGGTGTGGTGGGCAAAAGTCAGACATACCAAGGCTGTATGCAAGGGAACATTTGATTTGGAAATACTGGCAGCTGTCAAAATATAAATACCAGGCGTACCGGTATGAAATGAGCGTTTTTTTGTGAAAATGAAACACTAATTTTGAATTGAAAAGTAAAAACATTTTATTCAAAGTACTGACCATTGCTTTCTATACATTTTGACCCTTCTGGCAATTTGTGGACACCACGCCAATAGAAATGTTCATCTTTTGAAGCAAACCAATCTGACGCCCAATTTTCGACTTCTTCGTAGGAATCGAAGTGTTCGTCAGCCAATTGATGAAAACAAATGGTAGTCGGAAGGGGCCAAGTCTGGTGAATATGGCGGGTGGAGTAGCAGCTCCCAGCCAAGTGTTTTGATTGTATCCTGAACCAGTTTTGCTTTGTGTGCAGATGCATTGTCGTGTAAAAAAATTACTTTGCCATGTCATCTGGCCCGTTCCAGTCTTTTTTCGATGAATGCATACTTCAAATTGATCATTTGCTGTCTGTAGCGATTAGTTTTCACAGTTTCACTGGGTTTTAGAAGCTCATGATACACCACACCTTACTGATCCCACCAAACACAGAGCACTGTCTTCTTGCCGAATCAATTTGGTTTTGCAGTCGATGTTGATGGTTGTCCCGGATTAACCCATGATATTTTCCGTTTAGGATTCTTAAAGTAAATCCATTTTTCATCGCCAGTAACAATTTGATGCAAAATTGATTTTCTTTCATGTCTTTGAAGCAAAATTTGACAAATGGTTTTTCGGTTTTTCATCTTTCATTCAGTTCATTTGGTACCCATTTTCCACACTTCTGGATCTTTCCCATAGCTTTCAAACGGTCAGAAACTGTTTGTTGTGCAACATTTAGCATTGTTGCCATTTGCTTCTGACTCTCAAAGTCATCCGATATTGCTTGCAATTCGGTGTCTTCGAACTTTTTTGGTGGTCTTCCACGTTCTTCATTTCTTACATCAAAATAATTGTTTCTGAGGCGTTGAAATCATCTTTTGCATGTTGCTTCTGATATAACATGATCACTATATGCCTCAACAAGCATTTGATGCGACTCTGCAGCACTTTTTTTCAAATGAAAACAAGAAACTAATGCTTTCTGCAAATCATCACTTTCTGGTACAAAATTCGACATTGTTAACACGATGAAAACATATGATGTTGTTTGTTCCATGACTTGATGTATACTAAATATCTTTGACAGATGCCATACCAAACAAACAAACAAAAATTAAGGCTCGTTCACAACAAATGTTCCCTATCGACACATTTGTATCTTAACGCTCATTTCATACCGGTACACCTGGTAGTGTTGTTTGTTAGTAAGTTTACTGTGAACAGAAATTTGTAGTCGACCCTCGGTGAGGAACAGGTCAACATCAAGGAAAGTCTCATGGGATACAGAATAGGACTATGTGAAATATAATGGGGAGAATGTATTTAGAGATTCCAAAAATTTTAACAGCTCTGAGGCCATATGGCGAAGGTGTCATCACTGTAGCTAAACCAAACCATGATTGTAACCTGCTGTCTGCAGAACTCCATGCTCTTCATTCCCTAAAAAATGACGACTCCATCCTTATCCTCCCAGTGGACAAGGGATCTACCATGCCAGCTATCAGACACCTCTTTGTACAGCATCTGCCCACAAGATCCCATCTCTGCGATACAGACTGACCTACAGTCTCCGCTTAGAACCTCAGGCCCCTCACAAAGACAAACACCTCAATCTACAGAATTTCCTACTCGACCCAAACCATGCACCTTCAGCTTTTACCTTTCTCCTAAGATCCACAAATCCAATTAACATAGCCATCACGTAGTATCTGGCTTCAGAGCACCCACCAAACATATGCCTGGCTTAGTTGATCAACACCTGGAACCTGTAGTACAAAAACTTTACTCCTGTATTAAAGACACCAACCATTTCCTCTATCATCTGAAATCTGTGCCCATCCCACTCCCACCGTACACCTTTCTTGTCACTATTAATGCCGCCTCCCTTATAGCAACATCCCCTATGGACATGGTCTGTCTGCAGCTGAACATTATTTTGACCATTGGCCACCCGGTTCCAAACCTATACTGTCAGTCCTGCTGACCTTCATCAGCCGTAATGCTTACAAACAAAGATCTTACCACTGAGGGCCAGACTTACAAATATACCACGGGCACAGCTGTGTGAACCAGGATGGTTCCTTCCTATGCCAACCCTTTCCATGGGTCACTTGGAGGGAGCCTTCCTGGAATCCATGAGCCTTCATCTGCTGGTATTGTTTAGATACATTGATGGTGTCTTTGCCATATGGACTCAAGTTGAGGCTGACTTGTTAAAATTTTTGGAATATCTAAATACAATCTCCCAGTTGAATTTCATATTGTTCTATTCCAAATTTGCCCACTTTCCTTTACGTTGACCTCATCCTCATCGAAGGTCAGCTACAGCTGCAGCTGTTCACATTAAACCTAGTAACAAACAAAAGTATTTACATTTTGACAGTTGCCATCCTTTCTATTTCAAATGTTCCCTCCCATAGAGCCTTGGCATTTGGGGCAAGGTATTTGTTCAGACGCAGATTCTTTACAGCAATACACCACTATTTTCACCTCACCCTTCACTGGACATAATTACCCCACCACCATATTTCAGGAGGAGATTCCCTGGGACATCACATCCATTCCTGGTACTGCTAATGCCACTCAGTATTATCCTGGTCTTGAGTGTATTAATCAGCTACTTCAACAAGGGTATGACTTCCTAAAATCGTGCCCTGAAATGAGGTCCATTCTGTCAGGCATTTTGCCCATCACACCTAGAATAGCTTTTTGCCCCCCCCCCCCCCCAATTCTGCAGATTCCAGGAATATTTTGGTCAGACCTATGCTCCTGTACCAATTTCCTTACCGTATGGCTCCTACCCCCTATGATCAGACCCACTGTAAGACTTGCCCTATGCACTCTTGTTACAGCATCTATACCAGCCCTGTAACTTGGGGAGAGCCACCTGTGAAACGACATGTGCCATGTTCCAGCTGTTAAGTAAACACTGTTCGGTCTTTTACACTGGTATGACTACCACCACGTTATCAATTAGGATGAATGGACACACACATAGGGTATATACTGGCAACACACAATATCTTGTTGCAGAGCACGCTCTACAACATGACATCGTGACCTCAGTGCCTGTTTCACTAAGCATGCCACCTAGATTTTTTCCTTAGGCACCAGTTCCACAGAACTCTGCAGGTAAGAACTGGTGTTACAACATGTCCTTGGTTCTCACCACCCACCTTACTGTAAATTTATCTTAGTTTATTCGGTCTCAGCATTTCATCTTGGTAACAATTTCTTTCTTCACTCCTTTTTAGTTTTACATATCTTTTATTCTCTGAACTGTCTATTTTTCCCCAGCCTCCACCTCTTCCACATACAATTCACTTAGCTTTTCACTCTTACTAACTCTTGCATGAATGTTTTGTCAGTAATTTCTGGCTTGCTTATTATCATATCTTCCACTTTCAAACTCACAGGTTTTCAAATATAATCTGGTGCAGTACCCAACTATCAGTCTTTCCTTTTCAACCTGGATGGTAAGCCTTCCTAACCTGAGGTTCTGGACGACTTGTCCGAGGTCTACCCTTTTCCTAAAAACCTTGCCAGTCCATTTCCTTTATCCCTCTTGCTTCCCTTTTAATCCATCTGCATGAGCCACTGGCTCCAAAAACTTACTCATTTACCTAACCTTTAAATGTTTTCTCCTGCCACCATTTGGTGAGTAAATCTTTTTATCTATATTGTTTTTATATTTGGTATAAGAAAGGGTATTTTGTTTCCATTTGCTTGAGCTTTCTTTTGATAGGCTTGCTCGCTATTTGCAGAGCCCGAGAAGAACTTTGCCTTAGAGAGTTATGGACCTGATTCAAAATGCTTTGAACACACTGACCAGATGTGGGAAGAGCGATCATGTAGACAGGTCCGTCAGTGGCAACATTGGGGATCAGGTTGTTATCAGTATCTTTGTCGTGGTGGTCGACTGCATATATTGGTGAGTAAATATGAACATATGAAAAATTACTGTGTGTAATCTATACATTGAATGAGTTTAAATAACATCAATATCTATTTTCTCATAAAATGAAATACTGCAACAAGGCTGAAGCCATAGATATTAAAGAACATGTATTTAATATCTCTCATCAAAACATTAGGAGCCCCAAAATGGGTGAGCCCGTAACATCCACATAAGATAACGGAAGGTAGATAGAATGTCAGTAGGTATATTGCACTTATCAGAATATCACATTGAAGTCACTGACATCAGACAGATATGTCTTGAAGGGTGCAAGCCAATACCATACTCCTGTAAAACCATTAAGACCCAACAGAGGAGTGCTGTCCTAGGTTAATGAATATTGTGTTGAACAGCTCTTAGAATGCTGTACTACAGTAGTGAATTAGAATACATACAAGCTATGAGTATAGACAGTTTACAAGCCATCAAAGGAAACATCTTAAGCTTCTTAAAGCAGGTAGTGACAGTTAATTGGTGAAGTGTTTCTTGTGGAGATTTTAATGTCGATCTTGTTACACAGTACCAATCTATACCACCTATAGTGATTGATGCCAGGTTAGGATTATTTGCTGCAGAAAAAATTCCTTCAAGAATTGAAGGATATAGTGCAATGACCATTGACAATTTGTTTCTAGCGCTTTTACTAATGCAGAGGTAAGAGTGACTACAATGGAAACGTTAATAATAAAATATGTTGACCAGTAGGTTCAGATCGTAAAACAAAAATTTCTATCACAGAATTATGAACAATGACTTAGTCACAGTGTTTCGAGAGGAATTATGGGAAGGATGCTGGGGGAAAATGTATAAATCAGTGTAGTTGGAAAAAATTTAATGATACCTCAGTAGAAAATAGATTGCACCCACTAATAAATAACCAAATAATTACATTGGATTTACTTGTGCAGACACTGCATAACAATATTGTTACATTCAGAGAGCTCAAATCAACATTGAATGTTGTAATAAATATTACATATTTACATTGAATGAAGTTACACCATATATGTTTCACTGACCATACTGTTTTTTTATGCAGGTGTCTAATTACACATATACTTGTTATCATGAAAAACAAGAATTGCCCATTCAAATAAATGTAGATGGCTGGTTGCATAGAGGGGCCCTTGTGTGCCCTTCTTGCAAAGAACTTTGTGAGGTAAGCATAAAGAAATTTCACATTACACATATATTTTGTTCCTCATTTGCTTGTGATAATAGGGTATCTCACAACTGTAGAATTACATTAATAGTGAACAAGAAGTGTCCACTGTATAAACAGTTCATCGGCGTTACTAGGTTTGATTAATGTAAAATTATATTCAGATATATATCATTGAATGTTGTGCATATACACAAGATTTGTACATCAAAACTTGGTTCAATTTGCAATGACATGAATATTTTATATACATAACCCTTGTGTTTAGGTTATGATATTCTATCATGCACACTGAAGAGGTTTAAACATCTGAACTGGTCATGATGATAAACCACTTGTCCATTGTAACTGTTGTTTTACTATTGCACTTGTATTTGGTGATGTGTGACTGGACTGTACAAAACTGTGAGCTCTGCTCAAATAAGAATTAGCTCTTATATAAAAATGTATTTATTTTCTTTATGAGAGAAAATTTAATTAAATAATTTAATTCATCTAATGGGATATGAAAGAAATGTCATTTGTTCGGATGTCTTGTGATTGATATCCCATTAATGGCCTGCCTTGTTGTCCCAAATAAATCAGAAACACAAGGACTAAAGTAAAAAAAATTTCAGGTAAAACCCAGCAACTGAAGTTTGTAACTAACAGATATAATTCATTTTGTTGGATGATCTACAGATATTGTTGATAAAATCCATGGTATCATATTACTGTTAAGATATGTTTACATTTGGTGTCTATACAGGATGTTCAGATAAAAGTATCGAATACTTTGAGAGGTGGTAGTTCTCGTTGAAACAAGAAAAATAAGTCCAACAGACATGGGTCCGGAACCATATACTTTCTGAGATAAAAAAGTGTTTACAGGAAGGAATGCGACACACTTGGTTGCAGATATTGGCACAATTGTTTCATTGGAGCTCTGTCATACGTGTTGGGAGAGGATTCTGATGTCTTACTTCCAGTACTCTGCCTACCATTGTATTGTATTGTATGTTAACCGGGGACCGAGAAACGACGGAGAGGCTCCGTCCCCGCCGCAGCCGCAGTGGTCCACAACCCCACGATGTCTACCGCAGTCCACTTCACCCCTCCGCCGCCCCACACCGAACCCAGGGTTATTGTGCAGTTCGGCCCTCAGTGGACCCCCCCAGGGAATGTCTCGCACCAGACGAGTGTAACCCCTATGTTTGCGTGGTAGAGTAATGGTGGTGTACGCGTACGTGGAGAACTTGTTTGCGCAGCAACTGCCGACATAGTGTAACTGAGGCAGAATAAGGGGAACCAGCCCACATTTGCCGAGGCAGATGGAAAACTGCCAAAAACCATCCACAGACTGGCTGGTTCACCGGACCTCGACACACATCCGCCGGACGGGTTCGTGCCGGTGACCAGGCGCTCCTTCCCACCCAGTGCCTTAGACCACACAGCCAACTGGGTGGGCCTGCCTACCATTAGGTGGTCTGCAGTCTGTTGTGTGGTTCAAACTTGTTGTAGACTACATTTTTTGTCATGTTTGTGTGCCTTATTATACAGTACTTTCAACCCTGTTTACATATCATGGTATTTTGCCTTCCTCCAAATGTGGATTCATATAGGTGTTTAGAGTTATTGCGCTGTTTGTATGTACAAATGGTGTAGTACATTTACATTTTCTCTCTTCCACCACTTGTTAGTAATGGAAGCCTACTATTCGACAAGTGAAATGGTGGATATGATATTCTGCTACGGTTTACTAAATGGGCTTAACCTGCAAGCCCATTCCCTCTACGATGAAAAATATCTACAGTGCAGACTGCCCTCTGATAAGCTGAACAGTAGACTTTTCCAGCACCTGAGGGACACAGATACCCTCGCACCATGGCCTGCTCATTCCCCAGATCTCAATCCCCTAGACTTTCGCTGACAGGGACACTTGAAGGAATTGGTCTACACCATGCTTATCGACAATGTGTGGACACTATAGGGTCGCATCTTCAGTGTGTGCCAGCAGGTACAACAACTGGGTATATGTCAAAGGATGCATCATTCCTTATGCCAGAGGGGTGCATTGTCATGAATGGATGCCACATTGAATACCTCCTGTAAACTTGTGTTTATCACAGAAAGTATGCATTTCTGGACCCATGTCTATAGGATTTATTTTTTTTGTTCCAATGAGTACTACCATCTCTCTAAGTATTTGAGATTTTTTTAACACCCTGTATACATTTTAAGTTAGTCTGTCTTGAACATTGCATAAGTGTATTACAGGCAGTTCATTTTGTGAGCCAGCAGATTTCATTCTTATGCATGACTGCATTAATGGAAATGGATGCAATGCAGCATGGATGCATTAAAATGCATAACCAGAGACCAGACAGACAAGTCATCCAGCCTTCGGTAGACCGAGATTCACTCATATCCCTGACTAGGAATAATGCATCTTGTAGCCTGTAGAAAAGGCTCTAGGTGTCAATAAGCAGCTGACACATTGCCACAGCGTGCAATACATCTGATAGCACCACATTTCACAGGAAATATGTGTATTTGTAAAATCTTCACTGTGTACAGGGTCTTGTCCTATCTGTCACTTATCACAGGAAAATTTCTGATGATTTGCTTCAAAAACTGAAAAATCTGTATCTCTCTCTTCAGTCTTGGGAACAGATGAGAGAAGATACAGAAGAGATGGAATAGCATATTTTAACAGATAACATTTGTGGACCGATGAAAATCCCCGTTCAGGCCAGACATCAGCAGTTGAAACTGTAGATGATGACAGGTAGGTCAGTAGGACTCTAGTTTCCCATTTCACTTCCAGCACTCTACACCTTCTCGTTAATCAGTATGTGGTCCCCATTGTTGGGTTTGACCTGCCACCACTTTTCAAATTTTCCAGTAGTGTGAATTGTGCAGGGAAGGTCACCCAATGTTGTGTATGTTGCACCATTGTGCCTTTCCACCTTATCACCCTTCCTTTCTAATAAGGTAGTATGCCCAAAACCCAGAATGGTAGCCATCCTTCTGTGGGGAGGAGGTCATCAAGTACCTGATGGTGGTAGCCCCATGACCATGCAGAGACTGCAGTATTGGTGCTTAAGATGGGGACTCCAAGCGACAGATTACTAGCCAGGTAGCCGTCGCTGAGGCTGGGTGACGCCCATGGGAAGAGCCATTTGGATTGGGTGGCATCATGGCAGATGGCTTGCATATGAAGCAGATGATGTTTTCTCTCACTGGTGGTCATATTGCCCCACCAGTCACAAACTGCGATCTGGGCAATAAAATTTCTATTTTGGAAGATTTTTTACATTAATCATCCATGAAGACGAATGCCTCGCCAATATGCTGCTGACATGATCACACTATCGGTCAGAGGATGGCATTCACGTATCGTACAGCCATTAAGACGCCTTCTATGACCACCAGTGGCGTACTTTGGCGCCGGATAACACCACCCGAAAACAGCAGGGACCCTCCACCTTGCTGCACTTGCTGGACAGTGTATCTAAGGCATTCATCTTGTCTGGTTGAAGGCATATGCGACACTCATAGGTGAAGAGAACATGATACCAATCCTGAGCGGTCCACTCGGCATGTTGTTGGGCCTTCTGTACCGCACTGCATGGTGTCTTGGTTGCGAAGATGGACCTCGGCATGGACATCGGGAGTGAAGTTGCAGATCATGCAGCCTTTTGCGCACAGTTTGAGTCACAACACAACGGCCTGTGGCTGCATGAAAAGCATTATTCAACATGGTGGCACTGCTGTCAGCATTCCTCTGAGCAATAATCCATAGGTAGCCATCATCCACTGCAGTAGTAGCCTTCGGGTGGCCTGAGCAAGGCATGTGATCGACAGTTCCTGTCTCTCTGTATCTCCTCCATGTCCGAACAACATCGCTTTGGTTCACTCAGAGACACCTGGACACTTCCTTTGTTGAGAGCCCTTCCTGGCACAAAGTAGCAATGCAGATGCAATCGAACCACGGTATTGACCATCGAGGCATGGTTGAACTACAGACAACACGAGCCATGTACCTCCTTTCTGGTGGAATGACTGGAGCTGATCAACTGGCAGACCGCCTCCATCTAATAGGCGCTGCTCATGCATGGTTGCTTACAGCTTTGGGTGGGTTTAGTGACATCTCTGAAGAGTCAAAGGGACTATCTACAGGAGTTCTGGGAACCAGGATAATGCAAAAAAAAAATTGATGTGTGTGGATGTTCCAGGAACATTTTTCAGTATCTAAAGAAGATTGGGTGAACCGTTACTTCTCCCATTCTGCTTCAACAAGTGTTAGTCAGATTTATTAATCAACAGAGAGCCTAGTGCTGGATGCATAAAAGGGAAAGAAGAAGCATATATTAATTTATTTATTAATATTTATTTATTTATTTATTTATCTTTACTCATCCATGGATCATCTCGCAATGATATAGGATTTGTCAAGGTAATACATTGCCAATCAATATGCCAAAATATAACACACTGCATATACCGGTAAAACATGCTTAGAGAGGATGAAAAGGGTAGACTATGAGAATAGGACAGTTGGTCAGCTGTGACCCTGATTAAGGAACCATCCCAGTATTTGCCTTAGCAGTCTAGGACGCCCACGGAAAACCCAAATCAGGATGGTTGGACAGAGTAGCTCCATCCTCCCGAACGTAGTTCGGTATCCTAACAGCTGCACTGCTTCACTCGGTAATTCTCTAGACATCTGCTGATGACTTCTGGGTGTCCAGTCATGTGCAATGTGAAACATAATTCCACTTTTCACTGACACTTCACACTAATATACCCACTAATGACCACTGAGAAGATGCCCTGTGCCTCAGTTCCAGACTCCATATAGGAATGTGTACTACTGTACACCTGAAAAACTAAGCCAAAAGACATTACTATCATGTGTTATACATCTTGAGACATGATCCTTTTGAAAGCAGTGAACCATAATCATGCACTGAAATGTGACAACATGCTGTAGTTACCCCCTTACATTGTTATCCATACTCTGAGTCCTTTAAGTAATCTTTAATGGTGTAATATGCATTATTTGTGAACAACATTGTAACTGCCTTTTTAAACAAAAGTGCTTTAGTAATCTTTCTCCCTTTCTTTGTCAGCTTATTATGCAATTTTATCCCCTGATACAAATGCTGTTTTGAGTTTTTTTGTTGGTTTTCTCTGGGAAAACGTAACTCCAAACTGACTCTTGTTCCACGATTATTTATAGAACTATTGTATTAGTGCAGTATTTAATAATATGTGAAAAGCAAAGTTTACTAAGATAACCCTCCTCAAACAACTGAAGCCCTGAAAGAGCAGATCCGATAGGAAATTGTTCAAATCCCACTGGAAATGCTACAAAATGTGACGAGTCACTTCAAGCTCTAGCTGGAGGAACTTGTGCATCTAAACAGACGCCATCTTACCAGAGTTATCTTCAAAAAATAACTGATGTTTTACTATTGCAGAAAACACTTTCTCATGTATTTTAAGATTATGAAATTAAAAAAAAGTTTTAACAAAGTATTTTTACTTAACAGCCTTTTAAAAATCAGTCTTTATTATGCCTCATCCTGTAGAAGTTCTGATGTTTTATCAGTGACTGTGATGATGTCATAACCAAAGAAAACCTTTTCTCCATGTCTTACACTGTCTGGAAAGTCATTGATGTATATTAAGAACAGAAACAGACCCAATATACTACCCTGAGGAACACCTGTGTTTACATATTTCTTGTCTGACAATTGTTTCACTAAAGATTTATCATCAGCAGATGTGTGAACAATCTCCACTTTTACAACCTGGTTTCGAAGTAAGGCTGAAACCACTAATTCGCTGCTCTCTTATACCTCAAATTTCTATCTAACTCAATAGAATTTTATAGTCACCAGTGTCAAAAGCCCTTGACAAATTTAAGAAAATGCCTGTAAAAAAATGATTGCACCACTTTTGTGGTGTCTGCAGTGGGGAAAAGTGATAAAGTGTTTATTAATGTTACAGTATTCATTTAGACATATCATGTAAACTGACTTGTTCCACATCATTTCGATAAAAGAATCATTCAAATTGTAGTTATCCATGCCAAAAAAGCACTTCAAAATTATTTACGGAACATGTAACTAACCAACCAACCAACTAACTAACTAACTAACGGCAACACTTGTGGATGATTTAGGCGCTCTGGGAAAACACGTGAACTACAGAATTCATTTATTATTTTTGTTAATGAGGCTTGTACACTATCTATGCACGCCTTGAGAATAGAGACAGGAGCCTCATCTGTGCCTGCCGACTTAATTTTTAATTGTTGTAATGTCTGCCTCAGTGCAAGTTCGTTGTGGGAAACATCATCATTGTGCTTGCTGTGTAAGTCATTATGAGTGCTACATGTGTTTTAGGAAGATTTTGCTGCAACTTCTACACAGTACCAGTAATCATTTACAAAATTAGCAAGTTCCTGAGGACTTCGTATTATTCTATCCCCATCTTTGAAATGTATGTTTTGTGCTTGGTCTGCATTTTCCAGGTTCTTGTTTTATAGTGTCCCACACCCCTTTGTTTTTATTTTCTGCATTGTATACTAATTCCTAATTGAAAGATTTGTTGCAAGCAGTACCTGTGATGGCACTCGAGAACTGTGGATTAGTGCAGTGCTTTTGGAAGAACTGAGAAATTTAAGTATCCATCTATTTTACTTAGCTCTGGGTAAACAAGGCTACTTTTGGAAATGCCACCTCAGAAATATGTGCAAAATTTTGAGAGTGTAGCATCTACAGTGTTTTCCATGTATGCTTCATGCTGGGTTTGATTTGGCAATGTCCTAGAAAAAGTATATATGTTACAGTCTGAGAAAATCCTTTCGTAGGCCTGCAGTTTTGCAAGTTTCACTCTGCCTGTCTTTAGCTTTACTATCTGACGGTAATTACTCGAAATGCCAAGATGTCTTACAAATATTTTACAATTTTCCCTGTCAGTGTCCCTAAATACGTTGTCTAAAATTGCAGCTGAGCTTCACGAAACCCTCATAGCAATGTTTACCATTTGCATTACGCCAAAAGTGCTCAAATTGGTTATGGCATTCTTACTAATTTCATCCTCAACGCCTGTTATGCTATTATTATGCTAGTTTTGGGAGTTGAGACCCTTTTCAAAAGTGCTCAAATTGGTTAGGGCATTCTTACTAATTTCACCCTCAACACCTGTGTTATGCTATTATTATGCTAGTTTTGTGAGTTGAGACCCTTTTCCATGACTCCAGTTAATTTGTTGAGGAAAGTGTCCACATTGCCACTAAGTAAGTGATAAACACACAGAATGATCAGCTTTTTATGCATATCTAGCTTTGTCTAGCTTTGTTACTTTAGTGACTGACAATTCAAAATGAGTCTCTACACAAATTGTGGTCAGATCTTCTCTAGCTTTGAAATGTGTGCCACCGCTGATATAGATTGACGGTAACATTTAAGCAGACCTATAATAGCAACTTGCACATTCATATCAGATAGAACTATATGCCACAATTCATTATCTCTACACCAGTGCTCCATAATGTTTACTACCATGCTGCACAAAGACTGTAATTTAACTTCAAGTTGGTGTACTTTATTTCTAATGGACTGCTTATTTTGATGAATAATAGGTAATTCTGAGAAAATTTCTTTGGTGCTCACAAACTCTAGTATGGTACAGTCAATTTTTTGTGTACAAGATGCGGAAGTCCCTAAGCTGATTGAGATAATTGTAAGTAAGGGGAGCCTGTAGTCATGCTATATCCTAGAAAGGCCTAATTTTCGTACCTATGATAACAAATATCTGACCATATGTGGCCCCACACCCACCCATTACACTCTCACTAATCAACTCCGCCAACCTCCCTTTACCAAACCTATTGAGGTGTAGGCCATGCCTAGTGTAGCCCATCTATCGATAGTCCCCACCGAAACCACAGTGATGTGTGCCTGGCCAGCAGCCATCAGCGCAATCTCCAGCTCCACATTAACACGCCTTACAGCAAAGCCGAGAAGAGGCCAGTTGTGCTGCTTGCAACCTACATCCTTCTGAATCTGCTTGGTGTATTCATCTCTTGGTCTCCCTCTATGATTTTTACCCTCCACGCTGCCCTCCAGTACTAAATTGGTGATCCCTTGATGCCTCAGAGCATGTCCAGCCAACCGATCCCTTCTTCTAGTCAAGTTGTGCCACAAACTTCTCTTCTCCCCAATCCTATTCAATACCTCCTCGTTAGTTATATGATTTACCCATCTAATCTTCAGCTTTCTTCTGTAGCACCACATTTCAAAAGCTTGTATTCTCTTCTTGTCTAAACTATTTATCGTCCATGTTTCACTTCCATACATGGCTACACTCCATACAAATACTTTCAGAAACGACTTCCTGACACTTAAATTTATACTCGATGTTAACAAATTTCTCTTCTTCAGAAACACTTTCCTTGCCATTGCCAGTCTACATTTTATATCCTCTCTACTTCGACCATCATCAGTTATTTTGCTCCCCAAATAGCAAAACTCCTTTACTACTTTAAGTGTCTCATTTCCTAATCTAATTCCCTCAGCATCACCCAACTTAATTTGACTACATCCCATTGTCCTTGTTTTGCTTTTGTTGATGTTCATCTTATATCCTCCTTTCAAGACACTATCCATTCCGTTTAGCTGCCCTTCCAAGTCCTTAGCTGTCCCTGACAGAATTATAATGTCATCAGCGAACCTCAAAGTTTTTATTTCTTCTCCATGGATTTTAATACCTACTCCAAATTTTTCTTTTGTTTCTTTCACTGCTTGCTCAATATACAGATTGAATAACATTGGGGAGAGGCTACAACCCTGTCTCACTCCCTTCCCAACTGCTGGGAAGTGAAATCCTTACACAGAGGCTCCAAACCCTCACTCACCTGATCCAACCCAGCACTCTGCTTAAAAATGCTGGTGACCTGATACTCCTCCCCTAACTTCTCTTGTAACAGAGAACCTACACCTCTGCCATTACTGCTACCTAGCAGCAGTACTCTCTTCTTCCTAACATTAATGTTATTTCTAACATTCCTAATCATGGTCAGAGTCTGCTGCACATATCTGTGTCCTGCCTAATCTTGATGCTCCTTTCGCCTCAACTCTCAGCAGAAAGTTTTCGCTGGCGCCACAACGAAATTGTCAGAGCGCATCCTCCTCCTGCAAGCACTGCTATCAACTGCCAGTCCCCAACCAAACTCCTCACCACTGGCTTCCTTCACCCTCACCAGCTCTCCTAGCTTGCTCCAACTGTGCCTGAAGGGCAAATATCTATCTTCCCTTCCTTTTCCTACTGTATATTTTGTAGTTCCAGAAAATGGTCTGAGAGATCCCTCCTGAGTCATCCCCACTGTATTACCCCCATGTAACCATTTAATAGATGCAATCTGGAAATTTGTGTGTGGCTTGCAAATTGGAAATGATGCTGTTGAAATAGCTTTTAAGAGATGACCTAAGGAAACTCCAATAATTTATGACACTTTTGGTCATCATTAACCAAAGGTAGCTGTAACACAAATAAAAGCATGAAGTGTGGTATACAGATGGTCTGGTACATATCAGGGTAGAGACACTTATTTAAAAAAAAATACAGCAACAGATTAACTCTACCATAAAACTTGCATTTTAACAACAGAGTGAATGTGATCCCAACAAGTGTGAACTGGTATGGCATATTATCAAATAATAAAATTCTCAAACCAGCACACAAGATGTACTGATTGACCCATAAGTAGAGAATAATTACTTCATGACCTCCCGAAAAGTCTGGAACCGCACGCCCGCTATGGTCGCAGATTCGAATCCTGAATCGGGCATGGATGTGTGTGATGTCCTCAGGTTAATTAGGTTTAAGTAGTTCTAAGTTCTAGGGGACTGATGACCTCAGATGTTAAGTCCCAGAGTGCTCAGAGCCATTTGAACCTCCTGACAATAGCTGAAAAACAAATCATCTATGCACTGATGGCACAACTCTGCTTAACACATACCATCAAACCACAGAAATAAATCGGGGAAACTCGTGAAAAGTTAGTACTAGTAATTAACTGATTTTCTTGTAATCAACTCTGAATAAAACACAGGCATTAATTGTGGGATTAAAATAAAGAAGTACAAAACAAATAAGTAAAATTGTTAGGCTTTCATTATTATTCCAAATTAAACTGAGAGAAACATGGTAGCTGTTCGCCAAGAGAATAAATCATCTGTGTCATCTCTTGTGAAAGCTGACAGATTCAGTCATTAATGAGTATCCGAAGATGGAAGATGCCTCTTTCAGTAACATATATTCTATTGCCTATCAATATGGAGACATTCCTGTTGCACCTGTGAAATTCAGAAAACTTAAATAAAGCGTAACTAGAAGAGTTAACCTATTTAATCCCAAGGAACATACTGCCTTCTCTTTATCAACCAAAAAATACTGATTGTTGTAAACCTATGTCTATACAGCATTACTTTATAAAAAAATGCAGCTTAATTGAATTATTGACACCAGTGATAGTATCTACCAACACAACGGGGGCAGAAGCAGCAGACTGGTCCACTATATCCTGAAATAAACACTTGAAAGATTAGAAATTCACACAAAATACATGTTTAATTATTTTAATAAACTTCCAAAATCTGCTTTGTTGTAGCCCTATACTATTTTTATAACTAAAGTGTATGCTTGGTTACTGGAATATGCATTTTAAAAGGTAATGGAATGTTTTGAAATAAAAAAATTTTGTAATAGGTCTTAAGACTATTAATAAATCAAATTAGAATTTACTTTTTTGTTACCTGGAGATCATATTGCTTCACCATTTTATTATGGCAGATGATGTAGTAATATAAAATCATATCATTACAGGAACAGCTAAAAGATATCGGAGAATACTGCAAATCTGAATCACAACCTCCTCAGTGGCTCACATATCACAAGGAAGAACTGACCTGTGGAGGCGTTAAATTGCATGCATTCCAGAGTAGAAGTATGCAACTGTTCTTGCTAGTGCTGATAGCAGCTGTCAGATGGTAGAGTTGCTGACTTGTTGGTCTGATGATGCACAGATTGAATTCTAAATACGCACTGTCAGTGATTGACTCACATTGTGCCTCTTTTCTGTGGACAGTCACACAGAGGCCAAGAATGTTGTCATTGAATGTCAGAGGTGCTATGAATTAACTGTCTTCTTAGCTGCATCCTTCTTGGCATTTGTAATGTGACAATACAGTTAGCTCCTATGGTGTTTTTACTGTGATTGTATTCCATACATGGTGTGGAAATGATATTTTTATTGAAAATATGGTCAGATGTTACCTGTAAAAAATTAAAATGTTTCCTGTTGTATTTACATAAGACACTTTGAACCCGTGGCACTTTGAACTGAAATGGACCATTTCTATAAAAATTACTTATTATAAACTGTATGAAGAACAGCAAAAAACCCGCAATAGTGCCATTATAAGTGTGTGCTATCAAATCACAATCCTCCCGTCCATGTAATTACCTTATGTTTGATATTCTGTAAAATTTAATGGCTGTGACTATACAAGAATGGATGAAGGAATAACTGCAGTTAACAAACAAAACATGCCTAGGGGAAACATGTTCTTTTATAGCCTGAATTTTTCTTTTGAAGATGTTTCATGAAAATACCAAGATTAAGGTAAACAATGTTATGCATTAGCCCATCAACAGAATACTGCAGTGTAATTGTAGAAAAGTAAGTTGTTTTACAAGAGGTACTGTTGGCTGTGTTTTGCATTCCAGAGAGAATGAGTAAGTGTTAATAACTTTTCCAAATATGTAGTTAAATTTCATACTTGCTTGATAGGAACTGTAGTATAATTTATTTTTTATTTGTACTCAACAGCAATAAAAATAATACTTTTGACCATATGCTCTGCTCTGAAAGCAGTCATGTATCTGTACATGTAATGTTTTTCATGCTTATTACATTTAGCAGTATGAAGACATTGAACAGATAGCTTACATACTGTTATGTCGATAACCAAGAAAATAGTCAGAAATTGAGTTTCAAAGTTTTTGTGATTATTGTCCACATTCATCACTTAGTTCTAAGCTGTACTTAATATTCAAAATATTTGTTATTTGTTACACAGCGTGTAAATAGATGCTCAGTTGTCAGATCTCTCTCTCTCTCTCTCTCTCTCTCTCTCTCTCTCTCTCTCTCTCTCTCTCTCTCTCTGTGTGTGTGTGTGTGTGTGTGTGTGTGTGTGTGTGTGTGTGTGTGATTTTTGTACATGTTCATTTATCAACTGATTTTTTTTTATTTGTATAAATAAATATCAGTTTGATGTGGGACCACTGGCTATGTCTGTTGGACAGAATAGATTTTGGCAAGTGTTTCGTTTATTTCCAGAGTTTTGTATTTATTTAAAAAGGAATCCAATTATGATTACAGATTCCTGAAAAAATTTGAAACTGAACATAAAATGCCTTCATTACAGCTTTACGTTCTTTTGTGAGTGTGAGACTAAGTTCAACTCGTGTATAATAAAAGTAATGCAGTTGTATCCTTAGTATTCATTTTTTCCTGAGGGAGTGAATAGTACACACTACTACAGGCTTCAGGTATAAAAAATTATACTGAAAAACTGCCAAAAAACTGTTTGTTATTGGATTCAAAATGTCCAAATTGTAAAATTCATGTAAAGCAATTCTTGTTCACATAATGTCCAGACAAAATTACTAAAATTACAGTGAAGAATCCTGTCCAAAATTATTTTTATAGCCACACACACATTGTGTGTAGTTAACTTGGAAAAATTATCTTTTGGCCAGGTGGCAGCACTGTATTATAACTGAATTGTATATGCATAAAGATTAATTCCAGTTTTACATACAAATATAACATTCCATCAACTACTGCCAATGTATTGGTTTAAAGACATCTTGTGACTCAGGTTTACCTATGTGTTTGGAATATTACAGAATTATTATGTTATGTGTTTTCCTTTTATATTCTACTGAATATAATTATTATATTCTTATAATTTTAAGTAAGAAATTCCTTCTGAAGAACTTTAATTTTACTAGTTATTCCAACTACATCTTATTTCTGTTGTACTGAAACTTGTTTTACAATTACCAAAGATTACTATTTAAGTGCACTTAGTACAAGACTTTTAAATTATATGTGAAAAATAATGCCTTTTGTATAAAATCAGCTCTCCATGCATAGAGAATTGTATCAGTTTTTATGAATAAATATTCTTTTTATCTAAGAGAAAATATATTAGATAAACAAATAATGAAACTGGATATTATTTATTGGTTCATTAACCCTAGAGTATAAAACACTCGTAAAATTTATGACTGCAATTGGTCCCAATTCATGGTTCCCACCAATCTATTATTGTCACTATAGAGTGTAAAACAGGATATTTTGTACTTATTTTGTATGTGACACACCATTGGAGACCTCATAATTGTGATTAACTGGCACATAAACTATAAATTAAGACTTCCTTTGAATAAAAATTTACATTGGTTTGGTAACAATATAATATTCCCCCCTTTAGTGTTCTAGGATTAACAGTTCTGCAGTTCGTTATTTATACGGAAATGACAATTTGTAGGGATATTCAACTGCAAAAACTAAAAAGTTCTGGTATTTTATGTTGATTTGTTTTTAGCTGTCAGTTAATTTTGCACAACAAAATTCACTCCTGACTCGTTCCATTCAAGGTTCCCAGCCTAACTATCATTACAGCGCCTTTTCTTATATTTTTTGATGAATTAATTGATTGTACTTCTGCAGTTATCTCCATGCATTGCAGATTGTCTGCATACCTCATTTTCTGCAGTGATATACCTAAATATTTCAGAAGGATATTCTTTTTTTGGATAAACTATACAAGAACTTCCTCAAATTTCTGTGTGAATTATGTTTCATGTATAATATGATTAATAAGTATTAATGTGATGTTTTTAAATGGCAAATTAGTGTGTAATCAGGAGTGATTTTTATAATGCAACATGCTGGAGTCATATCTCTTTCCATAATTCAGTGGCTCCTTAAATGCCTTGTACTATAGTTTTCCATGCATCTTATTCTGTCTACTCACCACCACAGGAAAACCCACACTGATGACACACAATAACTGAACAGTTCCTGTGGACTCAGAAAACACACACAGTATTACTGTACCACCAAACAATCAGCAGTAATATACTAAGATTAATGGGATCTTTTGCCCGTACTGATTGTGTTTCTAGTGGCTAGTGGAATGTAATGAACGATATGAAAGAGTGTACATATGTAGCTATACATATGTACTGAATATAACAGAGGAAAGCATTCCACGTGGGAAAAATATATCTAAAAACAAAGATGATGTAACTTACCAAACAAAAGTGTTGTTATGTTGATAGAGACACTAACAAACACAAACACCCACACAAAATTCAAGCTTTCGCAACCCACAGTTGCTTCATCAGGAAAGAGGGAAGGAGAGGGAAAGACGAAAGACGAAAGGATGTGGGTTCTAAGGGAGAGGGTAAGGAGTCATTCCAATCCCGGCATCGGAAAGACTTACCTTAGGGGGAAAAAGGGACAGGTATACAATCGCGCGCGCGCGCGCACACACACACACACACACACACACACACACACACACACACACACACACACATCCATCCGCACATATACAGACACAAGCAGACATACGTAAAGGCAAAGAGTTTGGGCAGAGATGTCAGTCGAGGCGGAAGTACAGAGGCAAAGATGTTGTTGAATGACAGGTGAGGTATGATCAGTGGCAACTTGAAATTAGCGGAGGTTGAGGCCTGGTGGGTAATGGGAAGAGAGGATATGCTGAAGGGCAAGTTCCCATCTCCAGAGTTCAGCCATCCCGATTTAGGTGTTCCGTGATTTCCCTAAATCGCTTCAGGCAAATGCCGGGATGGTTCCTTTGAAAGGCATGGCGGTTTTTTCTTCCCCATCCCTCCCTCACCCAAGATTGCACTCCGTCTCTAATGACCTCGTTGTCGACGGGACGTTAAACACTAATCTCCTCCTCCTCCCCGGAGTTCAGATAGGTTGGTGTTAGTGGGAAGTATCCAGATAACCCGGACGGTGTAACACTGTGCCAAGATGTGCTGGACATTTACCAAGGCATGTTTAGCCACAGGGTGATCCTCATTACCAACAAACACTGTCTGCCTGTGTCCGTTCATGCGAAGGGACAGTTTTTTGCTGGTCATTCCCACATAGAAAGCTTCACAGTGTAGGCAGGTCAGTTGGTAAATCACATGGGTGCTTTCACATGTGGCTCTGCCTTTGATCGTGTACACCTTCCGGGTTACAGGACTGGAGTAGGTGGTGGTGGGAGGGTGCATGGGACAGGTTTTACACCGGGGGTGGTTACAAGGGTAGGAGCCAGAGGGTAGGGAAGGTGGTTTGGGGATTTCATAGGGGTGAACCAAGAGGTTACGAAGGTTAGGTGGACGGCGGAAAGACACTCTTGGTGGAGTGGGGAGGATTTCATGAAGGATGGATCTCATTTCAGGGCAGGATTTGAGGAAGTCGTATCCCTGCTGGAGAGCCACATTCAGAGTCTGATCCAGTCCCGGAAAGTATCCTGTCACAAGTGGGGCACTTTTGGGGTTCTTCTGTGGGAGGTTCTGGGTTTGAGGGGATGTGGAAATGGCTCTGGTTATTTGCTTCTGTACCAGGTCGGGAGGGTAGTTACGGGATGCGAAAGCTGTTTTCAGGTTGTTGGTGTAATGGTTCAGGGATTCAGGACTGGAGCAGATTCGTTTGCCACGAAGACCTAGGCTGTAGGGAAGGGACCGTTTGACATGGAATAGGTGGCAACTGTCATAATGGAGGTACTGTTGCTTGTTGGTGGGTTTGATGTGGACGGATGTGTGAAGCTGGCCGTTGGACAGATGGAGGTCAACGTCAAGGAAAGTGGCATGGGATTTGGACCAGGTGAATCTGATGGAATCACAGGAGTTGAGGTTGGAGAGGAAATTCTGGAGTTCTTCTTCACTGTAAGTCCAGATCATGAAGATGTCATCAATAAATCTGTACCAAACTTTGGGTTGGCAGGCCTGGGTAACCAAGAAGGCTTCCTCTAAGCGACCCATAAGTCAGTTGGCGTATGAGGGGGCCATCCTGGTAGCCATGGCTGTTCCCTTTAATTGTTGGTATGTCTGGCCTTCGAAATTGAAGAAGTTGTGAGTCAGGATGAAGCTGGCTAAGGTAATGAGGAAAGAGGTTTTAGGTAGGGTGGCAGGTGATCGGCGTGAAAGGAAGTGCTCCATTGCAGCGAGGCCCTGGACGTGCGGAATATTTGTGTATAAGGAAGTGGCATCAATGGTTACATGGATTGTTTCTGGGGGTAACAGATTGGGTAAAGATTGCAGGCGTTCAAAAAAGTGGTTGGTGTCTTTGATGAAGGATGGAAGACTGTATGTAATGGGTTGAAAGTGTTGATCTACGTAGGGAGAGATATGTTCTGTGCGGGCTTGGTAACCAGCTACAATGGGGCAGCTGGGATGTTTGGGTTTGTGAATTTTAGGAAGTAGGTAGAAGGTAGGGGTGCAGGGTGTCGGTGGGGTCAGGAGGTTGATGGAGTCAGGTGAAAGGTTTTGTAGGGGGCCTCCTTGAAAAGCCTTAATCCTACTCCCAACATCACCACAGCTGAAGCCCAGACTATCCGTGATCTGAAGGCTGACTGATCCATCGTCATTCTTCCGGCGGACGAGGGTTCCACAACCGTGGTACTTGATCGTCGGGTGTATGTGGCTGAGGGACTGCGTCAGCTTTCAGGCAACACTACATACAAAGTTTGCCAAGGTAATCCCATTCCTGATGTCCAGGTGGAGCTTCAAGGAATCCTCAGAACCTTAGGCCCCCTACAAAACCTTTCACCTGACTCCATCAACCTCCTGACCCCACCGACACTCCGCACCCCTACCTTCTACCTACTTCCTAAAATTCACAAACCCAAACATCCCGGCCGCCCCATTGTAGCTGGTTACCAAGCCCCCATAGAATGTATCTCTGCTTACGTAGATCAACACCTTCAACCCATTACATGCAGTCTCCCATCCTTCATCAAAGACACCAACCACTTTCTCGAACGCCTGGAATCCGTACCCAATCTGTTAGCCCCAGAAACCATCCATGTAACCATTGATGCCACTTCCTTATACACAAATATCTCGCACGTCCAGGGCCTCGCTGCGATGGAGCACTTCCTTTCACGCCGATCACCTGCCACCCTACCTAAAACCTCTTTCCTCATTACCGTAGCCAGCTTCATCCTGACTCACAACTTCTTCTCTTTCGAAGCCCAGACATACCAACAATTAAAGGGAACAGCCATGGGTACCAGGATGGCCCCCTCGCACACCAACCTATTCATGGGTCGCATAGAGGAAGCCTTCTTGGTTACCCAGGCCTGCCAACCCAAAGTTTGGTACAGATTTATTGATGACATCTTCATGATCTGGACTCACAGTGAAGAAGAACTCCAGAATTTCCTCTCCAACCTCAACTCCTTTGGTTCCATCAGATTCACCTGGTCCAAATCCCATGCCACTTTCCTTGACGTTGACCTCCATCTGTCCAATGGCCAGCTTCACACATCCGTCCACATCAAACCCACCAACAAGCAACAGTACCTCCATTATGACAGCTGCCACCTATTCCATATCAAACGGTCCCTTCCCTACAGCCCAGGTCTTCGTGGCAAACGAATCTGCTCCAGTCCTGAATCCCTGAACCATTACACCAACAACCTGAAAACAGCTTTCGCATCCCGCAACTACCCTCCCGACCTGGTACAGAAGCAAATAACCAGAGCCACTTCCTCATCCCCTCAAACCCAGAACCTCCCACATAAGAACCCCAAAAGTGCCCCACTTGTGACAGGATACTTTCCGGGACTGATGACATCTTCATGATCTGGACTCACAGTGAAGAAGAACTCCAGAATTTCCTCTCCAACCTCAACTCCTTTGGTTCCATCAGATTCACCTGGTCCTACTCCAAATCCCATGCCACTTTCCTTGACGTTGACCTCCATCTGTCCAATGGCCAGCTGCACACATCCGTCCACATCAAACCCACCAACAAGCAACAGTACCTCCTTGCCACCATTGGATAACCAGCTGCTAGCAGAAAGTTATATACTCCTAGCTCACTCCTTTGTTACACAGTTTAATTCTTAATTTTTTTTGCGTGTTTTTGGTACTTGCATTGTTCAAATTCATAAATTTCGGGCGTATTATAGTATTTGAGAGTTGTAGCATCGTGTTTTAGTACCTGAATAGTGTAAATTCGCGTAGTCGTCTGTCTTCTGTTTTTGTTTTGAATGGCCAGTGTCGGTTGGTCACTGCCAGTGTGCTCCCTGCTGCCGTTGGATAAGCAGCTGCCAGCAGAAAGTCGTATACTCCTAGCTCACTCATTTGTTACATAGTTTAATTCTTAATTTCTTCGCGTGTTTTTGGTACTTGCATTGTTCAAATTCATAAATTTCGGGCGTATCACAGTATTTGAGAGTTGTAGCATCGCGTTTTAGTACCTGAATAGTGTAAAATCGCGTAGTCTCCTTCCTTCCGCCGCCAAGCAGTGTGTCAGCAGTGCGCAAGTAGCAGCATTACTGCATTTACTAGGCAATCTTGTATTATAATAACTGTTTATATTTTGTGTTGATTTGTCTGTAAATTAGTTCAGACGTTCTTTGCAAAACAGTTTTTAGCATGGATAGGGACTGCAACTGCTGTGTTCGGATGCAGGCTGAGTTGGCATCCCTTCGCTCCCAGCTTCAGGCAGTGTTGGCTTCGGTCACACAGCTTGAGGCTGTTGCCAATGGGCATCACTGTGGGGGTCCGGATGGGGGTCTGTCGGGGACGGCCAGCTCGTCCCACGCATCCCCCGATCGGACTACGACTGTGGCTGCCCGGGATACTGCCCACATTGAAGCTGATCCCTCACCTGTGGTAGAGTGGGAGGTCATCTCGAGGTGTGGCAGGGAGCGAAAGACATTCCGGAGGGCTGAACGGAAGGCCTCTCCAGTTTATCTGACGAACCGGTTTCAGGCTCTGTCTCTGGCTGATACTGATGTTCGGCCGGAGATGGCTGCTTGTCCTGTTGCAGAGGTTGCCCCTCAGTCTGCAAGATCTGGGCAGTCGCAGAGGGTGGGCTTACTGGTAGTTGGGAGCTCCAACGTCAGGCGCGTAATGGGGCCCCTTAGGGATATGGCAGCAAGAGAGGGGAAGAAAACCAATGTGCACTCCGTGTGCATACCGGGGGGAGTCATTCCAGATGTGGAAAGGGTCCTTCCGGATGCCATGAAGGGTACAGGGTGCACCCATCTGCAGGTGGTCGCTCATTTCGGCACCAATGATGTGTGTCGCTATGGATCAGAGGAAATCCTCTCTGGCTTCCAGCGGCTTTAGGTTAAGTAGTGTGTAAGCTTAGGGACTGATGACCTTAGCAGTTAAGTCCCATAAGATTTGACACACGCTTCCAGCGGCTATCTGATTTGGTGAAGACTGCCAGTCATGATAGCGGGATGAAAGCAGAGCTCACCATCTGCAGCATCATCGACAGGACTGACTGCGGACCTTTGGTACAGAGCCGAGTGGAGGGTCTGAATCAGAGGCTGAGACGGTTCTGCGACCGTGTGGGCTGCAGATTCCTCGACTTGCGCCATAGGGTGGTCGGGTTTCGGGTTCCGCTGGATAGGTCAGGAGTCCACTACACGCAGCAAGCGGCTACACGGGTAGTAGGGGTTGTGTGGCGTGGACTGGGCGGTTTTTTAGGTTAGATGGCCTCGGGCAAGTACAGAAAGGGTAACAGCCTCAAAGGGTGCAGGGCAAAGTCAGGACATGCGGGGACCAAGCAGCAATCGGTACTGTAATTGTAAACTGTCAAAGCTGCATTGGTAAAGTACCGGAACTTCAAGCGCTGATAGAAAGCACCGAAGCTGAAATCGTTATAGGTACAGAAAGCTGGCTGAAGCCAGAGATAAATTCAGCTGAAATTTTTACAAAGGCACAGACGGTGTTTAGAAAGGATAGATTGCACGCAACCGGTGGTGGCGTGTTTGTCGCTGTTAGTAGTAGTTTATCCTGTAGTGTAGTAGAAGTGGATAGTTCCTGTGAAATATTATGGGTGGAGGTTACACTCAACAACCGAGCTAGGTTAATAGTTGGCTCCTTTTAGCGACCTCCCGACTCATCAGCATTAGTTGCAGAACAACTGAGAGAAAATTTGGAATACATTGCACATAAATTTTCTCAGCATACTATAGTCTTAGGTGGAGATTTCAATTTACCAGATATAGACTGGGACACTCAGATGTTTAGGACGGGTGGTAGGGACAGAGCATCGAGTGACATTATACTGAGTGCACTATCCGAAAATTACCTCGCGCAATTAAACAGAGAGCTGATTCGTGGAGATAACATCTTGGACCTGCTGATAACAAACAGACCCGATCTTTTCGACTCTGTAGGTGCAGAACAGGGAATCAGTGATCATAAGGTCGTTGCAGCATCCCTGAATATGGAAGTTAATAGGAATATAAAAAAAGGGAGGAAGGTTTATCTGTTTAGCAAGAGTAATAGAAGGCTGATTTCAGACTAGCTAACAGATCAAAACGAAAATTTCTGTTCCGACACTGACAATGTTGAGTGTTTATGGAAAAAGTTCAAGGCAATCGTAAAATGCGTTTTAGACAAGTACGTGCCGAGTAAAACTGTGAGGGATGGGAAAAACCCACCGTGGTACAACAACAAAGTTAGGAAACTACTGCGAAAGCAAAGAGAGCTTCACTCCAGGTTTAAACGCAGCCAAAACTTCTCAGACAAACAGAACCTAAATGATGTCAAAGTTAGCGTAAGGAGGGCTATGCGTGAAGCGTTCAGTGAATTCTAAAGTAAAATTCTATGTACCGACTTCACAGAAAATCCTAGGAAGTTCTGGTCTTACGTTAAATCAGTAAGTAGCTCGAAACAGCATATCCAGACACTCCGGGATGATGATGGCATTGAAACAGAGGATGACACGTGTAAAGCTGAAATACTAAACACCTTTTTCCAAAGCTGTTTCACAGAGGAAGACCGCACTGCAGTTCCTTCTCTAAATCCTCACACAAACGAAAAAATGGCTGACATCGAAATAAGTGTCCAAGGAATAGAAAAGCAACTGGAATCACTCAACAGAGGAAAGTCCACTGAACCTGACGGGATACCAATTCATTTCTACACAGAGTACGCGAAAGAACTTGCCCCCCTTCTGACAGCCGTGTTCCGCAAGTCTCTAGAGGAACGGAAGGTTCCAAATGATTGGAAAAGAGCACAGGTAGTCCCAGACTTCAAGAAGGGTCATCGAGCAGATGCGCAAAACTATAGACCTATATCTCTGACGTCGATCTGTTGTAGAATTTTAGAACATGTTTTTTGCTCGAGTATCATGTCGTTTTTGGAAACCCAGAATCTACTTTGTAGGAATCATCATGGATTCCGGAAACAGCGATCGTGTGAGACCCAACTCGCTTTATTTGTTCATGAGACCCAGGAAATATTAGATACAGGCTCCCAGGTAGGTGCTATTTTCCTTGACTTCCAGAAGGTGTTCGATACAGTTCCGCACTGTCACCTGATAAACAAAGTAAGAGGCTACGGAATATCAGACCAGCTGTGTGGCTGGATTGAAGAGTTTTTAGCAAAGAGAACACAGCTTGCTGTTATCAATGGAGAGACGTCTACAGACGTTAAAGTAACCTCTGGCGTGCCACAGGGGAGTGTTATGGGACCATTGCTTTTCACAATATATATAAATGACCTAGTAGATAGTGTCGGCTTTTCGCGGATGATGCTGTAGTATACAGAGAAGTTGCAGCATAAGAAAATTGTAGCGAAATGCAGGAAGATCTGCAGCGGATAGGCACTTGGTGCAGGGAGTGGCAACTGACCCTTAACATAGACAAATGTAATGTATTGCGAATACATAGAAAGAAGGACCCTTTATTGTATGTTTATATGATAGCGGAACAAACACCGGTAGCAGTTACTTCTGTAAAATATCTGGGAGTATGTGTGCGGAACGATTTGAAGTGGAATGATCATATAAAATTAATTGTTGGTAAGGCAGGTACCAGGTTGAGATTCATTGGGAGAGTCCTTAGAAAATGTAGTCCATCAACAAAGGAAGTGGCTTACAAAACACTCGTTCGACCTATACTTGAATATTGCTCATCAGTGTGGGATCCGTACCAGATCGGGTTGACGGAGGAGATAGAGAAGATCCAAAGAAGAGCACCGCGTTTCGTCACAGGGTTATTTGGTACGCCTGATAGCGTTACGGAGATGTTTAGCAAACTCAAGTGGCAGACTCTGCAAGAGAGGCGCTCTGCATCGCGGTGTAGCTTGCTGTCCAAGTTTCGAGAGGGTGCGTTTCTGGATGAGGTATCGAATATATTGCTTCCCCCTACTTATACCTCCCGAGGAGATCACGAATGTAAAATTAGAGAGATTCGAACATGCACGGAGGCTTTCAGACAGTCGTTCTTCCCGCGAACCATACGCGACTGGAACAGAAAAGGGAGGTAATGACAGTGGCACGTAAAGTGCCCTCCGCCACACACTGTTGGGTGGCTTGCGGAGTATAAATGTAGATGTAGATGTAGATGTAGGTGTAGATCAGACTCTGAATGTGGCTCTCCATCAGGGATATCCTCAAATCCTGCCCTGAAATGAGATCCATCCTTCATGAAATCCTCCCCTCTCCACCAAGTGTGTCTTTCCGCCGTCCACCTAACCTTTATAACCTCTTGGTTCACCCCTATGAAATCCCCAAACCACCTTCCCTACCCTCTGGCTCCTACCCTTGTAACCGGCCCCGGTGTAAAACCTGTCCCATGCACCCTGCCACCACTACCTACTGCAGTCCTGTAACCCGGAAGGTGTACACGATCAAAAGCAGAGCCACATGTGAAAGCACACATGTGATTTACCAACTGACCTGCCTACACTGTGAAGCTTTCTATGTGGGAATGACCAGCAACAAACTGTCCATTCACATGAACGGACACAGGCAGACAGTGTTTGTTGGTAATGAGGATCACCCTGTGGCTAAACATGCCTTGGTACAAGGCCAGCACATCTTGGCACAGTGTTACACCGTCCGGGTTATCTGGATACTTCCCACTAACACCAACCTATCTGAACTCCGGAGATGGGAACTTGCCCTTCAGTATATCCCCTCTTCCCGTTACCCACCAGGCCTCAACCTCCGCTAATTTCAAGTTGCCGCCGCTCATACCTCACCTGTCATTCAACAACATCTTTGCCTCTGTACTTCCGCCTTGACTGACCTCCCTGCCCAAACTCTTTGCCTTTACATATGTCTGCTTGTGTCTGTATATGTGCGGATGGATATGTGTGTGTGTGCGTGAGTGTATACCTGTCCCTTTTTCCCCCTAAGGTAAGTCTTTCCGCTGCCGGTATTGGAATGACTCCTTACCCTCTCCCTTAGAACCCACATCCTTTCGTCTTTCCCTCTCCTTCCCTCTTTCCTGATGAAGCAACCGTGGGTTGTGAAAGCTTGAATTTTGTGTGTGTGTTTGTTAGTGTCTCTATCAACATACCAACGCTTTTGTTTGGTAAGTTACATCATCTTTATTTTTAGATATATACATATGTACTCATGTACAAGGACATGTAGATTACCTTTATTACCAATTCTATGTCATTCACCAGCCACAGCTGGACAGACAGCGTCAAGATACATATCACAACCCTGTTACCTTCTTCAGGTTGTATGGATTTATTTATGGAAGATGAACAAAAGAGACCAATAGAAACAGGTTTTCCTGGACTGGTATCAGATTTTTGTACACAGTTACATCATTGTGACCACACCTCTTACAATTCCAATCATCCTGGTCATGCTGGTTATTGAGGTTCCTTCCCCCTTATGGAATCCAGCTGACTGGGTCACACATGAAGATTTCCAGGTTATCTTCCATGTTGCAGTCGATCAATGGGGTTTTGTTGGACAACACCCCCGGATTAAAGTACTTGGTGCAATAAGTACACATTTACAGCAATGTTCAAACAGTACAGCATGTTACCTAAATTTCCACAATTTCTGCTGTAACTACCAGAAACTTGGTTCACCATTATAGAATCTATGCTTTCAACTTTCAGTGTCATCAATGACACAGAAAAATATTCTACATTACTATGTAACATTGGAGATCACACATCTATCATTGGTGCCACAGTACTGTCACCATCCACATTATGCAAATCACCTGAACAATAATTTTTCATACAAATTACTCGTAATAATTAAGTGGAAGGATCGCTTAACAGTTCTGGTGCCACTTACTGAACTTAATGGATCTGAAGTTAATGCTGCACAATACAAATGGACAGTGTTGGAGAGCAAAGTGCCTCATGTTATTCCAGTATCCTCAATTATGAATACAGGACTCGTGCAAGATGTCAAACTACAGATTTCCGACACTGTTTTCACAGTACAACGTGAACACTCACTGGTCAGAAGCCATCAGTGAGGCACATCTATGGTAGCCACATTGCACTATGACACGGTGTTCGGTAGCTGACCAGAACGCCTACGGTGAATCACATCACACACTCCACATATTAACACCTCCTGGCTCCCAAGATTCAATATGACCACCTACATATAATGGACCGTCTAAAGCCAGATTCACGCAGTGTTTCTACAGTGTGTGCACTGGCGTTGGTTCCACTCGTATTTTAGTGCCGCTGCACTCAAATGCACCTCTCGGTGCAAGTACCAAAATGTTACTCAGGATCTTCAGTAGGCATCACAGATTGTGGAATCAAGAAAGTACACCTAGACCCCATGCGTGTAAACCAAACTAGTTTTTTTTCACACTTCCGAACACAGTGGCCATTTCTATATTCTCAACAAGAGTACAAACCAAAGTTTTCTAATAGCCTCTTGCTCTGAGCTAAGCATGATCCTGAGAAATGCTGTCAGTTCTCACACTTCATGAACTCTGCTACAGCTCCGGGCTGTGAGTGCTTAACCTGCAATGACATGCGGTTGCACTACCTGCACCATCGGTGTAAGTCTCAGCAAAACATTTACAGGGTTTTTGGTGGTGCTGACATTAAAAGTTTTTGTTGGGGCTGTTTTTTGTATCATTATCACTTGTATACTGATTTAAGAGGAGAACTACTTTTAAACAGACATTCCAGATATTGAAACTTCCTGGCAGATTAAAACTACCAAGAGCACTTGCGCGCGAAAGGCAAAGGTCCCAAGTTCGAGTCTCAGTCGAGCACACAGTTTTAATCTCCCAGGAAGTTTCATATCAGTGCACACTCCGCTGCAGAGTGAAAATCTCATTCTGGAAACATCCCCCAGGCTGTGGCTAAGCCATGTCTCTGCAATATCCTTTCTTTCAGGAGTGCTAGTTCTGCAAGGTTCGCAGGAGAGCTTCTGTAAAGTTTGGAAGGTGGGAGACGAGATACTGGCAGAAGTAAAGCTGTGAGTACCGGGCGTGAGTCGTGCTTCGGTAGCTCAGTTGGTAGAGCACTTGCCCGCGAAAGGCAAAGGTCCCGAGTTCGAGTCTTGGTTGGGCACACAGTTTTAATCTGCCAGGAAGTTTCATATCAGTGCACACTCCGCTGCAGAGTGAAAATCTCATTCTGGGATTCCAGGTATTGTTGACAGATCTCCATTTTGGCAAACAGAGTCCTTAATGCCTTCAGTAAATGAGCTTCAAAAGTTACATAGACACTAAAAGGGATTGTCCAGCATTACAAGAAGAGACTTTGCGTGATCGATGCAACAAACATGCAGAGTTAAAACATCTGCTATCATCATTAAGAATTTCCTCAATTACCAACATTAATCATCATTCATACACCAATTTCAATCTCAACTGCAACTTGCGGAGAGCTTATGGAGTAGGATGAACAACTTCAGACAGCTCCAAGGATGATTGAGAATTCAAATTCTAGCAGGAGATGTTTACTCAACCTCTATTGGATCTAAATGCAGTGATCAGTATGGGCAACAAGGATGCAAATTGATTGTGCAGAGAGGCAGTACATAGCATCCACAAGTGCACCGATCAACTAGAATCAGTGGTGGCTGCACCAGTTCTTCTATACAACATTCAACCAGATCCGAAGGAACACTTATAGGTCGGTGACTGTGCACTCAGCGATAATCCCTCAGCTTAATTGTGGTTAATGCTTCTCCAACCCATGGACACTATGATGTCAAAGCAAATATAGTTCACAGGATAATCACTACTGAGAAACCACCTGCCTTCCATAAAATGCAGTGACTTACCCCAGCTAAATTACAGTTTGCATAAACAGCTGTAGATAATTAATAAAGAAGGGTATAGTACATCCGTAGATAGTCCATGGGCTTTTCCAACACACTTGAAGAAGAGGGAACATATAGGATGTACGAGGACTACAGGACACTGAATGCACGAACCACACCAGAGATATACCCATCCCAAACATCCAGAACTTTGCCCATTGGTTGGCTGCTGCTTTGGTCTTTAGTGTGATAGACTGAGAAAAAGCTTATTTAAAGATACTTATGGCTAAGAAGGACATTTCAAAGATGGCCACAATTACTCCTTTTGGCTTCTTTGAGTTTCTGTACAAGCACTTCAGCTTAAAAATGCTGCACAGAACTGGCAGTGCTTTATTGATTCAGCTCTTCAAAAATTTCCTTTGTGTTCTGCTTTCCTGGATGATGTATTGATCTTCACCTCTTCGACTTAACAACATGAGGAACATCTTCATCAGGTCTTTAGTACATTGGACAAGTTAGGTATTGTTGCGAATGAGGACAAATGTCGGTTATAACTGAGATCACTGACATTCTTAAGACATTCAGTGACCCAGGCTGGGATCAGACTTATGGCAGCGAGAGTTGAACTTATTAAATAGGTACCACGAGCTACTGTGGTTCAAGAACTCAGCAGGACTCTGAGGATGATTAACTTTAACAGGTGACCTATCCCAAAAGCTCAGTCCATTTATCCATGCAGCAGATGCTAGTGAGACAGCTATTTTTGCACTTATGCAACAGAATATTAACGGACATTAACAGTCTCTGTGTTCCTTTTTATGTAAATTGACTGATAACCAACAGTTACGGTGAGCCTATAAGCATAAACATTTAGTCCTACATGAAGCAGTGAAGTGCTTTAGACAGGGTATAGAGGCATGTCCCCTCACAATTTTTACCAATCATCACCCTTTAGTCCACCTGATAAGCAATCTGAGAAGAAACGCTATGTCCCATCATTTCAGACACAGGGACTACACGTGTCAGTTTACTACTGACAATAATGCGAACAGGGTAGACAGTGTGGTTGTAGATTACCTGTCATGCATCAGGGCACTTAGTGCACTGATTGATTTCAGAGAACTGGGTAAAGAGCAGGAACAAGATCAAGAGTTATCAGCGTTCTTTGAAGACGCTGACACTGGTCTGAAGTTTGAACATATCCAGGTCCCAGACACTAACTTACTCCTGTGGTATGATACCTTGCAAGGCAGATTATCTCCACTAGTCTCTGTCAAATGCTGCAGGACTATTTTTGACAGTCTGCGTAATTTATCACCTACTGCTATTTGTTCCATCACAAAGTTAGTGATTGAGCACTTTGTGTGGCTGAGTATGAAAGCTGACTACAGACAGTGGAGGCATGCCTGTCTCACCTGCCAATGCAGCAAGATAGGGCGCCATGCTCTCCCACAACAGAGAAAATTTGACATGCTTACAGGCAGATTACAATACGTCCATTGGGACCCGGTTGGTCCACTAGCTGTGTTGAATGGGTTCTGATATTCACAAATGACAGAACACTGCGGTGGTCAGTTAGTATCTGTGGGGGACAGGACCAAACAGCAACGTAATCAGTCCAATTGGATTAGGCAAGGATGGGGAAGGAGGTCGACCATGCCCTTTCAAAGGAACCATCCCAGCATTTGCCTGAAGCAATTTAGGGAAATCATTGAAAACCTATATCAGGAGTGCCAGACGCAGGTTTGAACCATCGTCTCCTGAATTCGAGTCCAGTGTACTAACCGCTGTGCCACCTCGCTCGGTCAATGTGGTGGATTCGAGCAGTACTTTTAAATGATGACAGCTGAATATACTGTTTTGGCCTTCATTCACATGTGGATTGCTTGTTTCAGTTGCCCGTCATGGATTACTATTGACTAGGGGCATTATTTTTTTTCTTTTTTTTTTTTTAGTTTGCACTGCATATAAAAAAGATTTGAAATTGTCTTTAGCTGAAATACCGTATGGCGAATGCTTCCTGCAGGCTTCCTCCTAGCATCAGGGTCGAACAACATATAGCTCACGTCTGTTTGCTGCCTCCCGAGCTCATGGCATACAGCACGTTTCTGTACATAAGAGCTTGGTAAAATACGAGCAGCTCTTCAACACCCATATTCAGATCACAAGGTGCTACAATGTGGTGACCAAATGTTCTCTATCCTGGCTAAAAGCAGACAAACAACTGTCTCCATTCAGTATGTTAAGCAGCTTGGATGCTGCAGGAACAGAAAGATGACAACTGATGTAACAACAATGGCACACCTTCCTGTTCTCACTATGGCTGACCACTACAGCCTGCAGTATGTTTGGGATTAGTGATGTCTCCACCTACTCCATCTCCTGTGCTTCACACTGGAGGGTGGTCTCCGTGACGGCACTGACCTGCAGAGATCAATTTGAGCATGCAAAATCAAGTCCTAAGAATATTATATGTTTCAGGTAGGTAGGTAAGTAGGCAGTTTCATATTCCATGGATCATTTTACATTCACATTGAAAATTAAATTGTAAATATGGCTACATGCCGAATTTTTATAAGATTCTTTTTTTTGAGAGATATGAGTTGGTTAGTCCTACTTGCCACCTTTTACACATCACACTGCCATATTTTATGGCACCTTAAATTTCAAGCAACTTTTTTAAATTACATTTTTACCATTTTTATTATTAGACTGCAGAGCCAGACCAAAAAAAAAAATTCCTAGTTTATAAAACTGAACTGACCTTTAAAATCTCTAAAAATCGCCACATGAATTTTCTTCTTCTTCTTCTTCTTCTTCTTCTTCTTCTTCTTCTTCTCCCTCTTCATCATCATCATCATCATCATCATCATCATCACCACCCTCTTCACATATAAGATGGTTTTCACTGCCATCAAGAGTGTTGCTTATGCCGCACTTCGTGAAAGATTTATCAATAACATTTCACAGTTTTATCCACTATGCACTTGTTTGATTGTAGGTCATTTTACAGCTGACTTTGGTGTGAATTCATGTTGCGTCTCATGCATCATCCATTTGTTGCATTCCTCTCTCATGTACACTTTAATGGTTTATTTATCGAGATATCAAGAGGTTGCAATTTTGAAGTAAGTCCTCCAAGAATAACAGCAAGCACTGTCACAATTTCTCTTTCACAGAATTTTTCAAATGACTACTAAACTGATCTAGCATAAGAAGAGAACTTTTCTTCAATAAAGGACCTTTCCTTCTCTCCTATGCCCGCATCTCGTGGTCGTGCGGTAGCGTTCTCGCTTCCCACGCCCGGGTTCCCGGGTTCGATTCCCGGCGGGGTCAGGGATTTTCTCTGCCTCGTGATGGCTGGGTGTTGTGTGCTGTCCTTAGGTTAGTTAGGTTTAAGTAGTTCTAAGTTCTAGGGGACTGATGACCATAGATGTTAAGTCCCATAGTGCTCAGAGCCATTTGAACCTTCTCTCCTACACTCTGTTAATTCATAATTTCATACCAGCCTCGCCTATTGAACCCTTGTCGTGTACATGAACAACACCACCTGGTGGTATTTCAGAAGGTTTTGGCATTGTCTTGCACTTAAAAATGATGATTCAACAGTGTAGTGCATTTTTTCATGTTCACTTGCTTTTATAGTTACGGTTTTAGCACCTTTCATGGCAAAAGTTCAGTTACTCTGCACATCAAATATCAGAGGAGTTTTGTCTATATTCACTCTTTGTCTTATTTCCACACTGGTTTCCTTTCAGTGTTGAATAATAAAATGATGGGAAGATAAAATATTATCTTCAAATCTTGTGGAGTTTCCTGAGATATTTTGTTTTTGGTTTGCATGCTAAGTCCACAATGCTTCATAAACATGTAGCATCAACCAACTGCAGTGCTAGCTCATGAGCACATGTTTGAATCATTTCTGTATTAGTTCCAATGCCATTTTGACAATGTCCTTGAATCCATTTCAATAAATCATCTTCTAGTTTTGGCCATTCTACATTCAGTCCTCTATTGCATATTCAGTACTTTCATTTTTTTTTCACTTCCTCTCTACCAGCCCACCAATCATGAACAGTTTTTTCTGTTGGTGGAGGGTCGAAAAGCCACTCAGCTGTTTTGTTTCCATGTTCTTCCGTATATGCTGTTACTTTCAATTTATAGCCCGCATCATATGAATACTTTCACTTTTTCCATTATGATACTAACTACTAACAAAAATATCATACTATTACTGATAACATGAATCACTTTCAGTTCAAGTTCACTGGCAACATAGACTGCAATGATATATCTTAGGTCAGACAGTGTTCTGCATATTTGATGGCAGGGTAGGAAGGAGACAGTGTTAGCAAACTTGTGAATCCACACAACTCAAGTTTGTCACATTGGTGCAATGCTGCTGTCAATTGAATCCATTGTTGCCAGATAGAGAGAGGTTTCCCATGGTACCAAAGATATGGCCATTTTTAAAACTGCCAAGCATTTTAAATCAAACACTGGACATTTTTATATTAATTTTGAGTATTATATATAAAAACAAAGATGAGGTGACTTACCGAACAAAAGCGCTGGCAGGTCGATAGACACACAAACAAACACAAACATACACACAAAATTCAAGCTTTCGCAACAAACTGTTGCCTCATCAGGAAAGAGGGAAGGAGAGGGGAAGACGAAAGGAAGTGGGTTTTAAAGGAGAGGGTAAGGAGTCATTCCAATCCCGGGAGCGGAAAGACTTACCTTAGGGGGAAAAAAGGACAGGTATACACTCGCACACACGCACATATCCATCCACACATACAGACACAAGCAGAAGAAGAAGAAGAAGAAGAAGAAGAAGAAGAAGAAAATTCATGTGGCGATTTTTAGAGATGGGCGTGGGAAGCAGATGTCTGCTTGTGTCTGTATGTGTGGATGGATATGTGTGTGTGCGCGAGTGTATACCTGTCCTTTTTTCCCCCTAAGGTAAGTCTTTCCGCTCCCGGGATTGGAATGACTCCTTACCCTCTCCTTTAAAACCCACTTCCTTTCGTCTTCCCCTCTCCTTCCCTCTTTCCTGATGAGGCAACAGTTTGTTGCGAAAGCTTGAATTTTGTGTGTATGTTTGTGTTTGTTTGTGTGTCTATCGACCTGTCAGCGCTTTTGTTCGGTAAGTCACCTCATCTTTGTTTTTATATATAATTTTTCCCACGTGGAATGTTTCCTTCCATTATATTGATATCATTAATTTTGAGTATTACATGCATCTGAATTTTGAAGGCAATTTTTTGAACAAAAAAGTGCACCTCACAGTCCGCAAAATATGATAATAGGTATTTTTCTATGGAACAGAAGGATTTGTCAAGGAGAAACTTTTTTTTCTGATTTTATTTTGCAGAATGTGTCATGACTTTTGTATTATTCTTGGTCTTTGTCTAGTTTGTTTTGGACTGTTTGTGCTAACACTCATCTTATGTCATGATACCATTCATGTTTAATAAAGAGTTTGTATTTCGTGAAATCAGTACGTGCACCTTATTCCACCTACTCAACACCATAGAAAACCCATACATATATAAAACTGAAGAAATTGCAAAAAGGTAGGAAATTAAGGAAATAGGACCTGGATAATTTGAAAGAACCAGAGGTGGTTGAGAGTTTCAAAGAGAGCATTACGCAATGCTTGATTGAAACAGCAGAAAGGAATACAGTAGAAGATGAAATAGGCAGCTTTAAGAGATGAAATAATGAAGGCAGCAGAGAATCAAAGAAGTGAAAAGATAAAGCCTATTAGAAATCCTGGGATATTACAGGAGATACTGAATTTAACTGATGAAAGGGGGAAATATAAAAATACAACATATGAAGCAGATGAAAGAGTGTACATATGTCTAAAAAATGAGACAGGAAATTCAAAATGGCTAACCAGGAATGGCTAGAGAACAAATGCAAGCCTATAAGAGCATGTACAGCTAGAGAAAAGGAAAATTAAAGGGACATTTGGAGAAAAGAGAAGCAGCTGTATTGAATATCAAGAGCTCAGAAGGAAAACTATCACTAAGCAAAGAAGGAAAAACTGAAGAGTGGAAGGAGTATATAGAGGGTCTATACAAGTGAGGTGAACTTGAAGGCAATATTGTAGAAAGGGAAGAGGGAGTAGATGAAGATGAAATGGGAAATATGATATACGAGAACAGTTTGACAGAGCACTCGGACCTAAGCAAAAATAATGCCCGTGGAATACACCACATTCTCTCAAAAATAACTGATGGCCTTGGGAGAGCCATCACGACAAAACTATTTCACCTGCTACACAAGATGTATGAGACAGCCAAAATACCCCCAGACTGCAAGATGAAAGTAATAATTTCATTTTCAAAGAAAGACTCAGCTGATAGTTATGAATATTACCAAACTACAAGTTTAACAAGTCATAGTTGGAAAACACTGACACATGGAAGAATGGGAAAACAGATAGAAGCTGACTTAGGAAAGATCAGTTTGGGTTTTAGAGAAATGTAGGAACACATGAGGCAATTCTTTCCTCTGGCTTATCTCAGAAGATAGGTTAAGGAAAGGAAACCTATGTTTACAGCATTTGTAGATACAGAAAGCTTTTGGCAATATTGAGTGGAATACAATCTTTGAAATTCTGGAGGTATTAGGCATAAAATACAGGGACAGAAAGGTTACAAACAACTTGTACAGAAACCAGACAACAGGAAATGGGAAGGAAGCAGTGTTTGAGAAGGGAGTGCAATAAGGTTGTAGCCTATCCATATTTATTCAATCTGTACATTGAGCAAGCAGCAAAGGATACCAAAGAAAAACCTGATGAAGAAATTAAAGTTTAAAGAGAAGAAATAAAAACTTTGGTGTTTGCTGATGACATTGTAATTCTGTCAGAGACAGCAAAGGACTTGGATGAGTAGTTGAATGGAATAGACAGTGTCGTGAAAGGAGGATATGAGGTTAACATCAACAAAAGCAAAACAAAGTTAACAAGCGTACCTGAGCTGAATCAGGTGATGATGAGAAGATTAGGTTTAATACAAAATGGTTAAGGCTTTTGTGGTCACTTGTTGACAAACCGCCTATTGGCTTCTGTCTCGGGTTCTTCGGCATACATTCATCTAATGATTTTACTGACATTTCGCCAGCACGAATTGCTGGCATTGTCAAAGCTGCATCCTCCATTGCCGGTGGTAAACTGGAGCTGAGCTCGCGGCCGCAGACTATATGTACCTTTCAAACTTTTTCTTCTGTCGCTCAGTGCAGCACTCGAGTTAGTTCTGCATGCTCCTGTGAGCCATGCTGTTGATCTTGTCCCAGTCGTCTCGATGCATTCTGCTACTTAGTCAATAGAAAATGTCCAGAAGTTCCTGATACGTTCTTGCCAAGTCTCTCCATGTTGTATGAATTCGCTCACGAAGAAAAGCACTATCACATGCGCTTGTTCAGAGAAGCTGTAGAATACAAAAACACGCAAACAGTTTCAACAAGAAAGAGAAAAGCCTTAAGGTAAAGGGATCCTGGCTTCCCATACTGCAGCGAACGACCGTCGCAAGTAGCAAGAGAAGAACCGCACCGGAAATGACCACAGAGAAGCCCTCGGACATTGGTGCACCAGGCACATATAGTCTGCGGCCACGAGCTCGGCTCCAGTTCACCACCGGAAATGGAGGGTGAAGTTTTGACAATGCCAGCCACTCGTGCTGGCGAAACGTCAGTAAAATCATTAGATGAATGTCGGCCGAAGAACCCGAGACAGAAGCCAATAGGCAATTTATCAACAAGTGGCCACAAAAGCCTTAAGAATTCTGTATTATGCCTCTACGGGGAGGAGATTTGCAAATTGTACTGACGACTTGACCAACGACGGAAGAAGAAAGCGCGATTGATGTCCTCTCTCGCCTTTCTGTTGTGGTGCCGAGATGAATGTGCTACACCGAAGTTCTTGAGATGTAAGCGCCTATTCACCACCGCCCAAGCACATTGTATCAACGACAGAATGGAATGAGCTTTTCTTCGTGAGCGAATTCATACAACACGGAGAGACTTGGCAGGAACGGATCAGGAACTTCTGGACATTTTCTATCAACTAAGTAGCAGAATGCATCGAGACGACTGGGACAAGATCGACAGCATCACTCACAGGAGCATGCAGAACGAACTTGAGTGCTGCACAGAGCGACAGAAGAAAAAGTTTGAAAGATGCTGGAAGAAGACTGACATGGCGATTGCCGACATGTCACATACAGTGGCCAACCTCACTGAACGACAATTGACTGAAGAGGAAGTGTCTGTTCTTAAAAAAGGAGGGAATTTCGCTATCGTCCTGAGAACTATACCTATGGAGGACATCATTGTCAACACCAAAGCAACCATTCAGACCCTTCCTTGTGAAAGGGCAGAGGAAATACGCACCGAAACAGCCAGGATACTGCGCCGAGCAAAACCACCAGCTTGCAACCTGAAGAAAGGAGAGGTACAAGCCATTAAGAATCTCAACACTGACAAGAGTATATTGGTACTGTCTGCCGATAAGGGGAATGTGACCATTGTAATGAAGACCAAAGATTATGAGCAAAAGATCCGAGACCTATTAGATGCGACGATGTACCGAAAACTAAGCACAGATCCTACACAGCGTATCACACGGAATACGAATTGATTAATCAAGGCGTCTTCTCTGCCGGCGGACATACAGAGAAACCTACATAACACAGAAGCCCTACCACCTTGGCTGTGTGGATTACCCAAGATCCATAAGAACAATGTTCCACTGAGATTGATTGTTAGCGCTTCTGGCTCACCGACGTATAAACTGGCAAAACACTTGGCCTCTCTGCTCCAGCCACACGTGGGGAAGACCGAAACATACACAAAGGACTCAGGACATTTCATTGAGAAGCTGAAGAAACGGAAACTTGCACCAAACGAAATCCTGGTCAGCTTTGATGCTGTTTCGTTGTTTACGAGAGTGCTACTCAGTGACGTTCTGGAGCACATCGATTCCAGTTTCCCTCAAGACATAAAAAAGCTCTTCCATGCATGTCTCACCACGAGCTATTTCACGTGGAATGGCAATTTCTACGAACAGCTGGAAGGCACCGCCATGGGTAGTCCTCTTAGTCCAGTGGTGGCCAACTTCTTCATGGAACAATTCGAAGCACAGGCACTGGACTTGGCGACTTGCTAATCTACGATGTGGTACAGGTATGTTGATGATACTTTCGTGGTGTGGAGCCATGGTGAAGAACAGCTCGGTGACTTCCTATGACACTTGAGCAGCCTCCATACCAACATAAAATTTGCCATGGAAGTAGAAAAGGACAAGAAACTGCCATTTCTAGATGTGCTGGTCACAAGGTACCGTGAAAACCTGGGACACAGCGTGTATCGAAAACCGACACACACACATGGACCGAAAGCTGAACAAACTATCAAACCACCACCCGAGCCAGAAAAGAGGCATGATTAATGCGCTCATAATGAGAGCAGGATGAATATGTGAGCTGCAGCACCTCAGACGAGAAATACAACACCTGGAAAGTGGTCTGAGGAGCAATGGGTACTCCACAAATTATATTAGAAGTGTAACAGAGCCAAACACTCGGCAAAGTAAGGAATCAGAAGAAGAAATGTCAGGTACGGCCTTTCTGCCATACATTCCCAGAGTGAAGGACAGAACCGGCGCATATTGCGCAAACATGGCGTAAAGACGATTTTCAAACTGACAAGGAAGATCAAAGAGTGTCTTAGATCGGCGAAGGAGAAAAGGGACCCACTTGCAATGTCTGGAATATACCATATACCATGCACATGCGGAAAAGTTTATGTTGGAATGACTGGACGATCAATTAACACCAGGATCAAAGAGCATAAGTGACATTGCAGGTTGGGGCAGGTGGAGAAATCGGCCATGGCAGAACACGCACTGAGTGAGACAGGCCATGTAATAAAATTCGCCGACACGGAAGTTCTGACTGTAGAGAAGCACTATCACACACACTTGTTCAGAGAAGCTGTAGAAATACAAAAACATGCAAACAGTTTCAACAAGAAAGAGGAAAGCCTGAAGGTAAACGGATCCTGGCTTCCCGTACTGCAGCGAATGACCGTCGCAGGTAGCAAGAGGAGAACAGCACCGGAAATGACCGCGGAGAAGCCCTCGGACGTTGGCGCACCTGGTACATATAGTCTGCAGCTGCAAGCTCGGCTCCAGTTCACCACCGGCAATGGAGGGTGAACCTTTGACAATGCCAGCCACTCGTGCTGGCGAAACATCAGTAAAATCATTAGATGAACGTCGGCCGAAGAACCCGAGATAGAAGCCAATAGGCAGTTTGTCCAATGAGGTTTGCTATTTGAGCAATAAAATAACTGATTATGGGCAAGGTAAGAGGATATAAAATGTAGCCTGGTTACAGCAATGAAAGCATTTCTGAAAAAAGAGGAATTTGTTAACATCTAATACCAATTTAAGTATTAGGAAGTCTTTTCTGAAGGTTTTTCCTGGAGTGTAGCCTTGTACAGAAGTGAAATATAGATGATAAGCAGTTCAGAATGGAAACCTTTGAAATGTGGTGGCACAGAAGAATGCTGGAGATTAGGTGGGTAGACCATGTGACTAAGAGAGGTAATGAGGAAGTACTCAACAGAACTAGGGAGAAAAGAATTTTGACATATAACGCGCGCACGCGTGCGTGTGTGTGTGTGTGTGTGTGTGTGTGTGTGTGTGTGTGTGTGTGTGTGTGTGTGTGTGAGGGAGCGAGTGCGCGTGCGCATAGGGATTTCGACGCACAATGTGCTATGGAGCTCCTTAACGACATGTCCCTAAAGTTAAACTCTTGAGATCATTCATTATAAAAGCATAAAAAAGGCTCCTTAACAGAGGAAGAACATGCATGTCAGAATCGCTCTGGCCTCATTTTCTTATTATTCACTCTCATTTTCGCACCTATTTCTCAGTGGGAATTGAAGCGTTTACACTCTAGTGACCACTTCCCCATCTGGATACACTTAGCACATTCAGCAGTGCTTGAAATATGGTAACCAACATTCGATGTTTAGTTGGAATAACTGGACGTTGTAAACCCAACTGACTGTGTATGAACTACATGAAAGCCCTAGAAACATGTGGACTTATACCACAAATGTGATCAATTGAGCCCACTGACACACCCATTTCTAAGTCTTCAGCTCACCTAAACAGACTGCCTGTCACCCAATACACTGCTTAGTGTAGCTCCATGCCAACCAGCTGCTGAGAAAATGTGGAGTTGGATATGTTCACTGTTGAATGGCCACCAACTGTTTGTTCCAAAAACAAGTGGATTGAAATTGAAGTTACCAATCTTCTGAAACCTATTCGCATTGACTTCCAAGGATGATGCTCTCAAATACAATCTGACTATAAATGTTCCAATATCAATATTTATAGAAAATCAGAGTTTGGAAAGGGTGAATTTTCGCCCATGAGTGCATCTCCATAAACACAACTTTTTCATCAGAATTATGAAAACCACATCCAAGGGCTCTAACTAATGCAAAGTGTAGGGTGTGAGGCATATAAAAATTACTCTTCTTTTCCATGACATTAGAATCACCTGCTATACATGTTTCTTTTATATGAGCAATATCCATTCAATATTAAAACTATGGGTTTGTCTTTGGTTGGTTTCACTTTTGACATAAAACTTTAGTCTTTGCAGAAATAAGTGATGTTGGGTCCAACCAGAAATATGACACACAACTAACTATTGCCACAGGAGACATTCATCAAGTAATTCTTGTTTCATGTCTTTTCTGAGAAATAATATATGTGGAAGTGTGTAATTCCCAGCAGCAATCATACAATAATCTACAAACTGCCTGTTTGCCTCTCACATTTGTGACTGTTGACTTGTTCTGTACACCACTGGGCCTGACTCTCTCAGTTTAAATATTCTGATTGAATCAAAATTAATTTGGTGTTGTTCCGTTTTGAGGATGACAATAAAAGAATCTACATTTTCTCTGTATAAAGCCTTTGGCACATGTTGCTGAAATTAACTGGGGTTTATGAAATCACTTATTAACTACAAAAAGGTGCTTCGAAGTATCAGACAGCTAACTGATATGCAATCACTAGAATGTCTGTGGATCATAAACCAAGAAAATCTCTTGTCCACTATTTTACAGTATTTCATCTTCCAAGTTTTCATCTAAATCACACTTTCTCCCTATCCTTGCACTAAGAAGTTCTCAGTGGTTTCATTTGTGTGGTTCAATCACGCAGCCAATGATGATGATTTCACATTTTCTGATCATACTGATGAGGGTAACAACAGAAATGAAAGGATCGTCACTCTCTCAAATCTGCACTACATAAAACTGTGTCTCTGTTCATTCATTCATTCATTCATACATACATACATATGTACATGGTGTTCCATAAATTGCATCATTAAGGAAGGTCTTCAAGTATGTGGAATGAGTAAAATTTTTGAAATCATGGAGCATTAAAAGCCATAGACAGCCATTGCAGACTACTTCTTTGAAGTGTGCTAACAGCAAATTATGAATAGTGCTTATCTGCTCACACTAATAATTATGGGAATTACTTTTAGATTACTTATATTAGTAGAAAAACAGTTACTTTGAAGAAAGGCACAGTTATTCACCTTAAACTACTATGTTGCTGTTTTTCTGCTACTTTAACCAAAACATTTATGTTGATTTACAAATAACACTAACAGTTACCTATATGCTGGCAAAGTTAAAACATGTGTAATACAAACATTAGAGTTCAATGGAACTTACATCACTGAGTTCTAATATTATGATAAATTACAGGAAGATTGGCTAATAAGGTATTCTTCCATATCATCTCTGCGCACAAGGAGATTTTCAATTTCTGCTTGATGTCTACCAGCAACTTGTTACAGATTATTGCACCAGAGTATAAGACTCCAGTCTGAAGCTTAGATGTGATGCACAATCTATAGGGAAATTATTTTTACTTCTGGTAGTGTGGTTGTGAATCTACATGTGCATCTACATCTACATAGATACTCTGCAAGCCACCATACAGTGCATGGTGGAGGGTACCCCATATCATTACTAATCATTTCCTTTCATGTTCCATTGGCAAATAGAGTGAGGGAAAAAGGGCTATCTGTATGCCTCCATATGAGCCCAAATTTCTCATATCTTATCTTCATGGCCCTTATGCGCAATATATGTTGGTGTCAATAGAGTCATTTGGCAGTCAGCTTCAAATGCTGGTTCTCTAAATTTTCTCAATAGTGTTCCTCGAAAAGAACATCACATTCCCTCTACGGATTCCCATTTGAGTTCCTGAAACATCGCCTAGCACTTACATGTTGTTCAAACCTACTGGTAACAAATCTAGCAGCCCGTCTCCAAATTGCTTCGATGTCCTCCTTCAATCCAACAAGATACAGATCCCAAACAGTCAATCAATATTCAAGAATAGGTTGCACCAACATTCTATATGTGGTCTCCTTTACAGATGAACCACACTTTTCCAAAACTCTCCCAATAAACTGAAGTTGACAATTTGCCTTCCCTACCACAATCCTCATATGCTCTTCCCATTCCATATCACTTTACAACATTATGTCCAGATATTTAAACAATGTGACTGTGTCATGCAGTATATTACTAATACTGTATCGGAACATTACAGGTGTGTTTTTCCTACTTATCCACATTAACCTGCTTGTGTCTGTATATGTGTGGATGGATATGTGTGTGTGTGCGAGTGTATACCCGTCCTTTTTTCCCCCTAAGGTAAGTCTTTCCGCTCCCAGGATTGGAATGACTCCTTACCCTCTCCCTTAAAACCCACTTCCTTTCGTCTTTCCCTCTCCTTCCCTCTTTCCTGATGAGACAACAGTTTGTTGCGAAAGCTTGAATTTTGTGTGATGTATGTGTCTGTTTGTGTTTCTATCGATTTGCCAGCGCTTTCGTATGGTAAGTCACATCATCTTTGTTTTTAAATATATTTAACCTACATTTTCACACATTTAGAGCTAGCTGCCATTCATCACACCAGCTAGAATTTTTTTTAAGGTCATCTTGTATCCTCGGCTTTGACACCTTACTGTACACCACAGCATTATCAGCAAACAACCATAGACTGCTGCCCACTCTGTTCATCAAGTCATTTATGCATATACAGAACAACATCAGTCCTACCACACTTCCATGGGACACTCCTGTTGACATCCTTGTCTGTGACGGACACTCCACTTCGAGGACAGTACACTGGGTTGTGTTACTTAAGAAGTCTTCGAGCCACTCACATTATCTGTGAACTAATTCCATACGCTCATACCTTCTCTAACAGCCTGCAATGGGGCACTGTGTGAAATGCTTTCTGTAAATCTAGAAATATGGCATTTGCCTGTTGCCCTTCATCCATGGTTCATAACACATCATGTGAGAAAAGCGAAAGCTGAGTTTCACATGAGTCATGCTTTTCGAAACCTTGCTGAATTGGGGACATGAGCTTCTCAGCCTCAAGATAATTTATTATTTTCAAACTGAGAATATGTTCAAGGATTCTGTAGAAAACCAAAGTTAGGGATACTGGTCTATAATTTTGCGATACACAGGAGTCACCTGTGCTTTTTTCCGGTTGCTTGGGACTTTGTGCTGGATGAGAGAGTTGCAATAAATGCAGGATAGGTAAGGGGCCAGTGCCATAGAGTACTCTTTGTAAAACCAAACTGGGATTTCATCCAGACCTGGTGACTTATGTGCTTTCAAATCTTTCAGTTGTTTGTCTATGCCAGGAATACTTATTACTGTATTGTCCGTACAGGGGTCTGTCCGCTGGCCGAATGACAGTATGTTTGCACGAGTCTCCTGATTAAATGATGGCATCATTCATCCTAAATTCAGTCCTGTTATTAATAACAGATTATCATTAGCGAGTACATATATTAGCACATAAGTGTAATAATACCTAGATGCCCAAAGATGCTTGTGCAAGATGTTCAGTTATCAACTTAACCCAATATTCGTACTGCAGGGTTCTGTAAACACTTTGAACTCAGCTGAACTGCTACATATGAGCAATATGTGTACCACCAATAAACGCCACTGTTTCTGCACAGTTCTTGAATGTCCTGGGCAAATCATATATCTACCTCAAGAACAGGAACGAGCCATGCTCTAAACCTTGTACAACACCATATTTGATGGTTTCCTCACTCTGAATTTAACCATGTTCCTGTCATATCATCTGTTAATGTGACCATCCACTTTCTATTGTTAAGATATTAGTGTGAGGGGAATACCTTTATTACCATAGAATTTTAGGTTCCATTGTAGAATTTTATGATCCACCCAATACAAGGCCTTGGCAAAATCACTCAAAATGCATAATGGGTAAATTTTCTCATTTAATTCAATCATAGCTGAGGTTGTGAGATGATACTGTTATGGCCTGGTTGGTTCTGGCTGCAGAGCTGCGTGTGCAGAAAGTTATAGTATAGGTTTCCAGTAGAGCTTGGAATCAAGAATGGTTACTGAAAAGGAACATTCTGTATTACTTGATGATGTCTTCCAGACAGTAGTTAGATGGTAGTGGCCAAGATGTCAGACCTGACCATTAGGCAGTGGGTGATGTCCCGAATGGTATGCCGAGACAGCAGCGGCTGGTGACGGGCAGTGACTTTGCTGATGTAAGTCACTTTGCCAGTTTGGCGATCTAAGGCAAAGCCAGTGCTCTGAGATGCACAGGCCCCATTTCAAACCCAGGATACTCGGAGACTGCTGGAATGTCAAGTGATGCCATCCACCGGGCAGCCTCACCTCAGCAGATCCAGTTCGAAGTTCGGAACTGTCAGGGCTAGTGATGGCTTGTAGATAAGCAGCTTCATCTAGTCAGTGATGCTGCTTGTTGAGGCTGGAGTAGCTCAGCCGCACAGCCAACCGATGACTGGCCCAGAGACTGCGTTGTTCAACCTCACGATCCTGAAGCAACGATGCTATCAGCTGTGTTGGGATCATTTGTACACCTTATGGCTGGGTGTTTTATGACAGGTGGTAGGTTCCCATACTCAGCTGTGGAAATACATGTACTACACCATGCTGTAACACAGTTTTGTTGGATACAGCCTTCTTAAGCATGTAACTAATATCTACAACTTCTTAAATGGATGCATACACTAAAAACATTAATAATTTCAGTCATAGAACTCCAGTTCTAGCACCTAGGTATTTTGCTTGTTCACACGATTGTAGCTGGCTGACAATATTCATAGCAGAGAATCTTGCACTTTTTAAGTAATATACAGGGTTATGTTTATGCTTGATTTGAGTATCATTTCCCTTGTCTAACTGAAATTCATGTTGTCAGTTAGCATTATCTGCAGAGTTGCTTTAGTGCATTTTGATCACCGGAAAACATTCTTGAGACTGTTCTTAGCTTTCTCTGTTATGAGTTTTAGTGTTTTATATGTCACAACACTGTTACAATCAGCGGTATAAAGAGGAACAAAGAAACAAAATGTAAAATAAAATAACTGATGAACCAGGCATTAGGCTAACCATTTGTTGGGTGACAGAGATTAGTTACGTACCTCTAGGGGAGTGTGGGAACAAACGTGAAAATTAACCCAGGCCTACTGCATGGACATAAGAACGGAGCTCATTTCGAAGTCCTCTACATCTGTTGCTTTTGATAGTGTCAACAGTAATCTAATGTAGGGGCCAGTGATAAAGAGCCACTTAAAATATAATATCAAAGAATGCACTGAGCACTGTGGTGCAATGTAAGACATTAGACTCAGATTCAGAAGGACAGTGCTTCAGATTCCCAACTGGCCCAACAGATTTAGGTTTTCATAATTTTCCTAATGCATTTAGCACGAATGCCATGATGGTTCCTTTGCAAGGAACCTTTTTTCCTTGCTTTTGTTCGAAGAATGCACCTTATTGGGCCTTGACATACAAAAATAGAAGAACCTCTTTTTCATTAAACATAGCAGTCTAAATACAAATTACCAGTCACAATTATCAGTAGACAATGGAAGCACTATGTGGTAGTAATTTAAGGGCTAATTATAAGTAGTGGCATTAAGAGTAATAGACAAACAGCACAAATTAAAAAACACTATGTGGTAGTAATTTAATGAGTAGTGGCATTAAGCATAATAGACAAATAGCCCAAATTAAAAATGAAATTATAGCAGCAGTTCACGAGTTTTCTGTTCAGATAAGGATCTGATGTACAGGAGAATAAAAGTGACAGGGAGGCTTTTGGTAAATGAACAAGTGTTTCCAAAACTAAACTTTCAACACAAGTGCAAAGGAGAGATTGTAATCACTATGTATTACTAGTTTTGACTTTTGGCAGTGAGACACAGGGGGGCAGAGAGGGCCAGGGGTCAAGGTAATATTATTTTTTGTGGTGGATGAAGAAATAGTTTTGAAATTTCATGACAAATGGCTCTGGGTTGACTTGGTACTAGACAGTATTCATTAAATGTTCTGGTTTCTTCATATTGATATTGTCTTGTTGATATGGTCAGATGCAAGTTAATTTTGCAAATATTTTTTATAAGGGTATACCCTCACTGGGTACACCCTTAAATAGGAACTTCTAGGGAAGACAGGAAGATAAGAAAATGAACTTACAAATCAAGGAACATACTAGAGTGTAAGATATAGCCTTGACTGTAATTAAAATTAATTGGAGGTGATCAGGAATGGTGCTAGATGGACCAAGAAAGTTGGACTCCAAGAGATAGAAAAATCTGAGAATACACTGTAATGTAAGGTGGATGGATAACATTACAACACTTGCAGGAACAACATGAACGGGTGTAGCTGAGGACCATAATGCATGGAAATGTTTGGAATACACTTTTATTTGGCAGTGGATGTGAAGTGGCTGAAGCTGATGATGATAAAAAATTGCAATGATAGTCAGTCTTGCCACAGCCACAGAAATGAGCATTTGGGTGTCTGTGTGGTTGTGCATGTGACTGTAAATGTGTGTACTTTCACTAGAGAAAGAGCAATAGGACAAAATCATATGTAAATACAGTATTGTATTGAGTGTTTCTACATGCCATATGTCAGTCAGCAATGGGTGAGTGGTTGCCTTTTTTTATCGTACATTCATTTAAATTTAATATACTTCTGGGAAATTGCATCTTGTCTCCCAAATAAAATGCTTATAAAGACTGATCAGGCAGATCATTGAATATTTCATTCTACTTTTGCAGTCTGCAGAATTCTGCCAGATCAAATTAACAGAAGTACAGAATGGACACAGAAATGTATGGATGGTCACTGGATGTTTGTCTGAGCAATCACCCTTTATGAGAACTGGTCAGTGGAGCACCACGGGATTGCTGCCAACACCAAGACAAACCTACCTCTGCGCCTCCTGGCAGGATACAGCCACATAGGGTACAAATTTATTTGGCTGTCCACCACGCATAAATGCAACCTCTTGTTAAGTACACTGTGAAGCATCACTCATTGGATTCTCTTGCTGTCTACTCTCACCCACTTTGCATTGTCAGTGGTGCTCCCCCCCCCCCCCCCCCCCCCCTTCCCCCTGTGAAATCTGGAGTACAAAGTTTTTATTCATTATAGAATTATACACTTCCAGATATGAGTGGATAATCAGTTCTCTGTGATACAACAAGTTTTTGTGTCACCTAAAAAAATTCAGTTCTTGTAAAATAATAAATCTTGAAACTGAACATACAGGGTGATTCCATGATGATGTTATTAACTTTCAGGGGTGATGAAGAAGGGTAACCATGTAATACTCCAGTCTGAAAATGACTGGGTCAAGAGTTATAAGCAATAAGCATTCTGATACCTCTGACAGGGGACCTCTTCTACTGCATGCTCTTTGCTTTCCATATTTTGGGAGGACGAAGTATGGATCAAAATAAGGAAAAAAGTCCAGTAAACAGGGGCTTTAAAGTGCCTCTCTGAAATGATTTTGATAATTCATCTGTTTGCTTTTTCCCATGATCCAGTTGGTTCCCTGGGTGTTGTCCAGCCTGAAACATCCTACAGACGTAATAGTCTATGGTGCGCTTATTTGAATAATTTTCTTCCAAGATTGCCTTCATCTGATTCTAATTATTAGCTCTATCCCCCAGAAATTTGTTTTTGCCCTAGCTTCTTCCATGGTTTTAGACTAGATATATTGAAGTAGCAATGGTTTATCATCCATTTGGTTTACTTTGAACGTCACGTTCACTTTCTCAATGAACTGTCTCAGTTCAGACTTAGCCCCACTAAATGAGTTACTGGCTAATAGAAGAGCATCCTTTGTGCTGATGCCTCTAACATCTGAAGTACTATACAGTGTTATGCAAAGAGTCTTAAAACTATTTCCAAAACTCTTTGTGTTGATGATGCTTTAGTTCTGCTGGTTTCCCTTGTAGTTCCTTCTACAAGTATTTCTTCCTCTGCTGGGCTCCCCTGCAACTTGTCTGGCCCAGGCAAGTTCACCATGTATCTGCTGGGATCTCAGGATGGCTTCTGCTTCCTTTGAACTGTTTCACAGGCCTAGTCATTGATCTTCCTACTGTACACAGTTCGAGGGACTGATTCCGATAGCCTTTCTACTTCTCCTCCAGTATTCTGTCACCTGATTTCCTACTTTGGAATGCCTCTACACAACATAGCCCACACACCTGACATCAAAAATTTTATATCACATCCCGGCACAGGTCCAATCACCCGCTTGGACAAAGGTGTGACCTGCACAGTTGCAACCAGAACATTGACGACCGTGTGGGTTGAGACCTACTGAGCTACCTTCAATAAAGTGAGAGGGAGACAGATTCCCAGGATGCTTAGCACAGGTGATTTTGGAATAGAGGAGAGAAGTTGTTAGCTATGTGGAAAGTGAATAAGGGTGCGACCACGTATGGATTCAATTTAAGAACAAACTATTTTCCAATAGTTCAACCTTATCAAGAGAGGTATCTAGCAGTACCTTTATATCTTTGAAAATCAATGAGTACACTCTACCACTCTCTGTATCAGTGGTCATCAAACTGTGGCCCATGGGCTGCATGCGGCCCAAATCATATATTTATGCAGCCCATGGATCTCAGTCATATTTTATGACATTATGTGTCAAGCACCTAATGGCCAAATCCAAAAACATCAACTAATGTTAATAGCTTCATAAGAGAGTAGTTTTCCTGCTCTGTAACAAACAAAAATACTGACAGATAGTAATGTTTTAAGATATACCTCATTTTAATTAACATTGGTGTATTCAGCAAGGGATAAGTAAAGTTGGCCAATTATCTCAGCAAGTAGAAAGGTAAGTAACATGGGCACTGTGGGATTATGGGCTGTGTAAGAGGGAATCTTTATCATCTTCCATTACTGACAATTCAGAGCAACTACATCTCCATCTATACTCTGCAAATCAATGTGAGTTGCATGGCAGGAGGTACGTCCCTTTGTACCAGTTCTTAGGGTTTCTTTCTGTTCCACTCACCTAGGAAACATAGGAAGAATGACTGTTTGAATGCCTCTGTGTGTGCAGTAATTATCCTGATCTTCTTCTCATGATCCCTATGTGAGCAATACATAGGAGATTGTGGTACATTCCTAGAGTCACACTGTAGTATATTCCTAGAGTCAGCCAGTCCTTGAAACTTTGTTAACAGACTTTTTCAGGATAATTTACATCTATCTTCAAGAGTCTTCCAGTTCAGTCCCTTCAGTATCTCTGTGACACTCTCCAATAGATTAAAGAAACCTGTGATGATTTGCACTGCCCTTCTTAGCATGTATTCTATATCCCCTATTAGTCCTATGTGTCCGGGTTCAACACATTTGAGCAATATTCAAGATTAGGTCACATGAGTGATTTATAAGCAATCTCCTTTGTAGACTGATTGCACCTCCCCTGTATTCTACCAACAATCTGAAGTCTTCCACCTGCTTTACCCATGACTGAGCCTATGTGATCATTCCGTTCCATATGGCTACAGTGTGTTGCACCCAGATGTTTATATGATTTGGCCAATTCCAAAAGTGACTCACTGATGATATAATTATAAATACTATGTTTTTTTTTTCATTTTGTAAAGTCCACAAGTTTATGTTTCTGAACATTTAAAGCAAGTTGCCAGTCTTTGCACCACTTTGAAATCTTGTCAACATCTGACTGAATATTTATGCTACTTGCTTCAGATAGTACTTCATTATAAGTAACTGCATCATCTGCAAAAATCCTCATGTTACTATTAATATTGTCTGCAAGGTCATTAATATAAACATTTCCCTGGGGCACAACCAAAGTTACTTCTACATCCGATGATGACTCTCCATCCAAGATAACATGCTGTGGCCTCCCCACCAAAAATACCTGTCCATCCCAAATGGTCGATCTTTTGACAATAAGCGTAGATGTGGTACTGAATCAAATACTTTTCAGAAACCAAGAAATCCTGCATTTACCTGACTGCCTTGATCTAAAGCTTTCAGTACGTCGTGTGAGAAAAGTGCAAGTTGGATTTCACATAATCAATGTTTTCAGAATCTATGCTGGTTGGCACTGAGATGGTCATTCCATTCAAGATACCTCATTATGTTAGAGCTCAGAACATATTCTAACGTTCTGCGACAAATTGATCTCAAAGATATCGGATGGTGGTTTTCTACTACAGGTGTGACCTGAGCTTTTTTCCAAGAACTGGGCATGGTTTTCTGTTCAAGAGATCTACGATAGATCATAGTTAGAACAGTGGCTAACTCAACTGCAAATTTAGTACAGTATCTGACAGGGATTCCATGGGGGCCTGGAGGTTTGTTCAGTTTCAACGGTTTCAGCTGTTTTTCAGCACAACTGGTACTAATACTTATTTCACTCAACTTTTCAGTGGTACGAGAATTAAATTTGGGCAATTGTCCCAGGTTTTCCTTTGTAAATAAACGTTTGGAAAATGAGTTAAGCATTTCAGCTTTTGATTTGCTACCCACAATTTCAGTTCCTGTCTCATTCGGTAGGGACTGGACAGTAACTTTGGTAACCAGAATTTCTTTAGGTCCTGTGAAAGATCATTTGACAATATTCTGTTACAGTAGTCTCTTGACAGCCAAACACATTTCATTCAGCATCTCTTTATCTATAGCCCTACACTTTGTTTTACATCTATTATGCAGTAGTTTCTGTTTCTTTAGAAGTTTCTTTACAGTGACTGTATACCATGGAGGTTCCCTCCCATTATGGACTGGTCTGATGGGTAAATATCTATCCGGTGTGTGACCAACTATTCTTTTAAACCTGAGCAATAGTTCCTGTACATGCTCCAGCCTTGCACTGAAACTTTCAAGTTCCTCATTGAGCTATGACACTACTGATTTTTTTATCTAGTTTACTGAACATGTATGTGTTTCTGCTTGGTTTAGTTGACCTTTATACTTTGCTAATGATGGTTGCCACAACCGCATCATGGTCACTGATACCAGTTTCTATGTGGACATCTACAGAGATGTCAGGTCTGTGCATTGCTATTAGATCCAATATGTTTCCATCATGAGAGGGGTTCCTAACTATATGTCCTAGGTAGTTTTCAGAGAAGGCATTTAGTACTGTTTCACTGGATATCTTATCATGTCCACCACTAACAAAACTGTAATTTTTCCCAATTAATTGTTGGGTGATTAAAGTCTCTACCAGTGATTGCACTATACTTGGGGAACTTACAAACAAGTGAACTGAGGTTTAGTTTCAGTTATATCAGATGAGTCTGGTGGGCCATAGAAGGATCCATTTTATGACCGCCCATGACACTGAGTCATGTCCAAACAATCTCACATGAAGCTTCAGTTTCTACCTCAGTGGATTTGAGTTTCTTGTCTACCGCACCATCTCCATTTCACATTTGCCTACCTTATCGATATACACTTAAATTCTCCAAAAAAAATCTCACTGCTATCAATTTCAGGTTTCAATCAGCTTTCTGTACCTACTATTATACGATCTTCACCACTTTTCATGAGCGCTACAAACTCTGGCACTTTATTGTGAATGCTTTGACAGTTTACTATTGGGATTTTAATACTCTAACTTGTGGGAGGCATTTCTTTCAATCTTTCACTGATACTTCTGGATTTCTTACGGCTATTGTTACACAGATTGGGTGGAGAGTCGCCTAATCTAAAAAAAAAACCACACATAGTCAGCTACCTGAGTAGCAGCCTCTGATGTGTAGTGCACACCTGACCCATTTAGGGGGACGCCACAGTTCTCAGCCCCATAGTACAAGTCCAGGAAGTCACAGCCTACCTTGTCACAGAACCTCCAGAGTCTCTGGTTCAGTCCTTCCACTTGACTCAGAACCAAAGGGCCACGATCAGGTCTGGGGACAATACCGCAAATTGTGAGCTTCACTGAAACTCCTTGTGCAGGGCTGATCTTCTCAACCTGTTGCTGAAATGACCTAAGTACAACCTCAGAGCCCAGATGACTGGCATCATTTGTTCCAGTGTGTGCCACAATCTGCTGTTGGTTGCACACTGTTCCTTCAACAGCTGCTGGAATAGCCTCTCCAACATGCTGAATTAGCCCCCCAGGCATACACAGTGAGTGCACCTGTTGTCCTTTCCTGTTCCTTGCTGCCATTTCCCTAAAGGTACCATCATTTGCCATACATTTGAACTGACAGTGATTAATAGGCCCCTCCTATCCTTTTGCATTTGCCTTCTCCTGACATTGGACGGAACAGGCTTCCCCAAAACAGGTGAAGTGAGTACCCGGTGACTCAGTTTCAGTTCCATTGAGACAGAGCACTACAGACTTGTTGGTTAGATGGTTTGGCACAACACCCCAAGTCCTGCCTGGCCCCGTCCACACTGTACAGGACGCCTAGACCTACCACTGACATACCACTCACAGTCAAGTGGATGAATAATGACAGATCCTGTACTTTCTGCACAGGAGACAGGATCCACAAGAGAATGACTTGGACCAATCAGCTGCTCTGGTATAACTTTTGTTGTGGAAATAACATGGATTCATGAATGTGCATAATAGAGACAGTCATCCTCAAATGCAGTAAATGTTTGTAGCAAGGAATATGATATTAAATTAAGGCTTTTGTAATAAAATGCAATAAATAAAAGAAAAATGACATTCAAAACACTTTGTAAACATTTTTGGTCATGTCTCACATAATGCATTCAAAAACAAGTACAGTTAACGTAATTAACCAATTAATGATCCACACACAGACATGCAACAACACTTTAGTTGGGCAATTACAGAGCCACAACTTTAGGTTGCTTTGGGTCGCAACAACCTGAAACAGAAAACAGTCGACAAGAAGCATTCTGAATGGAGCCGACTTTTAACGGTCAGTACTTCGGGCCAGCAGCCAACTTATTCTTCGCTTACTATAGCAGGTCTATCGTCGTACCGTAACATACTAACTCACGTAGATTACCAAATAACAATAGGCTCAGTAGACATGCAGCCTGAGGCGCCACGCCACAATGTCAGTATTGGCTCTTGACCAAAAAACGTTTGACGACCACTGCTCTATTTGTCAGTACTTTCTAGCAACTCCTGGTTCCTGAGTTCTACCTCTCACTATCACAGCACTGCTTGCTTCAACAATACACAATCAAATACTTTAATTACAATGGGAGACAAGAGTGAGACAGAGCTTTTTCCTATTTATATTTTGACACACACAAAATAACTACCGGTGTTACTCGTTGCTATTACTAGAGACAAGGTCTACAGAACTTGTCCTTTTCTAACCGGTGGAAATCTTAAGATAATAACTGTTGCTGGAGACTTACTGGAAATTCAGTTGTCCTTACTCAAATGTGTACAGACATGTAGTTATTACCGTGTCAGCATTGAAGTGGTGCCAACTCCCTCCAGCGACCTATCAAGGCCTCATTACTTCTTGCTACCTTTCAATAACATGTCTATTGGGACCAGGGAGAACTCCTTCCCTGTACATGACTCCAGTTCCAGAGGAAAATTTGATTATTGACAGTGATCTCATCTTTCCTATTCCAGTACCACCTCTTTACCTGATGCTCGCCAGTCTGCTTGCAGAAGAAGGCTGATGAAAAATTAAAGTGAAAAAGTAAAAAGTAAATGTCCTTTTCCAGAGTCACTGAACAGTTGATGATGTACGTCGCTTACGTTGACGTATATGCCTTTATTCTTTCACATTCCGGCCGTAAATGAAACAAAATACATCCGAATCACAGCAAGGTCTTCTTTCCAAATATTTTACTGTTCACTGTAATACATACACGCAGCATAGAACGATAAATTTTTATCAAATCGAAGTTACACAACACTCATTTATACACAGTTTTAGCAAATGTTTTATTTTTTATTGAAGGCATATTACTTTTGTCCATGTATTTGCTACTGTTGTCATACAAACAGAGTGATCTTAGAAGATGACGCTCGTTCAAATGGTGGTTACGCCAAGTATGGTTCAGCCGTCCCTTTCGGTGCGCTTATTTTTGCTGCAATTTTTTCCGCCAACTTCATCACCAAACACCTCAAAAAATATATGCGCTGATGTGATCAAACTTTAAGGTGTTACAAATGAACCACTAAACTAAAAGGTCACAAAAAGAGAGCTTTCTAAATAAGACATGTAAAGAGATCAAACTACTTCACCTTGGAAGAAATTTTGCCGCGGCAAATTTATTGACGAGTTTGAATGCCGCTCGGAACAAGAAATAATGATTCAAATAAATAAAACGATCAGAATTTACACAGGGCAACTTATTGAATCACCTTGCGAAGCTTTACAGATGTATCACACCAATGCGCTAAAATTCAGAACTTCAAACTTGGTCAAAAGATCTGAAATGTCATCGTGGCATTTTGTTGACCTTTACTTAAAAGCTCGTACTATCAAGGTATAAAATTTGTGAGCGAGAAATATGTATTTCTTCCTAGTTCTTAGTTCCGTGAACCTGCACGTAAAATTTGAACAAAAGCTGAGATGGTCGAGAGGGGAATATCTCTAAACCTAGACTATTGGTATTCAACCTGGACTCCAAAGCTCACTGGTGTGCGTTCCAGCTTTCATGGTGGGAGGTAGGCGATAAGATTTTTAAAAATCATCTTCACTGTATTTTCATAAAATTTTAGACACAGTCTTTGGTTCTCCAGCGTTTTGACCATGTAGCGATTATGAATACACGTGTTAGTTCATAACATCTACATCTGTACTCCGCAAGCCAATTTACGGTGTGTGGTGGAGGATACTTCTAGCACCACCGCCTTCCCCTTCACTCCCTCGCCCCTAATCAGATCAAGCTGCCAACACTGCACTCGCGATACACGATTCTGAAAAAGAAAATCACAATTCAGATTGCGAGCTGAATGTCTGGTACGTGCGTTGGCATTTAAATTCATCTGCGCATTAATTTTGACAACAAAAATTAAAATACAAAACCACGCCCTCATAATAGTTTTACATTCTGTACGAAAGAACAAATTTACAAACATAATCCAAGTAACAATTACCTGAATTCCGTTACAGCACCACTGAAAGATTCGTGTTATATATTAATGAAGGCAACAAAAATGAGCTAGCCATTAAAGCAGTATCACTGTAATGAAAATATGCTGTTTGTATCTGTGCTTTGGTGTCTTACAAGGGCAGCAGTCAGCTTGATTATGAAGACAATTATTTCATGGGTAAAATTTCCCTGTAGAGTGTCCAATTGTAGTGGCCTTGTTCCACAAACGGAACCGGATTTTCCTGTGCCAAAAGAGAAAGATCACAGCCATGTTTAAAAATGCGTCTGGCAGCTTTTCACATGTTTCCGTGGTGAACTGCCGTGAGCATACCTCTCATCTCATAGGCTGGTGCTATGTCTAGCCGCTAACATACGGAAGCTATGCCTCATCACCTACTCGGAGGAGCCACACATTAAGACCGCCTGCTTATCAGTGCATTTGTCCAAATTTGGAAAAACATACAGCAGCGCTTCTGCGTGAGTTCTTGGCAGGTTTCCAGAGACATAAATGGCACTACATATCTGCGCAAATGACATACAATCCCCGTAAGTTGCGGGCCGGTGGTTTGTTCACGCGGAGTTTGTAAAACTACTACGTGCAGCAGCTGATTGTATGCTAGTAACTACACGAAACGGCCTTGTCTGTGAAGCGAACAAAGTACTGTTTTAAATAAACTATACTAAAATAAACAATTTGGACGCCATGGTACAAATGGCCAAAACACCTGTATCCGAAATAAAATAGCTTTCTTGTTAGAAAGTACAAATTCCACCCTGAAATGATAAGCGAAGCTCAGACTTTCACTGATGCCTGTTTCATGAACAAAATCTTTCTTTCGTGTAGTATTATGTGGTGGCTGAAAAGAGAAGCAATCTACTCTCCATAAAGTTTTCAAAAATGGGTTAAAGTTTAAACGTGTTTGCACGTCCAGCGTCACAACACGCGAAGAGACGGGGCCATCCTAAGAGGCAACCATTTCCACAAACATCGAAAAGCACGCGGATGTCTGGACAGAAAGCAACAGCTAGAACACTCTTTCTTCCTAAATACGAGTATTGTACCACCAATGCGACAACAAAGGTTATTTTTTCTAGTCAAATCTCGTGAAGTCGGTTTGTTCTTTACTTACTTGAAAATGACAAGCTTTGTTCTTGGCAGAAGAATGTCGCAGTTGGCCCCACGGAGCTGCAATGTGACACTCCGGCTCGAAATTAATTACATCGACTATTTCTACGTAAACGCCTTTTTTTTTCAAAATAATGTGCTACAGTGTGTATCATAAAGAATATCTCCAGTCTAGATCAAATTACAAGACGCACCTCTACAACGTCGAACAACTTTTTTCATTGTCCGTCTGCCTTTTTCAGACACAGAAATTCTATATTATTGTTAATACCTCAAAATCAAGGAACACTGTACATCAAGGAACACTACACCGATGTCGCGTAATTAAGCTATCGTTAATTCTCTTCTGTCTCTTTCGAGTTTCCACCGTTCACTGCCAGATGGCACTCGCCTCGTTTTCTCGGATATAAGCCAACTCTATCTCAGTGCTGTTCAACAGCAGTTTATCCGCAATAGGGAAAAAAGTCAATAATTAATTTCTACTCTTGCGTAAAAAAACACATGCAGATGACGACTGAAAGTCGCTAATCCTCTCTATAGAGAAAAAAAAGAAAAAGTGGCGTCCCAGATGATATCAGGCGTATTTGATCGCTAACTCATCAACATGAGTTTACTGTTATGCTCCTCAAACCTATGTAGCACGATCCTGGGCTTTTGACACGGGTAGTTATTCTGTTGGAAGATACCACCGCCGTCGGGAGACCATCATGCACGAAGAAATGCAGGTGGTGCGCAATGATGTTCACGTAGTCCACAACTGTGATGGTGGCTTCGATTACTACCGCAGGTCCTATGGAGGCCCTGGTGAATTAGTCCAGTGAAACTGTCAGAAAAAAAGCCTGTACCTTGCAAAAGGTGGGGTAGAAGACTTTATTTTTTAACTCGTTCATATTGTTGGAAAGGTTATAAAACCAAGTTTTGTCAACAAAATTTCTCTTGGGAAAACTTTCTGCAGTCAAACAACTTCGAAAATTTCGGACTTTTTCAGTTTCTTCAAAATATCTCGGTTTCATTTGCTCCTATCGTTCGGGGTCAGGGATTTTCTCTGCCTCGTGATGACTGGGTGTTGTGTGATGTCCTTAGGTTAGTTAGGTTTAAGTAGTTTTAAGTTCTAGGGGACTGATCACCATAGATTTTAAGTCCCATAGTGCTCAGAGCCATTTGAACCATTTTTTTGCTCCTATCGCTTTGAGGTCTATTTTCTTTTTTAAAGAGCACAAAATTCTCTACAAATTTGATTCTTACCATTTTTTTCTACTCCCAGTATCTAAGGCGCTACAGAGCGTCAAAAAATACCAATTTTTCAAATTTCGAGCAAAGAATAGTTGGTGACAATTTCCACGATGTAAAGTTCCGTAGAAAAGATAAAGTTGTGACTCTCCTTTCTGCGTTCAATTCTGTAAAAGCTGGGAGCACTAAAATTACTCCTGTTGATCCTTTAACTCTTTTCCAAAGGATTTGTTTAATGAAACAAAGTGAAGAAGAGTTAAAAGCCTTTCTGAAATATGAACTTGCTCCTTACCCAATGTCCCTATTCTCAGAAAAAGACATGCGAAAAGGAACAAAATCTTCATTCTACAATGCCTTCGTTCCAGTGGAAGATGTGAAGTCAGGTGGACCGAGTAAATTTTTTGTCATTGATGGAGGGTACCTTATCCACAATGTGACTTGGACTCGAAATGTTTGCTTCAAGTCAGTAGCCCAAACCTATGTTTCTTACCTGCACCGTCATTTTGGATCTCAATTTGCTATTGTATTTGATGGGTATCCATGTGCGGGAGACAAATGTAGCACAAAGAGTGCTGAGAGGATTCGTAGGTCCAAAAAACCTTCTTCGGTTGACGTTGTGGTTGAATCAGAGATGGTGAACCAAGTCCCTCAGGACAAGTTCTTGTACAACGAACGAAACAAGATGCGTTTGATCACACTTCTTAAAAAGGAATTTCTACAGTGTATCATTGAAGTGCACCAGGCACAAGAAGATGCTGACGTTATGATTGTACCATCTGCCATTTCAAGAACCAAAGATTTTGGAAGTGTTGTCATTATAGGAGAAGATGTTGACCTGCTTGTGCTCATGACCGGTTTGCGGCAAGGCATTAAAAACTTATTTTTCTTAAAGCCAGGGAGAGGAAATGCAGAAGACAAGTGGTTTTCCACTGCATCTTACAAGTTTGACAGTGAATATATTCTGCTCACTCACGCCTTTAGCGGATGTGATACAACATCTGCTTTTTTGGCCAAGGAAAAATTAAGTGCTGCAATATTGTTTACGAAAAATGAACACCTAACCTCAGCGCTTTGTACGTTCAATAAACCACATGCTACCCGTGAAGAAATAATAACTGCAGGAGAACAGGTTACTATCGCATTGTATAGTGGAGGTGTCAGCAGTTCCCACACACTAGTTCATTTGCGGTACCAGCTATTCGCCAAGTCTGCCACAAAAAGCAAACTGAATCTTGCACGGTTGCCACCTACACAAGATGCTGCACAACATCATTCGTTGCGGACTTACCAACAAGTCCAAAGTTGGATGGGAACCTCCTGAGAAATGGGGCTGGAATCACAGTGACCACGGTCCAATACCCGTTATAATGAGCCAAGATCCAGCACCTGAACCACTTCTTCACATTGTTTCATGCTCATGCAAGCTGAACTGTGGCGGAGCGTGCTCCTGCAGAAAAGCGGGTTTGAAATGTTCTTCAATTTGTAAGAAATGTATTGGGGTCAACTGTGAAAACGTGCCAAAATTTTTGTATGAAGACAGTGAAGAAGATGTTATGGAGGATGTTGAGGAAACCGCTGACGAAACCAACGAACTTGCTGAGGCTGACTCGCTGTTTAAAGAAGAGGTCAATCTGGGATCAACTCTATGTATAGACCCTGAATCCATTAACTCAAGGTATTTCTGGTGACACTGAGGAACCTGGCCCATCAAAGCGTTAGAAGTGATGCTCATATCTGTCTCAAGTGCGCGTAAGTGCAATATTACAAGTATTACACACCCAGAACTGTCAACATTTTTTAGTAACTGACAATGCATTTTAATTGTAATAAAGCTACTTATTTTTAATGTCAACTGTGTGGCATTTATACACAAGAATAATTACCTACCTAATTAGGTTGCCTATTGCAGCTGATAATAGATCAGTTTCCTGAGATAATTTATTTTGTGTGCGTGTGTGTGTGTGTGTGTGTGTGTGTGTGTGTGTGTGTGTGTGTGTGTGTCTCTTAATGATGTATTTTTATATTTGTAGTTTTACAAATACCAGGGCTGAGGTGGCCCATAGTGAACTTCAGGTAGTGATGTAAGAATCACAATAGTTGGGTGCCCAGCAATCCTCATGTTGCATACAGAAAAATTGAATACCTGAAAGTGAGGTGGTAAATTCCAACTTATAACATGATGTATAATGTATTTATACCACACAAACAGAAACTGAGGAAATAGTGTTCAAAAATAAGGTATCTTGCCACTATGCTCAAAATTTGAAAAATTGGTATTTTTTGAGGCGCTGTAGCGCCTTAGATATTGGGAGTAGAAAAAAATGGCAAGAATCAAATTTGTAGAGAATTTTGTGCTCTTTAAAAAAGAAACTAGACGTAAAAACGATAGGAGCAAATGAAAATGAGATATTTTGAAAAAAGTTTTTTGACTGCAGAAAGTTTTCCCAAGCGAAATTTTGTTGGCAAAACTCGGTTTTCTAATCTTTCTAACCATATGAACGAGTTGAAAAAATAAACTCTTCTACCCCACCTTTTGCAAGGTATATCTACTATTTGACTGGACTAAATGTCTCCCACAGCATAACAATGCCGTCAGCGGCGCGTGTTTGAAGCAGCTGTTCCAGTTGGCGGCGTATCCGCACAAGACCGTCGACACACGATTTATCCGACCAGGCAACTCGTTTCCACTGATCCGCGGTCTAATCTCGACGACTCAGTGCCCACTGGAATAGTAACTGAAGACGTGAACACAGGACCACGTAGGGATCGCCTGCTGCAGAGCCCCATGTTCGACAAAGTACGCTGAACGGCGAATTCCGAAACACTACCGCGTCACGTGGCTGCAACGTCATCAGGCGGCGATCAGTGACGTGGTGGGCAGTGGTCAAAATGTTTTGGCTCATCAACCCCTGTCAAAATGGCCTAGCCAGCAAAGAAATTAAATACATATCAGTACGTACTCAGTGGGAATAATAATCAGTGAAACTGCTCACTTTATTGGGCATTTCCAAGTCCACCATGAGTTATGTGGTGGTAAATATTCATATCAATGGCTGAGGGGCATAAAATGATATATGGTAGTTTCAGTGGTAAGTTTGAAAAAGAAAATCTGCTTCCGTTAGTAAACGTATGACCTCAAGAGGAAGACATATCCCAAAGGAAAGGGGCTCACATCCAACTTTAGACCATGCATATAAATCTACATTTGCAGCCACTGCAGTATTAGAGTCAGTTTCGCGACTTTCATGAAATACTTGTTCAATCTCAGGCAGTCTACGCTGCCTGCTGAATCTGTACTAGACGTTTCAGTAGGGTTGTCAGGTTTTCCGTATTTTACGGGGTCTCCCGTATTTTACCCATATTTTCTCCTGTCTCCCGTATTTTATGGATTTTCCAGTATTTTGCCCATCTCACAAACTTGACGAATTTGACAGTTTTCTCTTGTGTTTCATAAAGTTTTATTTATTTATCCTAACATTTCCATATCATTTAAAGCACAGCTAATAAATTCAGTCACGACACTATCTGGCGCGAAAGCTGGTAACTAGCGCTCCAAGTGGTGGGAAAGCAGATAGTCATGTGCGTCGTAAGGATGTTTCCTTTTAATTACTTTCTACTTAATTAACGGAATAGTTGTTACATTTTAGAGTTCCATGCGTAAGTAAGCTACCACAAGACAGGAATCAAGGTGAAATACATGTAAAAACAGCCGAATCATACCGATTCAGTGACATAAGCTACAACTCATTGACGAAGAATACTTTCGAATATGTCCATATTTGTAGCTTATTCCGCCGAAAGTAAGAGAGTATAAACACATTTCATGCACGAGAAGCGTATATATTTCTGTTGTTATCTGTTGTTATTATCATAGGTACTTCCCTTGACACATTTCTTTTTTTAATGGAGTCCAATGATTCGCCCTTCCTTGCACTTCTAATATACAAAATTTTTTTGTAAATGTAATTACTATTGCTTCAAAAGCGACAACATTGTTTCCATTTGTGGCTCAGATTTAGCAACAATTGCAGAATTGGTTTCTTCTGTGTTGGGAAACTATTTTATTGTTTTGGCGATTTACTATCACGTCTGTGTTGTTTTCCCTTAAGCTGCAGTTGTGCTGGCTTATTTGATACGTTAATGTAGGTTTTCCATTGCATACAGGTTTCCTGAGTCCCACATTCACTGATCTGGCTAAAAATGTAGTGAATAAAACTCTGCTTTGTTAGATAAATCAAGAAGGTCAAGTCTGGCGTTTACTAGCAAAGTTTTGTTATTAAAGGAAAACGACATTATTCAGTAAATGTCTGTACGTTACAAGAGAATCGTAAATTGTCCCACAATGTACCGTTTCGTATCTCCCTAAGGCCTTTAAGAAACTAAGTAATGAGAAATGTGGTGTAATATTTTAGTTATTGTTGATTTTTTATGACATTCCATTTACCCCATATTGTAAAAACTGTTAAACATCGATATAAACGTAAGTATTCGCATTCATTCGGTATCGTATTGAGATGTCTCGCTCGCTAGCCGCTTGGGGCGCTGATACCGCTGGGGATAACAAAAACGAGACGGAGTGTCGCAACCAGTGATCTCTATACTAGTATGGAGATCACTGGTCGCAACTGTGGTGTTAGGGAGTGATTCAAAGTTTATCGTTCCCAGACCTACAACCGATACTTCCAGTTTACCATCTTTGAAATCTCACTTTCTCATGTCGTCTTATGTTTCGCTAGCGTGTGGATTTCAGGTCAGTGTGCTGTCTGTATTAATTCAGCACATCTGTTTAACTACGGGTAGGTAAAGTAACGACGAGGATCGCTCGAAGATACCACCAAAGATGAAGGCTCACTATATATTTGTGTATCTGCCCCACTGGCAGAATACTTATTTTTTTTGGGGGGGGGGGGGGGGGAATCAGTAAAAAATAACGAGCACAAAGCATTTTCTTTACGCAGAAGGATCTCCAGGTAAAAAAAAGCCAACAACGCCACAAAACGACTATTTTCGTCATCATTTCCAAAACAACCCACATTTTTAGTTCGAAAACCGAGCAACATTGAAAGATGTCCACTGCGTTGAAGCTACCAGCTTCTGTTTGAAACTGATTGTTTTGAAATGGATTATCTAGCTCGAAAAACATAAAATCTTTGGTAACTTTAATATCCGTACGATAACCGAAACAAAGATGGCTCTGGGGGCTCCATCAACTTATTTCTGGGGCCCGTAAGGTAACACTTTTTTCTGTCATGTTGTGTTTTGCAAAATTCGACCGCCACCTGCGTGTACTTTAAATCGGAGTAACCCATATTTTCTCCCCAAACAAAAATTATAATGAAAATATTAATGTTCAATTCTTTACGTTGGGCGACTTGCTCATAAAGCGTAACACGCAGTGCACTGGCTTCTGTGTTAAAGGAGGTAAGCCGGACTCACACTCAATCCCCACGGCGGAGTAACGGACTGCAGGAAGTCCGTAAATTGCTGCAAATGGTCAATGGTCGGTTCAGTTGAGCCAGAGGACCCAGTCCATTCCATGTAAACACAGCCCACACCATTGTGGAGCTACCACGAGCTTGCTTAGTGCCTTGAAACTTGGGTCCACAGCGGAGTTGTATGACTTGTGCATGCGCATTTGCCGTGTCGTGTGCTGTGTTTCTTTATTTGTCTGCTGTGTTTCCTTAGACAATGGCAACTCACGAGTTGTCAACAGATACAAAAATTCAGCTTTTGTTGGAAACTGAATTGAGGAAACCTCTGTAGGATCCTTCTGATTCTGCATATACAGACAGATATAAAAGGAAAGATTTGGTGAAAGAAGTTTCACTAAAATTGGTGTATCGCTTGTGGAGTGTGAAAGGAAATGGACAAGTATGAAAACACAGTCCAGTCGTGAGCACTGTAAAATGGTCAAAACTAAAAGTGGGTCTGGGACAATTGAGATCTACGTTCCGAAATTGATATTTTTAGGGCATATGAAGTGTTTGCAAGCGTGAACAAGCCAGGGAGAAAAATATTTGCAATGGTAAGTAAAATGACATTCACCAGAATAACTGAAGCTGTAAGACTTTTGGTCGGACATTTTGCAATTACAACTGTATTTTCAGCAGAAATTTATTTATTTCTCTTGTCATATCATTTTGTCAAAATCTGATACAAAAGTAGTTTGCAAATTAACAGCTTACATTGTTAATAACTAAAGGTGCAAGGGTTTTGTTTGGAAGCTTTTAATTACATTTGTCTTTTCACTCGATATTTATTTATTCATATTTTTCTTGCCATTTCACTTTACCAACATCGGATACAAAGTAGATTGCAAATTCATCCCTTGTACTCTTTGCTGTTCTTCCTCTGTTGCTCCCCTTTCTCCGAAGACATTTATTTTGCGGAGACATCCTCCATCTGCCATCCAAAACCCTGCCCATTTCTGGATCTTCTACATCAAACCTGCCAGGTGGTGAGTAAACTGTGTCTTTATTTCTTCTAAGAAAACTGTGTAAAGACAGCTGCAGAAATCACTAATGTTGCTTTTTCAGGACTTAAGTGCATAGTTGTTGTAAGACACCGAAAAACTGCTTACAATATTCCAAAAAAAATTTCCACAATTCTTGTAGCGCTAGATATTCGGTAATTAAACATTCTTTCCTGGCTGCCTTTCTCTTGCCATCCTGCGTATGGTTTCATCATGTACTCAAAGAGCAAAAGCATCATCTGCCACCGTAACAAATAGCAAATCTTCACAGTCAAAATCCATTTCCGTTGCTCTTGCGTAACACAAAATAAAAACGCGGAATGCGTGTTTAAAAAGAGTTTGAAACTGTTATCAACATTTTTCAACAGGGGAAGAGGAATTCTGCCTTATGCAAGACACCTGTTTTCTGTTTATGTTTCACGCAGACATATTTCAGCACATTTTGTGCTATCATCAGTGGGTTATTTTTTATTTTCTAACTGTAAAATTGTTGTTACATATTAACATTTAGTGAAACTTTTGGTACATAATATTTACAATTGTGAATGAATAATTGTTGTAAAATATTATACATCATTTCTTCATAGTTCACATTTGAGATTGCACTAACGACCTGATGCACTATGTGTTGTTTATAACATTATGTCAAAGTTCTATATATAACTAATTGGCAAAAAGACTGGATTTATGCATTAGTTTACATACCTTACATGATACTATTGGACATTTATTCTACTACACAATCTACATTACTCATCTGCACTATGCATTTACAAATGGGAATGAGTATATATCACGTTTTTCGTGTGTAACTTACGGTTTTGATATTGTGGTGCTTTCTCATATGTTGTTGGCGAAGTGAATAGGCAGATTTCGTGACCTTATGTTGTTGGCGAAGTGAGTAGGCAGATTTCGTGACCTATGGTCGCTTGACACTGCACTTTCTCCGAGTTTTCGCCGCCATTACGTGTTGTTGTCGCTGTGAATTATTCATTTGTTTCGTACCGCGTTTTGCCGGGTTAAGGGTTTTGACGTCTGTAGTGCTTGGTTTGCTTGAGTGAGTGTGTGTGTGTGTAAAAAGAGATGAACAAAGAAACAATATAGCTTCAGATGTTATTCAGTTTTTAAAGAGAATGAAATAATATTCGGCGAAACTCCAGCACTTCAGCGCGCTTCTTAGCTGACCTGACGGAAAAAGTAAAATGCTCTCGTTCTCACCTGACATAGTATTCTAATTACAAACAAGAGTGATGAAAATTTCTAACTTAAACACAGTGTAATTTTTCTAAGCGAGCTATATGTGATGCAAAAGCATACTGCAAGGATTTCACTGTACTATAGAATACTGAAGCCACCGAAGATATTAATTACAGTCAGTCGTCTGGTAATTTCGTAGCCCCTTCCTTATCCGAATAATATAGTTTAGTTCTGGAACTGCAATCTGCTACGTTCAAAACGAGTCGATCAACAACAGAATCCACGAAGCCAACCACGCGGCGCATTTTCTCCTCTTCGTTTATGACGTGTCGTTCTACGATTCTCCTGCGTTCAGCTGTGACACGTGAAAAAGTTGCGTGCGTTAGCTTCAGTATGTCTGGCAGCTTAACAGCCTTGTTATTTCTCGGGCCGAATCCCTTGACGTGGCTTCAGATCAGCTCTGTTGGGTTCATATTCTAAGTGTACAGTGGCAAACGTAAAAAATGCAGCATTTGTATGGTGTGTTCGATGTTGTGAAAATGATTGTTTTTCATGTTTCTTCGGCACTTATGTTTATTTGTGGTATAAAACAATGGACCTAGCCCAAATAAAGAGTATCTGGTTTTTCATTTTTGGCTTAAAAAATTAAATTGTTATGTTTTCTTAATTTAAGCAACATTTATTAACAGCCTTTCATAAAATATCGATAACTAAGAATTTATATTTGAAAAGAAAAAAGGTATTTTGCGTGCGATATGTAATTAGAAACAACACATTATTCATAAAAAATGATGATGAGTTTTACTATTACGAGATACAGGTATTTCAAATTGAACGAGGAAAAAAAACTTCTCAGGTAATATTTGAACCAGCTTACCACCAACCGCTATTTATATATATACGCTGTACCTCCGATGTGAGCACACCTATGTCTCAATCGTTTATAATACAGTCCCTCGGATAACTTCAACTTTGATTATTTCTGTAACTTTATGAAAAACACTAAGAAAAACCTAATTCTCGGCACTTTTTAACCGTGTTCCACACGCGTGTTTCACTACGGAACAGGAAGCAGCTTCAGCCATTTTCATACTGCGTATTAGCAGCACGAAAATCAGAGCACAACAATGCAGAGACGGTGACTACACGATTTTTGAAATAAAAAGTACTCAGCTAAAGCGTGACTAAGAAAAACGTTGATGGCTGTTAATTTGAGTATCTGAAAGTTTCATTTAACGTAACTTAGTAACAATATATCTAATACGTAAGTAGGACCTACTTCCAAGGGCGTAAAAACGCCATCTGACCAATCACCGCGTTTGTGTTTGTTTACATCAGGTTTATTCTTATGATGAACGGAGTATAGTACAACACTTGCATTGTGTGTGTGTATTTGGAAGAAAAGCGGCGGAAAAAAAGGAAACATACGAGGGTGAGTCAAATGAAAACCTTAAATTTGCAATAACAAATCGAATTTTCCCGCCGTTATCCTGTAAGTTGGTAAGCATGCTACAAACAGCGTGCAGAATGGCCTGTAGGTAGCAGCAAAGTGCAGATGCACACATACCGACGCAGTATCAGTATAAAGATGGCCGCCCCACTTGCGACCTGCACCAGGGAAGAACAGCGTTCTGTTATTCGGTTTTTGCGTAGTGAAGGTGTGAAACCTTTTGAAATTCATCAACGAATGAAGGTTCAGTACGGTGATGCATGTTTGTCACAGCAGCAAGTCTACGAATGGAGTAGGAAGGTCGCAAATGGTGTGACTTCAGTGGAAGATGCTCCTCGTCCAGGTCAGGTACAACGAGTTGTGACTCCACAGAACATTGCAGCAGTTGAAGCCATAGTGAAGGAAAACCGCCGTGTGACACTGATTGACATTGCAGCATGTTTACAGATTAGTCACGAGTCAGCACATCACATTGTGCATAATGTGCTCCAGTTTCACAAAGAGTCTGCAAGATGGGTGCCACGACAGGTGACTCCTGAGAGAACGACGTGTTGATGCTTGTGAAGAACTTGTTCGGCGCTTCGAACGAGAAGGTGATGGCTTCCTTGCAAGAATCGTTACTGCGGACGAAACCTGGGTTCACTTCAACCAACCGGAAACGAAGAGAGCGAGCAATGAATGGCGCCATTCCTCATCACCAAAACCAAAGAAGTTTCGAACAGAACCATCAGCAGGGAAGGTTATGCTGACTCTCTTTTGGGATGAAAAAGGCGTCATTTTGGAGCATTACATGCCTAGAGGGACCACTGTCACCTGTGCATCGTACACAGATCTCTTAAAAAATCATCTGCGGGCTGCAATCAAATCAAAGCGACGTGGATTGCTGTCAGCAGGTGTCCTCTTGCAGCATGACAATGCAAGGCCCCACACTGCCCATACAACAGTTGCAACAATCACAGACCTGCATTTTCAGTGTCTTCCTCATCCACCATACTCGCCAGACCTTGCCCCAAGTGATTTCCATATGTTTGGACCACTCAGAGACGCAATGGGAGTAAAGAAGTTCTGTTCTGATGAAGAGGTACGCCACGCGGTGCATGTGTGGTTGCGCTGACTACCAAAAGAATTTTTTTCTAAAGGAATTTATGCACTTTGTAAGAGCTGGAGGACTTGCGTTGAGTGTGTGGGAGATTTTGTTGAAAAGTGATAGAGCTTTGTACCACTTCTGCACAATAAATAATATTTTTAAAAAATTTAAGGTTTTCATTTGACTCACCATCGTACTTAGATGGTTCAAATAGCTCTGAGCACTATGGGACTTAACATCTGAGGTCATCAGTCCCCTAGAACTTAGAACTACTTAAACCTAACTAACCTAAGGACATCACACACATCCATGCCCGAGGCAGGATTCGAACCTGCGACCGCAGCGATCGCGCGGTTCCGGACTGAAGCGCCTAGAAACGCTCGGCCACACGGCTGGCATACTTCGATGAAGCCATAGGTGTTACGTCGAGATAATAAGAGCATTCAGCAAAATTTGCTACGAGAGCTGCAACTAGAGGACGTCAAGTTTTATACATAAATTTTTATATATAAATTACTTACGACTGGATGAGAGTGTATTACAGTATTTGCTCTGTAAACTGGCGTCTCATATTAGAATACTCTCTTGAGAAATGCTATACCTGCAGACAGGCAAATTGTTACACTGGGATTTCTTGAGAGAGGAGAGAGCTACTATAGTTTACAACATAGCACACAAAAATAACATTGCACATTACCCTAAATAATTCCATAAACGTGTGAAGCTATTTATAAAGCTGTCAAGGAGGAATGCGTAAAGGTAAAGACATGTTTAGAACACTATATGGGCAATAAGAGCTATTTTTATTTTAGAATAATTTAATTAATGGAATTACTGTTCCAACAACTAGCCTACAAAATTAATAAAAAACACGAAACAGATGAAGCGTTTCTCAACTTGTGGCATCCAGAGTTCAAAAATAGACAAAGTAGAATGGAAAGCTACGAAAGAAATTTTTACATTAGGGTGTGTCCACATCCTCTATTCGTGTTTGTCAAAAATCTGTCTGGATGTTTCCTGACGTAGAGGTGGATGGCTGTAGCTGTGATTGTGAACATTTGTCGCCTGCAGCATATTCCACCTGCCTATCAACACACAATTAATAGCTTGCACTGTGCCCCTTGTTCAACCCCCCCCCCCCCCCCCCTCCCACACCACCACTACCCTAATCGAAGCAAGCTTACGAGGCGCGTTTTTTTAATTCAGTGCCGTTTTGAAATTAAAAAAAAAGACGTGCTAAGATATCTCAATAATTTTATTTTTAGATGAAAGCCTGTACCTTAATCTACGCACTGACGCCATTACAGTCTGATTCTTCCTTGTTTACGTTGTGTACTGAGTGTTTAAGATGCCCCCAATAATCGTGAGTCCCGCCGACTGTGATGTACGGGTTGTTATAAGATTCCTTAGTGCTAAAGGCGTAAAAGCAATCGATATTCATGGTGAGATCTGTGCATTTAAAGACAGCCGGCCGGAGTGGCCGAGCGGTTCTAGGCGCTACAGTCTGGAACCGCGCGACCGCTACGGTCGCAGTTTCGAATCCTGCCTCGGGCATGGATGTGTGTGATGTCCTTAGGTTAGTTTTACGTTCTAGGGGACTGATGACCTCAGCAGTTAAGTCCCATAGTGCTCAGAGCCATTTGAACCATTTAAGGACATTTAAAGATGGCCGTACAAATGTGCATGATAAATAACGGAGTGGGCGTCCTTCGGTAGTTAATGAAAGTTTGGTGCAGGAAGTGGACAATAAAGTGAGAGAAAACAGACGTTTTACGATTCCCTCCTTGCGGGATGACTTTCCTAATGATTCTCATAGTGTTTGGTATGGCATAGTGACCGAGCACTTGAATTACCAAAAAATTGTGTGCACGTTGGGTACCGAAAATGTTGACGGATGTACACAAAACCAAACGTTTAGACAGTGCATTGAGTTTCCTTGACCGTACCACAAGGACGGTGATGACTTCTTAAGCCAAATTGTTACGGGTGATGAAAAAAAAAAAGGTTCAAATGGCTCTAAACACTATGCGACTTAACTTCTGAGGTCATCAGTCGCCTAGAACTTAGAACTAATTAAAACTAACTAACCTAAGGACATCACACATATCCATGCCCGACGCAGGATACGAACCTGCGACCGTAGCGGTCTCTCGGTTCCAGACTGTAGCGTCTAGAACCGCACTGCCACTCCGGCCGGCGGGCGATGAAATATGAGTGGCATACGTCACACCAGAATCGAAGCAACAGTCCATGGAAGTTGAGCACGGGCATCGTTTTGCTGCAAGACAATGCCCATCCGCATGTGGCAAATCAGACCAAAGATCTCATCACATCTTTTCGATGGGAAACTCTAGATCATCCTCCGCACAGCCCCGATCTTTCGCCTAGTGACTACCATCTGTTCCTGCACTTGAAGAAACACCTGGGCGGTCAGCGCCTTCAAGACGATGACGAAGTCAAAACAGTTGTGATGCAGTGATTAACAAGTCAGGCGGCAGACTTCTATGAGGAGGGTATTCAAAAACTCGTACAGCGTTATGACAAGTGCCTCAATACTGACGGAAATTACGTAGAAAAGTAGATTAAAATACAGGCTTTCATGCAAAAAAACAATTATTGAGATATCTTTTGCACTACCTGTCGCACAAATCGACTCCTCTTTCCTGGCATACTGAAATAAAACAATAGATGCAATCACATCAAACGTAACCTTTCATCAATTAAGGCATTACACGTATAAATCGAGAATCACACTGGTAACGTCATATGCATGTTTACTCATAAATAAACTATTTCTGGCATATCTTATCATGACACCGTACGATTCTAACCCCATTGACAATTTCAGACATGTCCTGCCATCTGTGCGTAAGATGTAGAACTTTTTGCATTCCGTAAGAATCGTGCCATCGCAGACTAGAATGAATCGTGAAAGAATCATGAACGAATCGTAGGAATCGATTCGCAATGTGAGATTGAATCGTAGGAATTGAATCGGGAAAAAGAGTCGTGTTGGCCAACTCTACTACAGGGATGTCAAATAGCTGTAGCGATGCCAGCGCTCCAAGCGGTTACATTTCACACTGCAACGAAAAGAAGAGGAACGACTCTTATGATTAAATTTACGACGAGGCCCTAGATTTGATCATATTTATTTGACGACAGGCGAGATTTGACAAAGTTCCCTATTACACAATAAAATTTATTTGACATAAATATTTGACATATCAACTTTGACAAAGAAATATGATAGCGTAATACCGGCTTTATGCACCAAACCAATAAATTTTGTGCCGAGAAATTGCTCGTGTAAAACGGACTTAGGTCCCGATTTTCTGCAAACACTATACGTAGTACCCCGTGCGGCTCGCAAATTGCCGACATCGATGTACGCAGAAGCGCTCGCAGCCCTCCCTACGCAGTCACAACAATATCAAACAGGCGAACCGGCCGCTCCAGGAGCGGCGCTGGACCGCTCTGGTTGGAGGGTCGGCCGGCAGGTGGCCGCTGGGCTGTTGCGGCGTTGCCGAGCAACGGCCCGCCGGCAGCGCGGACCGCCAGCAGCCAGCGGCCAGAAGCCAGTCCGTGTCACGGTGCCGCCGCGCAAGCTACGGTGGTCGCGATCCGCTCCACAGTCGCGCGCCGCGTGTGTTGCCAACGCTTCCACCGGTTCTTCGCCCACCGCATCGGATACCTAAGAGGTAAGGTCTTATTTCCTGCCACGTCTGAGATAATGGAATGAGAAGCTGTCTTCGTGCAACAGCTATCAGGTCTGTTGAGATTTCCCGTGGCGCTTGTACGTATTTTTGAAGGGTTTAAGGACACAGCGAAACATGGCTAAATAAACACGTTTTTCCTTCGACGTCTACTTACGGATGGAACAAAAACTGCAGGAAGGTTACCGTAGATACATATTGATAAACTCTGTTTTCCCCACATATGACCTGTTTCGCTATTGACACGCATTAGAGAAACGAACCTACATTTGCGTCTTACTTTGAATATCACTTATACCTCCCCTGTAGTTCAAATGTCAAACATCTGTCCCAACACGTAAAGAGTCCGTTTTCGCTACGGCATATAACGATAACGGGTGGACCTCTTATACTTGAAAACGTAGATCTCAACCTAGTGTAGTGTCTTGCAGTGCTCCGTCAACAGGAACCCAGCAATCGCATAATTGACCCTAGGATTAGGAACAAACTGGTTGTCGAACAGCTGTTATCTACCTGGACCGGCCTAGAGAATTTCCGTCTTTGACTTAAGTGATTACGACCAATAGACTCCCGGCCTTGTGGTATTGTCGTATCCCACATTTACTTATCTACTCCGCAAGCCACTGCACCGTCCTTGTATAGGCACCAGAGGTTCCAGTCAGCGCACTGGCTTAGATTCGGATGCCGTATCACATCTTAAAACAATGATGGTTGCCAAATGATTTAACGACGCGTAATATATTACAGCTTACAATTATTGAGACTTCAGGAGTCAAGGTCGTAAGGAGGAGAATTACTTACCGCTTTTGAGGACGCTCTTAATAACGTTCTTCCGCGTCCGGCCATCCCGATTTAGGTTTTTCGTGATTTCCCTAAATCGCTTCAAGCAAATGCTGGGATGGTTCCTCGGAAAGGGCACGGCCGACTTGTTGCCTCATTCTTCCCTAATCCGATGGGACCGATGACCTCGCTGTTTCGTCTCTTCCCCCATATCAACCAACGAACCAACCAATAACGTTCTCAATACAGTGAAGGATAAAGATGGAAGGCCAGAAATGTGACGTCTATTGTACGGACCAGTGAACAGGAAGAATCAGGAACTAATTATTGCTTTCTAATCGGGTAGTATTAACGGATCACAGATTTACGGATTGTGACAAGTGCGGTCATAAAATAGTTAATCGGTGCAGGTAGTTACAACCAGCACTGCTTCGCTGTTCGTGACATGTTGATTCCTTCCAGTTTAGCCATCATAGGCTTAGTAGAAAGCATAGCTATTCACTGACGTAACAAAATTTAGTAGTAAGTGTTTCGAAATCACATTTATTCTGTGCATTCCTTTTCAATGCAGATTGACCTGTATGAGTGCAGATATCTCCTGGAGTTTACAGGCTACAGAAGTTCAAGACTTTTCGGTAATGACCTGTCCTGTACGCCAACTACATACAGTCATGTTTATAAGGGATACAATTACCTGAATAAGAGTGATAAAAAGGACTTTCAAAATGTGCCTCCATACATGAGATACGAACATATACGCACACACACTCACTCACTCACTCCATTTCCGTCCAGCAACAATAGGAATTACTATCCTTATCGTTTCCCACCTAGTAAAATATTAAGGTGCTTGTATAACGGCACTTTCCGGCCGGGAAGCAAAATATTTCGCTCGTCTTCACAGTGCTGTGTTAAAAAAACTTGCAGACTGTCGTGATGTAGTGGGTTTAACAATGAATTACTTGCCCGCCGATGACATCGCTTCCTTGCTTGACACCCGCAGCATCACTGCACGCCACAGCCCAGCGTGGCTGATGCACCGTTTGCGAACCTGTTGACAATTCTTGTTTGCAGCTGGGAAACTGCCACGCGCACGTGAGTCATGGACAATTCTCATGACTTCTTACCGGACATTCTTCGACTTAATGAGAAACGTTACGCGTTCGATAGATCTCGAATGACTGCTGTGTCTGGCAGAAGTACATCAACGTTATTCAGCTTGTGCTAAATGATCTAAATTGAGCTTGCAATGCATCGCGTTACCGGCTGACTGCTGAGTGATGATAATTTATTATCTGAGTATGGATAGTGTTTGTTTTGAGTATTAATGTTGGTTTTCATGTGCTATAAAACTGATATATTAACAAAAATTAATTTATACGACTTTAAAGTGGATACGTGCGTAAAATCTAAGACACGTGCAGTATTGATAGATGCTACTAGAAATACCTTCTTTATGGGTTGTCAGTATTAACAAAAAGATCAGGCTGTAAGTATTTTGTTATCGTGTAACGTTTCGTGGTTGGTAGCTTCAGCCCGAGAGGTAAAGGGGACGTCATGTGTGTCGTCAGTCATCAAAGGTGAACAAGTTAATTATTTTTATAGATGAGAAAGATTTTTGGTCGGTATTAGTAGTAAAGATCATACCTGTGTGAAAACAAGAATAAGCATATGTAATGAAAGTGTGTGAAAATTAAACGAACACTTAATGCGTGACATCATAACGCACGCCCATCTCTTCTGCAGTTTTTCACACCGTCACACATCCGACAAGCAGTTGTGGGACAATAGTCTGTCCACTAAGCGAAGGGTTTGAATACGAAATCACACGTTGATTTTTCCCTTCCATTTACCATCGCAACTCTCGAATTACTATGTCTCATTATCAACCATAGCCTTCTACTACTACGAAAAATCTCTCATATATTGTTTGATAAGGTGACACAAGATACATGCTTAGCACTTTTGGTTTAAATTCACACCTCATCAATCTTTTATATGAATATGCGTGTTGGTTGTTTCTAATATCATTGTTGATAATTTGCGTTTGGAATGTAGAAGGTAACTTAGGACTTAACGCTCCGTCGACGTTAGCTTGTGCAGAGCTACAGTGAAGAAGGAATCGAACTTGTCCTTTTCATAAGAAGCAGGGGATTTAAGCGAGTTCAGTGAGTTAACCACTGCGTCACATCCTTCGGTAATTAGCTTTGAGATGCGGCAGTTTGGTTCCATTGCATCCTTTAATCTTACCTTAGGAATCAAGCACACCTTTCTCTTCAAAATCCCCGATCCGTTGGAGCATCGAACTCCCGTGCATGAAAAGCTTCAGTTGTCTCATTATTTTACGGATGAATTAATGTGACACGTATTTAACGTTAAGTGAGTAAATACCTTCACGGTTGAAATCGCAAAACCCTAATTATGTTGGTTGTTAAAAAATTTGAAATTATGTGAAAAATTAATTGGAAGTGCACTTCTTTTTCTTGTGCCTTTGTCCCGCTTCAACGGAAGTTCAGCATGGCTATTAACTGATTTGTCGTGGTTAGTTCAAAGGTTGGTTAGATGCACTTCCTGTCGCCATCCGGTGTGGAAATGTCCAACCCAACAGGCTGCATGATGTGTTTTTTACGTCAACGTGTGCTAAAGTTTCCTAAATGTTTGGGAGTAGTGTAACTGAAGCGAGACGTTGATACCAGACCTGTTTTTCACTTATTGGCATGTGGGAAACCGCCTAAAAACCATATCCATGTTGACCGGCACACCGACCCTCGTCGTTAAATAGGGACTGGGTGTTGTGTTGTCCAAATCATCATCATTTGATCCCCATCGACGCGCAAGTCGCCAAGTGGCGTCAAATCGAAAGACTTGCACCCGGCGAACGGTCTACACGACGGGAGGCGCTAGTCACACGACGTTTACATTTTACCAGCCGAGCAGATTCGATCCGGGGTCGGCACACCTCCCCCTCCCGGAAGTAGCTTCTTAGCACCATTCTCGAATACTGGATGAATGCAGTTGGGGTAATTTGCGCGCTGTACGGTACGCTGTCTTAAAACATAAACATAGTTTGTAACATCAAGATTTGAGTTATTGTGTCAAATCTTTAACGTAAGATTATACTTTTTAACGAGCAAATTGCAACAGCATTTTAAATTTGGTCAAGTATTATACTAAATGCTGCAAATCAAGTTTTTGTTGCCCCTGAACCGTTTAGTAACGTAGATCATATGCACAATATAGAGCACTGTCAATAAAATTCTTCTGACCTGTTGACCGTATTGTCAATATTAAAATTGTCCGGCGTTTCGATCACTATTGGAGGTGCTGGAAACGTCAGACAGTTTTATATATCGACAATGCGGTCAACAGCCCAGACAAATTTCATTGACAGTGACAACGCTCGCGGAAGCCTACGCGTAGAATATACTGCAGATAACGTTTGACCAGAGTTTAAAATAACTAAACAACCAGGAAAACTCAGATGCATAAACACTTCAATGTCTATTATAAAGCTTATCCATTACAGATTTTTAGGACCCGTGTCTGTTAATTAAATGCAAATGCATGAAACCTGCAACCAGTCGCTTTTTTTATTGGTTGCATTCTAATATAGGACCTATTTACTTTTACTTCAGTGTCTTAGTTGTTCCTGACAATTTGTACAAGCTTGCCAGTTTGGTTTTTTTAATTGAGCGACTTTATATTTACTACACGATGGTGCACAATACGTTATGTGTTACTGGTCGACTTACTCGTTTTGACTGCTGTCTCTACATACTGAAGATAACAAACGTCATGGGATAGCGATTTGCACATATACAGATGATGGTAGGTACACAGGGTATGAAACGGCAGTGCATCGGCGGAACTGTCGGTCATTTCCAAGAACGATTGCCTATCGAAGTCGAGGGATCCAAACGATACATATCGAGCGCGCGATCGTAAATCGATCATGCCACTCCATTGGCAGGCGTTCTGATCAATTATTTGTGATCGTCATTTTTATCTGATTTGCATCGTTCCCTTAGTTGCTCTAAATTACATACCTCCGCGAATTATTCGTGAGTTTCTAGGTACACCCAGACGATTTATGTCGTTAGTGAGTTGGATGTCTGGTGTACTTGACGTTTCTTCGGCGGATTCTCTCACGTGGAAGAATCTAATTCCATGTTTACCCAGCGTAGAAAATTGTTCGACTTTTGTTGCAAATATGGAGTACTACCAGACGAGGAAAGAAGGGACTGTGTAGACTTTGGTGGTGCGAAGTGTGTAAAACTTCGAAAGAACAGTTTCGAAGCTAAAATACCGTTACACTCTCATTGCGAACAGTGAGGAAAACGAGCGAGTTTCAGGAAGAATACATGGTTCGACTCATCCAAATTATCCATCCAAACCACCGTAATGGACTTTCACATGACGACAACACCGACGACGAGTAAGGTAAGTCGTCTCCTTTACAGTGACAAGTATCTTTTCTTTTGTCGTTACAGTAGTTCCCAACGTAAACATACCCTTAACGCCCGTCACCAGAGTCGCATGATCGATTTACGATCGCATTCTCGATATGTATCGTTTGGACCCCTCGACTTCGATAGGCAATCATTCTTGGAAATTACCGAATTGTCATTTTACTCAGTTGATTCATGTGAAAGGGTTTCCGACGTGTTTATGGCCGCACGGCGTGAATTAAAAGACTTTGAACGCGGAATGGTTGTTGGACCAAGACGTATGAGACATTCCATTTTGGAAATCGTTTCGTAGGGAATTAAATACTCAGATATCCACAGTGTCAAGGGCGTGCCGAGAGTATCAGTTTACTTTCATTACCTCTCACTGAACGGCCGGGAGCACCGGCGTTTTTGTACATTTTCAGTAGTAACATAACAGGCAAGCAGGACTGCGTGAAATAACCGCAGGAATCAATGTGGGACGTACGGCGAACTTATCCGTTAGGACAGAGCGGCGAAATTTAGTGTTAATGAGCTCTGACAGCAACGAGCGACGCGAGTGCCTTGCTAACGACTCGACATACCCTGCAGTGCCTCTTCAAGGCTCGTCACCATATCGTACGGATACAGACGACTGGAATACTGTGGCCTGGTCAGGTTGGTAAGAGGTGGTGGTAGACTTCGAGTCTGGCGCAGATCCCCGAGGCCTTGGACCCAAGCTTTGAAAGGCACTGTGCATGGAATGGAATGAGTCCTCTGGTCCAACTGAGCCGATCATTGACTGGAAATGGTTTTCTTCGGCTACTTAAGAATCATTAGCAACCAGTCATGGACTTCATGTTCCCAAACATCGATGTCGCGTCACAACTGTTGGCGACTGGTTTGAAGAACATTCTGAACAATTCGAGCGAATGATTGGGCCACCCACATCGCCCGACATGAATCCCATCGAACATTTTTGGGACGTAATAGAGAGGTCAGTTCGTGCACAAAATCCTGCACCGGCAACTGTTTCGCAATTATGGGGGGCTATACAGGCACTGTGGCTCAAGGAGACTTCCAACAACTTGTTGAGTCCAGCCGACCGCGGTGGCCGTGCGGTTCTAGGCGCTTCAGTCCGGAACCGCGGGACTGTTACGGTCGCAGGTTCGAATGCTGCCTCGGGCATGGATGTGTGTGATGTCCTTAGGTTAGTTAGGTTTAAGTAGTTCTAAGTTCTAGGGGACTGATGACCTAAGATGTTAAGTCCCATAGTGCTCAGAGCCATTTGAACCATTTTGTTGAGTCCATGCCATGCCGACTTGCTGAACTAGGCCGGGTAAAAAGGAGGTCCGACACGATATTAGGAGGTGTCTCATGACTTTTGTCCGCTGCTCGTGGTCTCGCAGTAGCGTTCTCGCTTCCCGAACACGGGGTCCCGGGTTCGATTCCCGGCGGGGTCATGGATTTTCCCTGCCCCGAGATGACTGGGTGTTGTTGTATCGTCTTCATCATCATTCATCCCCATTACGGTCGGAGGAAGGCAACGGCAAACCACCCTCACTAGGACCTTGCCTATTACGGCGGTGCGGGTCTCCCGTATCGTTCCCCTACACTCCGTCACGGAGTATGGGACTTCATCATCATCTCACGACTTTAGTGTATACGCATATAATCATGTGTTAAAAATGAAAACCCAGTGAAAAATGAAACGCCCTAAACGGTGACGCATTTACGTTACATACCCCAAGTAAATGATTGAGTCACCTGGAGACAGCATACGGATTCTTAGTACTAGGAAATCATCACGCAGTTGTAATGGCGTCGAACGGCGCTTTGAAGATTAAATTTTAAAGAATTCAAGTTTTAAAATTTTCCTTCAGTTCCATGATTAGATATACTGGGCACCTCTGCTCTCGGAGTTCTAATTAGCGCTGCAAGTAGTGCGTCTAGCGGAAAACGGTGATGCAATCAGCGACTGCAGAGAGAAGAAATCGCCCTCTTCCAGGCTGGAGGAGTCTCCGCAACACTTGCTTCCTGGACGATGGCTGCGCTCTCTCCAGGCCCCTAAAAAATCTTGTCCAGCCCGGTATCCGTTTTCTGCACTCGGTGTTATCCCCATTCAGTGTACAGTAATACTCAACCATCACGATTTTGTACTAATACTTCGGACAAATCGGAACTACGGACCACACAAATCTCGGCGTGGTGAACGGAGATACCGGACTCAGATTTATCGCAAGATTCTTAAGTAAGCGTAATTTCCCTGTGGAGGAGGCACTTTGCAGATCTGCCGTTCGCTTAATTCTTGACTAGTATACTTCAAGCGGGACCGGTACCAAGTTGGCCAGCCCGAAAGTTCCGAAACTCTGCGGAAGTGTTCCACCACATGATGGGTATTAAATCAGGAAAATTTCATCCCATTCGGAACTGACGTCCTTTCTCACCAGTATGCGATGTGGCCCTCCCTCCAACAGTTACCAAATCAGTCCTGTTGTCATACCCAACATCTCCCCACGCCGTGATTCCAGGGGTTGGAGAGGTATGGGTCTTGAGAATCGCTGCTTCTTGTAGCTTCCATCAGGGTGTCTACGGACACACCGGCGCTATTCTATTACGAATAGAAGCGAGATTCATTGCTCAACAACATAAAATGTCGCACCATGTTCCAGATGACAGTGGACCTACGTCATGGGCGTCCCTGTTGTCTGTGGTACGGTGTTAGCGGTAGTGCACGACACACGAGACCTGAACCCAGCTACCAGCAGTCTGTTCCCGACGGCTCGCGTTCACTCCCGGCCTTCATCCTCTGTACGGATTTCAGTTTTTGCTATCCATGTGCACATCAAAGACAGTGAAACAGTTCTCCGATCTTCTCGTCATGTCGTCGTTCTAGGAGGACCTGCCCCTGTTGTTCTCCCTACACAGCTGTCCTGAGTCCACCTCATCACCTACCATTCTCCAGCCGTTGCCCTGCAGTCAGCTGCGTGTCCGTGTGACGCTCCCATGTCCCTCTTGCCAATGCTTTCATCTCTCTCAAAATGTCAACGAAGACGACAAAGTCCACGTGCACGTCCTGTGGGACGTTTTGTGCTACATTTGTAACGTTCCAGTAAAGTTAGGCACACCCAACAGCCTTCACGTCCTCACAGCATTATTCATTTGTAAGAATGTTTTTTTTTTGTGTACCGAAAATAAGCTCGTAAACGGATTAAATTTTTGCACACCCCGCAGCCACGGAAATGCTGAGTATCAATTACTTGCATGTCTGAAAGAACAGACGTGTTGACGATCACGAGCTGTACGAAATACTTCGAAATTAATTTGCTAACTGTGAATTACCTGACATCCGCTATATTAGATATAGAATTACTACCCAATAGTGGCACATGAAAATTTGTACCGGGCCGGGACTCGAACCGTGATTTCCCACTTATCGCAAACAGTCGCCTTAACTATTTTGGCTATCCGTGAACGCTCCCCGGACCGACCCAAACTTCCATATGTCAAACTGTCTACCTCTTTATATCGCAGTCCACTAAACTCATCACCTAATGCTCGCAACATTGCTTGGATTCTCGCAATACGGAGAATGAGACAACGAGGCTCCTGTTACGGGAATCCAAGTAATGTTGCGAGCGTTAGCAGATGAATTTGGTGAGCTGCTTGTTAGTTAGTTAGTTCGTTGGTTAGTTGGTTGTTCCATTGATCAATCGCACGGTGCGGTAGCCGTTATGATGTGGAACGTGTCAAATGCACAAGAAATGCACATATGAAACAAGATTTTTAATATATATATATATATAATTTTACAATACAGAGTTAAGGATTACTTTTTCTACTATTTACCCCATTCACTTAAATGGCACAAAATGCATATACTATATTTATAGATTTACTTCTTCCTATTCAAGAATTCATCTGTGGTATAGGAGTTGTCAAGGAGATATGATTTCAATTTATTTTTGAAGCTATTACTGCTGCCTGTCAGACATTTTATTTCATATGGTAATTTGTCGAACATTTTTACAGCAGCATATTTTACCCCTTTCTGTGCCAAAGGTAGGTTGAGTAAAGGATAGTGTAAGTCTTTCTTTTTTTCTGGTATTATAATCATGAATGTCACTGTTGTTTTTAAACTGGTCCATGTTGTTGAGAACAAATTTCATTAGTGAGTCAATGTACTGTGAGGCTATTGTAAGAATTCCCAATCTTTTAAAACGATGCCACAATATGTGCGACTATGAACCCCACACATTAATCTAACCATTTTCTTTTGAGCAGCGAATACTTTTTGTCTGAATATTGAGTTACCCCAAAATATTGTTCCATATGACATCAGAGAGTGAAAGTACGCAAAGTGTGTTAGCTTACTAATTTCTGTATCCTCCAAATTTGCGATTATTCTGATAGCAAAAGTTGCTGAACCTAGTTGCTTTAGAAGATCCAAAATATGAATTTTCCAATTACGATTCTCATCTATGTGTACACCCGAAAACTTAGTATGCTCTACCCTGTCTACTGACTTCTGTTGATGTGTTATATTTATTGAAGGAACTGTACTTTTTGCAGCAGAAAATTGGATGCACTGTGTTTTTTCAAAGTTTAGAGCAAGCGCATCTGCAGAAAACCAATTAATGACGCTTCCAAAGATCTTATTTGTATCATTTTCAATTGCAGTTTCTTTTACTGCGATATAAAGACGTAGACATTGTGACATATGGAAGATTGGGCTGGCCTGGGAGGTGTGCACTGATAGCCTAAACGTTACGGCGACCTCGTGATAAGGTCACTGTGTACGTGTGCAGCTAATGTCAAGGGATTCGGAGAAGGACATAAAATTCGGAATACTGGGGCTACCGTTTCAGTGGCGTTCCATCAAGGTGTAAAACTTTTCATTTTCGTCACTGTAGGCTGAGAAGATTCAAACAAACACTGCGACATTAGGGTTTATTTGGTCAGCACGAGAGCGTCACAGAAAGGAAGGAACGCCGTCAAGAATTTAGTCCGGAGTGGTCTGTAACAGTGGTTAGGTGGGATACAATTTAAAATCAGTGTAAACCCTTCCGCAGGAACTGGTGTTTGCTGTGACTTAGCGAACTGGGACAACGCTGCTTCTACCGCAGGCTGTTGCCGGCGAAATTTTTTGTCCAACCAGTTAGGTAAGAGGTGACTGCTCACTTTCTGGGTTGCTCTTCGCTTTTCCTGCGAAGAATTAGCGCTGCATCACCACCAGCAAGAAGTGCTGTACCGCGTCATCGACCGCGTTTTGTGTCACCCGTTTCGCGTGAAGCGTCCCTTCACGTGACCTGACCTTTTCTATTGACATCCCTTCAATGATCACAGTACTTTCATGTGTGCGTAAATTTTAGATCATTAGTAGAAAAATCAAATGTTGATCAGTACCTGGGACATAAACCACATTACGTCTTGTCGTCAGAACGTTTAATGCTAGCCTTTCTTTCCTTACGAATCACATAGTGAACGAGTTATTAACAGCGCTTTTGCCCTTACTTGTAGTTTGTGTCGTTATTCTCGTTGCATTACTGCCTTAGGCTATACTCAAGGATGTTAGTCACTTCAAATGTTTCCTAAGTGTGTAGTTACCCAATGTCAAAAACATTCCTTTCAGTACGACATCCGCCGGCCGGGGTGGCCGAGCGGTTCTAGGCGCTACAGTCTGGAACCGCGCGACCGCTACGGTCGCAAGTTCAAATCCTGCCTCGGGCATGGATGTGTGTGATGTCCTTAGGTTAGTTAGGTTTAACTAGTTCTAAGTTCTAGGCGACTGATGAGCTCAGCAGTTAAGTCCCATAGTGCTCAGAGCCGTTTGAATTTGAGTACGACATCCATTCAATAACTTTATCTTGGAATCCTTCATTTGGTCCGTGTTTGCATAGAAAAACAACAATATCAGAAATTGAGCCCGCTTTGATGCAAAACACCTTGTTATTTGTTTACTTATTTACAGTTCAGAGAAGGCTAAGACCACTCAGAAAAACCTCCGATGAGGACGTCGATTGGCTCCTTCTCCAAACACTAGATTTCTGTCGACGAGGAATTGTAATTTCCGACCGTTGATTAGTGAGACTTGGTGATTACATTGAAAAATAGCGTCACTTATCTTTTCTACTTTCAATTTTAGTGTAGCATTCACTAAAAAATATTTGGCCTGCCCTCATAATGTGTAAATTACTTTTTGATATGCCCTCGTTATGTACAATATCTGTTGTCTTGGTTTCCAGGTGAAGGAGTAAGAAGTATACCTTTTCTTGCTATGAAAGAACATAACGTGACTGACATCCACGATGAACTGTGCGACAATTAGCGTCTTCAGCAATGACCGAAGGAAAAATAAGGGAACAGTGTCGTGCTGTTATAAAAAGCTATACAAATGTACATCTTCTTCTTCTTCGCGGATGGGTCACTTAGGACCACGCGTAATCAACATTTGTTGGCCTTCCTTTTCGCCCAGTATTCCTTCATAAACAATGAATGGGCTAGCTTTCGTTGCGTAGACCATGTATGTCGGTTCGTTTTTCTCTCTTCTTCCTCAAAACCCCGTGTGTTTGTGATTTTTCTGATTTCATTTCTATCATGTAGATTTGGAGACCCTAATTCTCTCAGGTCTTTTTCCGTCTGTTTGTACCAGTTCGGTCTTGTAGTTTTGTTCTTTAAAAATGTATGGATTTTGTGCGTTAACCTGTTTTGAGTCCATTCTTTCTAAATGCCCCATGAATTGGATTCTTCCCATGCGCGTTGTGTCTGTTATTTTGGAGATATTTTTATATATTTCTGCATTGGGTTTTGGATAATGCACACAATATTTAGTTCTTGGTCCTAGGATTCTCCTCATTATTTTACGTTCTTTCACTTCTAATTCCTCTTTTAGTGTTCTGTGTACAAATGTACGTGATTAGAAGAATAATGTGGAGGGGGGAGGGGGAGATGTGGAGGAGTAATGACGTTCAGTCAGAAGGCAAGGTTGCGTACGCGAATGAAAAGTGCTGTAAAACCATCTATCGAATGAAAAGTTCTGTAAAACCATCTATCGCTGTTAGTAAACTTAATTTGAAGTTTCCATTCGTATCCAGAAAACACTGCATCAAATTGTTGCTAAGAAACTGCATCTGTGGAAATTGGGTGCGAGGCCAGGCATCAGCAAAGTTGATAAATGTTCACGAAACATGCGCGGATTAATTTTTGGACTGAAATAACGGAGAGGTTTTTTTTCTCACATTGTGACCACTGAAGGTATATTTTCTTTCTTTCTTTCTTTCCTTCTTTATGGCGATGTGAGGTCTAAGCATTCATCAATTCATCCAGCTGCATAATTCATATCTGTCAAAGCCGAAAAAGCTCAAACAACTACACGGAGAAACGTAACAATAGTGTTCTGAGACGAATAAAGTGTGCTCCCGGTGGACGCAATTATTGCGTCTGTCGGACCGGCGTTGGAGAGGGGTGCCGTGGGCTGTACTCGGACCGCACATGCTCTCTATCTGCCGCCCATCGCGTCCACTGCTCGGTAAAAGACTAATGTGGCATTGACGCTGAAGTGCCGTTAACCGCGCTTAACGGCCAGCGTACGTGGTTTGCGGCTTGTGGCGGCTGTCTCCAGCTAACGGCCACAGCGCCTCTAGCGACGCAGCTACGGGAATCTGCCCATCTTTTTACTCCCCGGTACATTACCAGTCCACATGCCAGAGGCTGCAATTTTGTTAATGGTGTTCCAGGATCCATTTCAGTTCACCATCTCATTTTCCTGGCGCCGGTTAAACTCTGCTCAGCTCCTTCTCCCGAACGTCAAAACTGCAATGTAGTACTTCAACGTACGGTACAAGACAACACACACGCAGTGAACCGTTGAGAATAGTTCGCGTAGCGGAAACTTAATAAGCGATTTATCACAACTAGTCGTATTGTAAAGAAACCGGCCACAAAGCCATTTAAATGCCGAATTTTGACCGTGAATGTATCTAAATATTTAACTCCGCAAACGTAATTTAGTAAAAAAAATGGTTCAAATGGCTCTGAGCACTATGGGACTCAACTGCTGAGGTCATTAGTCCCCTAGAACTTAGAACTAGTTAAACCTAACTAACCTAAGGACATCACAAACATCCATGCCCGAGGCAGGATTCGAACCTGCGACCGTAGCGGTCTTGCGGTTCCAGACTGCAGCGCCTTTAACCGCACGGCCACTTCGGCCGGCGTAATTTAGTAAACTTTAATGATTGTAGACTCGGAAGAATCCGTTTCACTAGCAAAACTAGTGTAATGATCACGTTAGAATTTGCTTAACAAATCCCTAAAAGTAAGTAAATTGCAAAATTCCCGTAAATACCTACATCTGTGGAGCAAATAGTAATATCTCTCTCTTGAATCTCCAGACGCAAGTAAGCTTACAGGTGCCTGAGAATGCTTTAATAATGACGAGTTCTAAAACGCTGAGAAATTGGCCGGAGCCCAGAAACCAATGGCGGATGCGACAGATCCACATTTTGACAAATGCGACATTTAAATACATCAAATTATCTAACAGAAATACAACTAACACGTAACTGTATGTTCAAGCACAGCCTCCAAAAAGATACGTGAGGATACGTACGTACAGCAGCTACCAAAATAAAAATGAAATCGAGCCGAAGTTCGCAAATAGTAATGGCAAAGAAGTAATAATACGGCAAACAATGTCAACATGAAATGTTTTAATCCAGTCATAAAACTACGTTTATTCAGAGAAAAAGAATACTGAAAAATCTTCTAAAAAAAAAAAAAAGGCAATGAAATTACAGTTGAAAGGACTGCTTTGCGAGTCGTTGCTGAGAGAGAGAGAGAATTTGTAGCGAAGCTTAAGGGGCTCTGGAACGCCCTATACTTGCAATGTTAAAATAACGCTTATAAATTACATCTTTCCTCACAAAGTATTTGAGGTAGGAAGTTGAACTTTTTACAGATTATTTATTGGAATATGGGCTACAACTTAACGCAGGGATTTTACAAAATTTTAGTTCAGTTATTAAATATGATTTTTTTTCAATTGTAATGAAAATTCACAACATTTTTTTGCAATTTTTTATTTATATATTCAAAAATATACAGTTTTTTGGGAAAAGGCTGTGTTAAATTATGCAGAAGATACTGTGTAACATTTACTGAAAGTTAAAACAAATATGTTTGGAAGATCCTTAGAAAACATGTAATTAGTATGAGAAAATAAAAGTTTTGGGAATCGAGCGACAAAGATTGGATTAACTTTTTAGTGCATTCCAGGTCCATAGGATGGATTATCTTCATCCTCTGTAAACTCCTCCTCCAGCTTCCTCTTGTTCCTCCTCCTGTTTACTCTTGCTTGTATTTCTAGACTCTTTACAGCCCTGTCTGCAGCCCGAAGGCGTTCCTTGTCTAAAGCAAGCATCGCTCGTTGTTGTGTTCGTAGATTTTGCTACCATTTTCTTCAGTTGCAGTTACTGCAACACTGTTCCAAAAGGTGGTCATGTATGAACACTTATCACATTTCAGTTGTATTTCACTAGCAAGTTCTACGTGCTTTATTATGGAGAGTTCCAGACCAACTCCATTACAATGAATACATCTTACACAGTTTGAAAAAATTCCTTTGAGAACCGACATATCAAATATTTCATTCACATCCGATTCGCCCATAAAACATTCATAGTTTTCACTCATTGAACCAAGCTTCTTCTGTGAAGTATTTTCTTTCCCACTTTGACTGCTATGGGCAGGTGTACTTGGGAGGTTAGGTTCACTCACTTGGTTATCGTCTTTATTGTTTACAGTAATAACACATACCTTTGGCTTTCCAACATTTCTCCTTTTCTTAAAAGCCTTCAGAGGATTTCTAATAACTTTACTTTTACTCATTATTATACTTCAACAAAACAGAGACTCAAGAAACAGAATTAATTACGAATATTTTCGAGATAACGACAGAGTAAATAAACATGAAACAATCGACAATCACACCAGCGATATATATTGAACCATCACAGGTTAGCCACAACACATACTTTATCTCACATCACTAAAATGTACCTGATTAACACGGACGTTAATAATAACACCATTTGACAGCAGTTTAACAGCGCCACAGTGGGTCACGCCCATGTAGAACACATTCCAAAAAAATTTTTAAAATAGTTGTAGTCTTCGGAATTGAATAAATTATATATCTATTAAAAGGTAATAGTCTTCAGATTCAGAAAACGCAAAAAAGTAAAAATTGAACTTTTCATGATTTTGGGCCTTTCCGGAGCCCCTTAACTGTGCATTGGGGGGGGGGGGGGGATGATATGCGAAATTGTCGTTAGCTAGGCAGTGGTGTCGGCGGAAACATAAATCTGTCGACGGTAAATTGCAACTGTTACGTTCACTTGTGTCCATAGTCGGTTTTTCGGTAATGCTGTTCTGTCAGCTCCCTTCGGGTACACAGTGGTCGGAAACCACTGCTACCATTTGAATCGAAGCTGGTATGTTTATGACGATAACATTTCTTATACACACGATGCAGCTATTAACGCCAAGTCCACAGTTTCGAAAGAAATTACCAAAATTAACTTCACCTCTGGGATCGCAAACTTAAGAGTTCGCCCGGTTGCCACACGCGTTACATTCGCAAATCCACAGTCCGGTGAATAAGTTTTACGCGTAGAACAATGCTTAATTGTTTTATAGCGACTGTTAGTGGTAGAACGCAAGTGAAACCTCATTAAGTTGAAACTTTAAAAAAAAATATCGTGCATTAGTTTTTGCAACTCACTCAACAGCAAACAATGTGGGCCAGCAGACAACAATCACAGCTCAGTGTTCTTTCACGTGCGCATTGTCATTTTCAGTTTGCTGCAACCCGCGAGGCTCATATTGTTCAAACCAGTCTAATAAATTCTTTCCGTTTAACGCCAAGTTCATGCCGTATTCGAAACGTAAGAGTTGTGCGACAGTAGTTTCCGTTCGTTCTCAACCGACACCACATCGATTACTTCTTCACCCAGTCACGCACAAACTCGTCCCCGCGTACTGTATCTCACTGTTCGATTTTCTCACTATCGATATAGCTATCGCTCTCACAGTTCGAGTGCAGTTACCTTTCACACATTCACATCCTTGACGGTTATTAAAAAAACTAACATAAGATTAAAATTATTGCATACTCAAAAGTGAAAATAAACGTAATAGTAAGAACTTCATATCGTAAGATAGTTACAAATATTAGTGATGTCAGCTTTTAACTGGAAGATGAGTACATTCCACTGTTTTCACTTGCACATTCTCAGTCTTTAAAGATGCGAGATAACCTAGACCTTGGGCTACGCCACACATCAGTCTGTCATCACAGCCAATGTTTCAGGGCGGGAGGGACGACCGGCCAAGTGTCACACTCTAGCAGTGCTTATCAGTAACTACATGGAAGAAAATTTTGGTATGTGGGATAGCTTAAACAAGGGGAGAATGGAATTTTCATTGTTAACTCACTGTGTATTTCACATTTATTTATCATCCCATTCAAATCACACAATGACTTCAATGACATACTATTCCAATACTCATTTTGTACACTTGTGTTACTAGATATCAATAATACGTCATCAATTATCAATTTAAGCTGCGATTTCTTGATGAGTTGGCTTGAATCTTTGCGATTATCTCTTCTGAATGTGGATGGATACATAGCAGCCAGTAATGGAAGTAGTAATTGCGTCTGGAAAATCACGAAGATTATGAAACTTTTCTACTGGTACTAATTACTAGCCATATAATTCACGTTGTACAACTGTTAATATTTCCGGTAATGAAAGCAGTTGAGCTGGGGGGAAGTTTCACACTTTGCATGAACGGTCTCAACAACGTTCATTCACAGACTTAGAAACTAGCCTTACTTATGACGAAGACGGTATAAAGAGGCTCTTGCAGCTCCTCCAGTGCTACTGTCTATGATATTTTTAATTCCGTTATATAGAGTGACTGTAAATGTTGTTCAGATACTTGTGAACATAACAACGTGCTCAGAATCTGTTTTCTACACAGGAACATTATTAATATTTTCACACTTCTTCCATTAATATAAAATTATAGCCATGGGAAGAACAAATGTAAAACATATTTCCTACTCACTGTTTTGATGAGATGAATTATGCTGTAGACAAGCGTAACTTTCGTATAGACTGAAGAAACTGGTATAGGCGTGCGTATTCAAATACAGAGATATGTAAACAGGCAGAATACGGAGCTGCGGTCGGCAACGCCTATATAACACTACAAGGGTCTAGCGCAAATGTTAGATCGGTTACTGCTGCTACAGTGGCAAGCTATCGAGATTTAAGTGAGTTTGAACGTGGTGTTACAGTCGGCGCACGAGCGATGGCCACAGCATCTCCGAGGTAGCGATGAAGTGGGGATTCTCCTGTACGACCATTTCACGAATGTACCGTGAATATCAGGAATGCGGTAAAAGATCAGATCTCCGACACCGCTGCGGCCGGTAAAGATCCTGCAAGAACGGGATCAACGACGACTGAAGAGAATGGTTCAACTTGACAGAAGTGAAAAAAGAAAAAAAAATTGTTCAAATGTGTGTGAAATCTGCTAAGATCATCAGTCCTTAAGCTTACACACTACTTAACCTAAATTATCCTAAGGACAAACACACACACCCATGCCCAAGGGAGGACTCGAACCTCCGCGGGGACCAGTCGCACAGTCCATGACCTCAGCGCCCTAGACCGCTCGGCTAATCTCGCGCGGCACAAAAGTGCAACCCTTCCGCAAATTGCTGCAGATTTCAATGCTGGGCGATCAACAAGTGTCAGTGTGCGAACCACTCAACAAAACGTCATCGATATCGGCTTTCGGAGCCGAAGGCCCACTCGTATATCCTTGTGACTGCACGACAAAAAGCTGTACGCCTAGCTTGTCAACACCGACAGTGGAGTGTTGATGATTGGAAACGGGTTGCCTGCTCGGACGAGTTTCGTTTCAAATTGCATCGAGCGGATGGACGTGTACGGGCATGGAGGCAACCTCATCAGAATATATCAGCAGGGGACTGTTCGAGCTGATGGTGGCTCTGTAATGGTGTGGGGAGTGTGCAGTTGGAGTGATACGGGACCCCTGATACGTCTTGATACGACTCGGACAGGTGACACGTACGTAAGCATCCTGTCTGATCACCTGCATCCAGTCATGTCCACCGTGCATTCCGACGGATTTGCGCAATTCCAACAGCACAATGCTACTCCCCGCACTTCCAGAATTGCTACGGAGTGGCTCCAGGAACACTCGTCTGAGTTTAAAGTCTTCCGCTGGCCAGCAAACTCTCCAGACATGAATGTTATTGGGCATATATGAGATGCCTTGCAACGTGCTGTTCAGAATTCTTACAGATTTATGGACAGCCCTGGAGGATTCATGGTGTCAATTCACTGAAGCACTATTCAGAGATTAGTCGAGTCCATGGCACGTCCTGTTGCGGCACTTCTGCGTGCTCGCGGGGGCCCTACACGATATTAGGCATGTGTACGAGTTTCTTTGTCTCTTCAGTGTATTAACAATCCCAGGTAACATTCTGTGAGTTGGATTACTGAAACGCTAACCTTAGGTCTTGGCAAGTAATCGTCTTTACATGGGAGAACATATATCTGGGTTGCATTGACGCAGTTTATTTCTTACGTGAGACTAATGACACTGTAACATCTACGGTGATAAATCGTATAAGTCGTAGAAATAGCATTAGTGGAGGGATACTAGTTGTGCATTCGTCAACTGCGATTTCTTACTGCGGCAAATGGCAACTAAGAATCGCAGTTACCGAAGAGCAGCACTGACGTGGGGATCTCTAGCCGCCTCGCGCCCCTCCCCTCTCCGCCGGCCGCTATCTGCGCTGACCCGGCTGGGCCCGGCTCGGCTCGGCTCGCCGCGCTGCCCTTTGAAGTCCGCCTCTGCGGCAAAAACAGCGCCCGCCGCCACACACCGCAGCCTGTCTGCCTCCAGCGCAGTCGCCGCTTAATCATGTTTTTTGGATTCTGATTTCTAATTTCCAGCTCACCATTAACAACTTCGTTATGAAAGATATCTGTTCTGTGTTCCGAAGCTTGTGGCTTCTATCGGCGATCGCCTAGTTTTTTTTTTTTTTCTTCATTCATCAACAAGATGGACAGTAACAGATTCGTTTGCTCCTCTCAAGTCCGATTTCATGTTGCTTCTTCTCCCTGTTGCCTCACAGTACCTTCCCTAGCGGTAGCGGGCGATTCAGTGCGGCATTCAATCACTGTCGACAATAAGATCAGTAGCCACGAATTTTTTACAGTTCGAGAAAAAATAAATAAACCGACGCAGATCATTTTTTACTCGTTTGTAGATAAATGTCTACAGTCGTGGCCTCTTTCTTCTTCTTCTTCTACTCCAGTCTACCTCAATCCACTGCTGGATAGGCCTCTTCTATGTGTTCCCATTGTCTCTGATTTTGAGTCACCTGGTACCATCGTGTTCCAGCCACCAGATCCACGTCATCAAGCCATCTCTTTTGGGGCCGGCCAGAGTGGCCGAGCGGTTCTAGGCGCTACAGTCTGGAACCGCGCGACCGCTACGGCCGCAGGTTCGAATCGTGCCTCGGGCATGGATGTGTGTGATGTCCTTAGGTTAGTTAGGTTTGAGTAGTTCTAAGTTCTAGGGGACTGATGACCTTAGAAGCTAAGTCCCATAGTACTCAGGGCCATTTGAACCATCTCTTTTGGGGTCTTCCAGTGCCTCTCTTGCGTTCCCACGATCTGCAGTGAACAACTCTACGGGTGCACCTGCTGTGATCTTGCCGACTTACATCTCTCTGGCCCATTGCCGCTTCAGTCTTGCAGTTCTCTCCAGGACGCCTGTTACCTTTGTCCTCCTCCTAATGCCCTCTGGTCGAATCCTATCGCTGAGCCTGACTCTCAGCACACGTCGCTCCATGGTTTATTGTGAGCGCTTTACTTCATGAGCACTTGTCTTAGAATCAATAGTTTCTAGGCCGCAGGTTGTAACTTGTAGTATGCACGTACGAGGCGTGTTTTTTAAGTAAGTACCGTTTTTAAATTAAAAAAAAGACGTGCTAAGATATCTCAATAATTTTATTTTTACACGAAAGCCTGTACCTTAATCTACTTTTCTACGTAATTTCCGTCAATATTGAGGCACTTGTCATAACGTTGTACCAGTGTTTTAATACCCTCCTCATAGAAGTCTGCCGCCTGACTTGTTAACCACTGCATCGCCACTGTTTTGACGTCGTCACCGTCTTGAAGACGCTGACCGCCCAGATGTTTCTTCAAGTGCGGGAACAGATGGTAGTCACTGGGCGCAAGATCGGGGCTGTACGGAGGATGATCTAGAGTTTCCCATTGAAAAGATGTGATGAGATCTTTGGTCGGATTCGCCACATGCGGAAGGGCATTGTCTTGCAGCAAAACGATGCCCGTGCTCAACTTCCGTGGACTGTTACTTTGATTCTGGTGTGACGTAGGCCACCCATGTTTCATCGCCCCTAACAATTTGGTTTAAGAAATCATCACCGTCCTTGTGGTACGGCTCAAGGAAACTCAATGCACTGTCTAAACGTTTGGTTTTGTGTACATCCGTCAACATTTTCGGTACCCAACGTGCGCACAATTTTCGATAATTCAAGTGCTCGGTCACAATGCCACACAAAACGCTACGAGAAACATAGGAAAGTCATCCCGCAAGGAGTAAATCGTAAAGCGTCTGTTTTCTTTCATCTTATTGTCCACTTCCTGCACCAAACTTTCATTAACGACCAAAGGACGCCCACTCCGTTATTCATCATGCACATTTGTGCGACCATCTTTAAATGCTCCCACCCACTTTCGTACCATTCCATCACTCATAATGTTTTCTCCGTAAACTGCACAGACCTCACGATAAATGTCTATCGCTTTTTGCCTTTAGCACTAAGAAATCGTATAACAAACCGTACTTCACAGCCGGCGGGACTCACGATTATCAAAAATGTTCAAATGTGTGTGAAATCTTATGGGACTTAAGTGCTAAGGTCATCAGTCCCTAAGCTTACACACTACTTAACCTAAATTATCCTAAGGACAAACACACACACCCATGCCTGAGGGAGGACTCGAACCTCCGCCGGGATCAGCCGCACAGTCCATGACAGCAGCCCCTGAGACCGCTCGGCTAATCCCGCGCGGCTCACGATTATCGGAGGCATTTTAAACACTCAGTATACAACGCAAACAAGGAAGGATCAGACTGTAATTGCGTCAGTGCGTAGATTAAGGTACAGGCTTTCATGTAAAAATAAAATTATTGAGATGTTAGCACGCCTTTTTTTAATTTAAAAACGGCACTTAAAAAAACACATCTCGTATTATAAAGCTTAGTCATTAAGTTATTTCTGACAACTTTGTTAGTCAGAATAAATCTTTATTTCTGGAATGCTGTCCAGCTCAGTCCTATTCTGCGAGGAATATTTGCGTTTTTATTGTTTTCCCGTGGTTTAATTTTGTGGTCAAGACAGATGTATTCATCAACAGTTTCTATAGTCTGGCAGTTTCTATAGTCTGGTTTCCGACTGTAAGTGGATGGTTGTCTGCGCTTAATATTTTCTCTGTACTGATGTTCATTTCCAAGTCAGTCCTTGCAGAGGCAAGTTTTGATTCTTGTAACGTACTCTTTAGCTCTTCCAACTGCCCAGTTATGAACACAACACCGTAGGCAGAGCACAGATAGTTTACACAGGAGCCACTGAGATAATGGAGATGAGCTGCGCCATTTTGTGCTCCCCTGTGGCGCGGAATTTTCAGCGTCTACCATGACTGCGGACACGTTAAACGCACACAAGCAAAGAGCTATTGGCGTCAGTTCATTTTTTCGAAGCGATAATTACAAATTCGTGACTACTACTCGTCAGTTGGCACCTCTTTTCCTTGCGCAAAAATCCTTCTCGTTATCTCTGCCCTGCGTCTACACGTCGTTGTTAAGGGAGACGAAACCGTCAGATATAAAAGTAATTTCGGAACTATCAGTATGTCAGGGAAGTGTTAAAAGGGCGTCACTGTTTACAATACAGGGTAAAAGGCCGTTACTGTTTATAGTCTACAGTGAGGTGATAAAAGTCGTGCGATAGCCATATGAACATAAACAGATGGCGCTACTATTGCGTGTACAAGGTGTAAAAGGGCAGTGCGTTGGCGGAGCTGTCACTTGTACTCAGCTGAAAGAGTTTCCGACATGGTTATGACCGCACGACGGGAATTAAGACTCTGATCCGGGATGGTAATTGGAGCTCGACACATGGGACATTCCATTTCGGAAATCGTTAGGGAATTCAGTATTCCATGATCCACAGTGTCGAGAATGTGCCGAGAATACCAAATTTCAAGCATTAACTCTCACCACAGACAACGCTTTGACCGACGGCCTTCACTTAACAACCGAGAGCAGCGGCGTTAGCGTAGAGCTGTCAGTGCTAACAGACAAGCAGCATTGCGTGAAATAACAGCAGAAATCAATGTGGGACATACGAAGAACGTATCTGTTAGGCCGGTATTACACTGTCAAATTTCTTTGTCCAATACCTTTGTCAAATGAATTTGATGCTGTAATAGGGAACTTTGTCAAATGTCGTCAAATATTTGATCAAATCTAGGGCCTCGCTGTAGATTTGATTAAAGAAGTCGCTTGTCTTCTGTTCACTGCAATGCGACACCTTACCACGTGGAGCGCTAGCATCGCTGCAGCGTTCTGTCGTCTGAAGTGTTTTTATAAACATTGCTGGTAAATACAATTGATGTGTAGCGACAACCGACAACTACTGATGAGGCGCTTTACAACGTGAGGCACCCTGAATACAAAAACAGATTAAGAAGATTGAAGACCTAATCTAACCTAACCTAACCCAACTTTCTCCTATAGCAAGGAATCGGAGTGCTACAGTGAGCCTGTCTTCTGCAGATACAGCAGTTCTTAAGTGAGTATTGTGCTTTGTGATATGAGGATACACTTTACTGAGCACATACAGAAATGTATGCTCATCCATTCTTAAGTAACTGATGTACGACTTGACGTCCTCCACTGTAAGCTCACGTAACAAGTTTTGTTGAATGCTTTTATGTTGTCGTCGTAAAACCCACGGCTTCACCCAGGTACGTTTCCTTTTTTCCCCCGCTTCTCTTCCGCATGTGCACACAGTGCAATTGCGGTATGTGCAACTGCTGCGGTTAATAACAAGTTGTCGTTCTCAGCCGTCTTGAACTTTGACGAAAAATATGATGACAGTGTAATACCCCTTTTTAGCGCCACGTCAAAGATCTTTGTCATATACATTTGACGAATATTTGATCACATCTATGATCAAATCTTTGACAAAGAAATTTGATAGTGTAATAACGGCCTTAGGACAGTGCTACGAAATTTGGTGTTAATGGGCTGTGGTAGCAGACGCCTGACGAGACTACCTTTGCTAACAGCTGGACATCGCCTGCAGCTCCTCTCCTGGGCTCGTGACCATATCGGTTGGACCCTAGAAGACTGGAAAACCGTAGCCTCGTCAGATGAGTCCCGATTTCAGTTGGTAAGAGCTGATTGTAGGGTTAGAGTGTGGTACAGACCCTACGAAGCCATGGAACCACGTTTTCAACAAGGCACTGTGCAAGCTGGTTGAGGCTCCATAATGGTGTCGCCTATCTGTACATGGAATGGAGCCGATCATTGACTGGAAATGGTTATGTTCGGCTAGTTGGAGACCATTTGCAGCCCTTCATGCACTTCATCTCCCCAAAAGACAACGGAATGTTCATTTATGACAATGAGCCGTCACCGGGCCACAATTGTTCGCAATTGGTTTGAAGAACATACTGGATAATTCGATCGAACGATTTAGTCACCCAACGTGAATCCCATCGAAAATTTATTCGGCATAATCGAGAGGTCAGTTCGTTCACAAACTCCTGCACCGGCAAGATTTCCGCAAATAAAGATGCGAAGAGATCACTGTTCGTTACAGTACTGGCGATAAATCACTAGAAACAGTAACAACTAGAAAATACAAAAAATGGTTCAAATGGCTCTGAGCACTATGGTACTTAACTTCTGAGGTCATCAGTCCCCTAGAACTTAGAACTACTTAAACCTAACTAACCTAAGGATATCACACACATCCATGCCCGAGGCAGGATTCGAACCTGCGACCGTAGCGGTCGCGCCGTTCCAGACTGTAGTGCCTAGAACCGCACGGCCACGCCGGCCGGCCTAGAAAATACACTGAAGACCCAAAGAAACTGGTACGCCTACCTAATATCGTGTAGGGCCGCCGCCAGCACTCGGAAGTGCCGCAACATGACGAGGCGTGGACTCGACTAATGTCTGAAGTAGTGCTCGAGGGAATTGACACCATGAATCATTCAGGACCGTCCATAAATACTTGAGAGTACGACGGGGTGGAACAGCACGTTGCAAGGCATCCCAGATACGCTCAATAATGTTCATGTCTGTGGAGCTTGGTGGCAGCGGAAGTGCTTAAGCTCAGAAGAGAGTTCCTGGAGCAAGTCTGTTGAAATTCTGGACGTGTGGGGTGTCTCATTGTCCTATTAGAATTGCCGAAGTCTGTCGGAATGCACAATGGACATGAATGGATGCACGTGATCAGATAGGATGCTTACATGCGTGTCACGTGTCAGAGTCGTATCTGGACGTATCTGGGGCCCCATATCACTCCAACTGCACCGGCCCACACCATTACAGAGCCTCCACCAGCTTAAACAGTCCCCTGCTGACACGCACGGTCCATGGATTCATGAGGTTGTCTCCATACCTCTACACATCCATCAGCTTGAAACAATATGAAACGAGACTCGTCCGACCAGGCAACATGTTTCCAGTCATCAACAGTGCACTGTCGGTGTTGACAAGCGACGCGTAAAGCTTTGTGTCGTGCAGTCATCAAGGGTACACGAGTGGGCGGGCCTTCGGCTCCGAAAGCCCATATCGATGGTTCGCACACAGACACTTATTGATCGCCCAGCATTGAAATCTGCAGCAGTTTGCGGAAGGCTTGCACTTCTGTCACGTTGAATCATTCTCTTCAGCCGTCGGTGGTCCTGCCCTTGCTGGAGCTTTCTCCGGCCGCGGCGATGTCGGAGATTTGATGTTTTACCGGATTCCTGATATTCACGGTACATTCGTGAAATGGTCGTACGGGAAAATCCTCACTTCATCGCTACCTCGGAGACGCTGTGTCCCATCGCTCGTGCGCCGAATATTACACCACATTCAAACTCACTTAAATCTTGATAATCTGCCATTGTAGCACTAAGAACCCATCTAACAACTGACCCAGACACTTGTCTTATATATGCTATTCCGATTGCAGCGCTGTATCCTGCTGTTTACATATCTCTCTGTTTGAGTACGCATGCTTATACCAGTTTCTTTGGCGCTTCAGTGTTTCTAGCAGTGACCATGTGAAGATCCGGAAAGTGATATTACAGCGTAAAGCAAACTGTAGGAATAGCTGATGCAGGAGTGAGTTTCACTGGAAGAATCTTAAGGAGATGTACTCGTCAATAATAGACGAAACACTAACTTGTTCGCCGCGCGGTCAGGGGCGCCGTGTCACGGCCCGTACGGCTGCTTCCCCCGTCGGAGGTTCGAGTCCTCCCTCGGGCATGGGTGTGTGGGTGTTGTCCTTAGTGTTAGTTACTTTAAGTTGGATTAATTAGTGCGTAAGCATAGGGACCGATGACCTCAGCAATTTGGTCCCATAGGAGATTACCACAAATTTCCAAACTAACTTGTTCGACCGATTCTTGAGTATTGCTCAGCACTGTGGGACCCTTCCTAGGTTGGATGAATAGAGAAGATTCGGCGAAGAGCGGCGTGTTTTGTCACGAGTTTGTTAGTCGGTGCGAGAGCGTTACGGAGATGAGCTGAACACACTGCAGCAGCAGATTCTGCAACAGAGGCGTTGTCCATCGCGGAGAGGTGTACTACTGAAATTCCAAAAGCGTACGTTTCAGCAGGAGCACGGCAACATGTTGCTTCGTCCCACATTCGCCTCACGAAGTGACCATGGCGAAAGGATCAGAGAGATTAGAGGCTACTGTTAAGTGTTGTGCTACGCATCCGTATGTCTCGAGTTCGATTCTCGGTTAGTGCTAAGATTTTTATCTGTCACCTGTCACTTCTTCCTCCTCTGTCAGTGTTTGTAATGTGAAAAATTCTGAGTTGCATCCTGGTTCGGAGTCAACTTCAAACTGTAGCTCTCCATACTGGCTGGGTAAGTCAGTTATTTCAAAGGTCGGAACAAGACAAGGCCATACCACTTCCAGTATGACAGTGACTAGTAAAAGTTCTGTGGCGCTCAAACAGCTTTCGGGTTGATGTCAGCATTACTGAAGACAGTAGTTCTCCCACGCACCATTCGCGAATGGAACAGGGAAGGCAGGAAGGCACAGTGGGCCAAGAAGTACGCTCTGTCAGGCACGGAACCGTGGCTTGCAAGGTATAAATGTGGATGTAACGGATGATGTGGAATTTTGCTGGATACCAGGCCAAGTGAGAATTCTGGACGAGCTGGCGGATGCTATATCTATGGAGACCCGCAAAATACCTACAGTGACATGTTGTGATTTCCACCTCCTTAATCTCGCTGTCGGAATGTCGTGTGGAGGGGCAAGAAAATAGAGACAAAAGCTACGGTAGTCCAAGTCCAGTACCTGGCTGTGTTGTAGCTCCACCGAACCGTCGGGCCGAAGTGAAGTGGTTCTACCTGGCCTCCGAATTGCAGACAGCCTTCTTCTGACTCACTGTTTCCTTGTTCTTTGAGAGGACCCAGCTGAGTCTACAGTTTGTAACGTGAGAGTATCAGTCGCCACATTTAGTAAGAGTACACCGGTATGAAGAGCGCAGCGTATTAATTTGGCTAGGTACTTGGTCTCCATTTTAGGTGATGACACACTGTTATACACCTACTATATTTTTGCTCACCTCTGCAGCTTTTAAGAAGTGTTTCGAAAGATGAGTTAATTTGGTTACCTGATTTTGATCAATCAACCCATTTGGAAGCTGTAGAATGATGGCATATAAATCTAGTTCTATCTGTAATGACTTTGTTGTCGTGCACTTTTATCCCCAAAACCAGGAACAAAGGTCCTCATTTATTTAGGGACCTACATAAAAGTATTGGCTTTCAGTTGCCTCTTTGTGCCCCCACTGATACCTCTGAACTGAAAGGAACTGGCGCCGGCTGAAGTGGCCGTGCGGTTAAAGGCGCTGCAGTCTGGAACCGCAAGACCGCTACGGTCGCAGGTTCGAATCCTGCCTCGGGCATGGATGTTTGTGATGTCCTTAGGTTAGTTAGGTTTAACTAGTTCTAAGTTCTAGGGGACTAATGACCTCAGCAGTTGAGTCCCATAGTGCTCAGAGCCATTTGAACCATTTTTGAAAGGAACTGGGTCGCCGTTCTTACCATAAAAGGTTTACCGCGTGAGACAACTGTAACTTTTTAAATTCGGTTCGTAGGATAGGTGAACTACAGGGACGTCAAATCACACACAAGATTACGGCACACAGTGAAAAAGATAAGAGAACATAAAACACACAAAAAAATTTAAAGCAGAAATTTCACTGTAGCCATTTGTGATATAGTGAAAAACACTGACTCTTAGAAAGGACACGTCGACATAAATTAAAAGTGAACTTGTGTTATTAATCACTGCTGATTAACATCTCCATACTTTTACACACTTTGCAACGTCAGGTTTAACTTAGCCTCAGTAGCGCCCTTAGCCAGAGTCATTCCTGAAACTTAGATAGCGCAAACGAAAACTACTTGTCCTCCAGCCATTCACCAAGCAGCATTGCTGCCTCCCACCCGTACGTAAACCATAGGCAGTTCCCTTCGGTGCGTCCCCCCGCTTTCCGTTGCTCCAGGTGGAAATACCAGCCTCTTCCTTCTTGCTGACTATCGCCTCTATTAAAATTTTCTACAGAGATCTCTACAACTATAGCAAATCTATCGAGAACACTAAAAATATGTATATTTCTCGAAAGTCGGGTGACAGCTTCACATGACTCACCGAGTCTGGTGAAGGTGACACCCGACTTTCGAGAAATATACATCTTCTTTTAGACTCTCTCACCGTAGTTCCTCACTCACTACTCACGCTGGCGGTCGCCAACCTCCAGAACAAGGCTGGTGCCACACTAAGCGCTTTTCTTCGTTTATCGCGCCAGAAACAGGACCAACTAATCCGAACGGGAGGTGCCACACTGGACTGAAATGGTCGCTCTGTGAAGTTTCAGCCCGCGACTGTAGCGTCGCTGTGGAATGGACCAGGGCCCATTTTTTCAGTAGGTTCCCCTGCCTCATTGGGCTGTTTTTATTGCCAGTCACGCAGTAGCCGTGCGGTTTACTGTGCTCCGTTTTGTGCACATTTGTTCATATGCACCGTAGGCACACTATGTGATCAAAAGTATCCGGACAACTGGCTGAAAATGACTTACAAGTGCGTGGCGCCCTCCATCGGTAATGCTGGAATTCGATACGGTGTTGGCCCACCCTTAGTCTTGATGACAGCTTCCACTCTCGCAGGCATACGTTCAATCAGGTGCCGGAAGGTTTCTTGGGGAATGGCAGCCCATTCTTCACGGAGTGCTGCATCGAAGAGAGACATCGATGTCGGTCGGTGAGGCCTGGCAAGAAATCGGCGTGTCAAAACATCCCAAAGGTGTTCTATAGGATTCAGGTCAGAACTCTGCGCAGGCCAGTCCATTACAGGGATGTTATTGTTGTCTAACCACTCCGCCTGTAATGTTATGTGAACCTCACTGCCCTTTTTCTTAACTAATTTGTGCCTGATTTTATTCTGGGAAGCTCAGTAATGCATGTAAATACCGTAAATGTAAATTTTATTCAAATAGTACTTGAAGCGAAGTGAAGCGCAGCTGGACAGCAACAGACTCTTTAGCGCGCAGTCCCCGCAACGATAGTAGTTGTGAATCTGAGTATGGACTCTAAAAAAAAAGACAGTTGATTAATAAAAAAAAGAGGACTGTTAATCTGTATCTTGTGGAAAGAGGACGTGTTGCTAGGCCGTCTCTCAGAACGTATTGTTACATTTAATGAAAATTGCTATTTCAGTGATAAAACCGAGTAAAATATGTGTAATAGTTGCCAAACATTTACGTATACAAATTTTCTGGAAGTGAAGAACAGGAATATCTTGTTTTCACCTTTCGGTGACTATTTAGACCCTGGGTATTATCGAACGGAGAAAATAACAGAGAGTGGCATTAGCCTAAGACCCGTATTTCAGTGTCACAGTTCTTTGACCATTTTGTTATAAAAACTAGGACCAGGCACTAATTTTTACGAAAGATATGATAAAAGTACACCACTACACCGTCAAATATTTTATGAAACTTTTTTTGTAAAAGATATCTGACAAACATTTAACTCCGTCTGCCCGCTTTCCCGCCATGCCATGCTCCCGCACTCGGACCCATTTTTCTGTGCTTGTTCCTTTAGTCGGCTGTCTCACGAGAATCCGTAAAACCGAACTCTGTGGTCACTCCAACTCCGGTGCCGTCTCCGACTGCCGTGCTTAAAGGCTTCCCAGGTGAATTTCCGACATAGCGGTCGTTCGCAAACCACAAATGTCACATTATAAGAGCAATGCTAACCTTTGCAGCTGCAAAGCCACATCCGTCTGGCGTTGTCCAAGAGCCTCTGAGGTCACGAAGCCGCTATGGTTCTATAACTGTTTCCGGTGTCGCTTAGACTTCGTAGCCAACTATACCGGGAACAGGCTTACGTTGCCGCGTACTACTTTCGTAGGTAATCCCGCCTTCCGGCTTCCCGTGTCGCTGCACAGTACACACTTGTTTCACCTGCGGCCACTAGCCAGAAAGGTGTCAACTCTCCCTGCGACCGACTTGTCGGCAGAAATCTGTAGCAGGCAAGTTGACCGCAATCTGTAGCGGGTTTCTCCCACTGGAATTTAACCCGAGATTCAAGAAAGGCAACAGGAGTAATCAATTAAATTACAGGCCCATGTCATTAACGTCGATATTCGACAGGATTTTGGAACATATATTCTGTTCGAACATTTTGAATCGCCTCCAAGAGAACTGTCTAATGACACACAGTCAACGTGGCTTTCGAAAACATCGTTCTTGTGAAACACAACTAGCTCTTTACACACACGATGTGTTGAGTACTATCGACAAGGGATTTCAAATTGATTACGTATTTCTGGACTTCCGGAAGGCTTTTCACACTGTACCACACAAGGGGCTTGTAGTGAAATTGCGTCCTTACGAAATATCATCTTAGTTATGTGACTACATTCGTGATTTCCTGTCAGAGGGGTCACAGTTCGTAGTGATTCGCTGAAAGTCATCGAATAAAATAGAAGTGATTTCTGGCGTTCCCCAAGGTATTTTCCTATTCCTTATGTACACTCCTGGAAATTGAAATAAGAACACCGTGAATTCATTGTCCCAGGAAGGGGAAACTTTATTGACACATTCCTGGGGTCAGATACATCACATGATCACACTGACAGAACCACAGGCACATAGACACAGGCAACAGAGCATGCACAATGTCGGCACTAGTACAGTGTATATCCACCTTTCGCAGCAATGCAGGCTGCTATTCTCCCATGGAGACGATCGTAGAGATGCTGGATGTAGTCCTGTGGAACGGTTTGCCATGCCATTTCCACCTGGCGCCTCAGTTGGACCAGCGTTCGTGCTGGACGTGCAGACCGCGTGAGACGACGCTTCATCCAGTCCCAAACATGCTCAATGGGGGACAGATCCGGAGATCTTGCTGGCCAGGGTAGTTGACTTACACCTTCTAGAGCACGTTGGGTGGCACGGGATACATGCGGACGTGCATTGTCCTGTTGGAACAGCAAGTTCCCTTGCCGGTCTAGGAATGGTAGAACGATGGGTTCGATGACGGTTTGGATGTACCGTGCACTATTCAGTGTCCCCTCGACGATCACCAGTGGTGTACGGCCAGTGTAGGAGATCGCTCCCCACACCATGATGCCGGGTGTTGGCCCTGTGTGCCTCGGTCGTATGCAGTCCTGATTGTGGCGCTCACCTGCACGGCGCCAAACACGCATACGACCATCATTGGCACCAAGGCAGATGCGACTCTCATCGCTGAAGACGACACGTCTCCATTCGTCCCTCCATTCACGCCTGTCGCGACACCACTGAAGGCGGGCTGCACGATGTTGGGACGTGAGCGGAAGACGGCCTAACGGTGTGCGGGACCGTAGCCCAGCTTCATGGAGACGGTTGCGAATGGTCCTCGCCGATTCCCCAGGAGCAACAGTGTCCCTAATTTGCTGGGAAGTGGCGGTACGGTCCCCTACGGCACTGCGTAGGATCCTACGGTCTTGGCGTGCATCCGTGCGTCGCTGCGGTCCGGTCCCAGGTCGACGGGCACGTGCACCTTCCGCCGACCACTGGCGACAACATCGATGTACTGTGGAGACCTCACGCCCCACGTGTTGAGCAATTCGACGGTACGTCCACCCGGCCTCCCGCATGCCCACTATACGCCCTCGCTCAAAGTCCGTCAACTGCACATACGGTTCACGTCCACGCTGTCGCGGCATGCTACCAGTGTTAAAGACTGCGATGGAGCTCCGTATGCCACGGCAAACTGGCTGACACTGACGGCGGCGGTGCACAAATGCTGCGCAGCTAGCGCCATTCGACGGCCAACACCGCGGTTCCTGGTGTGTCCGCTGTGCCGTGCGTGTGATCATTGCTTGTACAGCCCTCTCGCAGTGTCCGGAGCAAGTATGGTGGGTCTGACACACCGGTGTCAATGTGTTCTTTTTTCCATTTCCAGGAGTGTATATAAACGATTTGGGAGACAGTCTGAGAAGCTGTCTTATTCTGGTTGCATATCAAGCTGTCGCATATCGTCTAGTAAAGTCATCAGAAGATCAAAACAAACTGCAAAACGATTTAGAACAAATATCGGAATGGTGCGAATAGTGGTAGTTGACCCTATATAATGAAAAGAGTCGAGGGGCATGAAAGGGAAGCAGTGGTAGGGAAGGGAGTGAGACAGGGTTGTAGCCTATTCCCGATGTTATTCGATCTGTATATAGAGCAGGCAGTAAAGGAATCAAAAGTAAAAATTGGGAGTATGTATTAAAATCCATGGAGAAAAAATAAAAACTTTGAGGTTTGCCGATGACACTGTAATTCTGTCAGAGACAGCAAAGGACTTGGAACAGCAGTTGAACGGAATGGACAGTGTCTTGAAAGGAGGATATAAGATGAAAATCAACAAAAGCAAAACGAGGATAATGGAATGTATTCGAATTATGTCGGGTGACGCTGAGGGAATTAGATTAGGAAATAAGTTTTTGCTATTTGGGGAGCAAATTAACTGATGGTGGTCAAAGTAGAGAGGATATAAAATGTAGACTGGCAATGACAAGGAAAGCGTTTCTGAAGAAGAGAAATTCGTTAACATCGATTATAGATTTAAGTGTGAGGAAGTCGTTTCTGATAGTACTTGTATTGAGTGTAGCCATGTATGGAAGTGAAACATGGGCGATAAATAGTTTGGACAAGAAGAGAATAGAAGCTTTCGAAATGTGGTGCGACAGAAGAATGCTGAAGATTAGATGGGTAGATCACATAACTAATGATGAGGTATTGAGTAGAATCGGGGAGAAGAGAATATTGTGGTACAACTTGACTAGAAGAAGAGATCGGTTGGTAGGACATGGTTCAAATGGCTCTGAGCACTGTGGGACTTCACTACTTTGGTCATCAGTCCCCTAGAACTTAGAACTACTTAAACCTAACTAACCTAAGGACGTCACACACATCCATGCCCGAGGCTGGATTCGAACCTGCGACCGTAGCGGTCGCGCAGTTCCAGACTGTAGCGCCTAGAACCGCACGGCCACTCCGGCCGGCGGTAGGACATGTTCTGAGGCATCAAGGGATCACCAATTTAGTATTGGAGGGCAGCGTGGAGGGTAAAAATCGTAGAGGGAGACCAAGAGATGAATACACTAAGCAGATTCAGAAGGATGTAGGCTGCAGTAGGTACTGGGAGATGAAGCAGCTTGCTCTGGATAGAGTAGCGTGGAGAGCTGCATCAAACCTGTCTCTGGACTGAAGACCACAACAACAATGGAAAGTGTGAGGCCATCGACATGAGTGCCAAAAGGAATCCGTTTAACTTCGGTTACACGATAAATCAGTCAAGTGTAAATGCCGTAAATTCAACTAAATGCCTAGGAATTAAAATTCCGAACACCTTCGTATGAAAAGAACACACAGAAAATATTGGGGGGGGGGGGGGATGGGGAACGAAAGACTCCGATTTATTGGCACGCAACATATGTACTAAAAAGACTGCCTACACTACGCTTGTATGTCCGCTTTTGGAGTACTGCTGGGCGGTATGGGCTCCTTACCACATAGGATTAACGGATTATATCGAGATAGTTCAAAGAAGAGCAGCATGCTTTGTATTATCGAGAAATAGGGGAGAGAATGTCACGGACATGATACATGATTTGGGGTGGACATCATTAAAACAAAGGCGTTTCTCGCGAAATTTCAATCACCTACTTTCGCCTCCGGATGCGAAAATGTTTTGTTGACGCCGACCTACATGGAGAATGCCCCAGGGGAGTGTGATAGGACCGCCGTTGTTCTCTATGTACATAAATGTTTTGGCGGACAGTATGGGCAGCAGTCTTGCGGTTGTTTGCTGATGATGTGGTGTGCGGTAAGGTGTCGAAGTTGAGTGACTGTAGGAGGACACAAGACAACTTAGACAAAATTTCCAGTTGGTGTGATGAATGGTAGATAGCTCTAAATGTGGAAAAACGTAAGTTCAAGCGGATGAGTAGGAAAAACAAACCAGTAATGTTCGGATACAATATTACTAGTGTCCAGCTTGTCACCCAGTCAAGTCGGTTAGATATCAGGCCGTAACGTTGCAAAGCGATATGAGGTGGAACGAGCATGAGAAAACTGTGGTAGGGATGGCAAATGGTCGATTTCGGTTTATTGGGAGAATTTTAGGAGAGGAGACCGCATATAGGACGCTGGTGCGACCTGTTCTTCAGTGCTGCTCGAGTGTTTGGGATCCGTACCAGGTCGGATTGCAGGAATACATCGAAGCAATTCAGAGAAGGGCTGCTAGATTTGTTACCGGTAGTTTCGAACAGATGTTAAGTGTTACGGAGATGCTTCGGGAACTCAAATGGGAATCCCTGGAGGGAAGGCGGCGTTCTTTGCGAAAAACACTACTGAGGATATTCAGAGAACCGGCATTTGAAGTTGAACTGCCGAACAGTTCTACTGCCGCCAACATGCATTGCGCGTAAGGAGCACGGAGATCAGATAAAAGAAATTAGGGCTCATATGGAGGCATACAGACAGTAATTTTTCCCTGGTTGTGAGTGGAACAAGAGGGGAAATGACAACTAATGGTACAAGGTACCCTACGCCACGCACCTTACGGTACCTTGCGGTGTATCTATGTAGATGTAGATGTATAAGCGATCATCATAATAAAATAAGGGAAATCAGAGCACACACGGAAGTGTTACTTTTTTCTGCGCTGTGTTCGTGAGTGAAATAACAGAGAATTATTGTGAAAGTGGTTCGATAAACCACTTAAACATGTCAGTTTTTAATTTAATCGTATGGCTAGGGCCCCACGTCAGGCAGACCGTTCGCCGGATGCCGATCTTTCAATTTGACGCCACTTCGGAGACCTGCTGTCGATAAGGATGATAGGACGAAGATGAAGACAGCACAACACCCAGTCCGTGGGCGAAGAAAATTCCCCGACCCAGCCGGCAATCGAACCCGGGCCCAGAGGATTGACAATCCGCTGACCATTCAGGTACCGGGAACATATCAGTAAAGGTTCCCCATAAATGTACCGTCACAAATACACTACTGGCCATTAAAATTGCTACACCACGAAGATGACGTGCTACAGACGCGAAATTTAACCGACAGGAAGAAGATGCTGTGATATGGAAATGATTAGCTTTTCAAAGCACTCACACAAGATTGGCGCCGGTGGCGACACCTACAACGTGCTGACATGTGGAAAGTTTCCAACCGATTTCTCATAGACAAATACCAGTTGACCGGCGTTGCCTGGTGAAACGTTATTGTGATGCCTCGTGTAAGGAGAAGAAATGCGTACCATCACGTTTCCGACTTTGATAAAGGTCGGATTGTAGCCTATCACGATTGCGGTTTATCGCATCGCGACATTGCTGCTCGCGTTGGTCGAGATCCAATGACTGTTAGCAGAATATGGAATCGGTGGGTTCATGAGGGTAATACGGAACGCCGTGCTGGATCCCAACGGCCTCGTATCACTAGCAGTGGAGATGACAGGCATCTTATCCGCATGGCTGTAACGGATCGTGCAGCCACGTCTCGATTCCTGAGTCAACAGATGGGGACGTTTGCAAGGCAACAACCATCTGCACGAACAGTTCGACGACGTTTGCAGCAGCACGGGCTATCAGCTCGGAGACCATGGCTGCGGTTACCCTTGACGCTGCATCACAGACAGGAACGCCTGCGATGGTGTACTCAACGACGAACCTGGGAGCACGAATGGCAAAACGTCATTTTTTCGGATGAATCCACGTTCTGCTTACAGCATCATGATGGTCGCATCCGTGTTTGGCGACATCGCGGTGAACGCATATTGGAAGCGTGTATTCGTCATCGCCATACTGACGTATCACCCGGCGTGATGGTATGGTGTGCCACTGGTTACACGTCTCGGTCACCTCTTGTTCGCATTGACGGCACTTTGAACAGTGGACGTTATATTTCAGATGTGTTACGACCCTTGGCTCTACCCTTCATCGATCCCTGCGAAACCCTACATTTCAGCAGGATAATGCACGACCGCATGCTGCAGGTCCCGTACGGGTCTTTCTGGATACAGAAAATGTTCGACTGCTGCTCTGGCCAGCACATTCTCCAGATCTCTCACCAACTGAAATCGTCTGGTCAATGGTGGCCGAGCAACTGGCTGGTCACAATACGCCAGTCACTACTCTTGATGAACTGTGGTATCGTGTTGAAGCTGCGTGGGCAGCTGTACCTGTACACGCCATCCAAGCTCTATTTGACTCAATGCCCAGGCGTATCAAGGCCGTTATTACGGCCAGAGGTGGTTGTTCTGGGTACTGATTTCTGAGGATCTACGCACCCAAATTACGTGAAAATGTAATCACATGTCAGTTCTAGTATAATATATTTGTCCAATGAATACCCGTTTATCATCCACATTTTTTCTTGGTGTACCAATTTTAATGGTCAGTAGTGTAGTAGCACCATACGCTTAATGTTGAGGCCATGATAACCCTCATTCTGGGTGGAAACGTGCGGTGCGCTTTGACACTCGGTTCAATCTCCTGAGTACATGGAACGGGATTTCTGTTGGTCTCGAAGAGAGCGGGAGAGACTCACAGGCCTCGCACCAGCTGCGAGAGCCACGTCGTCGCAGTAATAAAGGAGCAGAGCACTTCAGCGCGGGAGCAGATAAGGCGTGTGCCCAGCACCGCCCGCTGTGTGTAGCGCGCTTGCGCAGCCACGTGCGCACCATCCGATACGACACGCAGCCGCCACCTGGCCTGCGGCGCGCCCACCACTCGCTTCCCGGTTGTGGAGGGGCTGACCTGCTACCGACATCACACGCAGGTGCAGACAATGGGAGGAAACCGCGCCAGGCGGCCAAACGGAGGCGCGGTCGCTCTACGCGAAAACCCCATTTCAGTCTGAAGTAGGCGGCTTGCCATAGGATATTACACTAAAGAGCCAAAGAAACTGGTTCACTTTTTTAATATCGTGTAGGGCCCACGCAAGCACGCAGAAGTGCCGCAACACGACGTGGCATGGACTCGACTAATATCTGAAGCAGTGCTGGAGGGAACTGACACCATGAATCCTGGAGGGCTGTCCTTACATCCGTAACAGTACGAGGGGGTGGAGACCTCCTCTGAACAGCTCGTTGCAAGGCATCCGAGATATCCTGGAGAGTTTGGTGGCCACCGGAAGCGCTTAAACTCAGAAGATTGTTCCTGGAGCCACTCTGTAGCAATTCTGGACGTGCGAGATCTCGCATTGTCGTGATCGAATTGCCCAGGTCTGTCCGAATCTACAATGGACATGAATGGATGCATGTGATCAGTCAGGATGCTTACGTACGTTTCACGTATCTAAACGTATCTGGGGTCCCATATCACTCCATCTGCACACGCCCCACACCATTACAGAGCCTTCAGCAGCTTGAACAGTCCCCTGCTGGCAAGTACAGTCCATGGATTCATGAGGTTGTCTCCATACCCGTACACGTCCATCCGCTTGATAGAATTTGAAACGAGACTCGTCCGACCAGGCAACACGTTCCAGATCATCAACAATGCAATGTCGGTATTGACGGGCCCTAGGCGAGGCGTAAATCTTTCTGTCGTGCAGTCATCAAGGAAACACGAGTGGGTCTTCTGCTCCTAAAGCCCATATCGACGATGTTTCGTTGAATGTTTCGCACGCTGCCACTTGTTGATGGCCCAGCATTGAAATCTGCAGCAATTTGCGCAAGGGTTGCGCACTTCTGTCACGTTTAACGATTCTCTTCGGTTGTCGTTGCTCGCGTTCCTGCAGGATCTTTTTCCGGCCGCAGTGATGTCGGAGATTTGATTTTTTACCGGGTTCCTGATATTCACGGTACACTCGTCAAATGGTCGTACGGGAAGATCCCCACTTCATTGCTACCACGGAGATGCTGTGTCCCATCGCTCGTGCGCCGACTATAACACCACGTTCAGACTCACTTAGATCTTGTTAACCTGTCACTGCAGCAGCAGTAACCGATCTGAACCACGACAGACACTTGTCTTATATAGGCGTTGCCGACTGCAGCGCCGTATTCTGGTTGTTTACTATCTCTGTATTTGAATACGCATCCCTTTACCAGTTTCTGTGGCGCTTCAGTGTAGGATATTAATGTACGTAGAAGATCAGAAAACCAGAAAAGTGCCGTTCACACAAGTTGAAAAAGATCTACGACAACTGGAAATTTCTCCTAAAAATATCCAGGAGCGTGATCCACTCAAGGGTAAGCTACACACACACACTAAGATTTCCAGGAAAAGCCGAATCTGAAGACAGGGAAGGCTTAGACCCGAGAAAGAACAGAACAACGCCGGAAACGAAAGCAGGAGCAGTGGGCGGCAGTTAAAGCTCGGAAGGAGAGACGGTGGAATTGACGTGATCGCTAGCTGGCAGAAACCAAGAAAGAAGAAGAAGAAAATCAGTGCTTAAAACACCGCTGCAGTACAATTTCCAAAAAACTTGAATTCATTTACATCTACGTCATATCCGCAAGTCACCTAATGGTGTAAGCCTCCGTATTGGCTTTAATTTCTCGCATTTTCTCCTCGTGGTCACTACGCGAGACGTACGAGGTGTGGCTAGAAAAAAAACCGGACTAGTACTGGTGAAACAATAAAACGAATGCAATATGGCTGCAAGTCGCGTGGCCTGTCACGTGACTCTCGCTCCGCCTACTGCTCGAGTTTCATCTGCCTCCTGCACTCAGTCTGCCCGTGGCGTCTGTTTTAAGTAGTTGACATTTTGTCTGTGCGTCGGAAAATGTTGAGTGTACAGAAAGAACAGCGTGTTAACATCAAATTTTGTTTCAAACTAGGAAAATCTGCAAGTGAAACGTTTGTAATGTTACAACAAGTGTACGGCGATGATTGTTTATCGCGAACACAAGTGTTTGAGTGGTTTAAACGATTTAAAGATGGCCGCGAAGACACCAGTGATGACACTCGCACTGGCAGACCATTGTCAGCAAAAACTGATGCAAACATTGAAAAAATCGGTAAACTTGTTCCTTGTCAACTCCTGTTAACTCAGACACTGCTCTGATTGTTAAACGCCGATCTTGTCGAACAAGTTAAATCGGTAAACTTGTTCCTTGTCAACTCCTGTTAACTCAGACACTGCTCTGATTGTTAAACGCCGATCTTGTCGAACAAGTTTACCGATTTTTTCAATGTTTGCATCAGTTTTTGCTGACAATGGTCTGCCAGTGCGAGTGTCATCACTGGTGTCTTCGCGGCCATCTTTAAATCGTTTAAACCACTCAAACACTTGTGTTCGCGATAAACAATCATCGCCGTACACTTGTTGTAACATTACAAACGTTTCACTTGCAGATTTTCCTAGTTTGAAACAAAATTTGATGTTAACACGCTGTTCTTTCTGTACACTCAACATTTTCCGACGCACAGACAAAACGTCAACTACTTAAAACAGACGCAACGGGCAGACTGAGTGCAGGAGGCAGATGAAACTCGAGCAGCAGGCGGAGCGAGAGTCACGTGACAGGCCACGCGACTTTCAGCCTTATTGCATTCGTTTTATTGTTTCACCAGTACTAGTCCGGTTTTTTTCTAGCCACGCCTCGTATGTGGGGGGAAGTAACGTGTTGTCCGACTCTTCCAGGAAAGTGCTCTCTCGAAATTTCAGTAGTAAATCTCTCCGTGATTCACATTGCCTCTCGTGTAACGTCTGCCAGTGCAGCTTGTTGAGCATCTCCGTAACGCTCTCGCGCCGGCTGATCGATCCCGTGGCGAAACGTGAAGCTCTTCTTTGGATCTTCTCTCTCTCTCTTCTATCAGTCCTAAGTGGTAGGAATCCCAGATGATGAACAACACTCAAGAATGGGTCGAACAAGCGCCTTCGTGGATGAGTTACATTTCCGTCAGATTCTTCCCATGAATCAGAGTCTGGCATCTGCTTTTCCCACTGTGTTTTATGTGGTCATTCTACTTATGGTCGCTCTGGATACACTGTTTCCATCGGTTTGTCATCAACAGCGTACCTGTACAGTAGTGGATTTTTCCCCTATGTATTAGCAATATGTTACATTTATTTACGTTCAGTGTCAACTGCCACATCCTGCACCATTCTCTGGAGGCCATTCTGCAAATCGATACCGTCTTCTGGCATTGCTACTTTGTTATAAACAACCGCATCATCTGCGAAAAGCCTTAAAGAGCTTCCGACACTTTCTACTAGTTCATTATTGTAAGCAGTAACGGCGCTATCACATTTCCTTGGGGTACTCCGGGAATTATCTTTAAATCTGTCGATTTTGTTCCATTAAGAGCGACGTGTTGAGTACTATCTGCAAGGAAGTCTTGAATCCAGTCGCAAATCTGCTGCGGTAGTCGATAAGCTCTTTTTTTTTCCACTAGACGGCTGTGCGGGACGGTGTCGAATGCCTTCCTGAAGTCATCAACCTTAGAGCCGTTGTCAGTGGCGCTGTGGATCTCATGGAGGAACAGAGCCATCTGAGTTTCGCAGGCTTCGTACGTTTGTATAGAGGAGGAATAAATCGTTTGAAAAGCATTGCGCCAAAAACATGAGCAGTATTGTGATGGCAGGTGATTTAAGAGCTATCATGCCATCAAGCTTGAACAATTTTTACCTCGTAATCATTTTTGCAGTTCTCAGTACTTACCATTACAATTGTAAACCCTGATCTATATGCTACAGCTATCAGAGCGTATAGATTGCGGTATGCCGTTTCGGCGGAGAGTCTCTGCTTTACTATCTTGCCTTACTCAGCTTCTTCTGGTTTTCCAGTTCTTCCACTTGACTCAAGAACTGTTATTGCTCGCAGCAGTTACGCTCACCCTGCGAGTGGTGTCTCAGCAGTGAGTAACTGGCAACGTTCCGGACGACCAGCGCCTGTTCGCAACCGGAAGCCCGTCGCCGCTATTCCTCTGCGTCAGATACGCTTGCGTTCCAGTTTTTTCACTGTATCTGCTGCCAGCCTGGCAGAAACAAACGCTGTTACTAACAATGCGCTACCTTCAGACTTTCAAGGCAACATTAGTTTTCCACTCTGTGACCGCGAAGGCCGTCCGTGGTAGGGTAGAAGACAATGTGGGCACTCAGCTTCGAAGGCTGTATTGACTCATACAACCTACATTCTGCGAGCACTAATTTTGAAGTCAGTGACCAGACATGTGTCACTGCCAAAATGCGTGAAGATATTCAGAATAATAGGCTTAGGGGTTTTCGTCACACTGCAGTTCAGAGAAAGTTTGCCTCCATACCTGTAAAGCAGAATTTTTCGCTTTTCCGTTTTGTTGCGGCTGCAGTGACTTTGCTGCTATATAGCCCTTTCTTAGTCGATCCTTTGAGCCAAAAATATGCCTTACCTTCATCACACCGAGAACCAGTTCGCCCAGCCAGTCGTAGGGATATGTACAGTACAAAGTGGTAACACATGCAGATCGTTTTCCAGGTACATACACGAAGGTAAGTCAATTATAGTCAATTATTATCCGCAATTTAGTTATATTTTTGTAGCACTGTCGTTTTACGTTGATGACGCATGCTTTGTTTATTGATTGTTATATCTTTGCAATTTTCAAGCTGCGAGGTTAGTTTCGTTATCGCTGCCGTGCTGTTAATCATGGCTACTCCACTGTCTGTTTGCATCAAAGAAGAGCAACGTTCAGTTTCCGTCTTTTGCGGTCGGAAGGCGTATCAGGGGCCGAAATTCATCGAAGACTTTCGGTACAGTACGGGAACAGTGTTTTACCACAACGGAGTGTCTACGAATGGATTGAAAAATTCCGAAATGGTCCCACAAGTGTTACGCACGATGAAGGAGCCGGACGACGTTTACCTCCACTAGTGAAGAAACCATTGAGCATTTACATGAAATGATTCTCTTAGACAGACGATTAACTATTGACGAAGTGGCACATCGTCTGCAAATTAGTCGCGGTTCTGCCTACGAAATCAAACACAACATACTTGGGTTTCATAAAGTTTGTGCAAGATGGGCCCCAAAACAACTCACACAGTTGCATTAACAAACGCGCTTGGACATCTGCAAAAAAACATTTGGATCGCTATGGTAACGAAGGGGACAACTTCTTAGACAGGATTATTACTGGTGACGAAACTGACATTTGGATCGCTATGGTAACGAAGGGGACAACTTCTTAGACAGGATTATTACTGGTGACGAAACATGGATTGTTCAAATGGCTCTGAGCACTATGGGACTTGGAACTTCTGAGGTCATCAGTCCCCTAGAACGTAGAACTATTTAAACCTAACTAACCTAAAGACATCACAAACATCCATGCCCGAGGCAGGATTCGAACCTGCGACCGTAGCGGTTGCGCGGCTCCAGACTGTAGCGCCTAGAACCTCTCGGTCACCGCGGCCGGCGACGAAACATGGATCCATCACCACGAGCCGGAGAGTAAACGGCAGAGTATGGAATGGAAACATCCAAATTCGCCGAACAAGAAAAAGTTCAAGACCCAACCGTCCGCAGGAAAACTGATACTTAAGGATTTTTGGGACGCACAAGGTCCAGTACTGGAACATTATGGGGAAAAGCGGCACAACAATAAACAGTGTGCGTTATAGTGAGATGCTTACTGCCAGGCTGAAGCCTGCAGTTCGAAGCAAACGCCGAGGATTGCTGTCAAAAGGTGTTGTGTTGTTGCACGACATGGCCCGTCCGCATACTGCTGCCCACACTGCTGAAACGCTACAGAAACTCAAATTTGAAGTACTGGATCATCCTCCATATAGTCCCGATCTTGACCCCTTCTGAATATCACTTGGTCCACTCAAACAGACGTTACGGGTCCGTCGATTTGCCTCGGACGAAGCAGTGAAAGAAGCGGTGCATTCCTGACTCGCAGCTCAACCGAGAACCTTCTTTTATGAGGGCATCAGGAAGCTTGTACAACGATGGACCAAGTGCGTTGAAACGACTATGTCGAAAAATGATGTTGTTGTAAGTTTCCTGTTTGATTACAATAAAATTTCATAACTACTTTGCGGAAATAATTGACTTACCCACGTAGCATTGGCACAGCTAAAAAGGAAAGCAATTTACGGCATAATGTTACTTGTGTAGAACAAAAGTGAAGGGTGATTTGAGACAATGTCGATAGCGTTAGTACAATAAGGTAGTAGTTGGGGTACATAATACATGCATCCACGTCAGACTCGCTTGAGCCTCTGACTGCTGCGAGATGCACCATGAGAACTGTGCGGTGTATCGGAAGTACCGGTGGTTGCCTGCGTGGCCGATTGCCTCCACACGGCTTATACCTGATATCTGAAGTCAGCTACCCATGTCCCGTACCGTACAGGGTAGGCGGCGGCAAAGGAGGGCACGTAACACTTTTTTGTTTTTCCCGTCTGCTTGTCTGGTTACATCACAACGAAAATTGTACACAGCCCACCTACGGTCATACTCTATTAATTAATACCGTAAGTTCAAGTTCGCTTGTAAGATGTATTAAAGTTGTATTTAACAAAATGACACATTTGAAGAAAACGTGTCTTTGACCCAGGTCTGGGGTAAAGATCCACACAAATTTATTATAATTACAACAATATTTGTCAGGTACTGCCATTGTTAACTTGGATAATCTTTCACTATATCAGTATCATCACAATATTCATCATTATTTTCTCCATCATCGCGATCGTATTAAACATCAAGACATGACTAACATATCACTAATTTAAATACAAAATCTTTTAAAATAAGAAACATATTGTGTTGTTATAATTTGGTCCTTTATTGCAACACTTTGGTGTAGTTTTCCCCGTACAATCTGTATTACTGTTTCGTCTTCACTATACACTCGATGCGGTGCAAAATTGTATTAAGATTCCGAAGTTCCCCAGCTGCTGAAAAAAATTGTTTGTACATTACTGAACCCCATTATCCTTACGATACTGATTTTCTCCCGTTGTCTCAAACTTAAATTATGACGAGCGATGAATGAGCGGGCCCATCTTGCCCTGCCACTTGGGTTTACTTGTCAAACGGGTGGTTTACGCCATTACTTTCCGCAAACTGATATGCTAAACGTCGGAAGTGTTTAAACGTAAGGCCATAGGACACAGAACCCACATACATATAACGCTCCGCCAGTTCACTTTCCTCTGTCCCAGAAGATACTGCCTTGAAACGCATCAATGATGCCACTCCATAGCCTGCTTTAAGTCTTTTACGTAATGTGGATTCATTACATCAAAGACTTTTAGCCGCATTTCTAATGGAAGATCCATTTTCAGTTAGCATCTTAGCCTCGTATAATGTATTGGAAGACAACGGCGTAGAGAACGTTTCTCAGTCGTAGTTTTTGTAACCTGAAGTTGAACTAGTCTTGTTAATGCTGAATCGGTCAATGCGAAACTGTGAACTGTGAAATAAGATCTATTCATCTACATCTACATGTACATGGATACTATACAAATCACATTTAAGTGTCTGGCAGAGGGTTCATCGAACCACCTTCACAATTTTCTATTATTCCAATCTCGTATAGCGCGCGGGAAGAATGAACACCTATATCTTTCCGTACGAGCTCTGATTTCCTTTATTTTATCTTGGTGATCGTTCCTCCCTATGTACGTCGCTGTCAACAAAATATTTTCTCATTCGGAGGAGAAAGTTGGTGATTGGAATTTCGTCAGAAGATTCCGTCGCAACGAAAAACGCCTTTCTTTTAATGATGTCCATCACAAATCCTGTATCATTTCTGTGACACTCTCTCCCATCTTTCGCGATAATACAAAACGTGCTACCTTTCTTTGAACTTTTTCGATGTACTCAGTCAGTCCTATCTGGTAAGGATCCCACACCGCGCAATAGTATTCTAAAAGTGGAGGGACAAGCATAGTGTAGGCAGTATCCTTAGTAGGTCGGTTACATTTTCTAAGTGTCCTGCCAATAAAACGCAGTCTTTGGTTAGCCTTCCCCACAACATTTTCTATGTGTTCCTTTCAATTTAAATTGATCGTAATTGTAATACCTAGGTATTTAGTCGAATTTACGGCTTTTAGATTAGTCAGATTTATCGTGTAACCGAAGTTTAGCGCGCTCCTTTTAGCACTCATGTGGAAGACCTCACACTTTTCGTTATTTAAGGTCAACTGCCACTTTTCGCACCATTCCGATATTTAAATATGTTATATAAACCTACGTGCTCAGTCTTAAAAGACTGTTCTTAGGATCTTTACTCCATGGCGCTGATTTATGAACTTACGGTATCAGCTGCCATATATGGCAACTTGTTAAATTAACAACAAAGCTTACGCGAGTAACGTTGCGTAATTACTTACCACGTACAGGTAATTCTTTGGGATTTTTTTTTATAACAGACAGATAGCCATCAGTTACATGGTAAATTCTTAGATCGAAAGCGCCAAAAAAAACAACTCACCTCGTATCTTGAAAGCTTCAAAGCGCAAACCACTATCACAACACACGTGCTTTTGCACCATAAAAGCCCTCAACTAAAGAGACAGGGCTGCCACACTGCACTCACAAGTAGAAAAAACACTAATTCGGATCTTTGCCCACGCCCGCCTTTGCCCCCGCGTACCCTATATCTATAATACAGAAACGACCTCATTGTAAGCTTCAGGAATTGTTTTACGTATACATGTAATGTCACCTACTTGTAAAATCTATGTTGGACGAAATGCTGTTGTAAGCATGGGTGCTGCAGATGTTTCACCACGGTGTTGGAACAGTAATCATAATGCCCGTTTTTGTGTCATCTGTCACTTGAAGATGTTCACTGCTGGGAGCGCTAGGGCAGAAGAACACGGCAGCCTTTGCTACGACTTTGTAGCAAACTCGAAATATTCGCGGGCATTACCGTGTCGGCTGCTGTCAGAGACTGCTACTGGGAGTGGCGAGGGTCAAAGAACTCTCTTAATATCCCTGTCCCATTCCGGCCGCGGAGTCGTTACAGAAACGCTCGCACCAGCAGACCTTCAACTCTAAGCGAGGTGCGCCGCACGCGATTTCGCTACGTGACGTAATCACGTTATCATCGACGAAGAAAACATTTTATTTCTGGATTAGAGTCAACGACGTACATTTATAATGTTATTTTAATGAGGGTCGCTACCTTAGCATTGACCATTGCTGTAAGGCCCGTTGTTATTAAAGAAACTCCAAATGTCGCTAATCGCTCCTCATGAACTGCAAAAGGGACCACTGCAAGTACTTGGAACCTCATAAAAGCCAAGTCTCGGAATAACAGTTAGTAAGTTGTTGTTGTTGTGGTCTTCAGTTCTGAGACTGGTTTGATGCAGCTCTCCATGCTACCCTGTCCTGTGCAAGCTTCTTCATCTCCCAGTACTTACTGTAACCTACATCCTTCTGAATCTGCTTAGTGTATTTATCTCTTGGTCTCCCTCTACGATTTTTACCGTCCACGCTGCCCTCCAATGCTAAATTTGTGATCCCTTGATGCCTCAGAACATGTCCTACTAACCGGTCCGTCCTTTTTGTCAAGTTGTGCCACATACTCCTCTTCTCCCCAGTCCTATTCAACACCTCCTCATTAGTTATGTGACCTACCCATCTAATCTTCAGCATTCTTCTGTAGCAACACATTTCGAAAGCTTCTATTCTCTTCTTGTCCAAACTATTTATCGTCCATGTTTCACTTCTATACATGCTACACTCCATACAAATACTTTCAGAAACGACTTCCTGACACTTAAATCTGTACTCGATGTTAACAAATTTCTCTTCGGAAACACTTTCCTTGCCATTGTCAGTCTACATTTTATATCCTCTCTACTTCGACCATCATCAGTTATTTTGCTCCCCAAATAGCAAAACTCCTTTAGTACTTTAAGTGTCTCATTTCCTAATCTAATTCCCTCAGTATCACTCGACTTAATTCGACTACATTCCATTATCCTTGTTTTGCTTTTGTTGATGTTCATCTTATATCCTCCTTTCAAGACACTGTCCATTCCGTTCAACTGCTGTTCCAAGTCCTTTCCTGTCTCTGACAGAATTACAATGCCATCGGCGAACCTCAAAGTTTTTATTTCTTCTCCATGGATTTTAATACCTACTCCGAATTTTTCTTTTGTTTCGTTTACTGCTTGCTCAATATACAGATTGAATAACATCGGGGAGAGGCTAAGTTCGTAAGTACATGTGTCAAAAAAGCCTTGGATTTCTACATCTCCTCTCTCTCTCTCTCTCTCTCTCTCTCTCTGACACACACACACACACACACACACACACTCACACACACACACACACACACACACACACACACACACACACACACACACGAACTGTATTCCCATTTTATGTAAACTGACGGTGGAGAGGGAGAAAGAAAAGAAAATGGAAGAGAAGGAAATAATGATGTCAGCTGCAGCGGGACTTTATGCAGAATCAGCGGCGAAGAGTGTGGATGTGTGCTGAAACGGGACTCAAACCCAGGATCTACGGCTTACAAGGCAGCTGCGTTAGCCACTGCGCCATCCGGAAACACACTGAGTATCGCAATTACGCGGACCACCTCGGCACGCCTCCCGACAGCTAACATCGGTACTTCCTTCCCTTTCCTTTCCTTCTCCCCCCTCCATCCTCAATTTACATAATATGTGTCACAGCTGCGTGGTGATTCCGCTAATTGCACTTCTTTGCAATCTCCCGGTAACTGTAATTTTCATACTGATGACCAGAAAAAGTTCCCTTGACGTCTTGGTAAGCTCCCTGGCACTTAGGCTAGACAACAAAAGCCGTCTAGGCACACTATTAAGTGTCCTAGTACCAACTGTATTATTGGTCTTTCCAATATTACATGGAAGTCATTCTTGGAGCCTGGTATCTACATAATGTAAGCTTCTAGCATTTGTCACTGCTGTTTCAATACATGTTTGCCCTGTTAGGAAAGAGCCAATAAGTATAACTTCAATATAACTAGACGTGCTCATCTTTTAAGCCGTCCGTGATTCAGGCTCATCGTATTCTCTAGGAGCTCATCGGAGATTCTGGGTCTTAAAATAACCAAGCGAAAACACATTTTCATCCTATCACTGCCCAGTATTTATTCCACTCATTGATTTATAATACAGCAACAGAAAAATTACGTTATTCATTATATAGAACTCTGGAGGCCTTTTACACATGCGGCTCCTCCACAGTAATAAAAACAAAGACTACATGCACAGTATATTCGCAGTCTGATCAAGAACTCGCCAAAAGTATCTGTACTGAAATGAGAAACTGAAATGTTTGCTTTAGTGCGAATCTCAAATATGTGTAAAACCTTGCTTTTTCAGAAGCTTGTATCAGCCAAACTAATAAATAGAGCAATTGCCGCTTTTAAGAATACAGACAGATTTAAATTAATTATACTTTTTACTATTACTAAATTCTCATAAATATAACATAAAAATGTATTTATATAGCTTCGAAAATAAATTTAATAATTTGATATATGCCATTTGTAAAGAACAGTGTATATTTAGTTTTTACCAAATGTACTATTATTAGTTAAAGTTAAGAGTGTTTTTAGAACATAATAGCGGCTTTCTGTTTACTGAATACTAAATTTCATGAAATATTACGTAAATTACATTTCGAAAAACATTCGACTCGTGTGACACGGAATATGAATTATATCAAGTAAAAATAAAAACCATATTACATTTCGTACACGTGCGTATTCTATTTTGAACATGAGTCAGTGTATTGTGAAATCTGTAGGATAGCTAATTTTCACATGCAAAAATATGACTAGTCTATGGACAAATTTGGAGAGACGTAAAATTTCGTAAATGCTCCAATTATTGCGTAATTATGTAACTTCAGTCTCATACTTTGTAGCCGAAGATCGGAATAAACATTGCTGAAAAGGTGGTATCGCAAACGTCGTTTAAGTCAGGAAGTCGCCCTGTGTAGTGTGTATACAACTCGTCTGATTTTAGAGAAAGCTCACCGAACATGATAATGGACAGTGATTCAGCAGATTTCCCTTGTTAGCTGTTAGCGAGCACTGAAATGCGTTCTTCACCAACACAGTACAAGCGACAAGAAAATTCCGTCGATAGTGTGGAACCGTCTTGCAGCGAAACAGATGTACGCACAAAAAACTACTCAACGAATTAATGTGTTTACCGCGTAATCTGCGACTGGAAAACCCTTTCCTGCAGGTTCGGAAATGATAAGTTACAATTAGAATCACGAATCTGTGAGAAACTGATTGCGGCCTCACATTAGAATTTTTTGTTCCAAATGCGATGCAGTTTTCCGTTGTTGGTGTGTAGCAGTCCCGAGGTGAGGCACCTACCCTCCTGGTACGCTTCGCAGCCTCAGATTCAAGTATCAGCTGAGGCGACTTGGCGTTGTGATGATGATGTTAATGATGTTTGCTTTATGGGCGCTCAACTGCGCGGTCATCAGCGCCCGTACAAATTCCCAGTGTGTACGCAGTCCAGGCTAGACACTTTCAAGAATGGTGGAGTGATGAGGACAACACATACACCCAGTCTCCGGGCAGAGAAAATCCTCAACCCGGCCGAGAATCGAAGCCGGGACCCTGTGATCCAGAGGTAGCAACGCCAGCCGCTAGACCACGAGCTGCGGACAACTTTGGCGTTGTGCGGCTTGGAACTGTCGATCGCGCATCTGGCGTGTCGCTCGCCTTTCTAGAACACTTCCATCAAACAGGTGGCAGTAGTCGTGTAGAATCGTGCCAGAAGTACTTTCACTAGAAATATTTCACCTTGTACGGCTACTAATTATACACTTCCAGGGTAACTATCGCATGTTCACGGCTTGTGAGGCAGTGAAAAGCTGCCGTGGCGATTTGCCAATTACTGCACTCATACTATTCCGTCGTTTTGGAGAGCGTTAAATAAGCGCTATAGTTGCGAGATCACCACCACTTCCGGAATCTAAAATAGCTATAGCCCGTTAGCAAATTTGTCTAATCGCGCTAGCTCTCGCTTGTAGTAACTAGCCATATATAGATAGTGGAATCACTGTTGTTCTAATAGTTACTGATGGTCATTATCGATAACTAGTGACGCTAACAGATGATTATGTTCATATGTTTCTCTTTGCTCACGAAATTGATCACTACCGTAAACGTTCTGTAAAACTGTACCATCTGTTAGGTTCGAGCTCTAAAATACACACATTAAAAAAAGTTTTGCATCACCCCGGTTCCCAGAACTTCTGAAGATAGACGCTGACTGTGGATATTGTATCAGAGACACAGTTCCTTTGACTGTTCAGAGAGGTCACTAAGCTCGCCCACAGATGTAAACAACCATGCATGAGCAGCGCCTATTAGGCGGAGGGGGTCCGACAGCCGAGCAGTTCCAGTCATTCCGCCAGAAAGGAGGTACACAGCTCGTGTTGTCTGTAGTTCAACCATGCCTAGACGGTCAATACCGCGGTTCGATCGCGTCCGCAATGTTACTTTGTGCCGGGAAGGGCTCTCAACAAGTGTCCAGGCGTCGCGGAGTGAACCAAAGCGATGTTGTTCGTACATGGAGGAGATACAGAAAGACAGGAACTGTCGATGACATGCCTCGCTCAGACCCCCCAAGGCCTACTACTGCAGTGGATGACGGCTACCTACGGATTATGGCTCAGAGGAGCCCTGAAAGCAACGCCACCATGTGAATAATGCTTTTCGTGCAGCCACAGGACGCCGTGTTACGACTCAAACTGTGTGCAATAGGCAGCATGATGAGCAGCATCACTCCCAACGTTCATGGCGAGGTCCACGTTTGGAACCACGACACCATGCAGCGCGGTACAGATGGGCCCAACAACATGCCGAATGGACCGGTCAGGATTGGCATCATGTCTCTTCACCGATGAGTGTCGCACGTGCCTTCAAACAGGCAATGGTCGGAGATGTGTCTGGATGCAACCCGGTCAGGCTGAACGCCTTACACACCGTCCAACGAGTGCAGCAAGGTGGAGGTTCCCTGCTGTTTTGGGGTGGCATTACGTGTGGCCGACGTATGCCGCTGGCGGTGATGGAAGGCGACGTTACGGCTGTACGATACGTGAATGCCATCCTCTGACAGATAGTAAAACCATATCGGCAGCGTATTGGCGAGGAATTCGTCTTCATGGGCGACAATTCGCGCCCCCATCGTGCACAACTTGTAAATGACTTCCTTCAGGATAACAACATGGCTCGACTAGAGTGGCCAGCATGTTCTCCAGACATGAAACCTATCGAACATGCCTGGGATGGATTGAAAAGGGCTGTTTATGGACGACGTGACCAACCAACCACCCTGAGGGATCTGTGCCGAATCGCCGTTGAGGAGTGGGACAATCTGGACCAACAGAACCTTGATGAACTTGTGGGTAGTATGCTACGACGAATACAGGCATACATCAAAGCAAGAGGACGTGTTACTGCGTATTAGATGTACCGGTGTGTACAGGAATCTTTACCACCATCTCCGTAGGTCTCGCTGTATGCTGGTACAACATGTAACGTGTAGTTTTCATGAGCAATAAAAAGGGCGGAAATGATGTTTATGTTGATCTCTATTCTAATTTTCTGTACAGGTTCTGCTCTCGCAACCGAGGTGATGCAAAACTTTTTTTTGATGTGTGTATTTTAAATTTGCGCATCGAATTCATTTCGGTTAAATGAAGCTCATGATTTGCACAGTGATTATGTCTGAGACAGTGAGATGCCGAGTCGTAAACATTTCTATTTTTACTCTGTAATTCTCCGCTTTTATTAAAAACTAGAATAGCGCGCCCGCTGCTTCACTCGTATATTCTGTATGCTCTGCAGAGATTTTTTTTTTTTTTTTTCTATAATCGAATTTTCATGGCGTTCACAAACTGCAACATCTTCTAAAGTTTTCACGCTAATTAAGGCCACAGAAACATAGTCTTTTCTCAATGTTCTTCTGACCAAAAAGCAGTTCTGGTAGATGGGGTCTAAAGTTTTTGTTAATCATGTCTCTTGCGTTCCTACGGTGATATTTCCATCGAAACTTTCATCTCCTAACTCATATTTATTTATGTCTAACCGAGAAGTGGAATACCAATTCTCACAGTTTATCTTTCAAAAAGATTTTAATATAACGAAATATTTTCTTAAAAATTTTCATTCCGGGTTGAATTTCCAAAAACAGTGAAACACTTTTATTTCATTTCTAACGGAGAAGCCAAATACAAATGTTCATAGATTAGGCTTTAAAAATTATCTTAGTGAAATATTTTCATTAAAATTTCATCCCCTATTTCACCTCCTAAGGGGTTGAATATCCAGAAACACTGAAAAATTATTTTTTATGTATCCGAAAAGTCAGATACCAGTTTTCATAGACGTACCTTTAAAATTACGAAATAAAAACTTTGAGGTTCGCCGATGACATTGTAATTCTGTTAGAGACAGCAAAGGACCTGGAAGAGCAGTTGAATGGAATGGACAGTGTCTTGAAAGGAGGATATAAGATGAACATCAACAAAAGCAAAACAAGGATAATGGAATGTAGTCGGATTAAGTCGGGTGATGCTGAGGGAATTAGATTAGGAAATGAGACACTTAAAGTAGTAAAGGAGTTTTGCTATTTGGGGAGCAAAATAACTGATGATGGTCGAAGTAGAGAGAATATAAAATGTAGACTGGCAATGGCAAGGAAAGCGTTTCTGAAGAAGAGAAATTTGTTAACATCGAGTATAGATTTAAGTGTTAGGAAGTCATTTCTGAAAGTATTTGTATGGAGTGTAGCCATGTATGGAAGTGAAAGATGGTCGATAAATAGTTTTGACACGAAGAGAATAGAAGCTTTCGAAATGTGGTGCTACAGAAAAATGCTGAAGATTAGATGGGTAGATCACATAACTAATGAGGAAGTATTGAATAGGATTGGGGAGAAGAGAAGTTTGTGGCACAACTTGACTAGAAGACGGGATCGGTTGGTAGGACATGTTCTGAGGCATCAAGGGATCACCAATTTAGTATTGGGGGGCAGCGTCGTAGAGGGAGACCAAGAGATGAATACACTAAGCAGATTCAGAAGGATGTTGGTTGCTGTAGGTACTGGGAGATGAAGAAGCTTGCACAGGATAGAGTAGCATGGAGAGCTGCATCAAACCAGTCTCAGGACTGAAGACCACAACAACATTCTTTAATAATGATTTATGTTCAAAAATAGTTTCACGGTGTATCTTATCCCCATAGGGGTTAAATTTTCAAAAATACTGAAACATGTGTTTCTTTACTTCTGACCGAGAAAACAAATACCAATTTTCGTAGGTCTAGCTCCAAAATTGCCTTAACAGCCAGATAGTTTCAAAAAACCCTTCATCCCCTTTTTCACCTCTTAGGGGTGGAAATTCGGAAAATCACTTCTTAAACGACGACTACAGTATAAGATCAACACCCTCTCCAAATGTCAGGTTTCTATACTAAGCGGTCTGTGTTGGGATATGATGAGTCAGTCAGTCGGGATATTGCCTTTTTGTATATTCCGTTGTTCCGAAGAGTGATGAGAAACGTTTGATCAGATATCGAAGAGAACCATGTTCCAAATTTACGTTGTAATGGTTTCTGCTTTGAAAGTTAGTTTGCTGTCCCTGCGTACTGTAGCAATAATGACAACCGTTTCAGTGGCACAGATACAGTATTCTTAATTTACTACAATCGTGTCGAATTGGACATATACAACCCAATTTACCACTGCAGTCTGGAGCTACGTTACGGAAACAGTTTGCTAAGCAGATACGTTACGCCTCTGCTTCTTGAGGTCAGCCAACTGAACATGACCGTCGCTCTTTGGTCTACAGTCTGTCATTGACAAGTGGGAGACCGTTGCGTCTTTATAGCATTGTCTGCATCACAGTAGAAGACAGTCGTCACACTTAACTGATAGAACAAACAGTGTTGTCAGCTGTTAAAAGGTTTTTTCGCAAAACATTGTCTCCAGTCAGCAGTTCTGAAAGCGTACGAGAGTCTTGTGAAAAATTCTCGGTCGGGCGATCAGAGACAGTCATTACAAAATACACTTTGTTTAGTTTTTTTAAGGTTAAATTACTTTATTCAACATTTATCCACTGAGTACTTGTAAGTACAGTCGCAGAAGATTTGCAGAATACCATTCTACAGGTGACACAACATCTACATTGGATTGAAAACATTTTCCGACTAAAAATTTCTTTGATTGTGGCGAAACTGTGTCAGTGTTCCGAGACTGCCGAATGTTGTGCGGTTCAAAAAACTTGTGCTTTTACCAACCCGTTTACCAGCTGCTAAACACATTCGTGGCAGTTGCATTGTCATAACGAATGATGATTTTCATTTTTTAAAAACTCAAACGTCTCGTCGCGCTGTTTCTACCACAGATTTGGTTCAGACATTTTGTACAATCTTAGACAGTACGGTAATCAATTAGAGGAAATCCTTTTGCTTCATAGGGAACACCGCCCACAACCTTCTTGCAGATGGGATCCACTTTTCCTTTTCTGATGCAGTACACTGGATTCTACTCGTTGTTTTGATTCATGTTCTATTCCCGAAGTAAAGTGATGAAGACGTATCCCATCCACAGTAATAAATAGGTGCGCGATATGAGTTGTAAATTGTCTAGATTATTTCTAAATTAGTTCAAACGTTCGCCCTTACATTTGGACATTGCAGATTTAAGACACTCCCCAGCTTGCATATACCTACGCAAGCTATGGGTGAATTTCCACTGATGAGAGGTGGGCTAAAACAAAGAATTCTGTGACGACAGAGTGGGCAGTACGAGAGATTTCCCAGTATTAAAGTATGCTTTTACCCTACACCAGACGGAACCTTCACTTCTTCCAGCTGTCCTCCACGTAAAACTGCTTTTACTGAGAAGAAGAATAGGCTATGTAGTATGGACACGATCTGGTTCGTTGACCAGACTACAACTCGAAGTCAGATTGGAGCTTAGTCATTTCACAACATCTCGTCTGACAAATTTTTGTCGTCAGACTCTTCTCTTTTCTTCGTTCTACGTGTGTTGAGAAACACCATGGAACTTCGACAGGGAGGAGTTCCATGGCGCGACTCTCGCACCACAGACTCTGGGCGACTAATTGCTATGATTGAAACTCGTGAATAGGGAGTCTTCCGCCACCGCATGTCGCCCCAGGAGCCTCTAAGGGATAAAAATCCAACTCCAATAAACACAGAATCGTCTCAGTACCTTAAATAAGTACAGGGCTATTACAAATGATTGAAGCGATTTCATAAATTCACTGTAGCTCCATTCATTGACATATGGTCACGACACACTACAGATACGTAGAAAAACTCAGTTTTGTTCGGCTGAAGCCGCACTTTAGGTTTCTGCCGCCAGAGCGCTCGAGAGCGCAGTGAGACAAAATGGCGACAGGAGCCGAGAAAGCGTATGTCGTGCTTGAAATGCATTCACATCAGTCAGTCATAACAGTGCAACGACACTTCAGGACGAAGTTCAACAAAGATCCACCAACTGCTAACTCCATTCGGCGATGGTATGCGCAGTTTAAAGCTTCTGGATGCCTCTGTAAGCATCAACGGTGCTTTCGAGCTCATTGATGGGGACATGCTGCGCCGAGTGTGGGAGGAACTTGATTATCGGCTTGATGTCTGCCGAATCACTGAAGGGGCACACATCGAACATTTGTGAATGCCTAAAAAAACTTTTTGAGTTTTTGTATGTGTGTGCAAAGCATTGTGAAAATATCTCAAATAATAAAGTTATTGTAGAGCTGTGAAATCGCTTCAATCATTTGTAATAACCCTGTATAATAATGCTGTTTAAACTTGGCTGAACAATTACGAACGATTCCTTAACATACAAACTGCCAAGGGTACAAGTGCTTCACAAGACCCGTGAAGTATTAACCAACATTTCTGTACCCTTACAGCAAGCTTGGCTGTTTGAACTAAAAACACATAATACATCTGCTCTAGAAAGAAGCGCGAACAAGGCTACTCCGTAGGTTAAATTAACATTATTGCGGAACGCGTACCAACATCTTCGTTTATATCGGCGCCGTCTCGGTGTCAGACCGAGAGGCGTCACTGACTTCTTTCTAGGATAGTGACGGACAGCTGAATTTGGGCCCACCTTTAGCTTCCCGATGTCCGCAGAAAGCGATTGCACTCAAAGACACCGATTTGCTGGTCTGTAAAACCACCGTGTACAATGTTGCGTGACTGACCGTCTAGGTGTCACTGCTGGTGTATGGCTTTACAAATTTAGTACAGCAAGACTCTGCCGCGCGAGACTCCAAATAGTCACAGGGAAGGCGCAGCGAACAAGAGTTCTTGAAAGGAAAACGATAGCCGCACTTATTGATACGAAAACGAAAATGTACAGCTGCGTCAGGCTTCTGCTCTTCGCCTAGTCCGTCACTCACTGTCTAAGCGTGCACAGAGGGCGACGGCTGTGCCGCCTACGCCATACATTCTCGCGAAATCCCGCCTTTGTGCTGCGTAGCTCGTTATCGCGAGTCTCTTTGTCGGAGAGGCTCGGTCTGTGACTCGAAGCACGGTCAGCGCGCCGTCATATCGACGTGCGATTAAACGTACCGCCCGTCAGCTTACAGTGGACGCCGCGTCTGCGAACGAGAACATCACCATCGAAGCGAACGCAGTAATCGCTGGATGAAGCTGAGGTGACAACAGTCAGCGTATCTTTTCAGTACTTGTGGCCGCACTACAAATCTATTGTCGATAAGTTTTATGTGAGTATCTCTTCAAATGAGAGATAGTGTGCTTGAGCTTCTATTTTTTTGAAGCAATTTCGCTTATTGTTGAAACTTTTGTTCGGTTGAAAACAAGTGTATTTCACTTTCTGCTTCTTGTATGTCACTCCAGAAAAGGTAATCTGGCACAGTTACTAATTAGGTATATAAAATAATCAGGAGCTTCAGAAGAACTTCACAACAGTGGCTTTCTTGCTCCTTCTGCAAGATTATTGTAATACTGGATACTGACAAAATGAGAGTAAATGCATACTGCTGATTTAGTCTGGAGATGTGTAACTCGGGGGCAAGTATCAATGCTGCCCAAGAAGTGAGCGGTCGGTAAAATAAGAAAAAAAAGTTTCCGTAAAATTTCGTTTATACACTCCTGGAAATTGAAATAAGAACACCGTGAATTCATTGTCCCAGGAAGGGGAAACTTTATTGACACATTCCTGGGGTCAGATACATCACATGATCACACTGACAGAACCACAGGCACATAGACACAGGCAACAGAGCATGCACAATGTCGGCACTAGTACAGTGTATATCCACCTTTCGCAGCAATGCAGGCTTCTCCCATGGAGACGATCGTAGAGATGCTGGATGTAGTCCTGTGGAACGGCTTGCCATGCCATTTCCACCTGGCGCCTCAGTTGGACCAGCGTTCGTGCTGGACGTGCAGACCGCGTGAGACGACGCTTCATCCAGTCCCAAACATGCTCAATGGGGGACAGATCCGGAGATCTTGCTGGCCAGGGTAGTTGACTTACACCTTCTAGAGCACGTTGGGTGGCACGGGATACATGCGGACGTGCATTGTCCTGTTGGAACAGCAAGTTCCCTTGCCGGTCTAGGAATGGTAGAACGATGGGTTCGATGACGGTTTGGATGTACCGTGCACTATTCAGTGTCCCCTCGACGATCACCAGTGGTGTACGGCCAGTGTAGGAGATCGCTCCCCATACCATGATGCCGGGTGTTGGCCCTGTGTGCCTCGGTCGTATGCAGTCCTGATTGTGGCGCTCACCTGCACGGCGCCAAACACGCATACGACCATCATTGGCACCAAGGCAGAAGCGACTCTCATCGCTGAAGACGACACGTCTCCATTCGTCCCTCCATTCACGCCTGTCGCGACACCACTGGAGGCGGGCTGCACGATGTTGGGGCGTGAGCGGAAGACGGCCTAACGGTGTGCGGGACCGTAGCCCAGCTTCATGGAGACGGTTGCGAATGGTCCTCGCCGATACCCCAGGAGCAACAGTGTCCCTAATTTGCTGGGAAGTGGCGGTGCGGTCCCCTACGGCACTGCGTAGGATCCTACGGTCTTGGCGTGCATCCGTGCGTCGCTGCGGTCCGGTCCCAGGTCGACGGGCACGTGCACCTTCCGCCGACCACTGGCGAGAACATCGATGTACTGTGGAGACCTCACGCCCCACGTGTTGAGCAATTCGGCGGTACGTCCACCCGGCCTCCCGCATGCCCACTATACGCCCTCGCTCAAAGTCCGTCAACTGCACATACGGTTCACGTCCACGCTGTCCCGGCATGCTACCAGTGTTAAAGACTGCGATGGAGCTCCGTATGCCACGGCAAACTGGCTGACACTGACGGCGGCGGTGCACAAATCCTGCGCAGCTAGCGCCATTCGACGGCCAACACCGCGGTTCCTGGTGTGTCCGCTGTGCCGTGCGTGTGATCATTGCTTGTACAGCCCTCTCGCAGTGTCCGGAGCAAGTATGGTGGGTCTGACACACCGGTGTCAATGTGTTCTTTTTTCCATTTCCAGGAGTGTATAAAGTTACGAAAGTGATGAAATGTCAACCATAAAATATCAAAATAAAATCTCACCTTTTTAGAATGAAGGATCATAAATTTAAAAAAAATTCTAAATTACTTTTTGGCTATGCGGTTATTGTTGGCGTTAAGTGTATTATGTGCCGCCTAAAAATACTCGTCTTTTCCAGTGTAGGCCAGGTAAGCTAAAATGTTGGACACACCTGATTTAGCCGTTTGTGGCCTTACCGTCAGTTGGGCGTATGTCCAAAGTTAACGCACTATACGTTCTACCTTATTTTCAGAACTGTGCCGGCCGTTGTGACCGAGCGGTTCTAGGCGCTTCAGTCTGGAACCGCGCGACCGCTACGGTCGCAGGTTCGAATCCTGCCTCGGGCACGGATGTGTGTGATGTACTTAGGTTAGTTAGGTTTAAGTAGTTCTAAGTTCTAGTGGTCTGATGACCTCAGATGTTAAGTCCCATAGTGGTCAGAGCCATTTGAACATTTTTCGCAACTGTGACGAATAATTTTATCTCCGATTTGTCTGTTTATAACCAGTGAAGGATGTCAGGTGCTGAATTAAATTGTGCACAGTTAGACTCTCATTCTGCCATACAAGGAATTAGGAATGATATCAAAGGAAGGAAATCTAGAATATAATATGTCCCATCGTCACGAAGTCATTATAGCCATATTACAGGAAGCACTAGAGCATTCACATAGTAAAAAAGTAAAGAAAGACATCAGAATGGGCTGTACTGATTGTAATTTAAATTCACGCCTCCTCGATACCACTACAGCGCTCTAGCGTCTGCACCAGTAGCCTCGAACCTGTTGTATCAACGCTTGTTCTCCTGTTGCAGCAGTTCTACGAAAGAAAATATGACGCGGATACGAGTGATTTGTCGGCTTCCCGTGATGTTGATTTTTTTATACTTGACATTATATTACAAAGAAAAAATAACTGGTGTTATAGAGCAGTGGATCTAGAATATTTTCAAGGGGCTACATAAAATGGAGTGCGTCTTATATTGTTTGTAAATCAGGTCGTTATATTATTATTACTCGACTCTCAACTTGCATGTGCGTTGTGCTTCACTAGCTGCTTCCGTGAGCTGCCGTAATAAGGATGCAGTCGCCAGTGTGGTTAAGAATACGCACACCTCTCAATTAAATGCAGTTGAGCCGCTCACTCGCGCATCCGCAGATTTCGCTGCTTGTGCCGGGCAGCTGCTTCTCGACCGTCCGGCGCGCACGGCTCTCTCTCTCTCTCTCTCTCTCTCTCTCTCTCTCTCTCTCTCTCTCCTCTTCTCTTTTATATATATAAATATAAAAAGCTGCGTTTGATACGCCCATCGAGGCTGCTCGGTGTCGACTGATGCACCGAATGTTCTGCCACACGTTACTGCGTGACCGTTGCGTGGTAATCTCATTTTACGGTGACTACCCTCGACGCTGTTGCCCTCGTTGTGGGGTCTGAAATAATATCAGCATCGTTTCCTTCGAGAATTAACGTTGCTCCACTCAGAATACTCCAGAACAAGGCGTGCTCCTTCTTGGTCAATGGCAGCTTTTGCACTACAACGTTCTTTTCTTCCTTCGTCACCAACTGTCAGAATTAACAAAGTGCTATGAGGAAAATATACAAAAAGGAACCAGTTAGTGACGTTAAGGATGGTTTGAAACCACTGTGCTCGTTAGTCATACCGCTCAGGCGGTGGTATTCCTCCTACCTGAGAACCTATTCATTCAATCTTATGTTGGGGAACCTACAGTTTAATGGAAATGAACCTGTTGCACGTGACGCAAAACATTGCCAGAGTTAGAAGTCACGCAGTCAGTAACAAAAATACTTTGCGCGAATGTGTGGTCGAATCGTGAATTTTGTATTCGTTGATCAACACCGTGGTTATGTCACATTTGCTAAATGTGATACGCCTTTATCGGCCAAACGTACTTAAATTTATTTCAAAACATCATCAGTGGTGAGGTTGCTTCCTAACGTCGCTCACACATATTCTCTCACACAGTGACGTGCTTTTCCTGTCCTTCTAATGCCGAACCGCACAGTATGATGGTTTCCGGTTTCGTTATTTCGGTATATACAATAAAGTATTGCGTTCAGCAGCGACTTCCCGTATTTATTATTACGATATGACACATATCCACGGAACCGCTAAAAGCAAATCTACATATCCAGAAATGCTGACTCTCGCCGTCCTTGTAGTGACAGCTGCACGAATGGGGGTCTCGTTCACTTTTACAGCTGGGTGTCCCCCACTGGGCAGAGCAGTGGCGAGGAACAGGTTCCAGAAACCGTTAGACGCCGGTCTTGCCTCTCTTCCAGATTTCCATGCTTGAAGTATGTAACTAGACAGAAAAGTGTCCAGTAGCAGTTCCTGGAGGACGCTCAGAGTCTACAGTACTAGAGGGACAGACTGACAGCTGTAGGATTGTAGTTAGGGAGGGAGGAAGTTAGTGTTCAGCCTCCCATCGACGAATAGGTCAATAGCAAGGAAGCACCGACTGAGGAAGGAAATGGTGTCCTTTTGGAAGGAACCACGGCAGCATTTCCCTTAGGCGAGTTTTGAAAACCACGGGGACCCTACATCCGGACCGTACAACTAGGACTTGAAGAGCTTGCCTCGTGATTACGACTTCAGTGTCTTATCCACTGTGCCACTTCGCCCGCAGGCACGAAAAAGTTTTTATCCTAAACGTAATAATTATAAGCACCCCAAGGTTGTTTGTGCATATATATGTTAGATATATCATTCTAGAATCCTATGTTTATTTTGGAAATAAAAACATTTGTAGTCCTGTGCTTACTTTAGAATGTGCCCCAAGTCTCCGTGTTGAATCTCAGTGACGATACAGCCTTGTGTAATCGGGCGAATCTTCTTGAAATTGCCTGTATCCTTGAACAATAAAGTTCTTGCAGAAAACAGAAATTCTTCTCTGGGACCATAAGTCTTCTTTAAAACTACGAAACAAAAACATCTCGATCACCCTCTATGTGTTTGAAAACAAAAATCTTTACGTACACTGAAATCTTTTTGGGAAAGTACAATCGTCCTTGAGATTAATCGGCACCTAAAAATCTTCTGAAAATAGAATTTGTTTCTGCGAACTTAAATCTTCCTGAATCGGTGAAATATTTGAATAAGCTTGTTGTAGCTGGGATTCACAGCCATAAAAAATTTTTTGAGGGACATCATCTTTACGCCAGTGAATGTTATAAGTTTTTATTACACTATTGCAATTTCGGCCTTAGGCCATTATCAACTGATATTATGGCTTAAAGCCATAAAAACATATTATGGCTTAAAGCCATAATATCACTTGATAATGGCCCAAGGCCGAAAATGCAATACTGTAATAAAAACTTATAACAGTCACTGGCGTAAAGATGATGTCCTTGAGCCGAAATATTTGTAAAGTGGAAAATAGATACCAAGCATTTTTTTTATAACTGAATGGGACTTCCTGAACGAAACTGAAACAAAATTAAAAACACAAATACAGTGAAAGAAAAAAATCTTAACACCAAAAAATAATGTACAGTGGTGAAATTTTGGGAATACATCTGTCTAGGTAACGTTTTTAAGTGATTTACATTGCAAGACCACAGGTTAATCTAAGCGCAACGTAAGCCATTCTAAATGTGAAATGCTGATACATTAATAACCGGTGTAAAAGCAAGATTGTTGAATGCAAGCGTGCAAACGAGCATGCATTGTGTTGTACAGTCCGCCTCCGTAGCGTAGCTGTAGCGTTACCACCTGTCACGCAGGGGGCCCGGGTTCGATTCCCGGCAGGGGACTGGGTGTTGTGTGTTCATCATCATTGACTCGCAAGTCGCCGAAGTGGCGTCACCTAAAAAGGACTTGCAATACGGCGGCCGAGCTCCCCCGAGTGGGGCCTCCCGGCCAACAATGCCATACGATCGTATTCGTATATGTGTTGCACAGGTGCCGGATGTCAGTTTGTGGGATGGAGTTACTTGCCTGTTACACTAGGTCTGTCTATACAGGGACGCTTAATGCTGGTTGTGGATGACGTCGGATTTGCTATCCGATGATGTCACACATGTGCTCGGTTGGAGACAGATCTAGTAATCGAGCAAGCCGAGGCAACATATCGACATTCTGTAGAGGATGTTGGCTTACAACAGTGGTATGTGGGCGGGCGTTATCCTGTTGGAAAACAACTCCTGAAGTCATGTTCATGAATGGCAGCGTGTTGTATAAATTTGTATAGCCGCTAGAGAGCTCCTTTTGTCATACAAAATCGCATCCCAGAGCATGACTCCAAGTATAGGTCCAGTTTGTCTAGCGTGCAGACAGGTTGCATATAAGCCCTCAACTGGCCTGCTCCTAACCACCACACGGCGATCACTGAAACCGAGGCAGAGCCGGCTTTCATCAGAAAACACAACAGACTTGCACCTTGCACTGCAGTAAGCTCTCGCTTGACATCACTGAAGTCACAAATGGCGATGGTTACGTGTCAGTGGAACGCACGCTAAGGTCTTCTGGCTCGCTGCTGTCCTCGAAGCAGCCGGCTGTAAAGTTCGTTGTGCCGCTGTGTTGCCAACCGGTGCGCAATTTGCTGCTGCAGGTGCAGTACAATGTGCCAGAGACATACGCCAAACACGATGGTCTTCCCTCTCGGTAGTGCCGCGTGGCCGTCCAGACCCAGTCCTCTTGTGACCGTACATTCTCTCGAGCACCGCTGCCAGCAATTATGTACGGTGGCTACATTCCTGCCAGTCTTTCTGCAGTATTAGAGAAGGAACATCCAGCTTCTCGTAGCCCTATAACACGACGACATTCTGACCCAGTGAGGTGTTGACAATGGCGTATTTGTGGCGTTAAAGTAATTCTTGAGTTACGTCAACTCACCATCTCCAATCTCAAAGGTGACTAACACTCATGACCGTGACAACGCGTATTTGAAGCAAATCTGATTTTCATCCTCATAGTGGCGTTGCTAGCGCCACCCTTAAGCTACCGGAGAGAAATTTGAACAGACATCATCTTTCAGATATTCACGACTGGCCATTAAAATTGCTCCACCAAGAAGGAATGCAGATGATAAACGGGTATTCATTGGACAAATATATTATACTACAACTGACATGTTATTACATTTTCACGCAATTTGGGTGCATAGATCCTGAGAATTCAGTACCTCCGGTCTTAATAACGGCTTTGATATGCCTGGTCATTGAGTCAAACAGAGCTTGGATGGCGTGTACAGGTACAGCTGCCCATGCAGCTTCAACACGATACCACAGTTCATCAAGAGTAGTGACTGGCGTATTGTGACGAGCCAGTTGCTCGGCCACCATTGACCAGACGTTTTCAATTTGTGAGAGATCTGGAGAAAATGCTGGCCAGGGCAGCAGTCGAACATTTTCTGTATTTAGAAAGACCCGTACAGGACCTGCAACATGCGGTAGTGCATTATCCAGCTGAAATGTAGGGTTTCGCAGGGATCGAATGAGGGGTAGAGCCACGGGTCGTAACACATCTGAAATGTAACATCCACTGTTCAAAGTTCCGTCAATGCGAACAAGAGGTGACCGAGACGTGTAACCAATGGCACCCCATACCATCACGCCAGGCGATACGCCAGTATGGCGATGACAAATACACGCTTCCAATGTGCGTTCACCGCGATGTCGCCAAACACGGACGCGATCATCATGATGCTGTAAACAGAGCCTGGATTCATCCGAAGAAATGACGTTTTGCCATTCGTGCACCCAGTTTCGTCGTTGAGTACACCATCGCAGGCGCTCCTGTCTGTGATGCAGCGTCAAGGGTAACCGCAGCCACGGTCTCCGAGCTGATAGTCCATGCTGCTGCAAACGTCATCGAACTGTTCGTGCAGATGGTTGTTGTCTTGCAAACGTCCCCATCTGTTGACTCAGGGAGCGAGACGTGGCTGCACGATCCCTTACAGCCACGCGGATAAGATGCCTGTCATCTCGACTGCTAGTGATACGAGGCCGTTGGGATTCAGCACGGCGTTCCGTATTACCCTCCTGAACCCACAGATTCCACATTGCGCTAACAGTCATTGGACCTCGACCAACGCGAGTAGCTATATCGCGATACGATAAACCGCAATCGCGATAGGCAACAATCCGACCTTTATCAAAGTCGGAAACGAGATGATACGCATTTCTCCTCCTTACACGAGGCATGACAACAACGTTTCACCAGGCAACACCGGTCAACTACTGTTTGTGAATGAGAAATCGGTTGGGAACTTTCCTCATGTCAGCACGTTGTAGGTGTCGCCATCGGCGCCAACCTCGTGTGAATGCTCTGAAAAGCTAATGATTTGCATATCACAGCATCTTCTTCCTGTCGGTTAAATTTCGCGCCTGTAGCACGTCATCTTCGTGGTGTAGCAATTTTAATGGCCAGTAGTGTAGAAACATGGCTAACAAGTCGTTCTTATTGTTGCGATTTTTTTTTTCCATCAGTGTATTTTTCTCTGTGAGCTAACGTCCAAACGACGAGGGAATGTAGAAGGTGGGAGGAAATGAGGAGCGTTTGTCAGGAATGAAGATGGCGGGGAAAGGCTATGGAGACAGGGAATAACGCTGGAGAAATTTGTCATAGGCTTGTTAGCTATATTTGACGTCCACATCGAGGCCGGTAGATTTCTCTCGTACAAGAAGCAGCTAGTAGTACTGCAAGTACGAGGGTAATCCCAAAACTAAGGTCTCTTATTTTTATTTAAGTACATAGACCTGTTTATTTCTACAATGGTTTACATCAGTTAACAGCTTGAACAATTAGCTACACTCCTGGAAATTGAAATAAGAACACCGTGAATTCATTGTCCCAGGAAGGGGAAACTTTATTGACACATTCCTGGGGTCAGATACATCACATGATCACATTGACAGAACCACAGGCACATAGACACAGGCAACAGAGCATGCACAATGTCGGCACTAGTACAGTGTATATCCACCTTTCGCAGCAATGCAGGCTGCTATTCTCCCATGGAGACGATCGTAGAGATGCTGGATGTAGTCCTGTGGAACGGCTTGCCATGCCATTTCCACCTGGCGCCTCAGTTGGACCAGCGTTCGTGCTGGACGTGCAGACCGCGTGAGACGACGCTTCATCCAGTCCCAAACATGCTCAATGGGGGACAGATCCGGAGATCTTGCTGGCCAGGGTAGTTGACTTACACCTTCTAGAGCACGTTGGGTGGCACGGGATACATGCGGACGTGCATTGTCCTGTTGGAACAGCAAGTTCCCTTGCCGGTCTCGGAATGGTAGAACGATGGGTTCGATGACGGTTTGGATGTACCGTGCACTATTCAGTGTCCCCTCGACGATCACCAGTGGTGTACGGCCAGTGTAGGAGATCGCTCCCCACACCATGATGCCGGGTGTTGGCCCTGTGTGCCTCGGTCGTATGCAGTCCTGATTGTGGCGCTCACCTGCACGGCGCCAAACACGCATACGACCATCATTGGCACCAAGGCAGAAGCGACTCTCATCGCTGAAGACGACACGTCTCCATTCGTCCCTCCATTCACGCCTGTCGCGACACCACTGGAGGCGGGCTGCACGATGTTGGGGCGTGAGCGGAAGACGGCCTAACGGTGTGCGGGACCGTAGCCCAGCTTCATGGAGACGGTTGCGAATGGTCCTCGCCGATACCCCAGGAGCAACAGTGTCCCTAATTTGCTGGGAAGTGGCGGTGCGGTCCCCTACGGCACTGCGTAGGATCCTACGGTCTTGGCGTGCATCCGTGCGTCGCTGCGGTCCGGTCCCAGGTCGACGGGCACGTGCACCTTCCGCCGACCACTGGCGACAACATCGATGTACTGTGGAGACCTCACGCCCCACGTGTTGAGCAATTCGGCGGTACGTCCATCTGGCCTCCCGCATGCCCACTATACGCCCTCGCTCAAAGTCCGTCAACTGCACATACGGTTCACGTCCACGCTGTCGCGGCATGCTACCAGTGTTAAAGACTGCGAAGGAGCTCCGTATGCCACGGCAAACTGGCTGACACCGACGGCGGCGGTGCACAAATGCTGCGCAGCTAGCGCCATTCGACGGCCAACACCGCGGTTCCTGGTGTGTCCGCTGTGCCGTGCGTGTGATCATTGCTTGTACAGCCCTCTCGCAGTGTCCGGAGCAAGTATGGTGGGTCTGACATACCGGTGTCAATGTGTTCTTTTTTCCATTTCCAGGAGTGTATTTTTCGACATAATCACCATTTGTGTCGATGCATTTTTGTAGACGCTGTGGCAGTTTTTGTATGCCGATGTCATACCAGCTCGCCGCCGTGCTGTTTAGAATGTTATGAACCTCTTCTTTCATCTCGTCGTCGGAGCTGAATCTCTTTCCGGCCAAATGTTCTCTTAATTTTTGGAACAGGTGATAAGTCACTGGGCGCCAAGTCAGGACTATAGGGTGGGTGGGTGATTATGATCCACTGAAACTGTTGCAGGAGAGCAACGGTTCACCGAGCGATTTGTGGGTGAGCGTTGTCACGGAGAATATGTACGCCCTTGGTCAAAATTCCTCTTCTCCGGTTCTGAATTGCCCGTTTGAGTTTTTTCAGATCTCACGGTACCTGTCAGCGTTAACTGTGCTCCCAGCGATTCAGATCCGACGACGAGGTGAAAGAAGAGGTTCATAACTTTCTAAACAGCACGGCGTTGAGCTGGTACGACATGGGCATACAAAAACTGCCACAGCATCTACAAAATTGCATTGACAGAAATGATGATTATGTCGAAAAATAGCTAAATGTTCAACTGATGTAAACCATTATAGAAATAAACAGGTCTATGTACTTATAAAAATATAGGTGACCTTACTTTTGGGATCACCCTCGTGCAAACAGAGACGCAAGTGGCAGCAGAGCAGTGTGCGGCCTCTCACACACAGCGCCCACGGGGCTGGCGCCCGCGGTCAGTGGGTGCGCACCGCCCGCTGCCTGGTGGGTTATCGGCGGCCCTTAATTGCCCACTTCCTCGCCAGCGGCCGCCGCCAAAGCGCTGGCAGCAGGCGGCCGGCCCCTCCGCCAGTAGACGCCTCCACACTAGCTGGCAGCGTCGGGGCCCGCACCAGAGTCCGAAGCACGCTGCCAGGCGCCCTATTCTGTATCGCTCATACCGCTCGGTGTAGTAGTTTTGTCTCGGCAGTGACGTCATTTTCGGTTCTTTATCGAAATAGAACTACCGACGGCTTTGGGAGAGCCAGTCCTGACAAAACTCTACCATCTGGTGAGCAAGATGTATGAGACAGACGAAATTCCCTCAGACTTCAAGAAGAATATAATAATTCCAATCCCAAAGAAAGCAGGTGTTGACAGATGTGAAACTTACCGAACTATCAGTTTAATAAGTCACAGCTGCAAAATACTGACGCGAAGTCTTTACAGACGAATGGAAAAACTGGTAGAAGCCGACCTCGGGGAGGATCAGTTTGGATTCCGTAGAAATATTGGAACACGTGAGGCAATACTCACCTTACGACTTATCTTAGAAGAAAGATTAAGGAAAGACAAACCTACGTTTCTAGCATTTGTAGACTTAGAGAAAGCTTTTGACATTGATGACTGAAATACTCTTTCAAATTCTGAGGGTGGCAGGGGTAAAATATAGGGAGCAAAAGGCTATTTACAATTTGTACAGAAACCAGATGGCAGTTATTAGAGTCGAGGGGCATGAAAGAAAAGCAGTGGTTGAGAAGGCAGTGAGACAGGGTTGTAGCCTCTCCCTGATGTTATTCACTCTGTATATTGTGCAAGCAGTGAAGGAAACAAAAGAAAAATTCGGAGTAGGTATTAGAATCCATGGAGAAGAAACAAAAACTTTGAGGTTTGCCGATGACATTGTAATTCTGTCAGAGACAGCAAAGGACTTGGAAGAGCAGTTAAACGGAATGGACAGTGTCTTGAAAGGAGGGTATAAGATGAACATCAACAAAAGCAAAACGAGGATAATGGAATGTAGTCGAATTAAGTCGGGTGACGCTGAGGGAATTAGATTAGGGAATGAGACACTTAAAGTAGTAAAGGAGTTTTGCTATTTTGGGAGCAAAATAACTGATGATGGTCGAAGTAGAGAGGATATAAAATGTAGGCTGGCAATGGCAAGGAAAGCGTTTCTGAAGAAGAGAAATTTGTTAACATCGAGTATAGGTTTAAGTGTCAGGAAGTCGTTTCTGAAAGTATTTGTATGGAGTGTAGCCATGTATGGAAGTGAAACATGGACGATAAATAGTTTGGACAAGAAGAGAATAGAAGCTTTCGAAATGTGGTGCTACAGAAGAATGCTGAAGATTAGATGGGTAGATCACGAAACTAATAAGGAGGTATTGAATAGAATTGGGGAGAAGAGTAGTTTGTGGCACAACTTGACTAGAAGAAGAGACCGGTTGGTAGGACATGTTCTGAGGCATCAAGGGATCACAAATTTAGCATTGGAGGGCAGCGTGGAGGGTAAAAATCGTAGATGGAGACCAAGAGATGAATACACTAAGCAGGTTCAGAAGGATGTAGGTTGCTGTAGGTACTGGGAGATGAAGAAACTTGCACAGGATGGGGTAGCATGGAGAGCTGCATCAAACCAGTCTCAGGACTGAAGACCACAACAACAACAACGACATCGAAATATCCTATTCAGTAAGCTTCCGATACCTGTTACCGAACGGTCCTCCCACCGATTTTACGACAATTGAGGTTTTGGATTTCGGTGTGGCCCTGTCGATCGGTGAGCTGTGGTTTATGTACACCAGTAATTTGTTATTTTAAACATATTCAGCGGTTTCACCTTTGGATTTAGTGATTGTGTTACTAAAGAATCACCAGAGGACGCATCCGGTTGGAAAGTGAGTTCATATTTGACTATTTTCCTTTGTTAGAAATATGATTAGGTTAGGTTGTTACTGTGAATGATTACACCCCGAAGCCGCGTTGTAAGTAGGCTGTTTAGGTTTTTATGTTGGTAACGCCATGTAGCGCTCTATATGAAAATCACTGACTGTGCTGTGTGCAGTCTGTGGCTGGTTTGCGTAATTGGAATAGTCGCTATTGTAGTGTTAGACAGTTGGCTGTTAACAGCGCTTAGCGTTGCGCAGTTGGAGGTGAGCCGCCAGCAGTGGTGGATGTGGGGAGAGAGATGGCGGAGTTTTGAGAGCGGATGATCTGGACGTGTGTCCATCAGAGACAGTAAATTTGTAAGACTGGATGACATGAACTGATATAAAATGACTTTTGAACGCTATTAAGGTAAATACATTGTTTGTTCTTTATCAAAATCTTTCATTTGCTAACTATGCCTATCAGTAGTGAGTGACTTCAGTAGTTGCAATCTTTTATTTAGCTGACAGTATTGGCGCTCGCTGTATTGCAGTAGTTCGAGTAACGATGATTTTTGAGAGGTAAGTGATTCATGAAAGGTATAGGTTATTGTTAGTCAGGGCCATTCTTTTGTAGGGATTATTGTAAGTCAGATTGCGTTGCGCTAAAAAATATTGTGCGTCAGTTTAGTAATGATCAGAATAAGTAAAGAGAGAAATGTCTGAGTACGTTCAGTTTTGCTCAGCTGTTTGAAAATCAAATAATGTAAGGGGTTTACCAGCACAGTAATTCATTAATTTTTCTAAGGGGACGTTTCTACGTTACTATCACCGAGTGCTACAACCGACGTCAATAGCAAGTGCATTGCAATACACGAGGGTTAGTGGACAACAAATCACGACGAAAAAATAAAGTCACACAATGAATTCCTTGTCTGCTTGCAGGTAAAACTCTGCATTACTGGAACGCCCTGAAATGCCTGACCGATTCTACAGCCGTACTCTGCCGGAGGAACCAAAGCGGCACAGCCGATTAAGTGGAGTATACAGTGGTAATTCGTTTCCGGCAGCAGTTGAAATGTGTCAAGCAAACCCAGACGACTTCTGCAGCCCTATGGATTGGCCTGATGCAGCTGCAGTGTTTCAGCTGCTGCCAAACACGAATTACCACTCTATGGGGTAAGGTAAGATGATCCCGTAGTACTTTCAAAGAAACGTATCGTTTTATTAGTGCAAAATAACAAAAAAATATTGCTGTTAATTTCGCAAATTTTATGAAGTAAATACATATGTGAGCCACATTTTATAAACCTTTTACACTCTTGTTATTACTGGTACTGTTCATAATTGTGCGCAACCTTGAAGCATACACAGGAAGGTAATTTTGCAATAGGTAAGGTTATTCCGGCAACGGCCCTGCCGTAGTGGTTAAGCGCTGTCGGGCGTGGTCGGCACTTGGATGGGTGACCATAATACCATCTTAACGACCGGGAGAGCGGTGTGCTGACCCCACGCCCCTCCTATCCGCACTCTCCACCGAGGATAACACGGCGGTCGGATGGTCCCGGTAGGCCAGTCGTGGCCTGAAGACGGAGTGAGAGAGTGTAAGGTTATTCTACGGTCGGGTTAAGATAACTTTGCAGCACAAAATTTCAATCACCCTACTGCATCAGCCCTCATCTTCAGATCTTAGATACAGGCTCCCAGGTAGATGCTATTTTTCTTGACTTCCGGAAGGCGTTCGATACAGTTCCGCACTGTCGCCTGATAAACAAAGTAAGAGCCTACGGAATATCAGACCAGCTGTGTGGCTGGATTGAAGAGTTTTTAGCAAACAGAACACAGCATGTTGTTATCAATGGAGAGACGTCTACAGACGTTAAAGTAACCTCTGGCGTGCCACAGGGGAGTGTTATGGGACCATTGCTTTTCACAATATATATAAATGACCTAGTAGATAGTGTCGGAAGTTCCATGCGGCTTTTCGCGGATGATGCTGTAGTATACAGAGAAGTTGCAGCATTAGAAAATTGTAGCGAAATGCAGGAAGATCTGCAGCGGATAGGCACTTGGTGCAGGGAGTGGCAACTGTCCCTTAACATAGACAAATGTAATGTATTGCGAATACATAGAAAGAAGGATCCTTTATTGTATGATTATATGATAGCGGGACAAACACTGGTAGCAGTTACTTCTGTAAAATATCTGGGAGTATGCGTGCGGAACGATTCGAAGTGGAATGATCATATAAAATTAATTGTTGGTAAGGCTGGTACCAGGTTGAGATTCATTGGGAGAGTGCTTAGAAAATGTAGTCCATCAACAAAGGAGGTGGCTTACAAAACACTCGTTCGACCTATACTTGAGTATTGCTCATCAGTGTGGGATCCGTACCAGATCGGTTTGACGGAGGAGATAGAGAAGATCCAAAGAAGAGCGGCGCGTTTCGTCACAGGGTTATTTGGTAACCGTGATAGCGTTACGGAGATGTTTAATAAACTCAAGTGGCAGACTCTGCAAGAGAGGCGCTCTGCATCGCGGTGTAGCTTGCTGTCCAGCTTTCGAGAGGGTGCGTTTCTGCATGAGATATAGAATATATTGCTACCCCCTACTTATACCTCCCGAGGAGATCACGAATGTAAAATTAGAGAGATTAGAGCGCGCACGGAGGCTTTCAGACAGTCGTTCTTCCCGCGAACCATACGCGACTGGAACAGGAAAGGGAGGTAATGACAGTGGCGCGTAAAGTGCCCTCCGCCACACACCGTTGGGTGGCTTGCGGAGTATAAATGTAGATGTAGATCTTGATTGTTCACAACAATTATCACACTTGTAGACAGCTTCCTTAATCGGTTGTTTTTGGCAGCTGTCATGGTAGGGTATGAAGCAAACTAGCACCGTTTCCATGATGTACCATCTTTTTCACATCAGTTACGTGTGAGAAATGCTTGCCTCGAGTAATATTTGCTATAAATGTCTTGCAGAAAGGTGTGGAATTGATTTAAGAGCATCGTTGCTAGTCGCCGAAGTGCGTAACCCAAGATGGAGTCCGATTGTCGCAACGCTGAGCGTTGACTTCCTAGGATCCCTGTCGCCACATATTTAACAAAATAAATAAGCCGAATTACTTATGAGTCCCTATGGGCCTTCTTATACCTATACTGTGTAAGTTAAATGTGTGCTGCTTGCTTATTGCGGATCTAAAATGGATTCACAACTACGAAGAACACCGCCACTCTTGCTTCCACCATTAAATGTGCCAGTCGACAGTAACTTGTTTTGTCAGCGCACGCTTTTGACCGCGAGAGAGCGCAACTGTAGCGCTGCTCGAGAATAAATTGTTATGCCATCTGTTGACAAAACGAACAGACACTACACCGAATTGTCTAACTTATAACGAAACACTACAAAATTATCTATACTGCGCGAAATTAACTTACGTTACACTACTCTACTTAATTAGCTGTGCCGTTTTGGTCCGTCTAGTGGAGTGCTGTGGTAGAATCGTGCGGAAATTTCATTATATTCCAGTACTGGAGAAAAAATGAGAGGCCGACGGCCAATGCGCCACGAATTGTTGAAGTTTCTGTTGCCATGGTTGGCTGGATCCAATGTGCGACTTTCAGGCAGTGCACGAACTGTCACGACAACTGAACATTCCATTCTACACCGTTCGAGAAGTGCTGCTAAGAACTGTGAAATCGTATCTGCACAAACTTCAAGTTACTCAGCAACTTTTGCCACGTGACGCACACTTGCCTTTGTAACCAGCTCAGGGAATACGCACACCACCTGGTTGTGGTGTTCGGTTTGGTTTCTGCTTTGGCTGTCGGACACCGTCCTGATGCGTCATTTCTCTCCCCTGCCGGGCTCGTGTTCGCTCCACTTCGACCTCCTGGCGGATGTGAGAGGCGCTGCCTGCAGACACACGGCGTGGTCAGCTGGTTCGCACTTGCCGTCGCTCGCCGCTCCCTCTTTCTTCAGGCCAACGGACTCCCTAGTTAGACCGTCGTTCGCTGCAGCCGACTGTGAAAGTTCGGCCAAACATTTGCCATTTCTCATAGCACCGTGCACCGCTGGATTATTTGCAAACGAAGAGGATCGAAACTGTCGTATTGTGCTGTTCAACGAGAGCTATGTCCCTAATTTTTAGCTACTCCTGGACAAATTAACAATATTTAGCAACTTGTAAATTGTAGATTGCAGCGATCAGTCGCCCTTTTTAAAAAAAAATAATTGTGCAGGTCTAGATTTCGTCTAGAAGCTACCCTTTCTCAATGCATTATTATTTCCGCTCAGTGCATGTAATTCCCTGTTGGTCGGGCTTCATCCACAGTTCACTGGATACTGTGAGAATGGCTAGCTTCTAGCCGAAATCTAGATCTACACAATAAAAAAAGATTAAAAAGGACGACTGATCACTGCAATCTATAATTAACAATTCAATATAACAGTCGCTGTGTCCAAAATGGTTCAAATGGCTCTGAGCAGTATGGGACTTAACATCCGAGGTCATCAGTCGCCTAGAACTTAGAACTACTTAAACCTAACTAACCTACGGACATCATACACATCAATGCCCGAAGCAGGATTCGAACCTGCGACCGTAGCGGTCGCGCGGTTCCAGACGGAAGAGCCTAGAACCGCTTTTTTTTAATTCCACAAAAACAGTAACAAAAATGGCTACAATGAAATGACATAAATAAGGTGACAGATGATTGCAGTCATAAATTACAGCATTCAAAGAATGAGGAATCATATTCAGTCCTTAGCGATAGCACACATTTAGCACCTTCACTGTCACCTTCAACTGGTGGCAGTTCAGTAGGCACATTTTCTTCTTCTGCAGCCGGTTCCTCATCATCGTTTCACAGACCCAAATCAATCATTCAGTAAATCCTTGACGTTTGTTCCTTCCAGGGTAAATTACGTGGACAGAAGAGCAGTCCCGAACAGCGACATTGCAAAGTCCTTCACTGCCTTGTTATTTTTGTCAGTTCCAGCCTTCTAAACGCATCCTTAGGGAGTTCAACATCTTCCTTCATATCAGAATAACCACTCTGGCCGGCCGCTGAGTGCAACAGCTTTCTGAATCGAAGGTAACCAGATGAATATTTAGCAAAGTGTCGCAGGAGTCTTTCGCGACGGCATGCCTGAAAAAAACCCTTCTCAGTTTTCAAACCGCGTCATTTCGATTACAACAATCGAGCTTTCAATGGCTATTTTCAGCATCGTCGTCAGGAGTACGAACCACCGAATGCGAACACCATGTTGGAAACCTGTAGTCGCTTGTTGAGACACTCAAGAAAGTGAAAATACGCCGTTGTGTAATTTTTTGCACGAGGGCGGCAGTACAAGACCCGCTGGATCTTTTCGTCCAACAGTTTCCGCCTGGAATCGTCGAGTTGTTCCGTCGTCTTCTAACTACAACGAACTTCTCGTACCGCAACGAATGTTATGAAACAAAGAATGGCACAGTGATGGGGTCATCATTTTCTCCAGCAGTCGCTAATTTCTTCACGGAGCGCTGTGAAGAGCGGGCTCTGAACACCGCGATCTTGCGTCTATCTTCTTTCCTAACGTAGGTCGATGACACCATCCTAATATCGCCTCACTGTGAGAATGCAGTGCAGCAGTTCGTCGATCACATGAACGTTCTTCATTCCGACATTGAATTTACCACCGAGAAGGAGAACAATGACAAATTACCTTTCTTGGATGTTTTAGGTGAGCGGAAGACAGGACGGCGGCGGCTTCGTCATTCATTGCACAGGCAACCAACACGCACCGATCTATACCCGAACGCTCGTCGTTTCCACCATCTTGTACACAAGAGAGCGGCCCCAAACTCGTCAGTACACAGAGCAAAGGCTATTTCTGACGACTAGCATTTAGTCTGAACTGGAGCACTAGAGACGCCTGTTCAGAGACAATGGTCACAGCAAGGGAGACATTGCAAATGCTTTCAGGTTCCACCGACGAAGGACGCTTTGTGATTCGGCAGAAGAGTCCAGGCTATACTGTGGGGCAACGAGCAGAAAGTTAGGACGTGTGCGGCAGAGGCCAGTGTTCCGGCCCGCCCCCGAGATACGAGACATCCTGCGCTCTGTTAGAGACGACATAGCCCCCCCCGTGTGTAGCTAATGCAGCACCATCTATATACAGGGTGTTTCAAAAATGACCGGTATATTTGAAACGGCAATAAAAACTAAACGAGCAGCGATAGAAATACACCGTTTGTTGCAATATGCTTGGGACAACAGTACATTTTCAGGCGGACAAACTTTCGAAATTACAGTAGTTACAATTTTCAACAACAGATGGCGCTGCAAGTGATGTGAAAGATATAGAAGACAACGCAGTCTGTGGGTGCGCCATTCTGTACGTCGTCTTTCTGCTGTAAGCGTGTGCTGTTCACAACGTGCAAGTGTGCTGTAGACAACATGGTTTATTCCTTAGAACAGAGGATTTTTCTGGTGTTGGAATTCCACCGCCTAGAACACAGTGTTGTTGCAACAAGACGAAGTTTTCAACGGAGGCTTAATGTAACCAAAGGACCGAAAAGCGATACAATAAAAGATCTGTTTGAAAAATTTCAACGGACTGGGAACGTGACGGATGAACGTGCTGGAAAGGTAGGGCGACCGCGTACGGCAACCACAGAGCGCAACGCGCAGCTAGTGCAGCAGGTGATCCGACAGCGGCCTCGGGTTTCCGTTCGCCGTGTTGCAGCTGCGGTCCAAATGACGCCAACGTCCACGTATCGTCTCTTGCGCCAGAGTTTACACCTCTATCCATACAAAATTCAAACGCGGCAACCCCTCAGCGCCGCTACCATTGCTGCACGAGAGACATTCGCTAACGATATAGTGCACAGGATTGATGACGGCGAAATGCATGTGGGCAGCATTTGGTTTACTGACGAAGCTTATTTTTACCTGGACGGCTTCGTCAATAAACAGAACTGGCGCATATGGGGAACCGAAAAGCCCCATGTTGCAGTCCCATCGTCCCTGCATCCTCAAAAAGTACTGGTCTCGGCCGCCATTTCTTCCAAAGGAATCATTGGCCCATTTTTCAGATCCGAAACGATTACTGCATCACGCTATCTGGACATTCTTCGTGAATTTGTGGCGGTACAAACTGCCTTAGACGACACTGCGAACACCTCGTGGTTTATGCAAGATGGTGCCCGGCCACATCGCACGGCCGACGTCTTTAATTTCCTGAATGAATATTTCGATGATCGTGTGATTGCTTTGGGCTATCCGAAACATACAGGAGGCGGCGTGGATTGGCCTCCCTATTCGCCAGACATGAACCCCTATGACTTCTTTCTGTGGGGACACTCGAAAGACCAGGTGTACCGCCAGAATCCAGAAACAATTGAACAGCTGAAGCAGTACATCTCATCTGCATGTGAAGCCATTCCGCCAGACACGTTGTCAAAGGTTTCGGGTAATTTCATTCAGAGACTACGCCATACTATTGCTACGCATGGTGGATATGTGGAAAATATCGTACTATAGAGTTTCCCAGACCGCAGCGCCATCTGTCGTTGAAAATTGTAACTACTGTAATTTCGAAAGTTTGTCTGCCTGAAAATGTACTGTTGTCCCAAGCATATTGCAACAAACGGTGTATTTCTACCGCTGCTCGTTTAGTTTTTATTGCCGTTTCAAATATACCGGTCATTTTTGAAACACCCTGTAGGTCAAACAATTAGGACAGTTGTGGAGCACTGCACCGAGCACAACGACATGGTAAACTAAGTCAGCCGTAGCCGAACATTGTCTAGACAACACAAAAGACAATTTGAGAATACGAGAGTCTTGGCTCATGCGTTAGCGTGAACATATTGTGATCCTGCTATAAAGCAGGCCGGCGAGTTTAGAATAAATAGCAACAAGTTTACAGGGACCAGGGGTACATACTTACACTACTGGCCATTAAAATAGCTACACCACGAAGATGACGTGTTACAGACGCGAAATTTAACCGACAGGAAGAAGACGCTGTGATATGAAAATGATTAGCTTTTCAGAGCATTCACACAAGGTTGGCGCCGGTGGCGACACCTACAACGTGCTGACATGAGGAAAGTTTCCAACCGATTTCTCATACACAAACAGCAGTTGACCGGCGTTGCCCGGTGAAACGTTGTTGTGATGCCTCGTGTAAGGAGGAGAAATGCGTACCATCACGTTTCCGACTTTGATAAAGGTCGGAATGTAGCCTAGCAGAATATGGAATCGGTGGGTTCAGGAGGCAAATACGGAACACCGTGCTGCATCCCAACGGCCTCGTATCACTAGCAGTCGAGAAGACAGGCATCTTATCCGCGTGGCTGTAACTGATCGTGCAGCCACGTCTCGATCCCTGAGTCAACAGTTGGGGACGTTTGCAAGACAACAACCTTCAACACGAACGTTTGCAGCACCTGCGATGGTGTACCCAATGACGAACCTGGGTGCACGAATGGCAAAACGTCATTTTTTCGGAGGAATCCAGGTTCTGTTTACAGCATAGTGAAGGTCGCATCCGTGTTTGGCGACATCGCGGTGAATGCACATTGGAACCGTGTATTCGTCATCGCCCTACTGGCGTATCACCCGGCGTGGTGGTATGGGGTGCCATTGGTTGCACGTCTCGGTCACTTCTTGTTCGCACTGACGGCACTTTGAACAGTGGACGTTACATTTCAGATGTGTTACGACCCGTGGCTCTACCCTTCATTCGATCCCTGCGAAACCCTACATTTGAGCAGGATAATGCACGTCCGCATGTTGCAGGTCCTGTACGGGCCTTTCTGGATACAGGAAATGTTCGACTGCTGCCTTGGCCAGCACATTCTCCCGATCTCTCAGCAACTGAAAACGTCTGGTCAATGGTGGCCGAGCAACTGGCTCTTCCCAATACGCCAGTCACTACTCTTGATGAACTGTGGTATCGTGTCAAGGCTGCATGGGCAGCTGTACCTGTACACGCCATCCAAGCTCTGTTTGACTCAATGCCCAGGCGTATCAAGGCCGTTACTATGGCCAGAGGTGGTTGTTCTGGGTACTGATTTCTCAGGATCTATTCACCCAAATTGCGTCAAAATGTAATCACATGTCGGTTCTAGTATAATATATTTGTCCAATGCAGGGCTTCCAGACCTTTTCAGCTGGCGGACCCCTTCTTCAGTCGAAAATCCATGGCGCACCCCTCGTCAGTCAATAGCACAGTAACTTTGAATTTCACAGCGAAACCCATGGGAACTGAAAACTTATAAATGCACGTGCCATGTTCCCAATTCGTCTAGCATGCAAGAAACAATATCATTAACACACGGCTTTATGAGATATTCTGCAATGGTAAGAGCTTTGCCCGTTTTTGCCACTCGATAACTAACCAAGAAAGAAGCTTTTAATGAATTTTTATTAATTGTTTTTGCATGAGTTTTCATGCAGTGCTGAGAAGCAGCTAGTTCGGCACTCTTCCTTTTGAAGAAATCGGTGTCTTTAGCTTGGAAATCCGGGTGAGTACCTTCAAAATGACGGCGCAATTTAACTGGAACCATTGAACTGTTCGGAAGGACTCGCGCACAAATTACACGCTGAGCTTTACCCTTCTTTGTCTCCATAAAGCCCATTTCTAAATAGCTTTCGTTGTACTTATGCTTATTGGTTATTCCACTTCCACAGGATATTGCAGCCAATGGAGTACTTGCATAATAAATCTTACAAAGCTCGCTCCGCGCATGCGTAAAAGGTTTCAGCGCATCTAGCGCCATGAGCCGGCGCACAAACGACCCCCGTATTGTTGCGAAATAGTCGATCAGAGAAGCCGCATTCTCCGGCACTAAACTGTGTATTCGTTCTCACTTACGAACCGCAAAGGCTGCTTGGGAATACGACCTGAAGTAAAAGTACACATGTTTTTCACACGAAAAAAAAATGATGAATTTCATTTTCACATTTTTATTCAATAATTTGACTCATTATTTTACACGATTTGATGAAATGTGGCCGCGGACCCCCTAGAAAGAGCCGGCAGGGGTCCGCGGACCACACGTTGGGAAGCCCTGGTCCAATGAATACCCGTTTATCATCTACATGTCTTCTAATTGTAGCAATTTTAATGGCCAGTGCTGTAGTAGTGTGTGGGGGGCGGGCTTTCGATATCGGAAGCAGAGGCGGACTTTTGGTGCTTGTAGGTCGTTGGGAGACGTAGTTTCAAACGTGGCGCCGGCCCCTAACGCCGCCTGACGTCGCAGGTTCCGAGGTTGGCCGTAGGAAGAGGGGATTAGTGTTTAAAGCCCCGTCGACATCGAGGTCATTAGAGACGGAGCACAAGCTCGGATTAGGGAAGGATGCGGGAGGAAATTCGGACCTGATACGAGCTACCCAAGTCGGCTTCCGCGCAAACGTCGCTCCAGCCCTCTCTGATTGGTCCACAGGCTACACTCGCGCATACGTAAGCCGAATACCACGCCTCCCCCGGCACTCACCTTCTGTTTATTATTCTTTCCTCTCATTTATATTTTCTTGTCAGTTGGCTGAAGAGCGAGTTGACTGTAGCGCTAACAGACCCTCCGCCCATATGGGGGCGATGGGGGATGAAATAACAATAAAGGGAAAAAAAAACAGCCCCTGCAGGCAGTGGTTTCGTCTCCAGACGACGATGGCGGAGATAGCCTCGAAAGCTCGAATGTTTTATTCGATGTGACTCGATTTGAAAACCGAGCTGATTTTATTCAATTTTTATCAAACACAGTCAATCCTGTGAAAGTCACTGAATCCCATGTTTACTATGAGAAACTGTTCGTGTCTTCTCCTGCAGTAACGTAAGAGGAACGTACAGATCCAGAAATACGGCGTACCGTTGTCAGACACGGAAACCGAGAGCAGTGAAGTAATAAAGTCAAGTATATGTGAATATCTGATGTAATCAACAAATAACATCTGTGCACTCGAGAACAGACACAAGCGTCCCACATTTGCCTAAGATGAGGGCATTCAGTGCTGTACGATATGGATTCGTTTCCAGCGACAAAGTGAACACTGTGAGATTGGCGTTAGCACGCTTGTTCGTTAGTGGTGTAGATATTTGATCGTAGTAGCGCTGTATCTGGATAATGTACGAGTGTTTCCATGCACGTAATGAAACCAGACATCTCCAGACTACGTGTAGGGCCTACTTTCCCCGACGTTAAGGCTTTTAATCTTTGGCGAACCCCGTTGTGAAGTCCTGAGATACAATGAAGGTCAGATTTGTTTCCCGCATGGTGGTCAGTTGTGGTCGAATTGATCTGCCACGCATCCGACGATCTACATCGTTCCAAAGTTGTTCTGTACGAATCACGTTCAGGCTTCAAGAACATCAGTTCATCAAATCCACTACGGTATTGTCGGCACAGAGACTGCATCATACTGATACAGACAAGTACTTGATTCCAAATTGTTACCACGGTGTCGGAAGCATTTTGTCTTCAATGGTATCAAATATACATACGATAACTCTGTTATCGATTAAGACTCACGGTCTGAAAACAGATCAGCAAAAACAGCGCCAGACTATCATACCTCTCCCTCCGAATTTTGCCGCCTTTACAGCACATATAAGGAAGTACTGCTCGAAATGCTAATGCGGCTGCACGCGTAATGGTTGACAAGCGTGTCTGATGTTTGGTTCGTACAATAATCTTCAAACCATACAACACCATCATCCGCGAAAAGCCTTATGGAAATTCCGGCGTTATCTACTGCATAATTTATATACGAGGGTGAGTCAAATGAAAACCTTAAATACGTTTTTAAATATTATTTATTGTGAAGAAGTGGTGCAAAGCTGTATCACTTTTCAACATAATCTCCCACACGCTCAATGCAAGTCATGCAGCGCTTACAAAGTGCATAAATTGCTTTAGAAAAAAATTCTTTTGGTAGTCCGCGCAACCTCTCATGCACCGCGTGGCGTACCTCTTCATCAGAAGGGAACTTCTTTCCTCCCATTGCGTCTTTGACTGGTCCAGACATATGGAAATCACTTCGGGCAAGGTCTGGTGAGTATGTTGGATGAGGAAGACACTCAAAATGCAGGTCTGTGAGTGTTGCAACTGTTGTACGGGCAGTGTGGGCCCTTGCATTGTCATGTTGCGAAAGGACACCTGCTGACAGCAATCCGCGTCGCTTTGATTTGATTGCAGGCCGCAGATGATTTTTTAGGACATCTGTGTATGATGCACAGGTAACAGTGGTCCGTCCCTCTAGGCACGTAATGCTCCAAAATGACGCCTTTTTCGTCCCAGAAGAGAGTCAGCATAACCTTCCCTGCTGATGGTTCTGTTCGAAACTTCTTTGGTTTTGGTGATGAGGAATGGCGCCATTCATTGCTCGCTCTCTTCGTTTCCGGTTGGTTGAAGTGAACCCAGGTTTCGTCCGCAGTAACGATTCTTGCAAGGAAGCCATCACCTTCTCGTTCGAGGCGCCGAACAAGTTCTTCACAAGCATCAACGCGTCGTTCTCTCATTTCAGGAGTCACCTGTCGTGGCACCCATCTTGCAGACACTTTGTGAAACTGGAGCACATTATGCACAATGTGATGTGCTGACTCGTGACTAATCTGTAAACATGCCGCAGTGTCGTTCAGTGTCACTCGGCGACTTTCCTTCACTCTGGCTTCAACTGCTGCAATGTTCTGTGGAGTCACAACTCGTTGTGCCTGACCTGGACGAGGAGCGTCTTCCACTGAAGTCACAGCATTTGCGAACTTCCTACTCCATTCGTAGACTTGCTGCTGTGACAAACATGCATCACCGTACTGAACCTTCATTCGTCGATGAATTCCAATAGGTTTCACACCTTCACTACGCAAAAACCGAATAACAGAACGCTGTTCTTCCCTGGTGCAAGTCGCAAATGGGGCGGCCATCTTTATACTGATACTGCGTCGGTATGTGTGCATCTGCGCTATGCTGCCACCTACAGGCTATTCTGCACGCTGTTTGTAGCACGCCTACCAACTTACAGGATAACGGCGTGAAATTTCGATTTGTTATTACAAATTCAAGGTTTTCATTTGACTCACCCTCGTATATTGTGGATAAAGTAATGGTCCACTAACAGTCCCTTGAAGTACACCAGAAGTTACTTTGAAGTCTCTCCGGTCAGAATGACATACTGAATTGTGTTTGCTACAAACTCTTCAGTTCAATCACACAATTGGTCTTATTCATACGCTCGTATATTTTTCATGAGGCGGCAGAGCGTAAGTGAATCGAATGCCTTCCGAAACTCAAGGAACGCTGCATCTGCATGTACACCTGTTACCTACTTCTTTCTGGGGCTCTTTCGCTGATCGTTTGGCTGGGGGAGCAGTTACTTACCCCCCGTTTTCTGTAACCCCTCCTGCAGCGGATTTACGGCTTCACATCAAATCCCACTTTGCACAGTCATGGGCCAATTCTTGGGAGGCTACTCCACTGTCTAATAAACTTCGTGCCATTAAGGTGAATCCAGGCCCATGGCGTTCTTCCTTTAGCCTCTCCCGCAAGGACTCGACCACACTGTGTCGTCTCCGCATTGGCCATACCAGGCTGACCCATGGTTTCCTTTTGCGTGATGAGCCACCCCCGCTATGTGGTTGTGGAGCCTTCCAGTCAGTGGCCCACATTTTGGTTGAATGCCCCCTTCTTTTGGCTCTGCGTGCTAAGTACAGACTCCCCCACACTTTACCTTTGATGTTGGCTGACGATTCCCGGATGGTCTCTCTGGTTCTAGGTTTCCTCCGGGAGAGTGGTTTTTATTCTCAGTTTTAAAGTTTTTAATCTCCCTCTGGTGTTGGGGCAGGTCGGTGAGTGTTTGGGTGTCTCCCACTGTAGGCAGTGTTCAGAGATTCCCGATTCACCTCCCTGACCGGAATCCTCTTTTCTTTCCCTTTTACTCTGTTTTCACCCCTTCTTTTTAAGGCTTGGTTAGTTTTTCTATTCCCATACGTACTTTCTGCATTATAGCAGTTGTACCTTTTAAGTCACAGGTGGTCTTGCCTATGCTGTTTCAGCATAGTGTTGGGTTCGTTCTCTTGCCACCTTCCCTCATTTGTTTTTACTAATGACAACGTGACTGCCCTTTTACGTTTCCCCTTTATCCGTTTTATTTTTCTGACTATACTGAGATGTCCCGTTAGCAGAATGGAGTCTATTTGAAACAAGGGACTGATGACCTTGCTGTTTGGTCCCTTTAACCTCAAACAACCAACCAACCTTTCTGGGGCTCTTGGATGGACAGAGCAAGCTGGGTTACACACGATCGTTGTTTTTTGAAACCCTCGTTGGTCCCTAAAGAGGAAATTTTCGGTCTTCAGAACTGCCATAATACGCGAGCGTAGTTATCAGTGTAACAATTAAGACTGTCGCACACTCTGAACGCGTTATTGGACTCATTTGTGTGGCTGTTAACTAAACAGTTTAGACATCCCGCCAAGCTGTCTCTGCCCGCCGTAACTCAGGCACAGACGGCAGTCCTGTTTACAGCCAGCAGCTGGCGTTAAAACACGAGCCGCCGTAAACTCCACTTCTTGAATGGCGGACCGACGCCATTCGGCACTTTCGGTCGTAATTAAGGCGCTTCCTGTTTACAGATCACAGAAAACAAACTGGCACTGTCTAGTGGCGTTCCCAGACAAAGCGCCCTCCTGCGTTACCATAGCATCGGCGTGCAAAGCTTATTTTTCTTTAACATTTTTTGAAATGCTGCTTTCCGAGAATGTATAACCGAGGCTACAATACTGAAATCAGATCTTCGATTATTTCTGTTCTACCAGACACATTTAGTGAGAACGCTCTTGTCAATGCTGGTACGTAATTTTCTTGTTTACTAAAAGGCAAGCTATAATATTATCTTGGAACCATTTGGTCCGTGTTTGCATAGAAAAACAGTAATATCAGAAATTGAGTCCGCGTTGATGCAAAACACCTTGTTATTCGTTTATTTCTTCATTATCCCAAACTAGTTTCGGCGACAAATATCACCATCATCAGTGGTTTTTTTTAAATCTTATTTATTGTATGTTACAACATGTTTTAAGCAATTATTGGCGCTGTTGGTGGCATATTTTCTGTGCGAAGATGGCGGAATATTCTGGATCAGAAACAAAGTGCAAAAGTTTTGTTTTTCTGTGTATAAAAGCAGCCGCATACCATCCAACGAACATGACATGATTTTCGCTAAGTAAAAAGACGGCAACAGAAAAGAAGAACACAGAAAATATGTCACAAACTCAATTTCTGATATTACGGTTTTTCAAAAGGCAAGCTGTTCAGCGGAAAAAGTAATCTCGTAATTGAGAACTTTTTACACCGCGTCAAGAAAATAAGTGGAAGGGGTTGCTCTGATCCTAAAGACTGTGCGCTCATGCAAACGTAAACTGCAAAGTTTCTTAAAATCACAATTGAGTCCGAGAGTGCATCCAACTAAAAAGACACAATTTTTCTGCTTAATTTCTATCTAAAATGATGGTTGTTGAATGTAGCTCTTAAGTTAACTGTCTTTATTCTGGTATTTCACTAAGAGGAAAGAAAGAGAGAGAATGAGATTACTCTACGTAGAGTTCAGTTTCGCCAGACCGTTAGGGTGTCGTTGTTAATAACGCAGCATAAAATGTATGCTTTTTAGTCTCTTGAATTCGTGTTTTGCCCTACCGCCTGACGTCTTGGAGAAGGTCGTGTAAGGGAAATGTTCATATGTCTTCTCCCAAGGGGGCGTTGATAGTTTCACTGTCCCTGAAAACATGGTGCCCCTTAGCCCATAGTTGGTTGTAGTTGTAGTTCAGCAATCCAGTCTTTATTCTGGTACACCAAGTAATCGTTGGTATTATTCACGACATGATTCGATATGAGCAACAGTGCTGATCAGGTGCCTGCCAAAATAATGCATGTATCTTTATATAAGCTGTAATCATATTGATTGCAGTGAGTTCCGCCGCAAGTACTGAGTCTCGTCTCCCAGAGGAATCTGGGATTGGCCACTGTTCGTGGAAACGCATGGTGCCAACAGTATCTGAAGTGCGTGACCAATCTTTATAGTGAGGGCGCGCATGATCGCATCCACTTAAAAAGCCCTTAAACCGATACATGCTCTTATTACATAGCATGTATTGTGTACCAATGCATTCGCTGAAAGTTAGTAAACACTTTTTGAGATACGATAACTTTACACAGGAAGTACGCACAAAAAGCGCCTTCAGTCACAATATTGTCGTGTTTTATTCAATTATACGATGAATTTCGGTTCCCGTAGACACATCGTGGGCTACAGATCGTCTTAATATATCATTTACTTGTGCTGTTGAGTGAGGTGAGATGTTGTGATATGGTTAGATGGCTCTGAGTACTATGGGACTTAACAGCTGTGGTCATCAGTCCCCTAGAACTTAGAACTAATTAAACCTAACTAACCTAAGGACATCACACACAGCCATGCCCGAGGCAGGATTCGAACCTGCGACCGTAGCAGTCGCGCGGTTCCGGACTGCGCGCCTAGAACCGCGAGACCACCGCGGCCGGCGATAAGGTTAGATGTTAGGTTTTGTATGTCGAGGATCAACAGCGCAATAAAGATGGGAAATAGTGCAAAAACAGTGAAAAACTTTCAGAACGAACCAGAAAGAACACTTTTAACCTTTTAACGTCAGCAGACGTTGGTTTATCCTTTCTGCCATCAGATATCACGTCACCCATGTCACACTCTCGCCTCTACGTTTTTTCCAGCATCCCATACCTAGGCCCCATCTCTTAAATAATTGATAGCCTATTCAAAAAAACCAATGTAACAATTGTGTTGTCCACTAATAACAAGTTAGGACACTTACTGGTCCACAACATAAAAAGAGATACTAAAAAATTCAACAGCAGTGGAGTGTACAAAGTATGATGGCTACTGTGCAGGGAAAACAGGCATAGCAATAGGCAAGCCATCACGCTATCCCACCTCACGCAGACATGCTGAATTTAGGTCCATGCTGCACAGAGCACTCACTTGACTTAGAAGAAAATATTTGTACCACAGAACTAGACACAATAAAAAGTATTGCCTTAAACGATGGCTACATAGCCAAAACAGTTGATAATTTAGACACAAAGAAATTAACAACAGGACGAAAACAATTTGGTAGAATTCTCAGGTTATCAGCCGAGTCAAGGCGTCGCTTGCGGCAACTTTTCGACAAGTATCCTACTGTCATAGCCGGGTGAAGTGACTTCGCCTGAAGATGACGAGTATTAAACTTCTCGAAACGTTGTCAAAGAACAACGGCTTGACTCGGCCGATAAACCGAGAGAACTTCATAGAGATTCACTGATTAAGCCTGCAGTCTCACATATATTTGCTACTACTTCACAATGAAGCCAAGGTTAGACCCTAAATACCTTAGAACAACTGGAAATATACGCCCATAAAATCAGAAAACTTGAATCACTGTTAAATGAACAGACAGATTTCGCTAGCCAGAGTTATTTTAGTAATTTTAAAGACTCATTTTATATTTATTCCTCGCATATGTCAATTTACTTAATACTCAGATCTCTAACACTACACGGTAAACCTCGTCCTTGATCACACGACGTTAAACTCCATCTGTAAAGTGTTTTTAAATTGTACAGACAGATGTGCACCTTGAGTGGCGCGATGTAAGGATGACAGAAATTATACGGTGGTGGAAATATTTATTGCATCACCTCTTACAATTAACAATTTTTGTTACAATCATTGTATAACTGAGCTAAATTTTCCTGATTTCTATTGCTTTTTATCAGAAATGAATATACACAATAATTTTTGTCAATTGGTTTTTAGCCTTGATTTTTGTTTCTATAAAAAAGATTTTTTTTTATAATTTAACACTTTCCTGAAAAATGAGTGTAGTTGGATATGTCAGCTGTTATGAAATATGAATACTAATGTTGAAAGAAACACTGCATATTAATGTTGGATTAATGATTGATTTTAGTGTTTGTATTGCCTCATATGAACACGCTGTTGCATTTAATACTTTGTTGCTCCACCACACGCCGTAATCACAGCTTGGAATCGTGAAAGCATTGAAAGAATTAACTTTTTAATGTACTCATCACTCAGTTCATGAAACAACACACGCACAAGGGTCCCCAAAAGCTCCCATTTATTCCGTGGCTTCTTTTTGGTGATAGCATTTCCCATAACCTTCCAACAGTTCTCAATAGGATTGACATCACGGCTGTTTCCAGGCCACTCTAATACTCGAACCCCATTTTGTCGAGGAAAGATTTTACCTGAAACCTAGGAGTACGTGATAATTAACCAAGAAAGTAATCTGATTCGTGTTTAGTACAAATTTTAGTCGTAGGACTCAACTTCAAAGCTATATGGTAAGGAATGGAGTCACCCTGAAAAATGTAGTTGGAAACATCTCCAAACTGGTCTCTAATGGTTGGCAAAAGCTTCCTTTCAAGGATGCTTACGTAGGCATCTGGGTTGACAGTGCCGTTGATGAAGTCCAGACGATCTACTCCGTGGCTGGAAATGCTCCTCCAAACCATCTGTCCTTGTGGGTGTTTGACTGTATGTGTTCTGCATGATGGCTAAAATTATTCACCTTTTCTTCGACGCACGAACACTTTTCCATCTGAGCCATGCAGACTAAATTTGAACTCGTCTGAAAAGATTACTTTGTTCCACATCACTGGTGTCCATGTCGCACGTGCCTTTGCCCATTGTAGTCGCTGTTGTCGCATTATCTTGGTCAATAAAGGCTTCCTTGTAGGACGACGGGCTGAGAGTCCAGCCTCCAGTAGTCTATTTGTTACAGTTCTACTGGTTACTGAGGTGTCGCTCATTTCTTCCCAGTCTCGCTTTAGTTCAGTTGATGACAGACGACGATCGTTGAGCGAAAGCCTTTTCAATACCCTGACCTTCTCCGACCTCTTCCTTTCTCACGATCAGCATTTCCTTTTTCCCTGTATTTTTTCAGTAACCTAGAAATCGTAGACTGATTAAATCCCGCCTTAGAGGCTATCTCTCTGGTGCTGAGACCAACAGACGAATAAGCAAGTATAGCAGTGAAATGCCCATCTTCTCACTGCAAAATCTCAACTGAAAATGGCAGTACAAACACTAGTTTCATTGTAAAACCAAACGACAACAAATAGTTATGTATTGTTGGAAAACATGCGTGAAGAAGTCAGATTATTAAGGAAAGAATATGTCAAAGTTTAGAAACAATGGGACTGGTATAACCTGAAGCAAACTGCTGCAAAAGACAAAAAGACGAAGTAATTCATGGTGATGCGATAAATATTTCCACCACTGTAAACCGACTTCTGCTGGCATTAATCATATTTTGCGTAGTTGATTCACGAAGTACAACACCTAGTATGTAAGCAAAATGGTTCAAATGGCTCTGAGCTCTATGGGACTTAACTTCTGAGGTCACCAGTCCCCTAGAACTTAGAACTACTTAAACCTAGCTAACGTAAGGACATCACACACATCCATGCCCGAAGCACGATTCGAACCTGCGACCGTAGTGGTCGCGCGCTTCCAGACTGAAGCGCCTAGAACCGCTCGGCTATTCCGGCCGGCAGTATGTAAGCTTCTCACAACAGGAAATTACATGTCACCCCACTCAAGAGCGAAAATAAATTGTGTATTAAGATGATTTGCACCTGACGATGGGAAGCACAGGTCAGAAACGCACCGCGTAATTGAGTAAGACACGAAAAAATTGTGTCTGAAAGCTTTTTTAAGCGTACTTGCTGTGTACTGAGTACGGTCCTGTTTACAGTTTCACAATGTGGATGAAATTAAATCGATAACTTAATTCGTAATTGGAGAGGACCGTTGTCAGGTCTGGCACTGCGCGCTTCGACGTTTCGGCTGCGCCGCCCCGTGGCATCTTCAGGCAGTGGCAGAGGCGGACGCAGCGGCAGGCGCGCCTCCGCCTTGCGACACACATCGCCTCGCCGGCGCTTTCTCCGCTGGGAACGGGGCTGGCGGCAGCGGTCCGGCCTCGCCTCGCCTCGCCTCGGCACTTGTTGCTCTTGCAGCAAGCCACGCCGGGGCCGGGAAGCTGGCTGGCTGTTGTGTAGCCGCGCGGCCACTTCCGGCCGGACGCTAGCGCCACCCCCGCCGCATCCTCCTCACACTCATTTCTGGAACAAACACGCCTTTCTTACCGAGGGCCCTCCAGTACTCCTTCTGACTAAACTGGCCGACTCCCCGACTAGTGCACAGCGGAAAGTGACCGAAGAGTGCGATACTACACACAATTTGAAAACATTATTTACGTCGGGTACACTTTAAGACCGTCAGCGCGTTTTTACCACGCCGTTTTCAGGAAAGAGAATGGTGGAAAAGGGGAAGGATGCAACAGGATATTGGACGGAGTAAGTATACATGGGTTGGACAATATATGGGAACACAGCGAGAAACGCATAGTTAAGCATAAAAGCAGTTGCTAGCCAAGCCTGCAGGTTGCGCGGTTTTATTTGACAACGAACGGCACCTGTACAATGTCACTCGTGTTCAGAACGTGACGTGTATAGTGACACACTCCGCTGCCTACGCAAGTCCATCACGAGCAACCGGCCGGCCGCGGTGGCCGAGCGGCTCTAGGCGCTTCACTCCGGAACCGCGCTGCTGCTACGGTCGCAGGTTCGAATCCCGCCTCGGGCATAGATGTGTGTGATGTCCTTAGGTTATTTAGGTTTAAGTAGTTCTAAGTTCCAGGGAACTGATGACCTCAGAAGTTAAGTCCCATAGTGCTCAGAGCCATTTGAACCATTTGGAACCTCAGATGTTAAGTCCCATAGTGCTTAGAGCCATTTGAACCATTTTGAAGAGTTAATGTCTCATGTCGGACGCTTGGTGCTAAAATGATTGCCCCCTATCTCATCAGCTGTAACATAAATGGCAGGACATATGTCAACTTTCTCAGACGAATTGTTAGTCGTCTTCTCGACGTGTGTGTGTGTGTGTGTGTGTGTGTGTGTGTGTGTGTGTGTGTGTGTCTGGAGCTTAGGGGCGTTCAGTTGCGAGGGTATCAGTGCCCTTCGTCTTCTGGATGAAGTACCGCTAAGAAGTTGAATGCTTACGTAGTACAAACACGACGGATGTCCAGCACATAATGCCTTGCATGCACGCTGTGTTCAGAACCGAAGGTATCCTACCAGATGGATTCGTCGTGGACGCAACAGTGAAGTGACCTGCCCAGTCTTCTGACTCAGTTCGCCGGCCGAAGTGGCCATGCGGTTAAAGGCGCTGCAGTCTGGAACTGCAAGACCGCTACGGTCGCAGGTTCGAATCCTGCCTCGGGCATGGATGTTTGTGATGTCCTTAGGTTAGTTAGGTTTAACTAGTTCTAAGTTCTAGGGGACTAATGACCTCAGCAGTTGAGTCCCATAGTGCTCAGAGCCATTTGACTCAGTTCCTCTGGACTACTTTGTTTGGAGGTGCATAAGGGACTAAGACTTCTTAGTAATGCTCTATGTTAGCAGAATTTTTTCACTGGGGTCACATTTATGTTCATAGCCTTCCCTTAAATGTATTCACAACAACCTGCCAGTGCCCATTTACGATATGAAAATAGTGTAAAAATCCGTATTTTCTAACGTTGAAATAGGAGACTAATGTTGAATTTAGTACATAGGGTATGTTATGTACGTATTTTTTTTTCAATTGTGCTGTTTATACGAGACAGTGGAGGTGAAACTACGCTGGACTGACAGTCTTTTAGCGCATGACCCGTCTTTCGCTGCTGGAAGATTCTTTGCAAATAGGAACATACATTAAATCAGTTTATTCCTCCTTTCAACAGCTCTCGAGCACCGAATGAAGGTACGTACTTTGATCCAACTTTAAAAATCGTAGTTCTGTAAACATCTCTGAAGACAAGCTAAAAAATGTTAACTGTGTGTCCATACAGCAAAACACTGACCATTTCACTTATTAACTCTTGCCAATTGACTTGTTTCGCAACCGTCAGCCATCTATGAAATGGCAGATGCGTCGACTTTTCGTAGAAAATCCATTCTACCGTACCCATTGCTTTTCTCGTACATAAAACATTGGCCAGACAAGTGCAAAATTAATAGTGCTATATTTTCTCCTCCCATTTAGGAGTAGGAAGTTGCGCACGAACAAAATGCAAAGAAAAAATCACATTCTATCCATAGAAATTTTTTTTTCAAATATTTAAAAGAACGATCCATATTAATTATGGATGCGCTCCGTGACTGTGGGTTAAATCACACGAAGAAATACACGATCAGCTACTTTTTTGTATAGTTTTATCTTACACAATGTAAAAAACAAAAATCAAGACTATAACTTTGGGAACAGTCAAGACTTTTGATTATCCTCCCTTGCGCTCAGCTGTGCAGACAATTCTTGGAAATGATTAAAAGAATAAAAACAGAAAAGTAATAAACAGCGGAAAAATTGACGGTAAAGATTTGGACTTTTTCTGCTTAAACACTAAACGACCGAAAGGTCGCCAGCCACGAGCGTTGGCTTTATGCCGTTCGTTCACCGCTGACGCCTCGTCCTGAATGATGACGCAACGATGAATGGGGAGGGGAGGGGACAGGACAGGGGACTAGTTTCCAAGGAGAACGCCCTCCCACGCGGCGGCTGACAGGGGAGGCCTTTTAAGAGCCACTGGAGGCGACCCGCCACCTTCCCACTCCGAGTCACTTTACAATATACTGTAAATTTGTTTTGTCCACCTCTCTGCTACCAGCCAGGCAGGAGATCATACTAGGGGAGCGAGAAGGACAAAGACGGAAAGAAGCTAGTATACGCAGTGTTTCGCAGTTCCTATTACAGGCTTCTAGGGTATGCAGAGGAAACTTAGTACGTAAAGTACTGATAAGGAACCCATGCCATGAAATGCAACGTTTGGATATAAAGCAAGTTTGAAGATATAGAATCACTTTCGAATCTCTCGCTTCACGGTACGCACACACCCGGACACAATGATCTCTCTGGCCTGTATGGTCTACAGGAGCCCACGGCATGGACAGTGTTTGCTGTTCTCGTCGTCGGGTTCACTTCTACGTGACTTCAAAGTTGAAAATGAGGCGCGTTCGTGGAGCACAGCAGGAAGCCCTCCTTACTGCGAACCTACCATTGTCTCGCAGCCGTTGTTGTAGTCGGACGAAAATGGAGTGTGACGTCATAAGGACAACAGGGACTGACGACGGTATCCTCTTCTCAGATTGTGTGCGTACCGTGAGGCGGGATATATGCAAGTGATCCGCCTTCAAACTTCCTTTTCATCCAAACAGTACATTTCCGAACATGGGTACCTTACTAAAACTTTATAAGTCCCCTCTACAACCGCTAGAAGTTGTAATAGGAACTTTAAAACATCTTGTATAAATAGTTTACGCACCACGATGTGTACAACATGTTGTTGTTGTTGATGTCTTCAGTCCTGAGACTGGTTTGATGCAGCTCTCAGTAAAGCTGCATGCCCTCGGGAAAAATTACGGCCCTTGCTTCCAGCCGTTCGCAGTACCAGCACAGCAAAGGTTGCTTTAGTTAGTGTTACAAGGCCAGATCAGTCAATCATCCAGACTGTTGCCCCTGCAACTACTGAAAAGGCTCTTGAGGAACAACAGGTTTCCCTGGCCTCTCAACAGATACCCCTCCGTTGTGGTTGCACCTACGGTACGGCTATCTGTATCGCTGATTCACGCAAGCCTCCCCACCAACGGCAAGGTCCATGGTTCGTCTGGGAGCGGACTGCTAAGTCGTACTCAAAATAAATAAAATAAAATTTTGAGTAAAATACTCTTTCTCGTTAAAAAGTACGCTACTAATCACATCAGACTGGGCCATTACTTTATCGTCCTAATCCACAACAAAAAAGGATGATGAGGTTTTTCGAAGTCCTGTCGACCGTGAAGTCATTAGAGACGGAACATAAACTCGAGTTGAGGGAAGAGCATCGGTCGTGCCCTTTCGAAGAAAGCATCCCGACACTCACCTTAAGCGGTATGTTGATGATTTTCACTTATGGACCGTCTGACAGCAACTGAATAAAACACAATTTTAGTGCCATACGCGTTTCGCCTTTATTTTCTGCAAGGCATCATCAGTGGCAAGTTGCGTAGACAGTTTCTTACATATTACGCTCCTGTTGCATTTTTGGTCTTGTTCTTCTTCCTATGAGCGCCAATTTGCTGTTTTTTCTGCATTCCACAGCACTATGCACTGAACGCTTTTTTTAATGCATTAAAAAAAGCGTTCAGTGCATAGTGCTGTGGAATGCAGAAAAAACAGCAAATTGGCGCTCATAGGAAGAAGAACAAGACCAAAAATGCAACAGGAGCGTAATATGTAAGAAACTGTCTACGCAACCTGCCACTGATGATGCCTTGCAGAAAATAAAGGCGAAACGCGTATGGCACTAAAATTGTGTTTTATTCAGTTGCTGTCAGACGGTCCATAAGTGAAAATCATCAACATACCGTAGTATTACGCGCAACTGAGGAGGACAGGACCAAAAAATTGAAGATGTCACCTTAAGCGACTTAGGGAAAGCGTGGAAAACTTATATCTAGATGCTCTGAAGTGAATCTGAACCGACATCGTCCCAAAGTCCAGTTCCTTACGTGTTTCTTTTTCTAATTTTTAAAATTTTTCTTTGATCACGGGGTTCTTAAACTGACAGCTGCACTTTAATCTAACGGCGCGCTGAGAGCTTCCTAATCGCTCGTGGTGACGCACTGCCGCGTAGCCATGCATTAAGCTGTTGCCCCACTAAATTCACCTGTGAGAAGCTCATCGCGTAATTCCCGACAACGTCACGAAACACGGTTTATTTTGCTATTTTACACCAACTAACAGTCTGAGGTGCGGTCGCTCCACATCTCCATTGACAGGCAGACTGCTTGCAAATCACATTTCCTGGATGCGGTAAAAAGTCACTCATTCTTATCAATATTCCCTACATATGTTCACGCGGGGGAAAAATAAAGGATCGGGAACTTTTTAATAGACCTCATATCTTTAGGTTAAGCAATTACTCAGACTAGACATGACAGGGAAGCTCTCCTGCGAACCTTGCTAAAAATAGCATGGTTCCGCTGCCCCCAAACACCTTGCAATTCTGCAAGATTCGCAGGAGATCTTCTGTAAAGTTTGGAAGGTAGGAGACGAGGTTCTGGTAGGAGTAAAGCTGTGAGGACGGGGCGTGAGTCGTTCTTGGGTAGCTCAGATGGTAGAGCAGCACTTGCCCGCGAAAGGCAAACGTCCCGAGTTCGAGTATCGGTCCGGCACACAGTTTTAATCTGCCAGAAAGTTTCAATTGATCAACTGTCAAAGATTAGTGGCTTATCTTGGAGCTCGGTTAAGGAAACTTTAATGGAAGATTTGGGAATGAAAAGGGTTGCTGCCAAGTTTGTTCCTCGCACCTGTACACACAGCCATCGCTGTGAGACAGTTTTTGGTTAAAAAGAGTATTGTTCCGCTGCCCCACACACCTTACTCGCGTGACCTGGCTCCGTGCGACTTCTTCTTATTATACGCATGAAATGGGGAACATTGAAGTAGTCAGGAAAAAAAAAAAAACGAGGGAAAAGCGGTCACCATTTCTAAAGGTGACTACAAAAAATGTTTCGAGCAGTGGAACTACCGGTGGGACAAATGTACCAGCCGTAACGGAGAGTATTTTGAAGGGGATAAGGTTGTTTTGTAAACAAATTGAAAATATATAGCTTTTAAAAAATAATTCCGGTTTTTGTGGGTAGCTCGTCGTATATTTGTTTCTTACTTGACTAGCAGCCTTTGCGGTCCAGGTGTTCCAATAACGAAAGCTATAACAGTGTTTCTTATGGTAAACTCCGCAGTACCCTTTTTAAGTACCCTCTTTATACTGACTTTTGGTTCTGAATGTACGTTAAAGATAAACTGATATAGTGCTCTGTGTTGTCACTTCTCACCGAAGGAATTTGCAACATTGCTATCTCACTGATTCATGCCCTCTTAACAACTGTCCTGGTAACATAGTATGTGCGACATAGCAAATACTTAAAAGTTGCAAAACTTTCGGCCTGCTTATTCACTAAGCAAGCTGTGGACAAGCGCAGCAGATGCACGGAATGCAGAGAGTAGTGCTTATTTGCTCGCCTTCACCTTTGCATCCGTGCCAACATTAGCTGTGCAGTGGGTCAAGTAACAGCAGAGCACGCTTATTTGCTCGCGGCACCAATCGCTGATATTTCACGGTCCCGTTTCGTTTATTTGAGGGTCAGTGTGGTTCTTTTTAGTACTCAGTCTAACAGAATACAGCCATTGAAATGGCTTTTCCTTCTGACGACGATGATGGTCCGCAGGATTATTGGCAATGCATCAAAAACTAATTTAGAATTTCCTTTCAGTTGCACGAGACGCAAAACTAAGGGAAAAACTGTTTTTGGTAATTATATCATAATTACGTGCGTCTCAATGTCCTGGTGTAAGTCTTTCAATTGGATGCCACTTCGGTGACTTAAGTGTTCCTAAGCTGCCCCAATTATCCAGCCGAGTAAACTGGATCCACAGATTACCGTAAACCTGAACAACCTGTCGTTCTTAGTGACTCCTCACATCGATGAGAGAGGAAGGATACATTAAAGACAGACAGAAAATTTCCGTGGTCCGACCGGGATTTGATACCGCGACCACTCGCTTTCCAGGCATGGCCTTTACCGCTCCTTTTTTATAAGGAAAAAAAAAAACACTAGACCACCGGTTCCGAACTTTCCTAATTGATCCACAATGATCACACACCGTCCAAGTGTGACGCAGGAAAGGTTAATAAGAACGTTCGGAGCGTAAAAGAAAGAACGGAAGACGAGGATTTAACGTTCCGTCGACCACGAGGCCATTAGAAACGGAGCAAGACCACGGACTAGAAAATATTTTAGCCGCTTCCCATTCAAAGGAACCATTCTGTAATTCTCATTAAATGACTGAGAAAACAACGGAAAACCTAAATCTGGAGATACGACACCAGCATGTGGTGTTCTGTGGAGTTCAGACTTTCAGTAAGGTCCAACACTAATTTTTAACCATTGTAACTAAGCGATTCGAGCGGTGTCAGTCGTGCTAAGCACACACGCCGAACTATTTCCGATTACAAAGTGGAGCAGAGTGAAATGTGAATAGCCACCGATCAAAACTAAAACAACCAAACATTTTAACCTTAAAGTGTTCACTGAGTAGTGTTGAAAGCTTTTACAGAAGTCGGTTATCTTTTTCACTAAAGAATACCTCTCCGTGTCGTTTGTATCCCGCCTGTATCACACGGTGGGCGTGAACTTTAGGAGTCCATTCCTCCACAACGAGTGAAACTAGAGAAGGAAGTGTTGTTCGATGCTGGGTCTGGAGCAAAGCAAATTCATACCAAAAGTGTTCTGTTGTGTTCAGGTCTGGACTCTCGGCAGGCCAGTCCATTTCAGGAATGTTGTTGTCCACAAACCATTGACCCACAGATGCACTGCCCTGATGATACAGTCACCGTCTTGAAACGTAACAGATAGGAGCTTTTCCGCTTCTTTAAAGTTTATTACCAGCAGATTCTCGCTCACATTTCATTAATTGAAGAGCTGATAACACATCGACAGTAGTCCTGAGAATAGCTAAATATGGGCAATGTAGGTAATATACACTTTGGGAACTGTTAATGATGAAATAAACCTGTACAAGGTATTCCTTATGGCTCAAATAGACACTGCGATAGGAATGTTTGAAACCATGTTGTTTACTTAAAGCCACTACAACACAGTTACGATCATTGTCTGTGACACATACTTTAAAACCGATATTATTTGTAACTAAAAAACTTAATTAATTTAAAACCCACTACTGGCCATTAAAATTGCTACACCAAGAAGAAATGCAGATGATAAACGGGTATTCATTGGACAAATATATTATACTAGAACTCACATGTGATTACATTTTCATGCAATTTGGGTGCATAGACCCTGAAAATCACTACCCAGAACAACCACCTCTGGTCGTAATAACGGCATGATACGCCTGGGCATTGAGTCAAACAGAGCTTGGATGGCGTGTACAGGTACAGCTGCCCATGCAGCTTCAACATGATGCCACAGTTGATCAAGAGTACTGACTGGCGTATCGTGACGAGCCAGTTGCTCGGCCACCATTGACCAGACGTTTTCAATTGGTGAGAGGTCTGGAGAATGTGCTGGCCAGGGCAGCAGTCGAACATTTTGTGTATCCAGAAAGGCCCGTACAGGAGCTGCAACATGCGGACGTGCATTATCCTGCTGAAATGTACGGTTTCGCAGGGATCGAATGAAGGATAGAGCCACGGGCCGTAACACATCTGAAATGTGACGTCCACTGTTCAAAGTGCCGTCAATGCGACCAAGAGGTGAGCGAGACGCGCAATCAATGGCACCCCATACGATCACGCCGGGTGATACGTCAGTATGGCGATGACAAATACACGCTTCCAATGTGCGTTCACCGCGATGACGCCTAACACGGATGCGACCATCATGATGCTGTAAACAGAACCTGGATTCATCCGAAAAAAAATGACGTTTTGCCGTCCGTGCACTTAGATTCGTCGTTGAGTACACCATCGCAGGCGCTCCTGTCTGTGATACAGCGTCAAGGGTAATCGCAGCTATGGTCTCCGAGCTGATAGTCCATGCTACTGCAAACGTCATCGAAATGTACGTGCAGATGGTTGTTGTCTTGTAAACGTCCCCATCTGTTGACTCAGGGATCGAGACATGGCTGCACGATACGTTACAGCCATGCGGATAAGATGCCTGTCATCTCGACTGGTAGTGATACGAGGCCGTTGGGATGCAGCACGGCGTTCCGTATTACCCTTCTGAACCCACCGATTCCACATTGCGCTAACAGTCATTGGATCTCGACCAACGCGAGCAGCAATGTCGATATACGATAAACAGCAATCGCGATAGGCTACAATCCGACCTTTATCAGAGTCGGAAACGTGATGGTACGCACTTCTCCTCCTTACACGAGGCATGACAAGAACGTTTCACCAGGCAACACCGGTCAACTGCTGTTTGTGTATGAGAAATCGGTTGGAAACTTTCCTCATTTCAGCACGTTGTAGGTGTCGCCACCGGCACCAACCTTGTGTGAATGCTCTGAAAAGCTAATCATTGCATATCACAGCATCTTCTTCCTGTTGGTAAAATTTCCCGTGTGTAGCACGTCATCTTCGTGATGTAGCAATTTTAATGGCCAGTAGTGTATGTTTTGTGTCGTGGACACTGGAGGGTCTTGTGCAATGGGAAGCAAGGAGAGGATGTTGTTTGGTAGCCGGTATCTGTTGTTCGGTAGCCGGTATCTGCCTTCTACAACATAAAAAATGGTTCAAATGGCTCTGAGCACTATGGGACTTAACATCTATGGTCATCAGTCCCGTAGAACGTACAACTACTTAAACCTAACTAACCTAAGGACATCTCACAACACCCAGTCATCACGAGGCAGAGAAAATCCCTGACCCCGCCGGGAATCGAACCCGGGAACGCGGGCGTGGGAAGTGAGAACGCTACCGCACGACCACGAGCTGCGGACTGTACAACATCACTGCACACATGCATTAACGGGGTTCTTTATTCATAACAACAACAAGATACTTTTCCCTAAGCAAGTTGTTGTGGTACAAGCTCTTCTGTAATAGTCAACGTTAGCCTCACTGCAGGTGAAGTACAAGTCCCCACTATAAACACTACACTCTCGTAGCCGGTGACGTGAACTGACATGACAACTAGAATAGTGACTGGGCCAGTACCTGAGCTGACTGCGACTGACTGTCTGCAGCTGGGCTCACTGTCTGTGACTGAGCGGACCCTCCGGTGCGCGGCGGCGATTTAAATACTGGCGGCGCGTTGCCTGCGGTTCTGTCTCTGGCCTCTTTCCTCATAGGCGCGCTTGAATTAGCGTATATGAGAAAAGAACGCAATCATACTGTTACAGTGGGTCAGCGGACCACCTGTTATGTAGAAAATTTAGGGTTTTATAAAGCAAGTTCGTACTGTCTGGTTGATTGGCAGTCCCGTAAGGAGCAGCCTACAGACTGGTATGTCCGCCGTGGCGTGTACGAAACGAGCTCGGATAAATGCGCGTAAGAGGTAGATACGAAAAAAAGTGTGTCTTGCGCAGTCTTGCGGAACAGTCTCGCATGTAGTCATTGAAGATCCCCAGGAGTAATAGACGAAGCAATGACGTGACAGACTGAACAGCGAGCGACGCCTACAAAATACCTACTGTAGGATAGTGTCAACTGGCTCGACATACAGGGTGATTCAAAAAGAATACCACAACTTTAAAAATGTGTATTTAATGAAAGAAACATAATATAACCTTCTGTTATACATCATTACAAAGAGTATTTAAAAAGGTTTTTTTTCATTCAAAAACAAGTTCAGAGATGTTCAATATGGCCCCCTCCAGACACACGAGCAATATCAACCCGATACTCCAACTCGTTCCACACTCTCTGTAGCATATCAGGCGTAACAGTTTGGATAGCTGCTGTTATTTCTCGTTTCAAATCATCAGTGGTGGCTGGGAGAGGTGGCCGAAACACCATTCCTTAACATACCCCCATTAGAAAAAATCGCAGGGGGTTAGATCAGGGCTTCTTGGAGGCCAGTGGTGAAGTTCTCTGTCACGGGCTGCCTGGCGGCCGATCCATCGCCTCGGGTAGTTGACGTTCAGGTAGTTACGGACAGATAAGTGCCAATGTGGTGGCGCTCCATCCTGCTGAAATATGAATTGTAATTGTAATTGAATAGCTCTGCGAGTCGATTTTCCTGGGCTGTGAACAAATGTTTGCTGGATGCGTGCTACATTTTCATCACTCGTTCTCGGCCGTCCAGAACTTTTCCCTTTGCACAAACACCCATTCTCTGTAAACTGTTCATACCAACGTTTAATACACCACCTATCAGGAGGTTTAACACCATACTTCGTTCGAAATGCACGCTGAACAACTGTCGTCGATTCACTTTTGCCGTACTCAATAACACAAAAAGCTTTCTGTTGAGCGGTCGCCATCTTAGCATCAACTGACGCTGACGCCTAGTCAACAGCGCCTCAAGCGAACAAATGTACAACTAAATGAAACTTTATAGCTCCCTTAATTCGCCGACAGATAGTGCTTAGCTCTGCCTTTTGTCGTTGCAGAGTTTTAAATTCCTAAAGTTGTGGTATTCTTTTTGAATCACCCTGTACTGTGAAGTCGCATTTGAAGCACAGCATCAGTTCTCTAGGGAGACAGAGTGGTTAGAAGTGGACCCTTTTACCATAATAATTATTTTTGTTTACCGGCCATCTAAAAAGCTATTCCCAGCCACTGACACGGAAAAAAGTTCTTTTAAAGACTACCAATTGCACACCGCTTTCGTCCTGCATATTTCACTAAGCTATATTTTATTCTACTATATTATACGAAATCTACACTGGTATCCAGAATTCTAGCAACAAACAACTATTTCCCTGTCCAGTGACTAATTCACTATATAATCGAACAAACTGTCAACAGATGTCCGTACGCTCGTGTTCTGCACGGAAGATAACATTCCGGACAACAAAGAACCACGCCAACGATGACGACAGGGCACCTATCAAACCGGGTAGTGTTTGGCGAATAGTCCAAATGACTGCGCACAGTCGTAGTCGGTGCTGTATGGCGCTGCGAAAACCCCTACCAGACTCACTGCGGTGGAGCGACATAAGAAGAATGGAAGCAGGACAGACTGATGTTGCACCATGACTTAACGTGAACCGTTCTGTTGTTTATCGGATGTGACGACAGTTCACAGAGACCGGAACTGTATCCAGAAGACCAGAGCAGAGCCGACCACGAGTGACTTCAGAAAGAGAGGACCGTTACTTGGCTGTAAAGGGATGCCTTCACAGCCTTCGTACTGCATGGCAATTGGCATCTGACCTCGCAGCACCCACTGGACGGGTTGTATCGAGGCAGACAGGGTACAGAAGGGTTCCTCAGAGTGGCCTTTATCGCCGGAGACTTGATGTATGTATACCTCTGACGCATCTTCACAGAAGAGAACGTCTAGAGTGGAGTCGTGAACATGCCACCTGGACGTTCGAACAGAGGGCCAATGTTCTTTCCACAGGCGAATCCCCATTTGGTCTGGACAGTGACTCTCAACGGATTCGCATCTGATGGGACGTGGAACACAAATGCAGGACCCAAACATTGTGAAAAAGGGACCGATATCGAGGAGCATCCATAATGGTGTGAGCAGGGATTATGTCGACCACTCAAACACCTCTTCATGAACTTTTACGGTTGAATCGGCAAGGTTTAACTGCTGTCAGGTGTCGTGACGAGATATTGGGCTCCACGTGGGGTTGTTCAGAAGTGATGTGGGCCCAACTTCGTACTGATGGGCGACGATGCACGACCCCATATAGCTCGGGTGGTTGATGTTTTCTTGGAAACGGAAGAATTTGTACGCATGGCGTGGCCTTCTCGCTTTCCCGATTTGAATCGCATAGAGTAAGTCTGCGATGCACTAGGGACATGGATTGCATCACATTATCATCGACCAACCACTCTCCAAGACTCGAGAGCAGCTCTGCAGAAGAATGGACGTTGTTGCCTCAACAAGAGATTGATGATATCATTTACAGCATACCTCATCGTTTTCAGCCCTGTATTGCTGCCAGAGATGGCCACAATCCATACTGGGGACATTAACCATCCGCCGGAATGTACGTCTAAATCCGTTAAGTTGGAAAAAACGAAGAACATACTTGTGTCCCGTTATGCGTGTTGCAGTTGCTTACTTTCTGTATTCTTTACATTGTTTCTACTTTACGATCACCTGTTTACACTGTTTTGTGGCAAAAAAACGCAAATTTGCAAAATTTGTGTTTGTTGCTTTAATTTTGGAGACCAGTGTAGCTTAACTCTCCTATATTTTAACTGAAGTGATTAATTAGAGTGACGAATGTGGTACAACTTTTCCGACCATGTGTTAGTCCAGTCTGCTTCTAAATTATTAGGGAGCAGATTTTAAAATGTGCCAGACTCATTCAGTTTTGTCACCCACTCAGACTTTCGTGAGTTAAGAGTCTAACCCTGTGTGTCTTCCATGGCTTGTAGCGCATTTTAGATCACAGAGTGTGTCAACACCTTACAATTCTGCGTGGTAAAATATGGTCAGGCAGGTGAGCGAAAATGGGGTGAATGAGTGGAAGTTTAGCTACTCTTTTATTTTACGCAACTTTTAATTATTTTAAACATTGTAACACACCGCATACTACATATCATCACTACCTCGATTTGAAATGAGCAGGTCCGATAGGTTGACACTTGTACGATACACTTGGTCATTAAATACGTCCACTTTTCACCGAGGTTCCGAAGCTCCGATAGCCGGCAAGTTGTCTTCACCTCCTGAGAATGAACAACAAACGCCACCAACACTCACGAACATTTCCACATTGGAGCGACTGAGGCAGTTTCACACCTCTCCCCGCTACTGGCTGCTACGTGTGATTTCCACGGCAAGGCGTCTTCCAAATCGGAACCAAAACACCTTCTCGGTACTCGCTCGTTGCCTGATATCCTTATCTTGCACTTAATTCAGCAAGTGGCATGTATAAAAGGAAGGGAGGTGATAAACACGGCTTGCCTACCGGGTAGCGGCGATGAGTGGTGGAAGCGCTCGCCGTGCTAGTTAGCTGGTGTGCGTCGTGGCAGAGAGGAACGGGCACGGCGGAGGAAAGTGCATTGTACGTCCTTGGGGAGCGGAGGCAACGGTGGGCGGGGAAGACCACGGTGACCCGCTCTCGCCTGCGCGTCTTGCAGGTTGCTTCCATCGCTTTGCGCGACAGGTCAGCTACACTGCTGGGCAACCAGTCTGCATCGCCATGAACGCCTTAGGCGACAAACGTCAAATCGGCATGCTCGGATATGACAAATGGTTAGCATTTCAGCGCAGTCGCACAAAGCAGCTAGGAGTGACGCCATCTACACTAATGCTCACAAATTAAGGATAATGCTGATGCATGGTGAAACAACACTCTGGTGGGCGGTTTGCGGGTTTAAATCACCTCGCGGTATGACCATGCGGTGCATTTGACCTGCGGACGTCGCACGGTGGCGCTGGCAGCAGTCCACATACGCAGAGGTGTGTTGGTGCATGTCAGAGTACGGTGCAGCGAGGAAGTGAGCAGACGTTTGCAGACGTGCTAATGGTGACTGTGTGTTGAAAATGGCTCAAAGCACGCATATTGATAACGTTATGAGGGGTAGAATACTAGGGCGAATGGAGGTTGGTCAAACACAGCAGGTCGTAGCACGTGCCCTGTTTGTGCCACAAAGTGTGATCTCACGATTATGGCAACGATTCCAGGAGACAGGAAACGTGGTTCAAAATGGCTCTGAGCACTATGGGACTTAACATCTGTGGTCATCAGTCCCCTAGAACTTAGAACTAATTAAACCTAACTAACCTAAGGACATCACACACATCCATGCCCGAGGCAGGTTCGAACCTGCGACCGTAGCGGTCCCGCGGTTCGAGACTGAAGCGCCTAGAACCGCACGGCCACACCGGCCGACCAGGAAACGTGTCCAGGCGCTACACTACGGGACGTCCACACTGTACTACACAACAAGAAGACCGATGTCTCACCATCAGTGCCCGCAGACGGCCACGTAGTACTTCAGTTAGCCTTGCTCGGGACCTTACCGCAGCCACTGCAACAGTTGTCTCCAGACACACAGCCTACAGACGACTGAACAGACAGTTTATTCGGCCGGAGACCTGTAAGCTGCATACCACTCAACCCTGGTCACAGGAGAGCCCGTAAAGGCTGGTGTCAACAACGCAGTACATGGTCATTGGAACAGTGGTCCCAGGTTCACGAGTCCAGGTATAGTCTGCACAGTGATTCTCGTCAGGTTTTCGTCTGACGTGAACCAGGAACCAGATACCAACCGCTTAATGTCCCTGAAAGGGACCTGTATGGAGGTCGTGGTTTGATGCTGTGGGGTGGGATTATGACTGGTACACGTACACCCCTGCATGTCTTTGACAGAGGAACTGTAACGGGTCAGGTGTATCAGGACGTGATTTTGCACCAGTATATCCGCCTTTTCAGGGGTGCAGTGGGTCCCACCTTCCTCCTCATAAATGATAACGCACTGCCCCACGGAACTGCCATGATAGAGGAGTACCTTGAAACAGAAGATATCAGGCGATTTGAGTGGCCTGCCTGTTCTCCAGGCCTAAGCCACATGGAGTACTTCTGGGATGCTCTCGGCCGACGTATCGCTGAACGTCTTCAAACCCCTAAGACACTAGGAGCTCCGACAGGCACTGTTGTAAGAATGGGAGGCTGTACCTCAGCAGCTGCTCGACCACCTGATCCAGAGTTTGACAACCCTTTGTGCGGCCTGTGTACGTGTGCATGGTGATCATATCCCATATTGATGTCGGGGTACATGCGCAGGAAACAGTGGCGTTTTGTAGCACGTGTGTTTCGGGAATGTTTTCTCAACTTAACACCAATACCGTGGACTTTGAGATCTGTGTCGTGTGTGTTCCCTATGTGCCTATGCCATTAGCGCCAGTTTTGTGTAGTGCCACGTTGTGTGGCACCACATTCTGCAATTATCCTCAATTTATGAGCGCGAGTGTACATTCTGTCTGCAAGGAAAGGCGAAGCAGAGGTTTTCTCAGCAAGAAATCATATTTGAATGTTGTTTGTTTGTTGTGTCATGACTCGTACAACGATGTACGTCAGTAGTTTGCAAGGCACCTGACGGTGTGTGGCGGAGGTTACTTTTCGTACCACTAACTGATGCCCCCTTTCCCTGTACCATTCGGGAATGGCACGTGGGACCAATGACTGTCGGTAAGCCTCTGTACTGTCTCTAATTTCTCGAATTTTCTAGTTGTGGTCATTTCGCGAGACCCATGTGGGAGGAAGTAACATATTGTCCGAGTCTCTCGGAATTTCAGTGGTACACCAACTTCTGATTCGCAACGCCTCTCTTGTAGCGTATGCCACTGGAGTTTGTTTCAGTATCTCTGTGACGCTTCCGCGCCGACTAGACGTCTCTGTGACGAAACACACCGTTCTTCGTTGTCTTCTCTGTCTCTTCCATCGGTCCTACCTGGTAAGGAGCCCAGAGCGATGAACAATACTAAAGAATCAGTCGAACAAGTGTTCTGTAAGCCACTTCTTTCGTGGTTGAGTTAGCCGGCCGCGGTGGCCGAGCGGTTCTAGGCGCTTCAGTCCAGAACCGCGAGACTGCTACGGTCGCAGGTTCGAATCCTGTGTCGGGCATGGATGTGTGTGATGTCCTTAGGTTAGTTAGGTTTAAGGAGTTCTAAGTTCTAGGGGACTGATGACCTCAGATGTTAGGTCCCATAGTGCTCAGAGCCATTTGAACCATTTTTCGTGGTTGAGTTACATTTCTTTAAGATTCTTCCTATGAATCTCACGAGCAGATCACGGCAGGTGCCGTGGCCCGATTTCCCACAAACTTCCCTCAGTGGGAGCGGACTCAAAGTTAAAAGAATCCGTGTCTATGCTTATCTGTAGACACCCGACTGTTACTGAGAAAACGGAGTCAGACTTTTCGAGGTACTTGCTGCGCCGTTTAGCGCGCGGTGTCGTCAGCGCCGCGGCCTCCCGCGACCCGGGTTTCTCATTAATTTAGGCGATGCAAGGGCGTTACATTAATTGTAGAATTACAGCTGGATTTCGGAATATGTTTCATAGAACTATTATGTGTGTATGATATTTGCAGAGGTTACAGTCTTTAAATTCTCATATAAATTTATTTGATTCATACGTCATTTCTTAATTTATTTTTATTATTTTTTCTTACGTATATTCTTCAGGAAGATTAGGTGCATCCCCTTGTATGGTACCGATCGTAGAAACATTCGAAACATAGAAATTGCGAACACAACGAGCATCATGCGAAGGCAAGTTTGCCGAAGTGACATTTCGTATGGATCTCTCGCGTGAAAAAAAAAAAAAAGGTCGTTAACACTGCTGAAGATTTCTCGTAATGACAATAATTTCGCGGCGGACAACGCACAACGCATCAGTTTACCGAAATCTGGCACTTTAAGTTGGTTATGAATCAAGATACACCACAAATATTTCACCGAAAACAATTTCGGATAATTTTTCCATCCATTTATTGTCTTCTCTTCTTTTTAATTCGTTCGCCACGCAGTTATTAGACGAATAAGGACAATGTTATTTCAGTATATACAGATATGGTTAGTTAAACGATAAACAGAAATAGAAAGTCTGAACCCGCGACGATGGCCACCGTGCCACCACTTCGGTGGGACCGTTTTCTCGCTAAAAGGCTCATAAAGTACCTCGGAAGTTTTACAGAAACGGTCGAGTATCTACGGATAAGCCGAGACACGTGTTCGCTTATTTTGACCCCTCTTCCGCTAAGCGAGGTTTCAGGGAAATCAAGTTATGGCATTTGCCGTGTTCTCCTCGTCAGTACAGCATCTGCTTTTCATACTGTTTGTTTTATGTCTCATTCCACTGAAGGTCTCTCTCTATGGTTACTCCAAGACATTTTACTGTAGATACCGCTTCCAGCTATTTCTCATCACTGGCGCAGTTATACAGTAGTGGATTTCTTGTCCTATGTATGTGCAATACGTTACATTCACCTAGGTTTAGGGCCAAACCAATTGCTAGTCCCTGTGGCAGTGTCTTCCAGCACGTGCCAGAAGTCGTCACGGACACGATAATCGCCTATCGAGATTGCCGCTTATCGTTGTGTGACGTTGCTCCTCGCGTTGGTCGGGATCCATACGAATACGGGATCGATGCGTGCAGGAGGGCCACCCGCAGCGCCAAGCGGAATCTACACGTCCACGCTCCTCGACCAGCGCCCTACGCGACAGGCATCTCATACGCTGGGCTGCGCAGGACCGTACAGTGGTGCCGCGTACCTCGAGTCAGAAAGTGGACCCGCCTGTGCAGCAGAACAAGTAGCGACACGGCCAGTGCGATAACGTAAGGATCACCACAGGCTGTCCAGCATTGTTGCGGCTTCCCTCTGCCGCGCTGGCCGAAGTCGTCGAGCGGTTCTAGGCACTACAGTCTGGAATCGCGCGACCGCTACGGTCGCAGGTTGGAATCCTGCCTCGGGCATGGCTGCGTGTGATGTCCCTAGGTTGGTTAGGTTTAAGTAGTTCTAGTTTCTAGGGGACTGATGACCTTAAGCCGTCGGCACACGGACCGTGCATCCGAACGTTGAGCGTTGAGCGTGCACAGTTTCTGACGTCATAGCGTGGAATAGCACGTTCTGGAGTCCTTCCGAACGTGCAGAGCAATATCTGGCACGTCAGATATTCTGAGCGTGCGTCTGAGCGTTGACCAATGAGATGGCACAACGCCACCTACGTCACACGCACGCCGTCTCCCTTCAGTACAGAGTTGTGAGGCGCCATATTGGCATTCATTTCAAGTCTATACATGTATATGTCGTTTCTGAGCACCAGCGAAGTGAGAATCACTGAGAATCCCGTTGTTAACTGTGTGATTCGTTCCAATAAAATAATGAGAAACATCATAGTCGTGGCAAAAGAATTATTGTAACGAGCGTATTATGAGAGTAGGCTATTTGAAGGCAGCGACACACTGAAGATCCATGCAAAACGCATTGTTCTTCGTACAATTTGTTATAATTAAATTTCAATTAGTAACATAATTATCTACTATTAACGTTCTTAGCTACGGGTAATCGAATATGTTTAAGAAAGCGGATTGTGTTGTATGTTTAGCGAAATGAGTAGCGCCTATGTCCACTAACGAATTTTTGTTGGGGCGGTGGTTCGCGTCTGAAGAGTTCCAAATTTTGTTTCCCAACATTCGCGTTTTTATTAGGTTCTGATACTTTATTATTAGTTTAATGTAAGAATATGCTACAATATTTGATGTTATGTAAATATAAGTTCACCTTTTTATGAGGGGTGACTGTTGGATTGGCTTAATCTACAGGACAGCTTGCGCTGCTTGTATAAAGATATTTTGCTCCTTTTTCTTTTACGCTTCGTAATTCACATGTTGCAGAGATTCTGCTGCTGGGTAGGAACAGTGATCAAGTAAGACTGACCTTGGGGTTTTACTAAAATGTGGGAATGTTGAAATAAGGTTTATCTTATTCGGAGAAGTATTCTAAATTTGTACCGCACTGTTTGTAATGGAACTTTTATAAGCCTGTGTCCTCATTGATAGGACATGGCACTTTCCTTTTCGTGGACGATAGAGGAAATGTGCGTTTTAATAGAGCTAACGTCGGAATTTTACGCACGCCCGTTGAGTAAACAGTGTCATTTACGAACTAGAAGCATCCGTCAAACTGCCGCTGGAGTGCGTTGCGATCGCGTATACCACGTTGGGGCCCACGTACCGTATGCACAAGTCGCATCGTTCCTAAGCGTTCAGCAGCACGTTGAACTTGGCACGCCACACTCAACGTTAACGTTCGACAGCACGGTCCGTGTGCCGACGGCTTTAGAAGTTAAGTCCCATAGTGCTCAGAGCCATCTGAACCCCTTGCCGCGGCAGCAAACGTGAGTCGCGCCGACGGCGGTAACGTCCAACAGCAACTCTGGACACTGGAACGTCACCGTGTTGTGGTAGCTTTGCGTACAGTATCAAAAAGTCAGTATAAATTTGAAAACTGAATAAATCACGGAATAATGTAGATAGAGAGATACAAATTGACACACATGCTTGAAATAACATGGGGTTTTATTAGAACCAAAAAAATACAAAAGTTCAAAAAATGTCTGACAGATGGCGCTTCATCTGATCAGAATAGCAATAATTAGCATAACAAAGTAAGACAAAGCAAAGATTACGTTCTTTACAGGAAATGCTCAATATGTGCACCATCATTCCTCAACAACAGCTGTAGTCGAGGAATAATGTTGTGAACAGCACTGTAAAGCATGTCCGGAGTTATGGTGAGGCATTGGCGTCGGATGTTGTCTTTCAGCATCCCTAGAGATGTCGGTCGATCACGATACTCTTGCACCTTCAGCAAACCCCAAAGCCAATAATGGCACGGACTGAGGTCTGGGGACCTGGTAGGCCAAGCATGACGAAAGTGGCGGCTGAGCACACGATCATCACCAAACGACGCGCGCAAGAGATCTTTCACGCGTCTAGCAATATGGGGTGGTTCTAATAAAACCCCATGTCATTCCAAGCACGTGTGTCAATTTGTACTTCTCTATCTACATTATTCCGTGGTTTATTAAGTTTTCAAATTTATACTGACTTTTTGATCACCCGGTATATAGTCGTTTCGTGTGCAGTGTCGCGATTGAGCAAGCGGTAAAGGAAAGAAAAGAAAAACTTCACGGTTTGCCGATGACATCGTAATTCTGCCAGACACAGCAAAGGACCTGGAAGAGCAGTTGGACGGAATGGACAGTGCGTTGAAAGGAGGATATAAGATGAACATCAACAATGGAATGTAGTCAAATTAAATCAGGTGATGCTGAGGGAATTACATTAGGAAATGAGACACTTGAAGTAGTGGACGAGTTTTCCGATTTGGGGAGCAAAATAACTGATGATGGCCGAAGTAGAGAGGATATAAAATGTAGACTGGCAACGGCAAGGAAAGCGTTTCTGAAGAAGAGAAATTTGTTGACATCGAGTAGAGATTTATCCGTCAGGAGATCCTTCCTGAAATTGTTTGTATGGAGTGTAGCTATGTATGGAAGTGAAACATAGATGATAAACAGTTCAGACAACAAGAGAATAGAAGCTTTTGAAATGTGGTGCTACAGAAGAATTATGAAGACTAGATGGGTAGATCACGTAACTAATGAGGTTGTACTGAACGGAATTGGGAAGAAGAGGAATTTGTGGCACAACCTGACTAAAATAGGGGATCGGTTGGTACGACACGTTCTGAGACATCAAGGGATCACCAATTTAGTATTCGAGGGAAGTGTGGAGGGTAAAAATAGTAGAGGGAGACTAAGAGATGAATACACTAAACAGATTCAGGACGATGTAGGTTGCAGTAGTTACACGGAGATGATGAAGACTGCACAGGATAGAGTAGTATGGAGAGCTGCGTCAAACCAGTTTCTGGACTGAAGGCCACAACAACAATAAACCCCAAACGACCTACAAATTTAGTAATGTATTCCTCCTACTGGACTGCACTTGCACTATAACCTAAATTTCGTTATTATATACCATTCCTCTCACTGGACTGAGAGAATCTCCGATCAGTTGTGGCAAGTATAAGACCATATATGTACAAGGGGTATTCGGAAAGTAAAATCCGATCGACCGCGAAATGGAAACCATTGTGAAAATAAAAAATATTTTATTGCAACAGATAGATATAACTCCAAGTAACTTATCTACATAGCCGCCGCTCCGACGTACACATCTGTCGTAGCGTTATATCACCTTTCCAATACCCTCGTCATAGAAGGCAGACACCTGTGCTCTCCGCCAATTCTCTACGATAGTCTCAGTCCGTTTTCTGTGCCAAAATGTTGTCTTCATAGCCTGCAGTTCCGTGTGAGCAGAGATGAAACACAGAGAGAACCAATTACGGGCTATATTGTGGGTGATCAAACATTTCACATCCAAAACGCTGCACCGGCATATTCATTGCTCCTGCAGATTGCGGCAGAAAAGAAGAAAACGCATAACAGTTACGTCATATGGGTTGCATAACTTCAGGCGAAATTTCTCACCAGGCCCTCTTACAGGGTTGTTACAAATGATTGAAGCGATTTCACAGCTCTATAATAACTTTATTATTTGAGATATTTTCACAATGCTTTGCACACACATACAAAAACTCAAAAAGTTTTTTTAGGCATTCACAAATGTTCGATATGTGCCCCTTTAGTGATTCGGCAGGCATCAAGCCGATAATCAAGTTCCTCCCACACTCGGCGCAGCATGTCCCCATCAATGAGTTCGAAAGCATCGTTGATGCGAGCTCGCAGTTCTGGCACGTTTCTTGGTAGAGGAGGTTTAAACACTGAATCTTTCACATAACCGCACAGAAAGAAATCGCAAGGGGTTAAGTCGGGAGAGCGTGGAGGCCATGACATGAATTGCTGATCATGATCTCCACCACGACCGACATGACTCTGTCATCGGGTGTCAGGGCTTGTAGCAATTGTAAACGGTAAGGATTCTGCTTTAGCCTTTTCCGTAAGATTTTCCAAACCGTCGGCTGTGATACGTTTAGCTCCCGGCTTTATTCGTCGACTTCCGCGGGCTACGCGTGAAACTTGCCCGCACGCGTTCAACCGTTTCTTCGCTCACTGCAGGCCGACCCGTTGATTTCCACTTACAGAGGCATCCAGAAGCTTTAAACTGCGCATACCATCGCCGAATGGAGTTAGCAGTTGGTGGATCTTTGTTGAGCTTCGTCCTGAAGTGTCGTTGCACTGTTATGACTGCATTTCAATCACGACATACGCTTTCTCGGCTCCTGTCGCCATTTTGTCTCACTGCGCTATCGAGCGCTCTGGCGGCAGAAACCTGAAGTGCGGCTTCAGCCAAACAAAACTTTATGAGTTTTTCTACGTATCTGTAGTGTGTCGTGACCATATGTCAATGAATGGAGCTACAGTGAATTTATGAAATCGCTTCAATCATTTGTAATAGCCCTGTACTTCGCGGGAGACACTATTTTCTAGGCATCTTTACGTGCTCACTGTGCGCTCAGAACTGAAAAGAGCGACGTGATGCAATCGATGGGCGTGCTAGAGACACTACCCAACACATCTGTACAAAGCTTCATCGGATTTTCACTGTGGTTTCCATTTCGCGACCGATCGGGACTTAACTTCCGAATAGCCCTCTTACACTGAGACGACAATTGTTTTGGGATAGCGATATGCACATATGAGGAGCTGTCATTTCTTCCCCCAACAGAGGGATGGATCATCGTGCACCGAATCTCCCTCCGCATATCCAAGCTATGATCAGAGAGCGAAACAGACTTGATAAAGACGGGAGAACGACGCACCAGCCTCACACTAAACGTCGTGTTAATCTCCTTAGAGTACAGATAAATGCGGCCCTTGCGGATCTGCGAAACTCGGCGCTGAGAAGATAAACGAGCTGCCACGCAGTCAGACTCGTCTGCGTCGCCTTCCCCCACTAGACCCCACTGGTGGTATGGTGTACAGACCGCGAGACAAGGCAAATGCACTTGCGGATGTGTATGAAGACAACTTCCGGCCACACGACGACCCACAGGATAGGCAACACACGCAGATGGTTGAGTACGTCCGAACGTTTACTTCGGCGCGTCGGATGATGAAGGCGACGACCAGCATGCCCCCCAGTGACGTCACGCGATGTTGGTACCGTTACGAGGAGTCTCCCGAGCAATAAAACTGCCGGTAATGACGACATCACCGGCAAGATGCTGAAAGAACTTCGGCGGGAGGCCGACGAAGTCGTAACCTCAGTCTTCAACGAGATTCTCTGCACGGAGCAATTTCCGCGACCGTGGAAGCATGCCGCCGTCACTGCTGTGCCCAAACCCGGCAAGACTCGAGCCGACCCGAAGAGTTATGGGTCGATAGGCCTTCTGCCGGTTCTGATCAAAGTATTCGAGCGTCTTCCTCTGCAGAGGCTAAGCCTGCAGATTCGCTGTTGCCGCCACAGCAGTTCAGCTTCCGCCAGGGACATAACACCACACAACAACTTCTTCGTTTCGTGGAAGAGGCGAGCACAGCTTTCGGCAACGAGTTCTCCGGTGCTGTGTTTTTAGAGGTCGCTCGTGCGGTCGACAGCGTCTGGCGTAAGCGGCTGTTGTTTAAGCTCTTTCAGCTGGGCCTCTCGTCGTCCAGCGTCATGCTACCGTATCTCGAGCGACGCCCCTTCGTTGTCCGCGTCGACGGAGCAACATTCACTGTGCGTGCTGGCGTTCCGCAGGGATCGGTGCTGCGTCCACTACTTTATTCCCTGTATACTTTCGACCTGCCGACGAACCCCGGATGACTAGAGCATCTATGCCGACGAGAAGCATCTATGCTAACGAGAAGTATGTGGCCCGCTGCGCTGCGCCTTCGTCTCCATGAAGCCTGTGGTCCCCTTGAGACCTGGGCTACAAAATGGCGCCTTGGGTTTAATCATACCAAAAGGCAGGCCCTGATATTATCCAACAAACATATTTTGTGTTCAGACATAATGACCCTTAGAGACTCGGAGAAGCTCATCTGCAGAAACTAGCCGGCCGCGGTGGGCGAGCGATTATAGGCGCTTCAGTCCGGAACCGCGCAGCTGCTACTGTCACAGGTTGGGATCCTGCCTCGAGCATGGATGTGTGTGATGTCTTTTGGTTAGTTAAGTTGAAGTAGTTCTAAGTCTAGGGGACTGATGACCTCAGATGTTAAGTCTCATAGTGCTCAGAGCCATTTGAACCATTTTTTGAATCCCGACGACTTCTGTTCCTTATTTATCTCTGTGTGATGGGGAAGTCGTTCTTTTGCGTGTGTGAGCTTTCTGTTCTGTGTCCTTGGTCAGTTCTCTCAGAGCGGTAAAGAGTGTGTTGCAGAAACCAGCACTGTTTTAGGAAACAGCGGTCATGCGAGACACAGCTGGCCCTCTTTGTGCATGATATACAAGAGGCTCTAGATACCGGCTCCCAGGTTGATACCATCTTTCTCGACTTTCGAAAGGCGTTCGACTCTGTTCCTCACTGTCGCTTGCCCCAAAAAGTGCACGCTTACGGTCATCCGATGACATACGCGGTTGGATAGAAAGTTTTCTAACAGACAGGGAGCAGTACGTCGTCCTGAATGGGGAGACCTCAATAGAAACAGGTGTAACATCATCACATGTGCTCCAGGGCAGCGTAATAGGTCCGTTGCTTTTTACGATTTACATAAACGATCTGGTTGATGGTACTGACAGCGGCATTAGACTGTTTGCCGATGATGCTGTAGTCTACAGGAAAAGTAGTATCACACGAAAGCTGTCAACAAATCAATCAGGATTTGCAAAAAATAAATGCGTGGTGTAATGACTGGCAGTTATCTCTCAATATTAGTAAGTGTAAGCTACTGCGTAAAACAAGGCGCAAATCCCCATTGGTGTAAGAGTACAAAATAAATGCCCAGTCTTTGGAAGTGGTAACGTCCGTCAAATATCTGGGTGTGACTTCGAAATGATCTCAAATGGAATGATCAGATTACACAAGTAACGGGAAAGGCGAACTCTAGATTGCGGTTTATTGGTAGAATCCTGAAGCGATGCAGTTTTTCAGCAAAGGAAATTGCTTACAATATTTTAGTTCGTCTAGTCTTAGAGTATTGTTCGTCTGTATGGGACCCTTACCAATTGGGTCTGATTCAAAAGATTGAGAATGTTCCGGAAGGCGCTGCTCACTAAATTCCAAAACCCGATCTTCGCCGAGGATGGAGAGCATTATTAGTACCAACTTTCAAATTGTACAATGATCACCATTCAAAGATAAGGGAAATTAGAGCTCGTACTGAGGCGTTCAGACAGTCGTCTTTCCCTCGCGCTATCGGCGAGTGGAACAGAGAGGGGGGGAGGGGGGAATATGACTTTGGCGCGAATAGTGCCCTCCGCCATACACCGATTGTTGGCTAGCGGAGTATATATGTAGATGTAGATATGTAGATCGTACATCCCAGAAGTGGAACTTTTCGACGAACCAATTCAGTAGACCATGTCGGTCAAATACATCTCGACACTCGACCACCTGGCAGGGACAGGTCCAAGAAGTTCGTAGCAACGTGTCGCAGCGACTAAGGGCAGCATACGCCCTACTAACGAAAGGACTGCGCTCTCCATTCGTTGTGGTCTCACGATCTACACGCTGTTCCTGGGAACCGTGATGGATTGTGCTTGTGTTGTCTGGGATAATGCAGCGAAATCCCACCTTCACCGGCTGCAAGCGGTCCACAATGAGGCACTAGGGAGAATTTTTCCTGTGACTTGCGACTTCCCTTAGTGCTACCTTCACCAAGCCACCGGAGACCTGTAGATCATCCACCGATTTCAGAAAACTGCTCAGTCTTTCTACAGGCAGACACGTGGGGCCGCTAACCAACTCGTTCGTCGAGGCCCGACACCTTCGAGAACTTTACAAACGCCCAATTGCCTCACTAAGCAGGAAGGTGTGGGCTCTCGCAACATCTGTGCGCACCGGATGGCACACAAAATAACCAGATGTCAAAACTTCCTGGCAGATTAAAACTGTGTGCTGGACCGAGACTCGAACTCGGGACCTTTGCCTTTCGCGGGCAAGTACTCTACCAGGTAGGAGACGATGTACTGGCAGAACTGAAGCTGTGAGGATGGGGCGTGAGTCGTGCTTGGGTAGCTCAGTTGGTAGAGCACTTGCCCGCGAAAGGCAAAGGGCCCGAGTTCGAGTCTCGGTCCGGCACACAGTTTTAATCTGCCAGGAAGTTTCATATCAGCGCACACTCCGCTGCAGAGTGAAAATCTCATTCTGGTAACGAGATGCCGTTACACACTTAACTCCTTCCCTACGGATGTAACAGTAAATGCCGCCAAGGTAAACACTGCACCCCAGCACATACCCAACAGAAGGTGCGCTGCTGCTGAGCTGTCATTTTTGCTGAGGTGTTTCGTGTGAAACGGTTTCCGACACGATTACGGCCACACGAGGGGAATTAACAGACTTTGAACGCAGAAAGGTAGTTCGGGCTAGACGCATGGGACACTCCATTTCGGAAATCATTAGGCAGTTCAGTATTCCGAGATACACAGTGCCAAGCGTGTGCCGTCACTACCACATTTCAGGAATTACCTCTCACCACGGAAAAGCAGTGGCCGACGGCCTTCACTTATCGACCGGCAGCAGCGGCGTGTGCGTAGAGTTGTCAGTGCTACTACACAAGCAACACTGCGGGAAATAACCGCAGAAACCAATGTGTGACGCACGACGAACGTATCCATTACGACAGTACAGAGAAATTTGGCGTTAGTGAGCTATGGCAGCAGACGACCGACGCTAGTGCCTTTGCTAACAGCACGACATCGCCTGCAGCACCTCCCCCGGGCTCGGGATCTTATCGGTTGGACCTTAGGCGACTGGAAAACCGTGGCCTGGTCACATGAGTCCCGATTTCAGTTGGTAAGGGCTGATGGTAGGGATGAGGGTGACGCAGACCCCCTAAGCCGTGGACCCAAGTTGTGAACAAGACACTGGTGCAAGCTGGTGGTGGCTCCACAATGGTGTGGGCTGTGTTTACATGGAATCGAGTGTCCTCTCTGGTCCAACTCAACCGATCATTGACAGGAAAGTGTTATTTTGGGCTACTTGGAGACTATTTGCAGTCATTCACGGACTTCGTGTCCCCAAAAAACGATGGAATTTTTATGGATGACAATGCTTCATGTCACACGGCCACAAATGTCCACTATTGATTTGAAGGATATTCTGGACATTTCGAGCGAATGATTTGGCCACCCAGATCAGCCGACATGAATTCCATCGAACATTTGTGGGACTTAATCGAGAGGTCAGTCCGTTCACAAATTCTGCACCGCCAACACTTTCGAAATTGTGGACGCCTGGAGAGGCAGGGTGTCTCAGTATTTCTGCTGGGGATTTCTGACAAATCGTTGAGTCTATATCACGTCGAGTTGTCGCAATGCGTCAGGCAAAAGAACATTCCACATGATATTATGAGGTGTCCCATGAGTCTTGTCACCCCAGTGTGTATTTCTCCGTCACCGTCTTCAGTTTCTCTGCTTCCTTACGACAGAGTTCAACTTCCTGTTGGTCGTTGGACAACACAGCAGGGACATATTGTTGTAGCCCTACCTAAGAAATTGGTTCAAATGGCTCTAAGCACTTAACATCTGGGGTCATTAGTCCCCTAGAACTTAGAACTACTTAAACCTAACTAACCTAAGGACATCATACACATCCATGCCCGAGGCAGGATTCGAACCTGCGACCGTAGCAGTAGCAGCGCGGTTCTGGACTGAAGTGCCTAGAACCGCTCGGCCACAGCGGCCGGCGCGTAAGAAATTATGAAGACGTTTTGATAAGTGATATTGTTTGCGTACTGCTTGGGAAAGAGAATCACAGCAACGTTTACCGTACGCCAACATGTAGTTCGGGCCAGCACGCTTTCGGTAGCCGTAGAGGGACCTTGAAGCTCTTTGGTTAACAGTCATGGAATGGCCGCACCGATCGCAAACCGCGTCAACTGTCAAACGCACGCCACTGATTCTTCTTCTCTCAATGGCGCAAAGACCGTGAAATTTTTCTTTGTGTGGCTAAGTAGTAAGTGTGTGTCAGACCACCGATCGACACGATCGGGATTCCATCCGCAGTCTATCGTGTAAGTATTTTTGTCACTTATATCATCTCCCAACTATGGTCATGTTGCATAGCAATTGGGAGTTTACGGTACAGTTCTGCCCAGCAGTTTTGGAGATTTTCTCTTGCCTGCAACGTCTACTTAAATCAGGGCCGGCTGGTTGCGGAATCTGTGCAGGTTCGCGTTGTTGCTACTGAAACGTCCCCTTAGAAAAATTTATGAATGACTGTGCTGATAAACCTCTTACATTATATGATTTTCAAACAGCTGAGCAAAACTGAACGTACTCAGACATTTCGCTCTTTACCCATTCTGATGAACACTAAACTGACACACAATATTTTTAGCGCAACGCAATCTGACTTTCGAAAATCCCTACAAAAGAATGGCCCGTACTAACAACTACCTATACCTTTCATGAATCACTTACCTCACAAAAATCTTCGTTAGTCGAACTACTGCAATACAGCGAGCGCCAATGCTGCCAGCTAGATAAAAGATTCTAACTACTGAAGGCACTAACTACTGATAGGCATAGTTAGCAAATGAAAGATTTTGATAAAGAACAAACAATGTATTTACCTTAATAATGTTCAAAAGTCATTTTATATCAGTTCATGACATCCAGTCTTACAAATTTACTGTCTCTGATGGACACACGTCCAGATCATCCGCTCTCAAAACTTCGCCATCTCATTCCCCATATCCACCACTGCTGGCGGCTCACGCCCAACTGCGCAATGCTACGCGCTGTTCACATCCAACTGCCCAACACTACAATAGAGACTATTCCAACAATGCCAACGAGCCCCAGACTTCACACGGCACAGTCAGTGATTTTCATATAGAGCGCTACGTGGCGTCACCAACATAAAAACATAAACAGCCTACTTACAGTACTAGGAAAACTTGTCCTGTTCCCCGTCGCTTTAACTTAAAGTGTGGGAGCGACGCTTGGGAAAGCATATCTTCGAACGTTTAGTGGTGAAGCGGCAGCTGTAGTCCAGATCTTTCTTTCTGCACACGCACGCTCGCGTGGCGGCGGGCTTTAAATGGCGGTGGGGGGCGCTCCAAAACACGCCAACAGGTCAGCGGCTCCGTTCACTTGGGCGGTAACTCAGCTCAAGGCCGCCACAGCAACTGGCTGGCAGCCACTGCTGCGCCGACGTGGAGGAGGTCTCGCGATGGCTTCCAGAGTGCGCTACCCAGGCTCGCGCGAGCTCACTCCATGAGCCCCCTAGTCAGCTTTACAGTTCGTTACCCTGCCTGGCAGCGAGATGCTGTAGGCTGCTCACAGGTATGTAGAGTCCGCGCACGATACGGTGGCCGAAGCGCAATGACCGACCAGTTTTCGTCCAAAGCGCTCGGCGAGTTCATTCATTTATTAGGAAGGGGAGGCCGGCAGTGTTTGGACCGTCTCGGCCAGTCGGTGATGACAGAATCGATACGCATGCCCTGCAATGTTTTTTACAGAAACTATAATTCTAGAATTTTGCGTAAAGTCTAATCCATGAAACACTTACAGGGTTGGGTTGTTTGGGGGTAGAGACCAAACAGCGAAGTCATCGGTCTCATCGGATTAGGGAAGGATGGGGAAGGAAGTCGGCCGTTCCCTTTCAAAGGAACCATCCCGGCATTTGCCTGGAGCGATTTAGGGAAATCACGGAAAAACTAAATCAGGATAACCGGACGCGGGATTGAACCGTCGTCCTCCCGAATGCGAGTCCAGTGTTCTAACCACTGCGCCACCTCGCTCGGTGAAACACTTACAGATACAATCTGTAAAGTAAGTTTTGTGGGAGCTACACAGCCTTTAAAACTAAAAACAGGCGTACGACAAGGTGACGGCATATCCCAATTGTTTTTAATAGTGTGTTAGAGGAAACTGAGAATCTGGAACGAAAAAGTTATTGAAGTCAACACTTTGCCGATAAGGCTTACAAGAGGAAGCAAAAAGATCGAAATCAACTGTGTCGCATTTTCAGTTTACTTTGCTACACTTTCCGAATATGTGGTATCTGCTACAACACAAATAATGGGTTCAAATGGCTCTGAGCACTATGCGACTTAACTTCTGAGGTCATCAGTCGCCTAGAACTTAGAACTACTTAAACCTAACTAACGTAAGGACATCACACAAATCCATGCCCGATGCAGGATTTGAACCTGCGACCGTAGCGGTCGCGCGGTTGCAGACTGAAGCGCCTAGAACTGCTCGGCCACTTCGGCCGGCGGTTAGTTAGTTTTAAGTAGTTCTAAGTTCTAGGGGACTGATGACCTCATATATTAAGTCCCGTAGTGCTCAGAGCGATTTTGAGCCAACAATGCAAAAATAACGTATTACAACACAGTGGTGAAGTCAGAATGCCTGGGATTAAACTACAATTGGAAGTACTAGGGAGGTGAATTATAGGGGAAATATTAGGAGCACAAAACACAGGAGGAGGTTGGAAATTACGAAGTAATGCTGAATTACACCAAAATATAGAAAATATTTCAAACGTAATGGGAAAAAGAAGACTCATGTTTTTGGACCTTTATTTCGAATGCAGGACAGTAGATTAACTAATAAGATTTTCAAATATTTGTGAGGTAAGAAGCCCACAACAACTTGGGTCAAGGAAGTAGAAAAGGATGTAGAAAGAAAGAACGTAAAAGCAGAAGATACAAACAAAAGACAAGCCCTTCAGGAAAAGGTATTTAAAGTGGAAAGATTCCAAGGCAGAGTAGCTAGAACGACTGGTTAGAAATGGTCTGAAGACAGAAGAAAGAAATATAGTCAACAGATGAAAGCATAATGGAAGAAAAGAAAAGAACGAAGAATGAAGAACTGAAATTAGAACGTGGTCCTCAGATGGATTAATCGCAGGAAAAAAAAGAAACTCAATTCACGTTGGCTACGCTCATCACCAGTAAACAACCACGCGAGCGAATGATCAATGAAGATGGGTACGTGATACTGGAAAGCGCAACTGAATAAATACAAGGGGTACCAGCTTGCCGAGTCGTCAAACACTGTGTGAAAACGTGTTCCGCTCTGGGCCAGAGATAACGCGGGCGGCCCAGTGGCCCGCTTCGCCCGCTCGCTAGCGTGACGTCACGCCGTAGGCCTGCGTAATCTGTCAGAGGCCGCGCCTGGACCACGGCCGCTCGTGGCCCGCTTATCAGGCAGCTGTGAGGCGGCGGGAGGGGCTGACCGCGAGCTGTGACGTCACGCCGGCCGTCTGCCGAAGCGCGAAGCGTGCAAGCAACACCGACTCAAAGGAAGGCCTCGGCGCTTGTTGGTGACGTCACGTCAGCTAGGCACGGCGAACGCCAGGTCTGTTGCAGGCAGACACGCCTGGGCGTGCTTATCGCAATAAATCTCTTATTTTTGGACAAAATGCTCGGTATTGTTTTGGATTCTGCAGTTTTATTTAGATGAAAGATGTTCTTACTACCGTAAATCTACAAATGAAGATCATAGTTCTGTATTACTGAATGCTGTCGAAACAAACGTAGATCAATATGAGAAGATGCTTTGCCCCATTGCAAGCTTCGGAAATTTTATATTCAAGTAACTATATTTACTTGATCCATTTTGCTATCGAAACTTACCCCAACCCCCTTACAATGAGCCCGTTTCATTTATTTATTTATTTATTTTCGTTTGACATCGTCACTGGAAATGTGAACTAATTTACATGTGTAAATGTCCAACTGTTGCCAGTCATTAGACTACAGTCGTTTTCAACGAAAGCAATTCTTAACAGGAAACAAAATAGCTTTGTACATCGAAAATACTGCTGAGCTTAAACTTTTTTAAACATGCACATTAGAAAAGATAAATATTCCCTCTTGCAACTGAAAGGAGAAACTTTATAAGATAAAAAAATTTTATTTGATAAAACTAGTATCTCTCTTTTGCCTCTTCTTCTGTCTCCCACCCCTCCCCAAAAGTGTACAGTCGCAAGCTATTTCATTAACATTCAGTGCTCCTCACCCCATAGTCAACCAAGATACCTAAAGAAGAGTGCCAATATGTTCACAGTTTCTTGTAAAAGCAACCCAGTACAAACGTAACTTCCTCAGATTTACAAATAAGGTAAAGAAGCACGAATTCTGTTGCGCTGGACCATGAAGTTGCTTTTGTATGTCAGTCCTTAAAACAGGTGGAAATTTAAGTTCAGGAGTACACTATTTGTTAAGAAGTGTAATGAATTGCACAATTAATTGACTGCAGAAATCTCTCAGAACAATGTGTGTTTGTCAACTACCGCCAATACTTTCACATTTTCCTGTCTCAGGGAGGGAGACACCACCATTATGAGTATGCCTGCAACAGACCTGGCGTTCGCCGTGCCTAGCTGACGTAACGTCACTAACAAGCGCCGAGGCCTTCCTTTGAGTTGGTGTTGGTGCCAGCCGCCCTGTAGGGCAGGTTTGTGTCTCCCCACTGGCACACTCTGGAAAGCTCGCTCAACTAGGAAGACGCGGCTGCGCCGAAACGCCACACTGTCTACTGGAGACCAGGCTACAGCCTATAGGCAAATCGTTGAATTGAGCCTACCCTATTGGGAGTTGTTCTCGGTTGAGAAACACAAACTACACTACTGGCCATTACAATTGCTACACCAAGAAGAAATGCAGATGATAAACGGGCATTCATTGAGCAAATATATCATACTACAACTGACATGTGATTACATTTTCACGCAATTTGGGTGCATAGATCCTGAGAAATCAGTACCGAGAACAACCACCTCTGGCCGTAATTACGGTCTTGATACGTCTGGGCATTGAATCAAACAGAGCTTGGATGGCGTGTACAGGTACAGCTGCCCATGCAGCTTCAACACGATACCACAGTTCATCAAGAGTAGTGGCTGGCGTATTGTGACGAGTCAGTTGCCCGGCCACCATTGACCAGACGTTTTCTGTTGGTTAGAGATCTGGAGAATGTGCTGGCCAGGGCAGCAGTCGAACATTTTGTGTATCCAGAAAGGCCCGTACAGGACCTGCAACATACGGTCGTGCATTATCCTGCTGAAATCTAGGGTTTCGCAGGGATCGAATGAAGGGTAGAGCCCGGGTCGTAACACATCTGAAATGTAACGTCCACTGTTCAAAGTGGCGTCAATGCGAACAAGAGGTGACCGAGACGTGTAACCAATGGCACCCCATACCATCACGCCGGGTGATACGCCAGTATGGTGATTTGCCATTCGTGCACCCAGGTTCGTCGTTGAGTACACCATCGCAGGCGCTCCTGTCTCTGATGCAGCGTCAAGGGTAACCGCGGCCACGGTCTCCGAGCTGATAGTCCATGCTGCTGCAAACGTCGTCAAACTGTTCGTGTTGAAGGTTGTTGTCTTGTAAACGTCCCCATCTGTTGATTCAGGGATCGAGACGTGGCTGCACGATCCGTTACCACCATGCGGATAAGATGCCTGTCATCTCGACTGCTAGTGATACGAGGCCGTTGGGATCCAGCACGGCATTCCGTATTACCCTCCTGAATCGACCGATTCCATATTCTGCTAACAGTCATTGGATCTCGACGAACCCGTGCAGCAATGTCGCGATACGATAAACCGCAGTCGCGATAGGCTACAATCCTACCTTTATCAAAGTCGGAAACGTGATGGTACGGATTTCTCCTCTTTACACGAGGCATCAGAGTAACGTTTCACCAGGCAACGCCGGTCAACTGCTGTTTGTGTACGAGAAATCGGTTGGAAACTTTCCTCATGTCAGCACGTTGTAGGTGTCGCCACCGGCGCCAACCTTGTGTGAATGCTCTGAAAAGCTAGTCATTTGCATATCACTGCGTCTTGTTCCTGTCGGATAAATTTCGCGTCTTTAGCACGCCATCTTCGTGGTGTAGCAATTTTAATGGCCAGTAGTGTACTTTATGTACGCGATGCTGACTCCATCTGTGTATGTTCATATCGCTGGTCCATGACTTTTGTCACGTTAGCGTAACGCTCCCCTAAGGACCGCGAAGAGAAGGACTAATGAGAAGGCGCGCTGAGGCATTCGGGCAATCACTGTTCCCGCGCCGCGGAATGGGGAGCAGCCCCAGTAATGAGGTACAGAATGAGCTGCAGCTGGCGGTGGAGGTGGATGTGGGTGGCCGCCGTGTTGTACCCGCTGGCGGGCGGCCTTGCGCGGCTTCCTGGGGAGCGGGCCAGCGCTGGCTGCTCACCTTGGCTGCGACGCGGCGCCGCGCTCTGGAATCCGCGGCCCGCTTCACACGGCGCTTGAGTCGCACGGCGCGGCTTTGTACAGCTGCAGCATTGCAGGCTCGCTGTTCACCACCGCCTCCACCTAATGCCAGGGCCGCTGCACTGCACTCACTCACCTCTCAACAACGGGTATTCTCGAGTCTCTCGAAAAATATCTGCTCGGTACTCTCAAACAATTTCGGTCTACCTCCACTGCTCCCCACATATTTATCTCCCCTACGATAAGAATAGAACCGTTTAAAAAACTCCGTCATAGAAGTCCTGAGCCGTGGCGCTCGTTACTGGCGCGCCAGTCTCTTGGATGTCCATTATCGATCCTTCCATGTTTCTTATCTTTGCTTGCCTTGTTGTATTCTGCATTCGCGGGGCGCGTGGCAGTTGACGTTTGCTCGGGCTACCTGCTGAGACGCCGCGAGGTACGAGGTGTGGAAGCAACCACGTATATGTGGAGTTGGTTGTACGCGGTCTGCCGGTTCAGGATGGAGGATATGTGTCGGCTGCCTGCCTGTCTGCTCTCCTGATTTTGCTCGCCGTGCCTTGTGACCGCCTAGCTTGGGTTGCTGCCCGGTGTATCCTACACGAGCCGTACCGGACGTCCAGCAGAAGTTAAGCAGCCTTGCGTTTCTTTTAAAGAAAAGGAACAAATGTATAAGACTTTTTGTAACCAATTTTGGTGGCCTCTTAAGTGTGGCCTTAGCGTTTACACTGCCTTTGGGGAGAGCTAATTCTTTTAAATTTAAATAGTTGTGGTTCCCTGTCCTTTATAATCCTTTGGGGGTTTTATTTGAATTTTCTCTTTGGGGTTCCTTCCTTGGACTTGGTTAAATGTTTAGTTGTATAGCGGGAAGTGACTCCTGGTTAAAACTCGTAGAAAGTGTTTGATGTTACTGCCGCTTCCGGCATTTGGCTTTTCAATTAAGTGTTGTCATCCCTTCGAGCGACCTGGTGTCACTCCTCGTTAATTGATGCTGGTTTATGTGTACTTAATTTTGAATTGTCCATTTGAATTAATATTTTGGAGCGCAGTATAGCACTAAGGCAACCTCATTGTATACCACCTTGTGCCCTGGTCTAGTACCTTAATTTTCAGTGGCACGAGTTAGCTCCACTTCCGGTTTTACTGATGTGCTCCCTTCAAAATCTTGTCTTGTATATGTTTGCCCCATGTGTGTCTGGGAACACAGAGATGAGCTTTAGTTTGACTTCAGTGCTAGTCAGTTAATGGAATCTTCATTTTGGCTTGGGTTCCACTGAAGAGTTTGAGTGGAGCGTTGTGTTGTTGTTGTGGTCTTCAATCCAGCGTACTGTGTTTGATTTGTTATTCATTTAATTACTGTAAGTTTGTTTATTTAATGAGGAGCAAGACATTTAAAGACTGTTGGTATTAACTCCCCTAGTTGCTGGGTGTTGCTAATTCGTTCCAAATGGCCAACTATTTATTCAGTGGCAAGGCTGTTGATTAGTTGGTTACTGTGAGTACAATTTCACGCTATTTATTTGTTGCCGAAATTTTTAAAGTGTCTGTGTCGTGATTCAATCACTAGCTACGTGTTTGAGCTAAATTGATGTAAACCTTACATTGTCTCCTTAAAATTTGTTGCCAGCAGAAACCCTTAAGAGAACTAAGTTTTGGCGCTGCTTATGTTAACCTTTACTGGGAGCAATCTTTCATGTAGTTAAATTTTGTCTTAAAAGGTGTATTTCTCTCATGTAATAAATGAGTGATAAAAGAAAAAAGCAAAGGGGCCTGGTCCTTCCTATTGTGTCCGGTTTGTAACACGTATCAGGTCCCACGCCCGGGTTGGAAAAGAGAAGAGGGACCAGTAACACCTCGTGGGAAACACCTTGGTTCACCTGGGCCAGGGTCACTATGAAGACCGCAGCGATTGGACAAGGAGCGTCTTGCAAAGGTTCAAGAGCGGAAGCAGCAACCCTCTCTGCTGGGGTTTCTTTTCTGCTGTTTTGTATTCTGCCAGATGGGTCTGTCAAAGACTAGCGGAAGAAGACTTCTGTCAAGTTACCTGGCGACGCACCTGCCTTCCATTCCGTGCAAAAAGTGTCACGCTGCGAAAACCGACCAGTGTTGAGCGACTGCAAGGAGGAAAAGTGGAAAAAGTCGGAGGAGGAGAACAAAATTTGTTCCTACTTGAAGTATGTTGAAGATCAGACGGGTGCGTCGGTTAACTGATGAACAGATACTGAATCAAATCGAGGAGAAGAGATTTTTATGGCACAGCACGAGTAAATGAAGGAATACGTTACAAGACACTTCCTGAGATATCAAGGAATGGGTAATTTGATAGAGGGACGAAGTACGGCAGATAAATTGTAGGGGGCCGTCACGCCTTCTCTACAAGGCTTCTCGGAAGTCACCGTACCACTAGAGCGAAACAGTACGTTGTTTGTTGGAATACTTGCATAAAAAAACTGTCCCGCGGATCCGTGTCTGCAACATCAAACTTTAAGCAGCGACGTTTCCATGTCCTCCTTGACATCTTGCGAACATTTCGAAACGCTTCCTGAACACTTTTGCGATTTTTTTTTTCGTTTTGTATTGTCGTTTGGTCAGTTGAGATTTAATTATGCCCCAAAACAAGTTGCCTGGCGTGGTACAGGCAGTGAGGGCTTCGCGGAGGCCCTTCCGGTGGGGCTCGGGATGTTGTTGAACCACGTCCAATCCATCGGGCTCGAAATTGTTCATCGTGGCACTCACGCACCTGAGTAGCAAAGTCTGTTGGAACTTCGCCCTGCTGCAACTACAAACATTCCAGGTCCCCTTCTTTTCGAGCTCAGTTATTAACCACATTTCCAACGTGTTGTAACAACAATTTCCATTCACGTACCCTTAAAGATGTCGTCTGAACGGGTATCATTATGACATCCCGGCACAAAACGCGAGACCGATTCCTTTCCAACTCTTGCATGTAACGAGGAGTTTCGTTGGATCAGAAATCCAGATTGTGAGCTGTGGTAAATCGGCGTATTCTTCGGAAAATAACGCTCTTGAGACAGACCCGGCATTTGGAAAATCTACCACCCAAGCATAGCAGGCTGCAAATACCGTCTCCATGTTTTATAAACATCTGTATAAATCCTTTAAATTTAAAATATTTTCGTTTTATTGTAGTCATGCTTTGCTGATTTTGGTACGCGTAGTTCTTTTGCGAATGGATTTCATTGGAGACTGCTCACTTGATTGAACGGCGGTGGCACATTTCTTCTCGCGCTTTCTTACGTCCACTACTGCGGCCTTTCTTCAACACGGTCTGAAGCAAACGCAAGTTTAACCCAGTCAGGCAGGGTTTCATTACGAGGTGTAGCCTTGCCGCTTGTAAATCCACTCATTATCTCTAACATTGTCTGTCCTTTCTTTGGACGTTCATGTACTGACATACGCGCCACTAATCGCTTCTTAAACAGTGTAACGCTGTCCATTAGCATCAAACGTGCTTCAGAGCTGAAACAACGCAACACTGGCACAAAACAATAGAAAACTGACAACAATGCTTTTTGTCAGATTCAGAAAAGGATGCCAATAAGGCAACTATTTATTTCCCCAATTGTGCAAAGTCAGGAAGAGTACGAGGACTTCCTTGACACCCTAACAGCAAACAGGTTCAAGTAGTGGTAGGTTGCAGTAGTTACTCGGAGATGACGAGGCTTGCACGGGACAGAATAGCTCTGAGAACTGTATCAAACCAGACATTACATTGAAGGCCACAACATAGGAACTACTTCTATACTAGTGAGCGAAATGGCGCAGTGGTAATACTCGGGACCCTTATTCGGAAGGAGCATGATTGGAATCTCTTTCTAGCTGTACATGAAAGAAATTAGCTGGTAATGTTGCATAATTCCTAGGCCTCTACTTCCTATGTCAAGTACCAACCGACATAGCCATACAAGCCGGCCTCCGTGACCTAGCGGTTCTAGGCGCTTGAGTCTGGAACCGCGCGACCGCTACGGTCGCAGGTTTGAATCCTGTCTCGGGCATGGATGTGTGTGATGTCCTTAGGTTAGTTAGGTTTAAGTAGTTCTAAGTTCTAGGGGACTGATGACCTCAGATGTTAAATCCCATACTCCTCAGAGCCATTTGAACCTTATTAATAAACAATTCCCAAGTAAGTACAGGAGTTCACATTATTTTGCCTCTCCCCTGTACTTGTCGTGCTCGCAAGAAGACGTCTCAGTGCAGAGGGCAGGGCCATTAGCCCGCTGTAGGAGGTGGTTGGTAAAAGTGACTGACTTGGTGAGGTTTAACAGAAGCCAATAAATTCCATTTGTTTTCGCGAGACTTTGAGTTTTGTGTTCTTTCCTGACTTTTTCCATACTGAATTTAAATTATTATCCTGTTAAATGTTCGTGGAGATCAAGACCGGAAGTTGCTAGGAGCCGTGTGTGAACTGTTCTGTAGATTTTCCACTGCTGTGGTCGCATTTCTGAACCTTGCTGAAAGCATTGAGATTGCTACACGGCACTAGTTACTGATACTGAACCACGGACAGGCTTAAGCCTGCCTCACGGGTCAACGCAGGCCTGGCGATGCGTATTTAAACTGATTTCGTAAGTGTAGCAGTGCAGAGATCTGATCTCGGTTCGCCAGTAGATGTTTCCGAGTAAATCTGCCCAGCAAACCCATATCGAAATTTAAGTCGCATAATTTATCTCTCACGCCCCACATCGCTAAGAGTGTGTGGATTCTGGCCGCGAGTGCGACTTGGCGGGACGTCACAGAAACTCCGGGGACGGACGAAATAACGTTTCGAGACGCAGGCGGCGGCTGTGGACAGAAGCGTTGCGTCGCCGAGAGCTCCCCTGTGTCCCGAATTCGATAAACACGGAGCAGTCCAGCGCGACACGTGCCTTACCTGCGTTGTTGACCGTCGAACACAACCATCTCATTACTACCACTGTTCACGTTATTTTGCCTGTCCCCTGTAAGACACTCTAATCATAAGACGCATAACCCTTGTCACTTGATATTTTTCATTGCCAGCATCCTACAAAGTACCCCTTTGAATAAACTTATCAGTTTCTCATAGCCCATGTTTTTGTCGGCCATCATGACCAAAAAAAAAAAAAAAAAACTACTCTGAATTTCAGCGATTACAGTCCGAAATCTGTACGTTAGGGCAATGAGATAGGCTATATTGTGACAGCGCACGTAGTGACATACTTATTTCACAGGCCAACGAAAAACTTTTTTACTTCGGAAGTTGATCTTTATAGATTTTTATAAGCTGAATCCAAATCTAGCCTTAGTTTTTCGTATCGCCCATAGTTTTCGAGCAATGTGCTTTTTATTATATAGTATAAAAAGCCTATGCTATACGGTAAACAGGGAAATTAATTAAACGCTTTGTTACAACATAAGCATGGTTTGTATTTACAGTAAGCTGCTTAAAACAATGATATGTGTTAATAGAGGTTTCACTTGTCAGATGGAACTGGTTTGTATTTTCTTTCTCTTTTTTTTTTGAAGCTTTTGTGTAGCTTTTTCTACGACGAGTAGCTTGCTGAACTTCTCGGTGAAGTGACCAACAGTAGTCCCCCATCATGTGGGTGTTCCAGCGGCCTTGGTAGCGTTTTTCCATCACTTTAATGTCCTGCTGAAAACGGATGGCGGACGGAAGGTTCAAACTGGTTCAAATGGCTCTGACCATTATGGGACTTAACTTATGAGGTCATCAGTCCCCTAGAACTTAAAACCACTTAAACCTAACTAACCTAAGGACATCACAGACATCCATGCCCGAGGCAGGATTCGAACCTGCGACCGTAGCGGTCGCACGGTTCCAGACTGTAGCGCCTAGAACCGCTCGGCCACTCCGGCTGGCGCGGGCGGAGGGTTTGGGTACCTTATTACCTTCTTGTTTTTCGAATTATCAACACTGCAAAGGTAGCAATCATCGGAATGATTTCTTGGCTCCTTCCATATCATAGGAACAGAAAATCTAAAGGCTTTTTTCTGCTTTTTGGACCATTTTCTCAGATCTTCAACACACTCATAACATACCTTATGCGGCGCCCAAGATTCATATTGATCACCAAGTTTAGATCCAAAGTATGATAGATAAACATTTTTCACAAAGTCTGTAATGCTTCTTTGGTTTTCACAAATTCACAACAAATATAACAAAAACTGTCAGCAGAGTTTTTACAACCACGACAAGAGATTGTACAGAGCACATGTACGGTAACGTGAAAGTAAGGTTAGCTTGACAGTAAATAAAACATCTGTTAACACACAAATAGAATCGACCTTTTTTTGCCAGCAAATGTTTTTCAGCAGTGCTACCAACGTCACCTACATTCGTTACACCGCCTTTTTAAATTATTTTAACTATATAAAAGCTGTTAAATTCTTTAAAAAATCGCTTAATTTAACTGTAAAATGTGAAGAAATGGTGGGTGATACATTTTGTAAGTATCATATTTGGATTTCCTGACAGATAAAACTGTGTGGCGGACCGAGACTCGAACTCGGGACCTTTGCCTTTCGCGGCCCTATGTTTGAAAAGGTTGGTCGTCTTCGGACGATGTGGGTTGCCAACGGAATAGCGTGATAGCGTTACGGAGATGTTTAGTAAACTCATGTGGCAGATTCTGCAAGAGAGGCGTTCTGCATCGCGGTGTAGCTTGCTCGCCAGGTTTCGAGAGGGTGCGTTTCTGAATGAGGTATCGAGTATATTGCTTCCCCCTACTTATACCTTCCGAGGAGATCACGAATGTAAAATTAGAGAGATTCGAGCGCGCACGGACGCTTTCCGGCAGTCGTTCTTCCCGCGAACCTTACGCGTCTGGAACAGGAGAGGGAGGTAATGACAGTGGCACGTAAAGTGCCCTCCGCCACACACCGTTGGGTGGCTTGCGGAGTATGAATGTAGATAATGTAGATGTAGAATCGACCGATATCGGCGCCACAGTGACCGCGGCGTAACGAGGCAGCGGCGCGTGAGCCTCCGCCTCTTGGCAGCGGGCAGGTGTCACAGCGCGGCAGCTGACGTGGTGTGTCAGCCAAGGCAGGGCAGGGCGAGGCGTGGCTGCGTGCCTTTGCGCACCGGCCGCTCGCTGATTCACGGGGGAGCGGCCCGCCCCCAGCACTGCGCCCCAGCTGCTGCCGCGTTCCACACGCGCGCCCCGCTGCACCTGACCCACACCGCGGCGGGTGGCGCCCGCTGCCAGTGTGTGGTCCTCGTCTCCAGTCTGACAACGTTTTGGGCGCAGCTCTGCACGTCAGTCTGTCCGTTGCGAGCCTCTTCGTATCTACATAACTGCTGCAAACATCCCTCTTATTTCGTTACCGTCAATTACGACTTCTTTTTAAAAAAATAGCGTATCTCGAAGAAATAAGAGGAGGAGCTAAATTATTTATGTTTTCAAACAGACGTAAATGTCATGTGTCTATCTACATCTACGTCCATCCTCCGCAAGCCACCTGACGGTGTGTCGCGGAGGGTACCTTGACTACCTCTATCGGTTCTCCCTTATATTCCAGTTTCGTATTCTTCGTGGAAAGAAAGATTGTCGGTATGCCTCTGTGTGGGCTCTAGTCTCTCTGATTTTATCCACATGGTCTCTTCGCGAGATATGCGTAGGTGGGAGCAATTTTGTGCTTGACTCCTCGGTGAAGGTATATTCTCGAAACTTAGACAAATGCCCGTAACGAGCTACTGAGCGTCTCTCTTGCAGAGTCTTCCACTGGAATTTATCTATCATCTCCGTAACGCCTTCGCGATTACTAAATGATCCTGTAACGAAGCGCGCTGCTCTCCGTTGGATCTTATCTCTTCTATCAACCCTATCTGGTACGGATCTCACACCGGTGAGCAGTTTCAAGCAGTGGGCAAACAAGTGTACTGTAACCTACTTCCTTTGTTTTCGGACTGCATTTCCTTAGGATTCTTCCAATGAATCTCAGTCTGGCATCTGCTTTACCGAGGATTAATTTTATATGGTCATTCCATTTTAAATCACTCCTAATGCTTACTCCCAGATAATTTATGGAATTAAGTGCTTCCAGTTGCTGACCTGCTGTATTGTAGCTAAATGATAAAGAACCTTTCTTTCTATGTATTCGTATCACATTACACTTGTCTACATTGAGATTTAATTCCCATTCCCTGCACCAAGGGTCAATTCGTTGTAGATCCTCCCGTATTTCAGTACAATTTTCCATTGTTTCTATCTCTCGATATACTACAGCATCATCCGCAAAAAGCCTCAGTGAACTTCCGATGTTATCCACAAGGTCATTTATGTATATTGTGAATAGCAACGGTCCTACGACACTCCCCTGCGGCACACGTGAAATCACTCTTACTTCGGAAGGACTTCTCTCCATTCAGAATGACATGCTGCGCTCTGTTATCTAGGAACTCTTCAATCCAATCACACAATTGGCCTGATAGTCCATATGCTCTTACTTTGTTCATTAAACGACTATGGTGAACTGTAGCTATGTAGGCTGGCGCGCACTGGCTCCTTTCCTGAAGAGCCAAAGAAACTGGCACACCTGCCTAATATCGTGTAGGGCCCCCGCGAGCAGTCTGAAGTATCGCAACACGACGTGCCATGGACTCGACTAATGTGTGATGTAGTGCTGGAGGGAACTGACACCATGGGTCCTGCAGGACTGTCCATAAATCAGTAAGATTACGAGGGGTTGGAAATATCTTCTGAACAGCACGTTGCAAGGCAATCCAGCTGTGCTCAATAATGTGCATCTCTGAGGAGTTTGGTGGCCACAGCGCAACGGCTTAAACTCAGAAGAGTGTTCCTGGAGCCACTGTCTAGCAATTCTGGACGTGTGGGGTGTAGCATTGTCCTGCTGGAATTGCCCAAGCCCGTTGAAATGCGCAATGGACATGAAAGGATCCAGGTGATCAGACAGGATGCTTACATATGTGTCACCTTTCAGACATGGTTTCAGAAAAATATTTTTCTTGAGAAACACAACTAGCTCTTTGACTCATGAAGTAATAAGTCCTATCGACAGGGGATGTCAAATTGATTCCATATTTTTAGATTTACAGAAGGTTCTCGACACCGTTCGTCACAAGCGTCTTCTACCCAAACTGCGTGCCTACGGAGTTCGCCTTAGTTGTGCGACTGGATTCGTGATTTTCTGTCAGAAAGGTCACAGTTCGTAGTAATAGACTGAAAGTCATCGAGTAAAACTGAAGTAATATCCGGCCCTCCGTTGTTCCCGATATATATTAACGACATAGGAGACAATCTGAGTAGCCGTCTTAGATTGTTTGCGGATGATACTGTCATTTACCGTCTTGTAAAGTCATCAGATGATCAGAACGAGTTGCAAAATGATTTAGATAAGATATCTGTATAGTGCGAAAAGTGGTAATTGACCCTGAATAAGGAAAAGTGTGAAGTTGTTTTCGTGAGTACTAAAAGAAATCAGCTAAATTTCGATTACGCGATAAGTCACACAAATCTGAAGGCTGTAAATTCAGCTAAATACTTAGGGATTACAATTACAAATTACCTAAATTGGAACGATCACATAGATAATATTGTGGTTAGAGCAAACCAAAGACTGCGATTCATTGGCATAACACTTAGGAGTACAGGCCTTCTAAAGATACAGCTTACATCACGCTTGTCCGCCCTATTCTGAAGTACTGTTGCGCGGTGTGGGATCCGCATCAGGTGGGACTGACGGATGACATAGAAAAAGTACAAAGAAGGGCAGCTCGTTTTGTACTATCGCGAAATAGGAGAGATAGTGTCACAGACATGATACGTGAATTGGAGTGGCAATCATTAAAACAAAGGCGTTTTTCGTTGCGACGGGATCTTCTCACGAAATTTCAATCACCAGTTTTCTCCTCCGATTGCGAAAACATTCTGTTGGCACCCACCTACATAAGGAGAAATGATCATTAAGATAAAATAAGAGAAATCAGGGCTCGCACAGAAAAATTTAAGTGCTCGTTTTTGCCGCGTGCCGTTCGAGAGTGGAACGGTAGAGAGACAGCTTGAAGGTGGTTCATTGAACACTCTGCCAGGCTCTTTATTGTGATTAGCAGAGTAATCACGTAGATGTAGATATAGACGTATCAGCTGACCCATATCACTCCAACTGCACACGCCCCACACCATTACATAGCCTTCACCAGCTCGAACAGTCCACTGCTGCCATGTAGGGTCCATGATTCATGGCATTGTCTCCAGGCGAGGCGTAAACCTTTGTGTCGTGCAGTCATCAAGGATACACGAATGGCCCTGCGGCTCTGAAAGCCCATATCGATGACGTTTCGTTGAATAGTTCGCACACTGACACTTGCTGATATCCCAGCATTGAAATCTGGAGCAGTTTGCGAAAGCGTTGCACTTCTCTCACGTTGGAGGTTTGTCTTCACTCGTCGTTGGTCCCGTTGTTGCAGGATCTTTTTCCGGCCGCAGCGGTGTCGGAGATTTGATGTTTTACCGGATTCCTGATATTCGCAGTACTCTCGTGAAATGGTCGTACGGGAAAATCCCAACTTCATCGCTACTTCGGCGATGCTGTGTCCCATCCCTCGTGCGCCGACTATAACACCACGTTCAAACTCACTTAAATCTTGATAACCTGCGCCAGACACTTGTTGTCTTATACAGGCGTTGCCGGCCGTAGCCCCGTATTGTGCCTGTTTACCTATATCTGTATTTGAATACGCATGCTTATACCAATTTCTTTGGCGCTTTAGTGTGTTAGAGTTCTGTTACGTGTGTGTATGTGCAGTATGGGTGAGTGTAAAGGACGTGTGTGTATAATGTAGTGTCATGTTCGTGTTGGAGATGTTTAGAGAAGGGGGAGGGTGAAATCCGGTCCTGGCACATAGCCTACTGCACCAACGGTGCAGCCGAGTTTAACGTCACCATCAACAGTGTCACAGGCCCTCACTTCGTGCGAAGAAGTTTGGAATGTAATGCAGGAGATTCGCGCAAATACAGGTGATCAGGAGCTTGACGCTACCACCTCTCCTACACTTGTTGTCCAAATACTGGCGGTGAAAATTTCATTCACCACCAGGACTGGAACCGGCTTAACGTCGAGTCGAGCGCCAATGCACAGGCGAGCGCTAGCGACGGAGGCGGATTGAAATCGACGTTGCAATAAATGGACACGGTTTCTACTGATCTCGTGTTGATTGTCCGTCAGTAGCCATTTTCTTTCTTCGCACGTTGGACTGGATGATTCCCGGTTCCGAAAACGATTTAACGATTAATATCATTGACATTACTAAATGAAATGTCACATGAAGTCGGTCTGAATATTCCTCACTTTATTCATTCCTTTCAAATTCTTACAGTACTCCCTGAACATACCCAGACGACACGACGTCTGACTCCCAACCGACAGAATGCTCTACACGAAAGAGCTTACATTAAAGTTGTTCCAATGTCTCCATCTCAACATTTTAGCATAACTAGAAGAATTTTACTTACAACACATATTTGATTTAGCATTTTCAAACGTTTCAGTAACCAATACCATTAGTTACAAACGTATTATAATGCAGAAAATTTCTTAAAGAACAAAATACTTGAAGAATTTCCAAAGTATACGAAAAATTCTTGAAGTAAAGTCACATAGGGGAAGACACAATTCACAAAAGCATTTCGTATTTATATATGTGTGTACTTATAAAAAAACTTGATAATAATGAATAACAAAGCACAGATCCAAAAACTCTTACATGAAATATTTATGTACGTATAGTTTACTAAAATGGTGTTTCTTGTCAAAACAAGTACAAATAAACCTGCAACATTGAGCACTTTCATTACAAGTTACATCAACTCTAACGTGCTTACTGTAGTGAAGCCTTCGTCTTCCTCCATATTTTCACCATTCACACATCCCCCCTTTACGAAACTGGCGATTCCTTCGTGGCTCACAGCGTGTCGTATTAACCACTACCTACTTTCAGACAAGTGCCCCCTTAAATGCCTATTCTGCCCAGTTTGATTCACCACCTGCCAGTTAGTTATCCTATCTACTAGTCTAATGTTATACATTCTTCTCTATAACCAGTTTTCTAAAGCCAGTACGCTCTTCTGTTCTGTAATGTTTCACTTCCGTTATCTCGTACAAGGATACAATCTAGACAAATACCTTCATACAATACTTTCTTAAGTTAAAATTTGTATTCCGTGTTAACAAATTTCTCTTTTTCATAGATACTGTTCTTGCCATAGAGAGTCTGCATCTTATATCGCCTCTGCTTCAGTCACAGGTAGTTAGTTTACTGCCAAACTAATAGAGCCCATGTACTACTTTTGGTGTCTCATTTCCCGGTCTAACTCCCTCGGCATCTCCTCATTTAATTCGACTTTCGACTACGTTCCATCATTCTTGTTTTACGTTTCTTGATATTTATCTTACAACCTCTTTTCAAGACACAATCCACTCTGTTTAAACTGGCCTTATAAGTGCTTTTGCTGTCTCTGGCAGAATTAAAATGTCATCTGCAAACTCTATCCTTTATATTTCTTCTCCCTGGACTTCTCTTTTCAAATTTCTCCTTGTTTCCTTTCACAACTTACTCTATGTATCAATAGAATAACGTCTTTCTCGCTTTCCAATTACTACTTCCCTTTCAAGCTCTTAAAACTGCTGTATGGTTCTGTACAAGTTGTACATAACCTTTCGCTTCCTGCATTTCATCCTGCTACATACAGAATTTCAATCAACTTTTCCAAAAGCTTTCTCTAAATCTACAAATGCTGTAAAACTCTGTTTGCCTTTCTTCAGTCTGTCTTCTAAGATTCGTCCTAAGAGCACTGCAAGACACTGCAAAAACGCGGCCACTCGCAAACATACTCCGCAGCCGAGTCAGCGATATGACAATACGCTTACAGCAAGTTAGCTTCGACATAGAATAATTCAGGTACTAAATGGAGAGGATATACAGAACTATTTGGCCAGTTAAGATGGATCTGCAGTTAAAGTGCTCGACTGTTGTTATGGGAGAAGCGGGGTTCAGACCCCAGAGTTTTCATGAACACTTCTTAAGCACAGTGCTACTTTCATCGGGAGAGGCAGAGAAGTCTCGTGGGAGAGAGACGTTAGCTGAGCAGGTTCTCCCGTTACCGAGGATTCCCGTCTGAAGTGAGATTCGTTTCTCCAGGGATTTCTTGTCGCTATGTTATAAAGCGGACGTACATTTCCTTTCTTTCTTCTATTGAGTTAACAGATTCAAACTACCTCCAACGTACGGGCATTCAATATCTGTGGCCGTGATGCGCGCCTTGTCATTCACTCGAGAAAAGTTTCTTTTGTTTCCCGCAAAACACAAGGCTCGCTGTAACACATATTTTGTAACCATGGCAGATTACGTGCGAGATAGTGGGTCTGGAAGCGGTTCATACCAAAATAAATTTTTTTGTACTATTTAATTTATTTTCTTATCCATCTCGTGAAATATATACAGCATAATGCTTATCGTCTGTTTTCTGTTTTTCCAGATCTAATACTCCACTCCTCGACGTCATGGGCCAGTTTCGTACTTGCTCGTCGTCAGCTTTAACTCAGTCTAAGATCGTTAACTCCTAAACGGAAGTGGATTCACTCGGCTAGGAGTGCTCCAGCGTCATCAGTCTGAGGACACGTGGCGGCTGCATTTTTCTGTACACGGCAAAGTAAGTGCCTCTTTGACTTTTGTTTATAGTCTGTAAACAGTTTTAAACCATTAGTTAGTTACTCCAGGTGTGGAACATGTTTGTGCCCATAAACGTGGAGCAGGAGAGAGAGCGAGAGAGAAAGAGAGAGAGACAGAGAGAGAGAGAGAGAGAGAGAGAGAGAGAGAGAGAGAGAGAGAGAGAGCGGGTCTGATCTCCAGGAGGCCTTAATGGTGACACCTGCAGAACCAGTTTTCCAGAGTTTCTCCGGCAACCGAACCTATGTCGAAAAAAATCAAAGGAGCGCACTGGGTTTCGCAAGCTGTGATCGAGATTTGAAAGCGATTCAATAAGTACCGTAATCTTTAATTTTTTTTTACACAGCTGAAGCAGCATCCTACGGATGAAATCTTCGTGAAGAAATAATAAAAATAATAATAATAACTAAAGAAGCCTCGGACAAGCGCCGTCATGGTCGGGGACGACGCTTGAACCCTATGCCCGCCCACAATGGTAACGACACTGCTAGCCAACTGGAAAATGATTTAAATCCAAATAGAGGTGTTTTGCAGGATATGCTTCCTGCAACCACCCTAGAAGGAAAACAAAGAGAGGATGAGATGGTCAGATGAAGTTAATCGACACATCATGTTCTGTTATTACCAAGCAACAAACCTAGGAACCAACACAACTGGATACAGATCACAAGTATACACAACATTTATTACCAGATACCTAGAATTAAAATTTTTAACAGAACAACGACTAGCTGATCAGATCCGTGTAATAATCAAAACTAACAGGATACCCCAGTCAGAATTAGAAAACATCAAACAACAAGTACAACAAATACTAGAACAAAATAATGTGCAATCAGAAGAAGAAGAAAATACAGTAACGGACTCAAACATCCCAGAGAAAACAAACAAAGAACAAAACGCGTCAATTAAACAATCAGAGGAAAACGACATCTTAAGACAGCCACCAGAACAAGCACAAATAGAACACGAAGTTCAAAATGGCTCTGAGCACTATGGGACTCAACTGCTGAGGTCATTAGTCCCCTAGAACTTAGAACTAGTTAAACCTAACTAACCTAAGGACATCACAAACATCCATGCCCGAGGCAGGATTCGAACCTGCGACCGTAGCGGTCCTGCGGTTCCAGACTGCAGCGCCTTTAACCGCACGGCCACTTCGGCCGGCAGAACATGAAGTGACACACATGTTAGATATAGAAGAAAAATTTCAGCTGACATATATAGAATACAAAGACACAAATACAGACATTAGACCATTCTTGCATAGACCACCAAATAACCCACAAGTCGAAACAACAATGACAACTATCAACACAATCATACACAACAAAATAAATGAAAACACAACTATGGAAGAGTTACAACTACTGGTTTATGTAGGAGCACTCACTACACTAAATATACACACTAGGCAGAGATCAGAACCAACCAACACACAGAAGAAACCCACAAAACCAGCATGGCAACACAGGCTACAGATCAGAATAGAAAAACTGAGAAAAGACATCGGACAGCTAACACAATTTATAAGAAATGAAATATCAGACAAAAAACGAAAAAGGTTAGGTAAAATCTCACAACAAGAAGCAATAGAGCAATTAGATGAAAAGAAGCAGAAATTACAAGCATTGGCCAAACGACTTAGAAGATACAAAAAAAGTAAAAATAGAAGGAAACAAAACCAAACATTCAACACAAACCAAAAGAGATTTTACCAGACAATAGATAACACACACATTAAAATAGACAATCCACCAAACATAACAGACATGGAACACTTCTGGAGCAACATATGGTCAAACCCGGTACACCATAACAGGCATGCACGGTGGATACAAGCAGAAACAGACACATTCAAGATGATACCACAAATGCCTGAAGTGATAATTTTGCAACATGAAGTCACCCGAGCAATTAATTCTACGCACAATTGGAAAGCCCCTGGAAATGATAAAATAGCAAATTTCTGGCTAAAGAAGTTCACCTCAACACATTCACATCTAACTAAATTATTTAACAGTTACATTGCAGACCCATACACATTCCCTGATACACTTACACATGGAATAACCTATCTGAAACCTAAAGCAAGACACAGCAAACCCAACTAAATATCGCCCCATAACATGCCTACCAACAATCTACAAAATATTAACTTCAGTCATTACACAGAAATTAATGACACATACAACACAGAACAAAATTATAAATGAAGGACAAAAAGGCTGCTGCAAAGGAGCACGAGGATGTAAAGAGCAACTGATAATAGATACAGAGGTGACATATCAAGCTAAAACTAAACAAAGGTCGCTACACTACGCATACATTGATTACCAAAAAGCCTTTGATAGTGTACCCCACTCATGGTTACTACAGATATTGGAAATATACAAAGTAGATCCTAAATTGATACAGTTTCTAAACATAGAAATGAAAAACTGGAAAACCACACTTAAGATCCAAACAAATTCAGATAACATCACATCACAGCCAATACAGATCAAGCGTGGAATATACCAAGGAGACTCATTAAGTCCTTTCTGGTTCTGTCTTGCTCTGAACCCACTATCCAACATGCTAAATAATACAAATTATGGATACAATATTACTGGAACATACCCACAAAAAATCACATTTGCTATACATGGATGATCTAAAACTACTGGCAGCAACAAATCAACAACTCAACCAATTACTAAAGATAACAGAAGTATTCAGCAATGATATAAATATGGCTTTTGGAACAGACAAATGTAAGAAAAATAGCATAGTCAAGGGAAAACACACTAAACAAGAAGATTACATATTGGATAACCACAGCGACTGCATAGAAGCGATGGAAAAAACAGATGCCTATAAATATCTAGGATACAGACAAAAAATAGGAATAGATAATACAAATATTAAAGAAGAACTAAAAGAAAAATATAGACAAAGACTAACAAAAATACTGAAAACAGAATTGACAGCAAGAAACAAGACAAAAGCTATAAATACTTATGCTATACCAGTATTGACCTACTCATTTGGAGTAGTGAAATGGAGTGACACAGACCTACAAGCACTCAATACATTTACACGATCACAATGCCACAAATATAGAATACATCACATACATTCAGCAACAGAAAGATTCACATTAAGCAGAAAGGAAGGTGGAAGGGGATTTATAGATATAAAAAACCTACATTATGGACAGGTAGACAATTTAAGAAAATTCTTTCTAGAACGAGCAGAAACTAGCAAAATACACAAAGCAATCACTCATATAAATACATCGGCTACACCATTGCAATTTCATAACCACTTCTACAACCCTTTGGATCACATAACATCAACAGATACAAAGAAAGTAAATTGGAAAAAGAAAACACTACATGGCAAGCACCCGTATCATCTAACACAGCCACACATAGATCAAGACGCATCCAACACATGGCTAAGAAAAGGCAATATATACAGTGAGACGGAAGGATTCATGATTGCAATACAGGATCAAACAATAAACACCAGATATTACAGAAAGCATATTATTAAAGATCCCAATACCACAACAGATAAATGCAGACTTTGCAAACAACAAATAGAAACAGTAGATCACATCACAAGCGGATGTACAATACTAGCAAATACAGAATACCCCAGAAGACATGACAATGTAGCAAAAATAATACATCAACAACTTGCCATACAACATAAACTAATAAAACAACACGTTCCCACATACAAGTACACACCATAAAATGTACTGGAGAATGATGAATACAAATTATACTGGAACAGAACGATTATAACAGATAAAACAACACCACATAACAAACCTGACATCATACTCACCAATAAAAAGAAGAAATTAACACAACTAACTGAAATATCCATACCCAACACAACAAATATACAGAAGAAAACAGGAGAAAAAAATTGAAAAATACATCCAACTGGCTGAGGAAGTCAAGGACATGTGTCATCAGGATAAAGTTGACATTATACCAATTATACTATCAACTACAGGAGCCATACCACACAATATCCACCAGTACATCAACGCAATACAGCTACATCCAAACATATATATACAACTACAAAAAATCTGTAATTATTGATACATGTTCAATGACCCGAAAGTTCCTAAATGCAATATAACATATACCGTACAGTTAAAAGGAAGTCACGCTTGATCAAGGTCCGCGTCACTGTCCATTTTTGACCAGACATAACGTCTGAGAATAGAAAGAAATAATAATAATAATAATAATAATAATAATAAATAATATATTGACATGCATTCACTGTTAACCTGTTATGTCGTCACTATTTTCCTTCCAAGGAATATACTGGGTGATCAAAATATCAGAATAAATTTGAAAACTTAATAAACCACGGAATAATGTAGATAGAGAGGTAAAAATTGACACACATGCTTGGAAAGACATGGGGTTTCATTAGAACAAAAAAAAAGTATTGATAGACGCGTGAAAGAACTCTTGCGCGCGTCGTTTGGTGATGATTGTGTGCTCAGCTGCTATTTTCGTCATGCTTGGTCTCCCAGGTCCCCAGACCTCAATCCGTGCTATTACTGGCTTTGGGGTTACCTAAAGTTGAAGATGTATCGTGATTGACCGACATCTCTAGGGATGCTGAAAGACATCATCCGATGCCAATGCCTCACCGTAACTCCGGACATGCTTTACAGTGCTGTTCACAACATTATTCCTCGACTATAGCTATTGTTGAGAAATGATGGTGGACATATTAAGCATTTGCTGTAAATAACATCATCTTTGCTTTGTCTTACTTTGTTATGCTAATTATTGCTATTCTAACCAGATGAAGCGCCATCTGTCGGACATTTTTTGAACGTTTGTATTTTTTGGTTCTAATAAAACCCCATGTCATTCCAAGCATGTGTGTCAATTTGTACCTCTCTATCTACATTATTCCGTGATTTATTCAGTTTTCAAATGTATACTGACTTTTTGATCACCCGGTATATATATATATATATATATATATATATATATATATATATATATATATATATATATATATATACTCCTGGAAATTGAAATAAGAACACCGTGAATTCATTGTCCCAGGAAGGGGAAACTTTATTGACACATTCCTGGGGTCAGATACATCACATGATCACACTGACAGAACCACACGCACATAGACACAGGCAACAGAGCATGCACAATGTCGGCACTAGTACAGTGTATATCCACCTTTCGCAGCAATGCAGGCTGCTATTCTCCCATGGAGACGATCGTAGAGATGCTGGATGTAGTCCTGTGGAACGGCTTGCCATGCCATTTCCACCTGGCGCCTCAGTTGGACCAGCGTTCGTGCTGGACGTGCAGACCGCGTGAGACGACGCTTCATCCAGTCCCAAACATGCTCAATGGGGGACAGATCCGGAGATCTTGCTGGCCAGGGTAATTGACTTACACCTTCTAGAGCACGTTGGGTGGCACGGGATACATGCGGACGTGCATTGTCCTGTTGGAACAGCAAGTTCCCTTGCCGGTCTAGGAATGGTAGAACGATGGGTTCGATGACGGTTTGGATGTACCGTGCATTATTCAGTGTCCCCTCGACGATCACCAGTGGTGTACGGCCAGTGTAGGAGATCGCTCCCCACACCATGATGCCGGGTGTTGGCCCTGTGTGCCTCGGTCGTATGCAGTCCTGATTGTGGCGCTCACCTGCACGGCGCCAAACACGCATACGACCATCATTGGCACCAAGGCAGAAGCGACTCTCATCGCTGAAGACGACACGTCTCCATTCGTCCCTCCATTCACGCCTGTCGCGACACCACTGGAGGCGGGCTGCACGATGTTGGGGCGTGAGCGGAAGACGGCCTAACGGTGTGCGGGACCGTAGCCCAGCTTCATGGAGACGGTTGCGAATGGTCCTCGCCGATACCCCAGGAGCAACAGTGTCCCTAATTTGCTGGGAAGTGGCGGTGCGGTCCCCTACGGCACTGCGTAGGATCCTACGGTCTTGGCGTGCATCCGTGCGTCGCTGCGGTCCGGTCCCAGGTCGACGGGCACGTGCACCTTCCGCCCACCACTGGCGACAACATCGATGTACTGTGGAGACCTCACGCCCCACGTGTTGAGCAATTCGGCGGTACGTCCACCCGGCCTCCCGCATGCCCACTATACGCCCTCGCTCAAAGTCCGTCAACTGCACATACGGTTCACGTCCACGCTGTCGCGGCATGCTACCAGTGTTAAAGACTGCGATGGAGCTCCGTATGCCACGGCAAACTGGCTGACACTGACGGCGGCGGTGCACAAATGCTGCGCAGCTAGCGCCATTCGACGGCCAACACCGCGGTTCCTGGTGTGTCCGCTGTGCCGTGCGTGTGATCATTGCTTGTACAGCCCTCTCGCAGTGTCCGGAGCAAGTATGGTGGGTCTGACACACCGGTGTCAATGTGTTCTTTTTTCCATTTCCATGAGTATATATATATATATATATATATATATATATATATATATATATATATATATATATATATATATAGGGTGTTACAAGAAGGTACGGCCAAACTTTCAGGAAACATTCCTCACACACAAATAAAGAAAATATGTTATGTGGACATGTGTCCGGAAACGCTTGATTTCCATGTTAGAGCTCATTTTAGTTTCGTCAGTATGTACGCTCAATGGAGCACGTTATCATGATTTCATACGGGATACTCTACCTGTGCTGCTAGAACATGTGCCTTTACAAGTACGACACAACATGTGGTTCATGCACGATAGAGCTCCTGCACATTTCAGTCGAACTGTTCGTACGCTTCTCAACAACAGATTCGGTGACCGATGGATTGCTTGAGGCGGACCAATTCCATGGCCTCCACGCTCTCCTGACCTCAACCCTCTTGACTTTCATTTATGGGGGCGTTTGAAAGCTCTTGTCTACGCAACCCCGGTACCAGATGTAGAGACTCTTCGTGCTCGTATTGTGGACGGCTGTGATACAATACGCCATTCTCCAGGGCTGCATCAGCGCATCAGGGATTCCATGCGACGGAGGGTGGATGCATGTATCCTCGCTAACGGAGGACATTTTGAACATTTCCTGTAACAAAGTGTTTGAAGTCACGCTGGTACGTTCTGTTGCTGTGTGTTTCCATTCCATGATTAATGTGGTTTGAAGAGAAGTTATAAAATGAGCTCTAACATGGAAAGTAAGCGTTTCCGGACACATGTCCATATAACATATTTTCTTTCTTTGTGTGTGAGGAATGTTACCTGAAAGTTTGGCCGTACCTCTTTGTAACACCCTGTATATATACCTTGAAGGGGGAAACCAGATGGCGCTATGGTTGGCCCGCTAGACGGCGCTGCCATAGGTCAAACGGATATCAACTGCTTTTTTTTTTTAATAAAAACCCACATTTTTATTAAATATTCGTGTAGTACGTAAAGAAATATGAACGTTTTAGTTGGACCAGATTTTTCGCTTTGTGATAGATGGCTGCAATAGTCACAAACGTATAAGTACGTTGTGTCACGTAAGATTCCGCCAGTGCGTACGGTATTTGCTTCGTGACACATTACCCGTGTTAAAATGGACCGTTTACCAATTGCGGAAAAGGTCGATATCGTGTTGATGTATGGCTGTTGTGATCAAAATGGCCAACGGCCGTATGGTATGTATGCTGCTTGGTACCCTGGACGACATCATCCAAGTGTCCGGACCGTTCACCGGATAGTTACGTTATTTAAGGAAACAGGAAGTGCTCATCCATATGTGAAACGTCAACCACGACCTGCAACAAGTGATGATGCCCAAGTAGGTGTTTTAGCTGCTCTCGCGGCTAATCTGCACATCAGTAGCAGACAAAGTGCGCGAGAATCGGTAATCTCAAAAACGTCGGTGTTGAGAATGCTACATCAACATAGATTGCACCCGTACCATATTTCTATGCAGCAGGAATTGCATGACGACGACTTTGAACGTCGTGTTAAGTTCTGCCACTGGGTACAAGAGAAATTACGGGACGATGACAGATTACTTGCACGCGTTCTGTTTAGCAACGAAGCGTCATTCACCAACAGCGGTAACGTAAACCGGCATAATATGCACTATTGGACAACGGAAAATCCACGATGGCTGCGACAAGTGGAACATCAGCGACCTTGGCGGGTTAATCTATGGTGCGGCATTATGGGAGGAAGGATAATTGGCCCCCATTTTATCGATGGCAATCTAAATAGTGCAATGTACGCTGATTTCCTACGTAATGTTATACCGATGTTACTACAAGATGTTTCACTGCATGACAGAATGGCGATGTGCTTCCAACATGATGGATGTCCGGCACATAGCTCGCGTGCGGTTGAATCGGTATTGAATAACATATTTCATGAAAGGTGGATTGGTCGTCTAAGCACCATACCATGGCCCGCACGTACACCGGATCTGACGTCCCCGGATTTCTTTCTGTGGGGAAGTTGAAGGATATTTGCTATCGTGATCCACCGACAACGCCTGACAACATGCGTCAGCGCATTGTCAATGCATGTGCGAACATTACGGAAGGCAAACTACTCGCTGTTGAGAGGAATGTCGTTACACAAATTGCCAAATGCATTGAGGTTGACGGACATCATTTTGAGTATTTATTGCATTAATGTGATATTTACAGGTAATCACGCTGTAACAGCATGAATTCTCAGAAATGATAAGTTCACAAAGGTACATGTATCACATTGGAACGACCGAAATAAATTTGTCCAAACGTAGCTACGTTCTGTATTTTAATTTAAAAAACCTACCTGTTACCAACTGTTCGTCTAAAATTGTGAGCCATATGTTTGTGACTATTACAGCGCCATGTGTCACAAAGCGAAAAAAGTGGTCCAACTAAAATATTCATATCTCTTTACGTACTACACGAATATGTAATAAAAATGTGGGTTTCTATTAAAAAAAAAAAAAAAAAAAGCAGTTGATATCCGTTTGACCTATGGCAGTGCCATCTGGTTTACCCCTTCAAGCTAGACAAGTTTCGTTCTTTGTATTTTTTCGTTTGACGCTTATTTCGTGACATATTTGGCCCGGTCACGATCAATGGACCACTATATATTATGTGTGTGTGTATCTATAAGTCGTTAGGAATATAAATACCACTCAAACTTACTGGCTTACATGTTGTGGCGGAGGTACGTTAAAATATAGCGAGTGACGTCGGTGAAATATAAAATTTCATCTCCATAACATAGAAAATTGCACAGCATGGTGGTCTACATTGAGTAGTATTCCATCAAGGTACAGTTGATGCACTAGTTCAGCTATTTAGGCCGCCACTATTTTCCTTCTGAAGAAGACATTTTTATAGACCATGGTCAAGGGGTTTAAATAAACCTTATATTTTGCAGCTGATTGGCTGTTTATTGTTTTCTCACAAAGTACTGTGATTGTTTTGTCAGGCAATGAATTGCAGCAGCTCTGTCGCTGCGAAACTTTTATGGTAGAAAGAAACGAAAGTATGAATTACCTACACTGAACTAATTGTGGACACGCAGTAACAAATTAAACCAGGCACATCACGTCCATTCAGTGTGCTTTATCAGCTTCCCTTCTGTATCATCAGCACTAGCCAGAGCCCGTATTTTCTCTAATACCTTTAAGGATGAACGATCCTCAACCTTGTCATGTTTACCACATAGGGGTCTTCCTTTATTTTCATACGGGGAGTCCTTGGAAGAACGGTCAACTATTAGGGACATGACAGGAACGATCACTCGAAGTAACAACGCCCAGTACACTTGTGCTCTAAGATGCATACCTTAAGAGCTGTGAGCACTTCTTCAGCGGAAGAGGTGTATTTCACTGTAGCGAAGATGAACAAGTGTTCTTAGCTCTTAAACGTATGCACTGTATAGAGCCGGTATTTACTGGACTTTGTTTTCTTGTTTTGATCCATGCTACCACCTCTCAGAATATGGAAAGCAAAGAGCGTACAGTAGAAGAGATACAGTAGAATAGATAACTAGACCTTTTTTTTTTTTTTTGCATCGAATGACCGTTCGTATATTTGTATGAACCACTTCAGTCCATTTTTTGCATCAAATGACCGTTCGTGTCGTATTCCTGAATAGTGACATTCCCTCCAGGAACACCCTGTATATTTGTTTGAACCACCTCAGTACATTTTCTGCATCAAATGACCGTTCGTGTCAGATTCCTGAATACTGACATTCCCTCCAGGAACACCCTGTGTATTTGTTTGAACCACTTCAGTACATGAACTGTATGATGTACACCATTAAGTCACTGCTTCATCGATAGTCGAATTCAAAAATCTTAGCAGTAATCCATGCGCTTTCAAATCGAAACTGAAGAGTTTCCTCATGCGTCACTCCTTCTATTCTGTCGTTCAGCGTCCACGACCGGTAATTAAAATGTATTTTTATAATCACGTAAACTACATAAAAATTACGTGGTATGTAATACATACATCTTGAAAAATTAAGCTGATTCTTGTTGTATTGTTGATTGCGTTTACTTAAACTTTTGGACTGACTTTTTTCGGGTTCATAAACATTTTATTTTTATCTGTTATTACTTTTACGTTGTAATTTCATGGGCCGGCCGCTGTGACCGAGTGGTTCTAGGCGCTCCAGTCCGGAACTGCGCTGCTCCTACGGTCGCAGGTTCGAATCCTGCCTCGGGCATGGATGTGTGTGCTGTCCTTGGGTTAGTTAGGTTTAAGTAGTTCTAAGTCTAGTGGAGTGATGACCTCAGATGTTAAGTCCCATAGTGCTTAGAGCATTTGAACCATTTGATCTTTCAGTTTCCGCCAAAGTTTCTAACGTGTAAAACATTGTGTGGAAATGCTTTTGTCATATCAGCGGATAAGGTGAGGAGTTCGTTCTGTCCGAAGAAGCGTATGCAAGGAAACAAGGTGGTGTTCAGCACTGAGTCACTATGGCGTACACGACGGTGATGTGATACTTGTACGTGCCTTTAGCAGGACGTGCTTGGTGTCTGCGCTTGCAAAACAGTTGTAGACTTCTAATTGCTTTTGACGCCGAAAAAAAGAAAAAATATCAAAGAGCATTCTGCTGACGGTGTCGGGGTTTTGTGTGATCGCTGTTCGGACCCCCAACAGTTTCCTGATGGTCTTATGGAGTAATCTATATCTGACTGTTGTCTCTTGGTGCACACACCACACCACACCACACGTTCAGGATTTTGAAGGAAGGTCTACTAAACACTTTTGTCTAGTCTCCTTTCGTCTATACTTACTTCATCGTACCATTCGATTCGCGTTTACCGTTGTACCTTACATTGGGCCTGGGCGACAGCACCCGTGGTATTATAGAGACTGTGTCGCCTGTTGCACGCGCGAGAGCTCTCCCTGCTTCGCAACGATCTCGTAGGAACAGGCGCGCACAACGAGGCAGCGGCCTGCTGTTGTGCTACGCTCAGAGACAAGATGTTTGGTACAGCTCTCCAAAAAAAGTATCGCTACTTCGCTTTATTTATCCAGTACTTTCGTCTCGACACCCATACTTTTTTATTCGAATCCTCTCAACTGATACACTTGCTCATACCAGTACTTTGTAGCAGTATCGTATGTAACTGGTTTATCACATTTTTTTTATTATTTACCCAGAATTTTGGCCGCATGACCCTGTTGCAACGTGTTCAACAACACCCACAGGCCGACAAACGAAAGAGCGATGCACTTGCGACCGGGAGGGTGAGTGTATGAAAACATTTGCTACATTTAGCGGAAGATGGCAACGTTCCTTTCACAGTTCGCTCGCTTAGAATCCGCTTGTTTATTTTTTTGTATTGTTTTTGAAACAGTGTGAGTGCAATAAGTAGTGAATGAGCAGACAGAATGACACCTAGCAAAAGTGGTACTTGCCAGTATTTTGATAAACTGGATGGTAAAGAAGTAAGGTCCAAATTCTGTTCCAAAAATTTTTAACTCTTCGGGAAATATTTCAGACCTGGAAAAGTATTTGTGGTATGTAAAACATATGAAAATAGATTATCTCTCTTCGTTGTACCTGCAGGTAGATTTTAATAACAAAGTTGGAAAGATAGGACCTGGTGGAAAGTATTACGGTCAGTTAAATTTGACGTCATCTTTTTTCAGATCACGTAACTGCTCTGCAAGTTTCACAGTTCTGGATTGTCCGTACCGTGGATCACAAAGTTTGTCTTTGTGCGTCGTGGTCATTCTGTTTTCATCCACTGTACTATCACAAAGCCCTTAAATCTTAGCTTGTAAAAAGCTGACGTTCTTCACATACGTGTCATCTTATGTTTCGTGTCGTCATCATCGAAGTATGATCTGTTTGTCGGCATGGCAGATGGAACAGAACCAGAAACTAACTTCAATTTTAGTTCGGTCTACATAATTTGTGTGGCGACTAGAGATGGGTCGTTTGTGAACTAACGGGTCCAAAGGAACGCTTCACCGAGATGAACGGAACGAGGGAGGAACGAATTCTAAGGAACGGTCTTTCACAGTTCACTTCGGTCGCGGCTTTCTACTTGTAGTTCCCGGGAACGGGAAACGGCCCGTCTCGTTCCCGAACGGCACGTCTGCCGGTCTCGTTCCAGCCTCGGTCCCGTTCCCGTCTGTCTCGGTCTTCGGTCTCGCTCGGCCGGACTCGTCCTTCTTCGTGTGGTCACTCGTCGCAGTTCCACTGCTGACTCATTGTTCAGCATCGAGTTGTTGACTGTTTCGTTCGCTTCGCACGCCCTTTCTGTTTCAAACATTTTTTTGAACTCTGAACTTCGGGTTCTTTTCGTATTCTATTCACCGTCCACGACCGGTAATTAATATGTATTTTTTAATCACGTATACTACATAAAAATTACGAGGTATATAATACATACATCTTTTCAGGTAACGAAACGGCGTATCACCTTACTTCACTATTTCGATAAACAGCAGAAGAAGTACTCGTAAAAAGGCAAGATTTTTTGTTGTTACGCATGCAAAGGACGTCGGCACGGCACACACGAGTGGCCATTTTCCGTTCTTTTTTTGATACAAGGGAAAAGAGCATGTTCATTGTTATGGAAGGCAGGCCGACATCCAACCGAAAAAAGCCCGCGCTTCGTAATCGAGTGTCTGGTCTCACATTTTGTAAAGAGAATATGATAACTTCAGACAATATTATTTCAGTGGTACAGGGTGGCGCACGAAAAATCGGCCCCGAGTACAGGACTGCTCATTGTCGCTTACCATTCGTCATCTATTGTTTCGAAGTTGTTTGCATTAGCTTATTTGTTATTTCTTCACTGCCTAATTGTTACATGTTTATCTGTTCTGCTCGTAGCGGTGAACAAATCGTGCGTAATTGGCGAGCAGTTTGTTCTCGGGGCCGGTTTTTCGTGCACCGCCTTATATTATTTCACTGCGATCAGCCACATAACGCTACAGTTGGCTAAACGAGATGTTTTGCAGAATCAGTAAAATTACAAGTGCGTGAGAATTCTTTTATGAAATAAAACTCTGTACTCCAGGGAGGCAAGTGCCTGCTATTGGCGCCTTCCATCTTCAGTCATCTATGCTACTAATTTTCAACTTTTCATAAGAACCACATACCAAGCACAATGAACGGTGAACGAGCTAAAAATGAACGGTTCCCAAAAAGGAGCGCTCACCAGTGAACTGGTTCCCAAGGATGAACGACTTTGCCCATCTCTAGTGGCGACTGCGCGTGTCTGCGGGTAGTCGGGGATTACCCAGAATTAGCGCGCGGTCAGCTGCAGTGTTGGCTTCACGGATCGCCGCCCACCACAGAGAGAGGGCAGCCGAACGCCACAGACGCCTCCCTCCCGCACACACACAGACAGAGGTTGTTGGCTGCCGCGAAAATTACGCTGTCGGCCGGGCGGAAAAAGCGAGCGCTTCCGCCATTCCCAGCGCCACCGCCGACGATGCCCGCCGCCCTTGTTTTTCTGCTTCCGCCTGTCTGAAACGTGCCGCACAGTACGTAGACCTGCGCCGATGGCTTTCCCCGCAGTACTGCCAGCACTGTGCATCGCGACTGAGAGAGACCAGATATCAGAACGCAGCATGTCAGTGGAGAGAAGTCTTCCGAAGTAAGAGTGACTTCAGGTGTGCCGCAGGGGAGTGTCATAGGACCGTTGCTATTCACAATATACATAAATGACCTTGTGAATAACATCGGAAGTTCACTGAGGCTTTTTGCGGATGATGCTGTAGTATATCGAGAAGTTGTAACAATGGAAAATTGGACTGAAATGCAGGAGGATCTGCAGCGAATTGACCCTTGGTGCAGGGAATGGCAATTGAATCACAATGTAGACAAGTGTAATGTGATGCGAATACATAGAAAGAAAGGTTCTTTATCATTTAGCTACAATACAGCAGGTCAGCAACTGGAAGCACTTAATTCCATAAATTATCTGGGAGTAGGCATTCTGCGTGATTTGAAATGGAATGACCATGTAAAATTAATCGTCCATGCGACGTTTTCGGTGTCGTCGAAATCGAATGGTCCACCGCACGGTACTCTGCTTTATGAATGGGCAGCGCCGTTGTGTTTTGGCCCTCTAGCAAAGTGCTGCTATATTGCGGCGCGGGGATTTCAGTGTGTGGCAGAACTTGCAGAGATATACGCACGAACAAAAACAAAAAATTAATTACGCAACCTTTCTTTTTCGAGGTGAAAACTGAAACATTATGACCACATCTTGTAAACCGTCAATCTATTCATAACAATACCGAGGGTGATATACGACAGCAGGATCAGCTTTCAGCCTACTCTAGATTTCGTGATCAAGTATAAAGCAAAAATCTCAATCAACGTAATTTTTTATAAAAGCATATTAATTAACGAAGAGCTTCAGCAGGAAACAATGAAATGTTAAACAGATTTTAAGAAAATTATTGAGAGTCAAGGATATTATCAGGAAACGCTTAAACAGTTCTTGGATGTTTACAAATTGACAAGTGACGCTCTAATCTCCACGCCACTCAGCGGATGTCGCCCACCGCTCTACTGCGCCAAGAAATGATCAGTTCAGAAGTTAAATCGATTCACAGTTGCATAAACAACGTGTTGAAGTCGATGTATAATTTCGTACCAGGGTAAGACTTAAACTAACGTACACTCTGAATCGTCAAAACAAATGGTAGTATAACATTTTCACTATTGAGGTGGCTGTATGAGCCTTTCCCGAAATGAAATAGATTTTAAGAAAGTCGACGTAAAACAGTACTTAAATCGAAACGAATAAAAGAAAACTGAGAGTATCGTTTGCTTTTACATAGTTACTGAAACTCTACCCCAGTAGTGCATTCTGACATGAAAACATCTATTCCCTCGTTGGTCGAACTTTCAGGTCACTTACGTGACAAAATACCATCGGATTTGAATCGCCAATCAGTACGAGACTGGCAATAGGCAAAAGTAAGGGTTGAGCCAACAACGAATAGATTATGTCTTGGAATTATTGAAAACGTAATTCAGAAAGGAATCCAAAAAGCAGAAAGTCCAGTGCCGAGCGAATACGAGAGCTACGACGGCGCCGAAAAGGAAATGAAAAAACGGCACAAAGCGACTACGTAGCTGCTGCATCGGGCATACAACGTCCAGCGACATTCAGAACTCGTGATTTATATATTGTGTAAACAGTATACTGCTCTGTGTAACAATTGTGTTAAAGAGATAGATGATCACAATTACATACTTAAACGATACACTTGTTACGATTTTATCGCGACGTTTTTACGAAAAATCTACGGCGCGCAACCGTACAGCGCACATAGATTCTCTTTTTTTTTTTGGTTGTCAACAGGAAGTAAAACCACAGACTTCAATTGTTTCCGCCAGTGACAGAGAGAAAATAAAGGGAGATTAGGTCCACGCCGTGGCTATCCGCCGGTGGCTTCGCCTTCAGCTCCTCGTCTGACTAGAGCCATTATGCGCGCCACTGACCTTTGAGGGAAAGTGGCGGCTAGAGGACAGACAGATACGGAAGGCCCGCGGTGGCGCCACAGTCGGTGGCACGGGCGGGGCTCTTGACCCGGAATTCCAGCAGCAGGCGATAACGAAGCAACGCGCTGCCACCGCGCCGCATCGGAGAGCCGTGGAACTCGAGGCTGTCCGCCCTGGACGCGCGGCCGACGCAGCCTCTCCGTGGGAATGAGACGAGGCGAGAACGCTGGGCGCCTACCGTGTGAGGTGACGGGGTGCACCATCTAGCGGAGTGGCCAGGCTGACCTCTGTCTGGGAACGGCGGTCCTGCTGTTTAAACGAAACTTCCACTGTGCTGCGTTGCGATTGCTGAAATGCGTCTTCCTGGAACGCTTCACCTACGAATATCAGGCATGATCTTTTGCTTTACCGGGAGTATTCCTGCACTTAAATGGTTACACTTGTCTCTCGATTTGCGGGAAACTCGAGAGTCTGTACCACACCAACGTCTTCCACATAGAATACGCTCCAGGAAGCAAAAAAAAAAGGTAGGAAAAAAAATCCTTCACGGTAAATGATGACAGCCAAAACAGTTGCTGGATAAAGATTTATTAAATTGCTTGACCAAGGTTTCGGAATATATCAATATACCTTCCTGAGGAGTAAAAAATCTAAAATTACATCCTGCAATGGAGATTATAACAACACTTGTGCCAAAGGCGTCGTCAATAGTTAAGACGTCATCTCCATTTGTACAACATGATTATGGAGACAGGGTCAATGCGAACACAGTTTAGCCTATAGGCGAAGTACTGGTGCTAAACTGTGTTCGCATTGACCCTGTCTCCATAATCATGTTGTACAAATGGAGATGACGTCTTAACTATTGACGACGCCTTTGGCACAAGTGTTGTTATAATCTCCATTGCAGGATGTAATTTTAGATTTTTTACTCCTCATGAAGGTATATTGATATACACCGAAACCTTGGTCAAGCAATTTAATAAATCTTTATCCTGCAACTGTTTTGGCTGTCACCATTTACCGTCAACAGTTGCTGTTTCAGCCATGTTTACAATCTAGGAAAAAAAAAGATGAACCACAAGGAAATATCCGAACGGGTCGGAAGTCGGTAGATGTGATGTACATATACAGACAAAGAAATGATTACAAATCCAGAAAAAATGATAATTTATTCAAGAGAATAGAGTTCACAAATTCAGCAAGTCAGTAATGCGCTGTTCCACCTCTGGCCCTTATGCAAGCAGTTATTAGGCTTGGCGTTTATTGACTCAGTTGTTGGTTGTCTTCCTCAGATATATCGTGCCAGATTCTGTGTAAACGGCAGGTAAGATCATCAAAATCCCGAGCTGATTGGAGTGCCCTGCTCACAATGCTCCAAACGTTCTCAACTGGGAAGACATCCGGCGACCTTGCCGGCCAGGGCAGGGTTTGGCAGGCACGAAGAGAGGCGGCGGAAACTCTCGCCGTGTGTGGCCAGGCATTATCTTGCTGAAACGTAAGTCCAGCATGGCTTGCTATGAACGGCAACAAAACGGGGCGTAAAATATCGTCGAAGTACCACTGTGCTGTTAGGGTGCTGCGGGTGACAACCAAAGTTGTCCTGCTGTGAAAAGAAATAGCATCCCACACTACCACTCTTGGTTGTCACGCCCTATGGTGGGGGACGGCCAGGTTGGTATCCCACCGCCTTCCGCGACGTCTCCGGACGTGCCTTTGGCTTGGTATCTCATTGACTGCAGCAGAATTGTCTTCAGTGATGAGTCCCGCTTCGAACTGAGACCCGATCACCAGCGAAGAGGTGCCTACAGACGCCTCGGAAAGCAATGGGTTACCAACATGACCGTCACCCGCCATACGGTCCGAAAATCAGGATACATGGTGGGGGCTGCCACTTCTTTTCACAGCAGGACATCTTTGGTTGTCATCCGCGGCACCTTCACAGCGCAGCAGTTCGTCGACCATATTCTACGGCCCGTTTTGTGCCCTTCGTGGCAAGCCATCCTCGATGTACGTTTCAGCAACAAAATGCCCGTTCCCACACGGTCTCCGCGCTTGTCAAACCTTACCTTCGCCAGCAATGCCGCCAGATCTCTCCCCGGCCGGCCGTTCTGGCCGAGCGGTTCTAGGCGCTTCAGTCCGGAACCGCGCAGCTGCTACGGTCGCAGGTTCGAATCCTGCCTCGGGCATGGATGTGTGTGATGTTCTTAGGTTGGTTAGGTTTAAGTAGTTCTAAGTGCTAGGAAACTGATGACCGCAAATGTTAAGTCCCATAGTGCTCAGAGCAATTTGAACCATTTTGAAAGGGTGGGGTCACGACAACCTAGCACTATGTTCAGAAGGATGTCACATCAGTCGGTAATTCTGTAAAATAATATCCATCAATGCCAACGGCCTTGCTGCAGTGGTAACAACGGTTCCAGTCAGATCACCAAATTAGGCGCTGTTGGGCTGGGCTAGCGCTTTGATGGGTGACCATCCGGTCTACGTAGCGCTGTTGGCAAGCGGGGTCCGCTCAGCCCTTGAGAGGCAAACTGAGGAGCTACTTGATCGATAAGTAGTGGCTCCGGTCTCGTAAACTGACATTCGGCCGGGAGTGCGGTGTGCTGACCACATGCCCCTCCATATCCCATAGTACTTGGGCCATTTCTTAGATCTCTCCCCAACTGAGATCGTTTGGAGCATTATGGGCGACGCCTTCCAACCGGTTGGGGATTTTGACGATATGACTCGCCAGTTCGGATAGAATTTGGCTCGAAATCTTCCAGGAGGACATCCAACTATCAGTGAATGCGCCGATAACCTCGCCGTTGAGAGCCCGTAGGCACGAAACCAATTTATCAATGAATGCGAAGCTGGAGCATAAGCAAAAGCGTCACAGCTGGACCAGCGCGTTATTGACTTTCTCTTGAATAAATCATCCAGTTTTTTTTCTGAAAATATAATCATTTGGCCGCGCGTGGTAGCCGCGCGGTCTTAGGCGTCTTGTCACGGTTCGCGCAGCTACACCCGTCAGAGGTTAGAGTCCTCTCTCGGGCATGGGTGTGTGTGTTGTCCTTAGCGTAAGTTAGGTGAAGCTACATTAATTAGTGTGTTAGCCTAGGGACCGATGACCTCAGCAAAATCAAATGGCTCTGACCACCATGGGACTTAACATATGAGGTCATCAGTCCCCTAGAACTTAGAACTACTTAAACCTAACTAACCTAAGTGCATCACACACATCCATGGCCGAGGCAGGATTCGAACCTGCGACCGTAGCGGTCGCGCGGTTCCAGACTGAAGCGCCTAGAACCGCTCGGCCAACCCGGCCGGCTGACCTCAGCAGTTTTGTTCCATAGAACCTTACGACAAATTTCCAAACTTGTAATCATTTGTTTGTACATGTACATCAAATGTACCGGTTTGCGCCACGTTCCGATAATTCCTTCATCCTGGCTTAGAGTGTATTTTCTGCTGGAAATGCAGCCACATATATAACTGATGATTTTTCTGACCGCATAGTGTCCTGAGCGCAGAGTTAACTTCAGACGGTTCGTCCCACGTGACCAGGCCATCATGTTTTCAGTAAAGTTTTAGAAGTATGGGAACAAGGTTTCAGATAAGTGACACATCAAAATACGGCTAGCGATTTTCTCGCATCCGGGGTATTGAAGCAGCTGTGTAACAGATATGTACTTTTTTTGACAGAAATCGAGCGCTACTAAAGTATCTGAGTCGTCGTAATATACAACGTAAAATTTGCAGGTAAGGGTTTGTAAGAAAGTCGGAAATGAAAAACAAAATTAAAGCCACGGCTACAGGAAGAACACACTGTTTTGCCTTTATTGCCACTTAAAGAGCTGTGAAGCAGGGAACGGCGAGTTACTGGCTGTTGTGGCCTTCAGCTTTACTAGGCGTCTCCCCACTTTTTTTTTCTCTCTCTTTTTTTTTGGTCTCGACGTTCCGTTACTAATTTTCTCAAGTGTCGATAGCTTCATGCTTCAATTTAAGTACTTGCTAACCCTTTCACAAAAGACATTGTCGCTTTAAAAACACGTACTATACTCGCTCCACTGCCTTGGTGCATAAAGTGTTATTTATGAGGCACGCACCAAGTAACACGCCACACACCACTCTGTCATTTGTTGGAGAAATTAGCTTTCGATATCTCGAACCGCTTGTAATATCATAGTGACCGCATACGTTAGACAGACTGTACCTTTACGTTCAGTTATAAAACTTCTAACCTGAAAACTTTTTGCATACGTCTGTGCGCGACATATTGTACTCAGTGCTAAGCAACTTGATGACATAGTTTGAGCTTATGACGTGTAAACGCTATTCATGTCTGCGTAAAAATTACCTCTACACTCTACAGGTCAGTGTGAAGTGTGTAGAGGAACTCAAGTTTGGAAATTTGTGATAAGGTCTTATGGGACCAAACTGCTGAGGTCATCGGTAACTAAGCTTACACACTACTTAATCTAACTTAAACTAACTTACGCTAAGGACGACACACACGCACCCATGCCCGAGGGAGGACTCGAACCTCCGAGGGGGGGCCCGTGGAGCTTGACAAGAGGCCTTAGGCCGCGTGGCTACCCCGTGTGGCGGGAGGAACTCAAGTGTCATGGTATCACAACAAGGCTTTTTCGGATTAAGAGTAAGAGCAGAAAAGAAAGCTGATAACTGCGGAAATATAGAATTAATATTTATGCTAAATTGCGTGATTAGCCTCCATTGCATGTGAATGGCGTATGAGGAAACGGTCGTTTTTGCGGGGCGTTCCTGTCTTACAACAGTAAGCAGTTGTTCGAAGAACCTTGGTTCTCATAGCTCTTAGTTTCCGAGACGGGTCAGCATAAAGATAAGACGCAGCTAAGCTGGAGTGTCTGTTGTCCGGCTATCTCCTGACCGCCGCGCTTTCTCTCAACCGCTTCAGGCAGAAGCCGGGATGATTCCGTCGAGTACGTCCTAACTGTTATTCAGCTAAGCTGTTCCAACATCCCTAATGACCTCTTTGTTGGCTGGACGTTAAACTGTAGCCTTAGTTCGTTTTTATCTCTCTCGCATTTCTTATGCGCTCTGCTGTTTAGAACTAGCGATGTGAAATTAGCGTCTTAAATACAGGAGCGCTGACTGCCCTCGTAGAAAAGTTACTCTCATATTTACGCATTGTAGGGAATAGGTAATATTACTTTGACTTCATCTTACTTTAGAACATTATTATGCTAATACTCTAACCGAAGGAGATACATGTAGTTCAGCGCGAAAAAGTCAGTACACACATTAGTGTTTCATTCTGTGAAGAAATGGCATAAAAAGTGAGCGTCATATAAAACTACAGTCAGATGCACCGCTTGACTTTGATATCCACACTGAATATCAGAAACAACACGAGTAACTGTTGCTATCAATTTACTGTCCCACCATACTTGGAACGAATCGGATTCAAAACCTACTTTGTACGTTGGCTAGTATTGTCTTGCTTTTATGAAAAGCATTTCAGAGACTGTGAGGATGACACGATCATCAAGGCCGCCACTGGCTCTTGTCATCGTCACGCTGTAAATCAGTCACAGTCCGTCTTTGACGATCTCTCTTAGCCGCGCGGGATTAGCCGATTAGCCGAGCGGTCTAAGGGCGCTGCAGTCATGGACTGTGCGTCTGGCCCGGCGGAGGTTCGAGTTCTCCCTCGGGCATGGGTGTGTGTGTTCATCCTTAGGATAATTTACATTAAGTAGCGTGTAAGCTTAGGGACTTATGACCTTAGCAGTTAAGTCCCATAAGATTTCACACACATTTTTTTGATGATCTCTCTCTCTCTCTCTCTCTCTCTCTCTCTCTCTCTCTCTCTCTCTCTCTCTCTCTCGAACAAAAAGGAAGTGTCCCTGATATCCCCCACAACTCATAAACGCATCATATTGATAAGCCTTAAAACCGTGGCATACATAGTTTTGTGCTGCGGTTGACAGAAAGCGAGTGTTGATAAAAGCAGTCGTCAACACGTAGTGTCTGTCTGAAAATATTTTTGTGTTGATGACGAGTGACGGAATACGTGCGGTTCATCAGAGACTTTTTAGAGTATTATCACAGCCTTGAAAAATATTTGTCGTGCGTCTGCCACGCCCTTAATCTGCTTTCTTTGTACTCTGCTGTTATCTTCGGCTCAATATGACGCGGAAAGGAGTTTATTTTTACATAATGTTAGGGCTCGAGACCTGATGGCTTTGTTTTTCTATACATTCTGCATGTATAAGACTAAAATGAAAAAAAATAATTTTTTTTCCTCTTGTTGTAGCTTCATTCGTTACGCTAGTCTATATGACCCGAGTGTTTTAAGTCTGACGTGTACAAATATCGGTAGCAAATGACAAATTCTATCAAGAATTCTGTGGGGAAAGTGTGTGGAAATACTTTCGAAACTCCACGAATAACCCCGGTACAAAGCTAATGTAAACATAGATGAACAACTGGTAGCTTCCAGGGGACGTTGTCCATTCAAACAATATATTACAGAGTAAGTCCTCAAAATGTACGATAAAAATATTGATACTATGCAGTAGTACTACTATTTATGTTTTGAAAACAAATCAATACAGGAAAGTTATCTGGTCCATAACCTGGAAAAATCAAGGCGTGCAGTTTTTTCTTCGATCTAACACGTGAGCTTCTTCACATTCTAAGCATTGGGTCAAACAATTTCTTGATGAAGTGGGAATAATCCTAGTCACTCCTTATACTGAGTATAAAAAAAAAGGTACCACGAAATGAACAATCAGCGGTCGTTTTTAGTATAATACAAACAGGACATTCTTATATATGAAGTTCCACTGACGGAAAACAAAACCCCAGACGTGCCAGATGCAATTTCTATCGAAGTTGTGACTACAAAACCCCTGTTAGATGTTCAAATTGCAACAAAGATGTTTGCAAAGATAACGTTACGTACCACGCCCAGACTGTGGAATGTAGTTAGTTGTCTGTATTGATGTTTAGCTAAGGCCGCTTAGAATTAAGAAATAACAGCTACTGCAGTTTTCCTAGCTGTTAGCAATTTCAGTTTTGTTCAATTTCAAAATAAGTGCACAATTTTTTTTTTCATCTTTGCAGTGACAGCTTGTAATACTGTAATATTTATTATATGGCAAGTAAAGCCCTAATCATTTTTAGCACAAGAAGAGAGAATTTATGAGTTACTGTTATTGTAATTTTCGATGTAAGTTAGTTGACAGTTTCCTGTTTTGTTTATCTTCAAACTAGGCAAAAATCGAATTTGCTCTACATCCTGTTGTCCGCCCCGATAGCCCAGTGGTCAGCGCGACGGAATGCCGCAGAAAGGGGCCCGGGTTCGATTCCCGGGTGGGTTGGAGATTTTTCTCCGCTCAGGGACTGGTGTTGTGTTAGGCAACGGCCTTCAGATCACCGAAGTGAATGGCTGTCGGGCGTGGACGGCAGTTTGATGGGTGACCATCCGGGCCGCCATGCGCTGTTGCCAATTTTCGGGATGCACTCAGCCTCGTGATGCCAACTGAGGAGCTACTCGACCGAATAGTAGCGGCTCCGGTCAAAGAAAACCATCATAACGACCGGGAGAGCGATGTGCTGACCACATGCCCCTCCTATCCGCATCCTCATTGAGGATGACACGGCGGTCGGATGGTCCCGGTAGGCCACTTAAGGCCTGAAGACGGAGTGCTTTTCTATAACCCGTTGAGAGCCAATCCGTTCCAATTAAATGCACGATAATATTTTTTTTTCTTGTACATGATTCTTTGATTCTAATGTTGAAAAGCTATTTATTTTGCTCTAAATAGAATATAAAATTAAACTTATTATAACTTTTAATGATTTATTAGTATTATGCCCTTAAAAATATTCAAATGTGTGTGTGAAATCTTATGGGACTTAGCTGCTAAGGTCATCAGTCCCTAAGCTTACACACTACTTAACCTAAATTATCCTAAGGACAAACACACACACACCCATGCCTGACGGAGGACTCGAACCTCCGCCGGGATCTCCCCTTAAAAGGCGATCGAGTTATCGTGACGTGAAAGAGCGTGATGTATAGCTTTTTTAAGGAAACGAGCTGGGTTACACCACGCTTTAAGGCTTTTTAGGGTCGAGCTAGGTTTCAGTCATCACTTGGGATTTTTTATACGTCATCTGCCAACGAGTTGTTGCCTGCGACTTACGTCGTTATCTTGTAAGTTGTACAATGGTGGCCGGTCATGGAGACAAGCTGTACTCGCCTGAATGTATACTACACGGATGCTGCGTCACTGAAACATTACCTGCAGGTTGTGGGGGGGGGGGGGGGGGGGGGGGGGGAAGGTGTGGGATTAGTTGTGAAATGCGCCCGCCCGCCTGACGCAACGCAGAATTCGCGCCACGCCCTTAAGGCCTTGCCGCGCGCGGGCACGGGCAGCGAGCGAGCGGCACCTGTTCCTTCCGCTCTGAAAAAGCAGCAGGTATGTGCGGCGTCCTGCAGGCGGAGGAGCGGGGTTCAGATCCCCGTCTCGTCTCTGTTTCCGCGGTGACGGTACCAGCTCGTCCCTCATTCCAGTTCAGGCCGTGCCAGTGTCCCGTCTTCTCCTTCTTCTTTTTCTTCTTCTTCTTTATCGTCGCCTTGTCCCACGTCACGTAGGGCTGGCGTTGCTCTTCTGGATCCTTCTCCTCCATATTACTCTACCCATTGCCTCTCCCTTCTTCCATCCTTTCTCCCTTAGGTCCCCGGATATCTTATCCTTCCACCTCATCTTTGGTCTTCCTCTCCTTCTCGCTCCTTCAATCTTCATATCTTGAATGTTTCCGATATACTCTTCCCCTTTTCTCTGTAAGTGTCTGAACCACCTTAGTCTGCTCTCCTATATCTTTTTCCCCATGGGTCCCACTTTCACAGCTCCTCTAACAAATTCATTTCTGATCCTGTCCTTCCTTGTTACCCCACACATCCACCTCAGCATCCTCATTTCCGCCACTTCCATCTTCCTTTCCTGGGCTACTGTGACTGGCCATGTCTCTGCCCCGTATATCGTAGCAGGCCTTACCACCGACTGTACACTTTCCCTTTCAACCCAATGCTCACCTTCTTGTCACACAACACTCCACTCATTTTCCTCCAGTTGTTCCAACTGCAATTTATTCGGTATTGTATCTCGCTTTCCAGTCCTCCGTCCCTCTGTTTGTACGACCCCAGGTATTTAAATTTGCAGACCGATTTCAGCTCATCATCCTGGATCTTGCAAGACCTCATCTGCACAACCTTCAGTGCTAAATATTCTGACTTTGTCCTGTCCGAGTGCCAGTGTCCCGTCTCTGACGGAACATTCATCTTTGACCTTCCTTGCAGAAATCTGATGCAGAAATCCGTAATGTCATTAAGCTGTTGCAGATTTTATTTGTTAAAATGCAGTGTGACTGCGAGACTCTGGAGAATCGTACTCTATGGGTCTTACAAATACTTCAAAGTAATATTTATAGGCTTCTTTTCTGCTCGTAATGGCTACATGTCTCTAGAGGCAGTAACAGTTTGAGAGAACAGATTAATGCACATACTATGTTCATACTTAACTGTCGAACAGTTACTGTGGTGTATTTTCGATATGCGCCCTGGTTGTAGTGTCTCAAAATGTTTGTGTCAACAGAGAATTCGCCGGCTTACTTTGCACCCGTTGCTGATGGTTCTAGCTGCTAATTCATCTGCGATTCGCGGGAAGAAAGTAAGTGACAGCTGTCTTTGCGACACCAGCAAGGAAGATATCACAATTGCCGAAATGTTCTGAAGCCTGTTTTCTGCAATTTTAACACCTCATGCCCGCCAAGAATACTACATAGTAAATTGTGTTCTTCGTGCGACACACGGTTTCAATGCGCCAGCAAATTTCAAAACAGTGAACAGTCAGGTGCGCAGTAAGAGGTCCATTGTGGACATTCTCTCTCTCTCTCTCTCCGTTCGAGTATTCCTAGTAAGGCCCAACGCTACCAACTGACCGCCCTTTCATCCTCAGACGACACGCGTCACTAGGAGGGGTATGTGGTCAGCATACTGCTTTCCCGGCCGTTGTCAGTTTTGGTGACCGGTGCCACTGCTCAGTCAAGCAGCTCCTCAGTTTGCCTCACAAGGGCTGAGTGCACACCGCTTGTCAACAGCGCTCGGCAGACCCGGACGGTGACCCTCCAAGCGCTAGCGGAACCGGACAGCGATTATCTTCGGTAAACTGCCGGAAACCGGTGTTACCACTGTGGCAAGGCCGTTGGCTGTTGAGGACACGAGCCCTACACAGTGTTCTTTTGCTACCATGTCATGTTTCGTAACATTTTTCAGATCCAGTGATAAACATGCCAGAATGCTCTGAAGTCGAGTATCGGTTTGGGAGATGCAGGTTTCACTCCCAAATTTATGACTTCGAGGGTTTATAGAATTCACTTCTAAAATGTAAATTAGAATTTTCGTACACTTTTCGTAGTTGCTTTATGTGCTGGGAGACGAAGAGTATGAGTAAACAGAAGAGAGAAATCAGAAAGGTGCGGCCAGAATCTGTTCAAAAGTGAACTGATAGGTTGCAGAATAAATGTTCACTAAGCTCAGTCAGTAGAGCACTTGCCCGCAAAAGGCGAAGGTGCCAGGTTTGAGCATGGATCCAGCACACAGTTTTTTGTCAGCCAGGAAGTTTCACATCAGCGCACACTCCTGTAGAGAGTGAGAATTCATTCTGGACAAAAAAAAAACAAAAAACACCAGATTGTGAGTAGGCCATGTCTCCACAATATTTTTCCTTCCAGGAGTGCTAGTCCTCCAATGTATGCCGGAAAACTTCTGAGCAGCCTGGAAGGTCGGAGATGTGGTACTGGCAGAAGTAAAGCAATTAGAACGGTCGTGAGTCGTGCTTGGGTTGCTCAGTCGGTTGAACACTTGCCTGCGAATATCAAAGGTCCCAGGTTCGAGTTCCCCTGCGCACACAATTTTAATCTGCCAGTCCGTTTCAAATGACAGATTGTTTTATATGATGCTCATTGGTGACCTTAAGCAAGAGTATGTCTGAAGCCCATCAGTTGTGCGGTCAACGAGCTGTCTTTCTGAGTAGACTAGAAAAGAATACTGCTAGTTATTCCACCGAACCAGCCGGTATCTACCTTCTACAACATAAAAAATGGTTCAAATGGCTCTGAGCACTATGGGACTTAACATCTATGGTCAGCAGTCCCCTAGAACTTAGAACTACTTAAACCTAACTAACCTAAGGACAGCACACAACACCCAGCCAACACGAGGCAGAGAAAATCCCTGACCCCGCCGGGAATCGAACCCGGGAACCCGGGCGTGGGAAGCGAGAACGCTACCGCACGACCACGAGATGCGGGCCCGAACGAGAAAAGAAAGCAATGTCGACCATCTGCAGTGAGCTAAACTTACACCGTGCAGTACCCGAATTTTCCTTATCGTTTCAACAGATCAGTAGGTCAACGCTAGAAGTACCTCGCACCAATCAGAAACTACATCGACGACTGTAGTCCTCAATCCAGCTCATGATGTGTCGCGGAGGGTACTTTGTCTATCTGTGTCACTTCCGAACTTTCCTGTTCCAGTCCGAATGATGCGCGGGAAGAACCTTTAGTCCGGAAACAAATTAATGAAGTGTTATTAGTGGTCGTTGGGTATCAGTGTGTGATTTAATGTCGAAATTACGGAAGCATAACGTTCCTAGAAGAGCCAACCAATATATTGACTCATCCTACAGATATCCTGCAGAAAGACCTTGAATGTGAAAGTAGAAAGACTGGAGCTGACAGGAGGCTTACCAACAAAGATTCTTCAGAATGGTTCAAATGGCTCTAACCACTATGGGACTTAACATCTGAGGTCATCAGTCCCCTAGCATTAGAACTACTTAAACCTAACTAACCTAAGGACATCCCACACATCCATGCCCGAGGCAGGTTTCGAACCTGCGACCGTAGCAGCAGCGCAGTTCCGGACTAAAGGTTATTCCCGCGCATCATTCGGACTGGAACAGGAAAGTTTGGAAGTGACACAGATAGACAAAGTACCCTCCGCGACACATCATGAGCTGGATTGAGGACTACAGTCGTCTATGTAGTATCAGATCTGTTGCCGTTGGAGAAAGACTTTATTTGGCCGTTACTGATAAGCGAAGGGAAACTCTTACTCACAGAGAAACAGAGGCGCTGAACATAAGTGTGAACGTAATAGTGGTTGATGGAATTGATGTGACTCAAGTTCTTGATGAAAGACAGAAAAGCTTTGCAGAATCTTAAAGTAACTGTAAAAGGGTTTGCATTTGCCATCCATGTCTATTTTTCTTGTAGGCATTATTTCGTATTCCGAAGTAAGCCATTACAGAAGCTGCTTGAGTAAAGGTCACAAAATGGTTCAAATGGCTCTGAGCACTATGGGACTCAACTTCTGAGGTCATTAGTCCCCTAGAACTTAGAACTAGTTAAACCTAACTAACCTAAGGACATCACGCACATCCATGCCCGAGGCAGGATTCGAACCTGCGACCGTAGCGGTCTCGCGGCTCCAGACTGCAGCGCCTAGAACCGCATGGCCACTTCGGCCGGCGGGTAAAGGTCACACTTTTCAGGGAATTTTGCAGTCGTACGTAAAAGAATTATCAGAAAGATCTGTGAATCAAATACTTTTTGAAACTGTTAAAAACGATGGGTAACATTTACGTTATTGCACTATGAGTATATAACAATAAAGGACCTGGAATTTGTATTGCTCACTTCTTTTCCCTAATTATCATACGAATAATAAACTTTTGGTAAGAAGTAATCAGTATGCATGAGTAGCCGTTCCGTAGCTTCAATCTTCCAAACGATAGATATACCTGGTGATACTATTCTCTCCGAATACGACGTACGCTGTCTGTGTACACCTTGTGAGTCACGATCTTTGTTAAAAAACACAGGTGTAAAGTTTTAACTTTCACGAGAATTTATGCACTAGTAAAACATTGCAACACTATTTCCCAAAACTTTTACCTTTAACCAGATTGATGAACCAGTGGTAAATGAACCCAGCAATGAAACGAAATAAATATCAAACAAGGTCAAGATTTCTGTGTACGCTTTGACATGTTTACATGCACTCGATACCTATCAGACAACCATGAGATAACTCACTTGTGTCAGATAGCGACGTAGTTCTACTTTTCTAGCGACGACTGATGGGCGATGTAGAGCAGATGGCGTTCGTAATAGGCGCAAGACTCTGTGTAAGGATTCTGATTGGTCACCATCTCTGTCTGCTTCTTTCTTTCCCTTCCGCATACAGAAACAATTCAAGCTAGCAAGCTACGTCTGATTGATGATTTTCCTGTTGACGAAAAGCTTCTTTTCACGGATTTATTTATTAGTATCAGCAACGGAGAGTGGCTATTGCCGGTACGAATGTAAATCGAAATACGTCAAACAAGGGAAACATACCTTCAAAAATTCTAATTACTGTTAACGTACTACAGAGGGGGGTTTTATGTGTTGAAAAATATCTAGGCAAGGTGTAGGAAAGAATTGATATTGTAGGATTAATTAACGTGACTGCGTTGCCATACACTTAGAGACGGGTCAGTCCGTTGAATTTGCTCACGTTTCGGGCGATGTGTAAGGTTCATGTATGATAGTCTGATTCATTTCCCCAGGGTTATACAGATCACCAAGTAATTATGCTTACTTTAAAACAGTCACATAAGCGACTCTACTAGTACCTATGACGTGAAAAATGATTATGTGCGATTAATTTTTTAGTTTCCTTTGGAATGAACGAAGTTTTAAGAAAGGTTGTATCAGGACATAAAAATCGGAAGAATTTAGTTTCTAAAGAAAAACACTTCAAAGTGTCATACATCGCTAATTTGTTGCATGTCATCATCATCCTCACTTCAAGCATTAGGCCATTGTTTTTGCCTAGCATGTAACGGTACCCTTTGCTTCCTCTGTCGTCCTTGACGTCTTCTTGAACTGGCTTAAATCTTCTCATCTGGAGAGGTTATCTTTCTCCACTCTTTCATTCGAGGTGTTGCTTCCAATTTTCTTCTGTTCTTCTTGTATTTCGTTGAGGATGTTTAATATGTTCAGCTCTTTCCTTAACTGCATGTCATACCTCAAAATTCGAATTTTTTCGACACGCTTTCGCGTTGACTTTCTAGGAAGCCACTTCGTTACGCCACTACATCATAGTGTATTAAAACAGAGATTCTGCAACCGATAAAATGCAGTAAAATACAAAAAAAGTAGTGGTGACTACCATTATCATGTTCTAACAAAACAAAAAACAAAAGGGGACATCTGAGATATGACGAATGTTGCGAACAGGTGAAATGCCATTGCAGTTATTTCTTCATAGTTTTAAACCTAATTCAATCCATATATCGGATGAAAACTGTCGAGATAGCTACTGTCCGCGTATACAAAATCCACGGTACTTTCGAATCGGCCTATATAAGCGATGTAATGACATTCGAAATTACGCCCTGCCATAGTCACCTGAGTTTGGAGTCGTCGTATGCTGGCCACAAAAATTCTGCGCTGCGCATCCGAATGCTCCTTCCACAGACATTCCTACCACATGGACGCTGCAAGAACATATAGTCTTACGTTGCTTGGTACATGTCTATCGATTAACGGGAATTTCACGATTAGCAACTAGCGCAATAATGCCCATGGGTTTCTGTTGAAGTGGTTACTCCGTTTGTCCTCACAGATGAGAAGACCCCCACTCTCCGCAAAACAATTACGAGTGCACTAGGGGTCGAATGCATGACCTAATATGCGGGCAGCCAGCCACTATAAGTAGTGGGAGTTTCATAATTCCGGTGCAGGAGGAGAGGCAAGGGAACAGAACCTAACGTGCCGACGATATCCAGGTCAGTAGGGAGGGAACACTAGCTTAATTGGACGAGCAGAGGACTGTAGTAGCCTTCGGTCATCTTGAAGGAAGCCTTCGTCTAAAATGATTTGCAGAAACTGCACGACCGAAACCGGGAAGGCTAGAGTTCGATTCCTGTAGGACTACCGGTCCTCCCCCTGCACGCCTGACTCTAAGGAATCGAACATTGGCGCTCAGTTTTATGGAAGCCTAGTTTTCCACGCATCTCAACGTTGATGACCTCTTATCTCCTAAAGTACCTTTACTACAATGATCTAATTTAGCAGGTACATTCAGTGATGTATCCAAATAGTGTCTGCAAAATCTGTTTCGAATACAGTTGATATTAAGGGTGATAAATTACCACGTCATGAGGTTGAACAACGAAAATGTACACTACTGGCCATTAAAATTGCTACACCACGAAGATGACGTGCTACAGACGCGAAATTTAACCGACAGGAAGAAGGTGCTATGATATGCAAATAATTAACTTTTCAGAGCATTCACACAAGGTTGGCGCCGGTGCCTACACCTACAACGTGCTGACACGAGGAAAGTTTCTAACCGATTTCTCATACACAAACAGCAGTTGACCGGCGTTGCCTGGTGAAACGTTGTTGTGATGCCTCGTGTAAGGAGGAGAAATGCGTACCATCACGTTTCCGACTTTGATAAAGGTCGGATCGTAGCCTATCGCTCGCGTTGGTCGAGATCCAATGACTGTTAGCAGAATATGGAATGGGTGCGTTCAGGAGGGTAATACGGTGGGTTCAGGAGGGTAATACGGAACGCCGTGCTCGATCCCACCGGCCTCGTATCACTAGCAGCCGAGATGACAGGCATCTTATCCGCATGGCTGTAACGGATCGTGCAGCCACGTCTCGTTCCCTGAGTCAACAGATGGGGACGTTTGCAAGACAACAACCATCTGCACGAACAGTTCGACGACGTTTGCAGCAACATGGACTATCAGCTCGGAGACCATGTCTGCGGTTACCCTTGACGCTGCATCACAGACAGGACCGCCTGCGATGGTCTACGCAACGACGAACCTGGGTGCACGAATGGCAAAACGTCATTATTTTGGATGAATCCAGGTTCTGTTTACAGCATCGTGATGGTCGCATCCGTGTTTGGCGACATCGCGGTGAACGCACATTGGAAGCGTGTATTCGTCATCGCCATACTGGCGTATCACCCTGCCTGATGGTATGGGGTGCCATTGGATACACGTCTCGGTCACCTCTTGTTCGCATTGACGGCACTTTGAACAGTGGACGTTACATTTCAGATGTGTTACGCCCCGTGGCTCTACCGTTAATTCGATTCCTGCAAAACCCTACAATTCAGTAGGATAATGCTCTACCGCATGTTGCAGGTCCTGTACGGGTCTTTCTGGATACAAAAAATGTTCGACTGCTGCCCTGACCAGCACATTCTCCAGATCTCTCACCAATTGAAAATGTCTGGTCAATGGTGGCCGAGCAACTGGCTCGTCACAATACGCCAGTCACTACTCTTGATGAACTGTGATATCGTGTTGAAGCTGCATGAGCAGCTGTACCTGTACACGCTATCCAAGCCCTGTTTGACTCAATGCCCAGGCGTATCAAGGCCGTTATTACGGCCAGAGGTGGTTGTTCTGGGTACTGATTTCTCAGGATCTATGCACCCAAATTGCGAGAAAATGTAATCACATGTCAGTTCTAGTATAATATATTTGTCCAATGAATACCTGTTTATCATCTCCATTTCTTCTTGGTGTAGCAATTTTAATGGCCAGTAGTGTAATAAGGAACAATTTTTTCATTTCATTATTTTCTGCGGGGTGAAATTACGTGCAAAGTTTATTGGAAGTCGCTAAGTACTGTCGTTCTCAAGTAATGGATGAGTATAATCTAGTGACGGTTATCTAGTCTGAGTTAGGCGTGCCGCAAGACACCTACACAGTTTCTGACTGCAATCCTTGACTGATTAAAACTCTCTGACTCTCGTCCTTGATCTAGAGAGGCGTCCCTTTCTGCCTGTGGTTGCGCAGGCGACATGCTTCACACTGTTCCCTCATTTCTTAACCATTGCTATTTTTGGACTAACATTTCGTGTTTGCCCTCTCTTCCATTACAACATGTCTTGTAAGGGAAGGGTTCTTATTCTGTTTTTACTACGAGATTGCCCGTTTTCTGGCTGCTGCGACGTTTCGTCAAACTGGCTAGCAGTCGGTTCAAACCGGTCTCGTATTAGTGGTATCCTGGTAACTCTGTGCAACTCTAGAGTCGGGAAGTCGTGTGGGAGATGAACGGCGAGTCGCTGCTCTGCTGTCCAGTCCTTGCAGCGGACTTACGTGGCCATCTGCTGCGTCCTCCCACACCACGGCCACGTTTCTAGCACTGGCGTGGTGTGTCTAGGGTTTTAAAGTTTTGTGATGTGTCTGGACTCTGGCCTAAACTTTTAGGCTGGAAGTTTTAGTGTATTGCAAAGTGGCTGGCTCCTCCCTTTTTTCCTTTCGGTCAGCCAGCCACTTCCGTCTGCTACATTGTTTTAGCTCCCTCTACCACTTTCTTCTTGTGTTGTCATGTTTTACTGCTGACTGCATGCTTAGTCCCACGTTTCGGTGTGGGTAGGCACATATTTTTCCAACCTAGTTACCTGTGTTTTACGTTCTGTTTTATCTTACTGTTCTGAGTATTTTCTTGACACCCGTCTCAATCTGTTATTGAGCGGGCGCTGAAGACCTCTCCGTCGTGTGCGCCCATACGTCCCTCTCCAACAACAAGCAACTCTAGAAACTGGCGGGTCAGTACCAGATATAGAGTGATGCCGCAGTGCGAGGGTAGAGTTGACCTGTCCACAGGATTTAGTAGAGGGTAAAGCGCACGTATACGGCCAAGCGCTTGACCTATTACCTCTCTGATACGCGGCCTCTAGATGAGGTGTCTGTCTAGGGTCACCCAAAGACATTTCGCAGTGCGAGACTGGGATCTGGTTTCGCGTGATCCGCTCTGGATGAAGGTCTGCAGGCACTCAACGCCGCGTGACAAATTACAGCGCGGTAGTAAGTGGCATTAGGCTTCAGGCGCCTTTCAGTCGCCCAGGCTCCTGGTACGTCGCGTGCTGTCTGCAAAGGGCGATGCAAGATGCCTTCCTTAAGGGGCTCCGGAACGCCCTATACTTGCAATGTTAAAATAACGCTTATAAATTACATCTTTCCTCACAAAGTATTTGAGGTAGGAGGTTGAACTTTTTACAGATTATTTATTGGAATATGGGCTACAACTTAACACAGGGATTTTACAAAATTTTAGTTCAGTTATGACTTTTTTTCAATTGTAATGAAAATTCACAACATTTTTTGCAATTTTTTATTTATATATTCAAAAATATACAGTTTTTTGGAAAAAGGCTGTGTTAAATTATGCAGAAGGTACTGTGTAACATTTACTGAAAGTTTGAAACAAATATGTTTGGAGGATCCTTAGAAAACATGTAATTAGCATGAGAAAATAAAAGTTTTGGGAATCGAGCGACAAAGATTGGATTAACTTTTTAGTGCATTCCAGGTCCATAGGATGGATTATCTTCATCCTCTGCAAACTCCTCCTCCAGCTTCTTCTTGTTCCTCCTCCTGTTTACTCTTGCTTGTATTTCTAGACCCTTTACAGCCCTGTCTGCAGCCCGAAGGCGTCCCTTGTCTAAAGCAAGCATCGCTCGTTGTTGTGTTCGTAGATTTTGTACCATTTTCTTCAGTTCCAGTTACTGCAACACTGTTCCAAAAGGTGGTCATGTATGAACACTTATCACATTTCAGTTGTATTTCACTAGCGAGTCCTACGTGCTTTATTATGGAGAATTCCAGACCAACTTCACTACAATGAATACATCTTACACAGTTTGAAAAAATTCCTTTGAGAACCGACATATCAAATATTTCATTCACATTCGATTCGCCCATAAAACATTCATAGTTTTCACTCATTGAACCAAGCTTCTTCTGTGAAGTATTTTCTTTCCCACTTTGACTGCTATGGGCAGGTGTACTTGAGAGGTTAGGTTCACACACTTGGTTATCGTCTTTATTGTTTACAGTAATAACACATACCTTTGGCTTTCCAACATTTCTCCTTTCCTTAAAAGCCTTCAGAGGATTTCTAATAACTTTACTTTTACTCATTATTATACTTCGCCCGCATCTCGTGGTCGTGCGGTAGAGTTCTCGCTTCCCACGCACGGGTTCCCGGGTTCGATTCCCGGCGGGGTCAGGGATTTTCTCTGCCTCGTGATGGCTGGGTGTTGTGTGCTGTCCTTAGATTAGTTAGGTTTAATTAGTTCTAAGTTCTAGGGGACTTATGACCACAGCAGTTGAGTCCCATAGTGCTCAGAGCCATTTGAACCATTTTTTTATTATACTTCAACAAAACAGAGACTCAAGAAACAGAATTAATTACGAATATTTTCGAGATAACGACAGAGTAAGTAAACATGAAACAATCGACAATCACACCAGCGATATATATTGACCCATCACAGGTTAGCCACAACACATACTTTATCTCACATCACTAAAATGTACCTGATGAACACGGACGTTAATAATAACACCATTTGACAGCAGTTTAACAGCGCCACAGTGGGTCACGCCCATGTAGAACACATTTCAAAAAAAATTTAAAAATGGTTGTAGTCTTCGGAATTGAATAAATTATATATCTATTAAAAGGTAATAGTCTGCAGATTCAGAAAACGCAAAAAAGTAAAAATTGAACTTTTCATGATTTTGAGCCTTTCCGGAGCCCCTTAAAGCATCGTGCTTAAGAGTGCGGTGTCGCCCGCTTAGAGTGGCAACGCCACTGTCTCTCTCTCTCTGACTTGCGTAAGGTGTACAGGCAGTACAGAAGGCTACCAATGATAGCCACTGCAATGCTGCCGCTAATGTAGGCCCCGCCGTCGACACGCCATCTCCGGCGCGAACATCGAAAGTGCTATTTCGCAGTGACGCGGTGAGCCCGGCGTGTGGCTTGTGCTGTGCACCGTCAGAACAGAGGGTCTGTAAAGGAGGCCGTCGTTCCACTCGTAGGTAAAGGCCCGGCAGACGTCCACGAGCACCCAATGCCCCTGAGCACTGCCGACGCTCCGAGGCGCAGCAGCTGTTGTTGCGTACTGAGTCCGCGCCGGAAACCAAACTGTTCCGGTGATAATAAATCCTCACTGTTTACTTGTTCCATAAGTTTTTTAACGCACAGCCGTTCCAAGACTTTTGCAGACGGGAGGGAGCAGCCTGGTAGGCCTGTAGTTCCGTGGCAGTCCTGCGTCTTTCCCCTGTTCACTGACTGCAGTTACCTCTGCGTATTACCAAGCAGTATTGCTAGTCCTTGGAATATGACTGAATAAGTCAGTGACGGATCGGAGGGCGCGAGGTAGTGCCTGTTTAATTCTTTGAGAATTTTTTTTCTCGGAATGTGTTACAGATGATGTTGCTGTTATGGTCTTCAGTCCTGAGACTGGTTTGATGCAGCTCTCCATACTACTCTATCCTGTGCAAGCTTCTTCATCTCCCAGTACTTACTGCAACCTACATCCTTCTGAATCTGCTTACTGTATTCATCTCTTGGTCCCCCTCTACGATTTTTACCCTCCACGCTGCCCTCCAATGCTAAATGTGTGATCCCTTGATGCCTCAGAACGTGCCCTACCAAACGGTCCCTTCTTCTTGTCAAGTTGTGCCACAAGCTCCTCTTCTCCCCAATTCTATTCAATACCTCCTCGTCGGCCGGAGTGGCCGTGCGGTTCTGGGCGCTACAGTCTGGAACCGAGCGACCGCTACGGTCGCAGGTTCGAATCCTGCCTCGGGCATGGATGTGTGTGATGTCCTTAGGTTAGTTAGGTTTAATTAGTTCTAAGTTCTAGGCGACTGATGACCTCAGAAGTTAAGTCGCATAGTGCTCAGAGCCATTTGAACCATTTGGATACCTCCTCATTAGTTGCGTGATCTACCCATCTAATCTTCAGCATTCTTCTGTAGCACCACATTTGCAAGCTTCTATTCTCTTCTTGTCCAAACTATTTATCATGCATGTTTCACTTCCATACATGGCTACACTCCATACAAATACTTTCAGAAACGACTTCCTGACACTTAAATCTATACTTGATGTTAACAAATTCCTCTTGTTCAAAAACGCTTTCCTTGCCATTGCCAGTCTACATTTTATATCCTCTCTACCTCGACCATTATCAGTTACAGTTACAGATATCAATGTCAAATTTGGTCAAAATGTTTATTGATCTTCCTTTACTAACTGGAATTTTTTCGACTGGAAATGTCGAAGAGCAAAGGCGGAAATGCCGTCGGAACGAAACAAAATTTCGATGTAGACCTCCACGCGCGGTATGTCACAGGTCAGCCGGCTCGTCTGAAATCAAAATTGAGTTGATGTTAGCGAAGTATATACGATTCTTTAGGAGTTGTACCTCGCTTAAGTTATTTGGACCATAGGAAACAAAATTGCAGCCATTTTTTCATCGATTTTTCGACTTCGTCGGCCAAGTAAAAATATTTATAGTTCATGGATCGGAATAAAAGTGGTACAGCTCCAAGACAATTTAATTAGCTTTGTCGGAAACAAAGAATCACGCCAATCGGTTCAGTAGATTTGAAGTTACCATTGTTGTTGTGGTCTTCAGTCCTGAGACTGGTTTGATGCAGCTCTCCATGCTACTCTATCCTGTGCAAGCTTTTTCATCTCCCAGTACCTACTGCAACCTACATCCTTCTGAATCTGCTTAGTGTATTCATCTCTTGGTCTCCCCCTACGATTTTTACCCTCCACGCTGCCCTCCAATACCATACCGCGCGATAAAAAAAAAGATCATTTCGAGAAAAACGCTTTTGAAGTTTTGACTACATATAAATGCAATATTATGCAACGTACGTTCAATCTGCTATTCCGGGTCATAAACTAGTCCTTCCTCTTACTAATAGAGGGCGTTTTGCTCGATCTGGGCCATCCTGCGCTGGACCAAAGCCGTTCGTACGGCCGGTGACAAGCGGTTTTCGGCCGATCGAATCCGGTGGTCGTGCGAATGCTTGGCGAACCGCGTCGAATAGAGTCCCAGGGTGACGTCCAACGTTGTCATGGTCTTCAGAATTGCTGAACACCCTCCGTTGAAGCTGCTCACTGCCACGAAAGTCGCAAACTCCACAGTCTTCGCACCAGAATGCAAGTGCTTGGGGGCTAACTTCCAAACACACGCGTTCAAACTTTCATTTGAATTTTGTGCGTTTACTCCCAATCACCGGTACAATAACTCTTCCTCCGAAAGAAAAAAACTGGTGCATGAGAAAAGCCGATTCCAGGCAGGTGCATTTTTTTGTTCTACCACGAATAACAAACATTTCCGTTCCGTATTCGGAAAAACCGTTTCAGGGGTGGATTCTAAACACTTTCATGGATCCAAAAATGCAATTTTAAAAAAATCTATTTTTTGAACCAAAAGATAGTAAACCTCCCCTTAAGCACTGCGTACTCCACCTGATCGCAACCTCGAGCCTTCGCGGGGCCCAGTCTGCAGAGCTGTTCTTCCACCTCCTCCTCAGCGACGGCTTCTGTGTTCCCCGTAATTTTCCGTCTCTGCCGCAAGGAAGGCAGCCAAACGTTGCTGCACAAGGCGAGCACGTTCCACATCTAACACATTCTCTACTGGCGTGAAGTTGCCTGCGAATGCGTCGGCCGAGATACTAGCCTTGGCGTCAGGCTCGCAGACAACTTCCCTGCCCATTTACTTGGCCTTTCCTAAAGAATTGTTTCGTTCTTCTCCAGGCAGTGCCATCAAGGCGAAGGGTGGCCATTTCGCCTGTCCAATCCCTATTTCTATGTGCGCCTTAGCTCATAGTGATTTCTGTGACCTTTGATGGCAGAGTGTCGCACCAAGTACCATTCTCGGAAGACTCTGTTCTTCTGTGACACTGCTCCCAGGATCTCAGCGGGCAGCTGACGTGATCCATCTCTTCCCTGTTGCAGTTCCTGAAACCTCTGACTTAGGATTACAGCTGTTATGAGTAGATTATGACAGCATTATAAATTTGGTCAGTAACTGTACGAAATATTGCAAATGACGTTTTTGTTGCCGCTGTAAGCCGCTAGAGAAGCATCAGGGACCTGGCCCCGCGGTTAGTGTTCACTGACAGCTAGCTCGCTCATTATGAAGGAACAAGACGGTGCCAGAGGCTCGGTAGAAAACTACAACCACACTTCATAATCCACTTTTAAGGCGGTGGGCATGGGACTTTTCTCATTGTTTATCATAAATTAAGTATTACTCGCTTTCCATTTACAAGTGGTGCAGTGTAAGAAGCTATATCTACCTACAGACTCCACGAGACGCCGTACAGTGCATGGCGGAGGGTATTTCGTACCAGACTTAGCGATTTGCTGGCCTATTTTCGCACTTGGTGAAACACGTGACTTTCCGTACGCCACATCAAGAGCACAAGCCTCATTCACTTCATTCCCAACATCAGTACGCAAGATAACACATTGGAGTGCGCAGATCAGGGCATTTGATCGGTTTCTGCAAATAGTGTTAAATGGTTAATTATGTTATTTCATCCTCATAACATGTATTTCAGCATTTTTTGAAGGAAATGAAATCGAAATAAACTTAAGGCCCCCTAAAATGCTCAATTTGAGTCACGTGATGCCTGTGACGTCACTGGCTAACACGCGAGGCCCACGAGAAGGACACGCCGTGGCGCGTACGTCACATCACGTGACACTGCAGGTCTTACGAGTGCTAGCAGACGTCTCCGGCGGGGAGCGAGGAACTATTTTAGACGAAACTTCCTGGCAGATTAACACTGTGTGCCCGACTGAGACTCGAACTCGGGACCTTTGCCTTTCGCGGGCAAGTGCTCTACCATCTGAGCTACCGAAGCACGACTCACGCCCGGTACTCACAGCTTTACTTCTGCCAGTATCTCGTCTCCTACCTTCCAAACCTTCCACTCCGCTGCAGAGTGAAAATCTCATTCTATTTTAGACGAGTTTCACGATTCGTGACTGTGCGTTTAAATGCGTGCAAGTTCTCAATAGCACACAAGGCTACGATCTTTATCGGATACCTTTTTCACTGGCCCTGCAGGGAGCCAAAAGTTCGCGAAGTATGGCGGGCAACCGGCTAGGGTGACGTCACAAGTATTATCAATGGAGTGAAATGCTGAATACAAAGATGAAAAAAAAAAAAAGCAAAGGTAAGATCTTTCATATTGTCCAGTAATCTACGGGTGTAACATGAAATTCTGTATTGCAAATATTGCCTGTGCCACAAACTGGCTGGATTTATATACTACATTTCCAAACCACTTATGCAATAAAGCAGTGCGAAATACTCGTTGCCTCAGCGGTGCATCTTTTTGTGCTGTCTTCATTACCTGCTATCGAAAGAAATAACTATTTTTTCTAGTGGAAATAATGACTGTAGGTAATTCTGAACGTCTTTCTATGACGCCCACTACAATGCCTACGGAAGTATCGCCTCTCCCCATTCTACATTTCGGTCGGTTTGGAACCACAAGATCTCATTTTGTAGAGAGGATGACGTAAGACATAATGGCTTCTATCTTTCTTTTTGTGCAGTCTGGCAGGCCCGTGAAGGAGGCCCACGCGAGTTTCCATGTCTGCCATTCAGGACTAGAATTTATTTAAACGACAAAGAGCTGAAGTTCGCCGCTACGTGGGCGGGCCTGGTAACGGCGGCGAAAGCGTGTTGCGAGACAATGACGTCGCAGGCGGGCCTACCCCAGGTGTCATTGTGTATGCGAGGCGGACCTCTCCCTTGTGTTGTTTGGTCCGCTGGTCGGGGCGGCAACGCTCCGTGCAGCCTCGGCTCAGGCTGAAAGGCCGTAAACAGTGCACGGGGTTCGCTGGGTCTGAGAGAAACACGGTGACAAATCAAATGAAACATTATCCGGGGATACTTTCAGAAGGAACAATTTTGGATGAGTAGTTTATCCCTTGGGAAAAATAAGACCAATGAATATTGTTAACAAATAAGTTTATTGGTAGTGAGAAGAACCTAATGTAGCAAGTTAAAAGAGACGACACACACACAGCGAATTTTGCAGAACGCTGGTGAAGAGCGGTGACTGGGACGCACACAAACAGCCACCTACACCGACGTGACAAAAGTCATGGGATAGCTCCAAGTACCGTGACTTAACGAGTCGTTGGTAGTCCCCTGCATAAATACTGAGCCAGGTTACGTCAACAGCTGTCCGTCACTGCGAAAGTGTTACCGGAGGAGGATTTTGTGCACGGACTGGCGTCTCTTTTATGCCCTATAAATGTTCGATGGAATTTTGTCGGGAGATTTGGGTGGCCAAACCATTCGCTCTAATTGTTCAGATGTGTGTCAATTCCTCAGGGAACAAACTCCCATTGTCATCGGTCCCTAGACTTACACACTACTTACAAGGGGAGGCCGCCAATTGTGAAATTCAGATTCGATTCATACTGCGCACAATAAAAGCTCATGGCCAGAGGTGTAATGTGGCAAAGCACCAAGATGCACTTCTCAGCCGTTGTCGAGAAAATCGACAGTTAAAAGAAACCGTTGCGGTGAAATAGTCTCTACGTTTATTAATTCTATAGAGCGTCGTGGCTTAGCGGTAAGCGCTCGGGTTGGTAATCCGAAGGTCGCCGGATCGAATCTCGCGCTATGCAACCTTTTTTTTTAGTATTTGTTTTTCATAATTCAAATATATATATATAATTCCCGGCAATCAGTTGCAACAATTATGCTTATAATAAGTTGTTGAAAGTCGTTTGTTGTGGAAAAACTGGCGACTTCGAACATCATTATGTTTTCCGCAAACAAAGTTGTATTTCACAAATGTTATTAATTGTCTCCATAATGTTAACCACGTATAGTTAACGGAAGACGTAGAAACGGTATTACGAATAAGTATAGTGTAAGTCAAGCGTTCGAATTAGAATAGAGACCCCACGAACACAAATTTGCCGCGGCAGGTATGAAATATAAACTTCGTTACTCGCTCGTTACACTTGAAGGACCGATGTTGAATGGGCCGAAACTAGCCGCCGCATAACAGCGTAGTTGCCTGCTAACTTCGAAAGAAGGTAGATGCGGTCCCTAGCGCAACTTATAACATCGTCGAAAATCAGTGCGGACGGGAGACACCCTGTTAAAAAAAAACGGAAAAATGGAGGCGGTACAATTGGAGACCGATCCGCCTTCACCAACACGCATAAGCAATTCATTAATACTTTATATATATATATATATATATATATATATATATATATATATATATATATTTGAATTATGAAAAACAAATACTAAAAAAAAAAGGTTGCATAGGGCGAGATTCGATCCGGCGACCTTCGGATTACCAACCCGAGCGCTTACCGCTAAGCCACGACGCTCTATAGAATTATTAATCGTAGAGAGTATTTCACCGCAACGGTTTCTTTTAACTGTCGATTTTCTCGACAGCGGCTGAGAAGTGCATCTTGGTGCTTTGCCACGTTACACCTCTGGCCATGAGCTTTCATTATGCGCAGTATGAATCGAATCTGAACTTCACAATTGGCGGCCTCCCCTTGTTAGACTAACTTAAATAAGTTTATGCTTAAAGTCAATAATCGGTTGAGTTGCACCAGAGCACCCAGTCCATACCATGTAAACACAGCCCACACCATTATGGAGCCACGACCAGCTTGCACAGTGCCTTGTTGGCAACTTGGGTCCATGGTTTTGTGGGATCTGCTCCACACTCGAACCCTGCCATCAGCTGTTACCAACTGAAATCGAGACTCATCTTACCAGGCCACAGTTTTCCAGTCACCTAAGGTCCAACCGGTATGGTCACTAGCGTAGGAAAGCCGCTGCAGGCGATTTCGTGCTGTTAGCAAAGGCACACGCGTCGGTGGTCTGCTGCCGTAGTCCATCAACGCAAAATTTCGCCGCGCTGTCCTAACATATACGTTCACTGTACGTCCCACATTGATTTCTGCGATTATTTCGCGCAGTGTCGCTTGTCTGCGAGCACTGACAACTTTAAACAAACGTCGCTGCTCTCGTTAAGTGAATGCCATCGGCCACTGCGCTGTCCGTGGTGACAGGTAATTCCTGATATTTGGTATTCTCGGTGGACTCTTGACAATGTGGATCTCGGGATATTGATTTCCCTAACAATTTTCGAAGTGGAATGTCCCATATGTCTCGCTCAATCACGACTCCCAGTTCAGAGTCTGTAAATTCGGGTCGTGCGGCCATAATCATGTCAGAAACCTTTTGGCACGAGTCACACGAGGACAAATGACTGCTGCGATGTACTGCAATTTTATACCTTGATATTACCACCATCTGTATGTGTGCACAACGCTCTCCCATAATTTTTGCCACATCATTGTAATTATGAGCACTTCCCGCGGCGAGACTGGACGTCTCCCGGTGGGGTTGCGGGTGCATGACGTGGTAAGAACAGCATGTAAGCAGAGCTGCAGCGAATGGGCAGTCATCCTAACACCGACAATAACTGCAAATGGGAACATCCACTGACGTAGCAGACTATGACAAAGAGAGGATTGGGAAACGTCGAAGCTAATCGGATGTTCACGTGCTGCTGGCGTAAGCAACAATGGAAACTGTTTTACGGAGAGTGAAACCATCGGTAGGTGGCAAGATGTTGGAACGTGGGGTTGGACGCTTGACAGGTCTGTAAAACGGGGTTGGCGGATCTGACATCACAGTACAGTGATGCAAGCACGAGTGTTTCGGAGCACACTGTTCAGTGTTTCTATGTTCACCCAACGACCTCGTCAGTAACGATTGCAGTGGGCAGAAGATCATCATGATTGGACCGCAGGTCAGTGGAAAAGTGTCGCCTGCTCGTATGGACCACGCTTCTTGTTACACCAGCACGACTGCTGTGTCCGGACACGCCCACCATACAAGTGAATGGGTACTCGAAACACGCGGGAAACAGGTTGATGGGGGGCAGAATTCTGCTGTGGCAGATATTCGTCTGCGCTTCCTCGGGACCTATGATAGCAGTCGAAGGCACCTTGACAATTGTCGACTGAGGGCCAACTGCCTCTCTTCATGCGCGATGTCTTTCCCGGCGACGACCTCTTCCAGCGGGGTAACTGTCTCTTTTATAACGCCAGAATCGTGCCACAGTGGTTTGATGACCGCGACAGAAAAATTACGCTGGTGACACCAAACTGTACCGATCTGAAACCGACGAGGACATCTGGAGTGGTGTCGGTCACCAGCTCCGCTATTACCAACATTCGGCACTTAATTTACGGAAATTGCGTAACCTGTGCGTAGTCATCTTGGGCCACATACTTTCAGAAACCTACTAAGAATTCATCGAATCCACGCCACGGAGAATTACTGATGTATTGCATTCCACAGGTGACTGATTCGCTATTAAGCATGTCGTCATAACGTCTCAGCTCATCAATGTTGCTACGGTTGACTTGAGACGCTTCATCTTCCGGTGGAAGGCTACTCAAGAGTTTGGTCGCAAGCGAGAGCCGATGACCGCATTCTGCGACCAGATATACTGCCGTCTCAGTTGCACAGTATAAAAGCCACAAGTCACTAGGCGTGAACACACGGGCCACGCACAATCCGTTAACACACACGAGTAAAACTCCATCACAAAATGTTCCATTATCTCAAAGCAACTAGGAAAGAATTGCCAGGAAAGTGAGCTTGGAATTAGTGTTAATACAAGGGGTACATTATGGTAAATATTAGACTGATACAAAGATGTTATTTGTTTTGCTTCCTATACATTTCTGTTATCCAAAATTTTGTGGAACTTAAAAGCGCTTATGATGTACTTTACTTACATTCCTACAGCTGGCACGCCTATATCGTTTACTTTTATTTATTGCAAACGTTGCACATCAGTGCATTGTTTCAGTTAGCAATTGCTTCCCACCATAGATGTAATTGTAAATACTTGAAAAAGCAAAATAGCTTTCGGACAAAAGTGCACTACTGGACACTTTCAAATAAACGTAGTTCCTGACAGAAGGCACTTCCAGCGCTGTAAGACATTGCACACTGCTAGTGGTTGTTCAATGTTTTGCTACTAATGCATGCAGTAACCTCCCTGCTACTGTAATTCTGATTTTCTACAATTACTTTACTTTTCCAATGGCTGTTCCTTCTCTAACTACTCATTCTGTCCGCGCCAGTGCGGGACTGTTACTTTCTTAGAAACGGCCAAAAATCATATGATCACATATCAGGTTACAAATTCCTTGTTCAGTCATGTATATCGTTAGCACTGTTCGTGTTGGATGTTCAGCTGCAGCATAATTCTGCGTCGTTTAAAACCGACGTATAATCCCGAGTCGGGAGTAGAACACTGACCCCTGCTTTACCAGCCATTCGCTGAGGAGATTATAAGTGTATCATTAAGAAACGATATGTCCTGTCATTTTGCCATCGTGATTGATTACGCAACCAAATGAGTGCCGAGTCCCGTCGCCGTGCATTGTTGTTGCGAAATGGCCACGCATTGTTGTTGCGAAATGATAGCATCAGTGCACTAGACCGGAGACGCAGTGACCGATCGGCGAAGCCTCGTACGACACGTGTGAATACGTCGGGCTCGCACATACGGCGTATATGTGACAGATCTGATGATTTTATAGAGTTGGAGCGAAAGTCTTCGAGAGTAGATTCTGGAGACTCTAGTACGCGCTGCGAGATGCCTAAACTTTCAATCTCTCTTCCACTTCCGAACGAATCGCTGATCATTATTAGACTAGGCCGCACAAAATTGTTTTGACTATATGGACATTTTGTTGCTCCTGAAAAAGAAGTTTCGAAAGGAAAAAAGAGCAGAAACAGAAAAAGATTGCACGATTGTTTCCCGAAAGTGAATTGAATGAAAGTGATATGAGATACAGTATGTTTTTAAGCGTAATTCTACAACTAAGATGTCAGTTTTCGGTGAGAAACACGTAAGTAATGCAGTTCGTTTCAAGGAAATGTGACATGTAGCACGTTTTGTAAATACAGTAAGCAGCAGTTTCGGGCAGAAATGTGTATGTCTTGGATATGCGGTGCGCTGTTGTTATCCATGCAATCTCGGATGCGCATTAACCCGGTTAATGCCGGCCGATCACTGATCAGCACTCGCAGGCTTCTCTAGTAAAATAATCAGTAGTTCGTCTGTGTCTTACTAGCGTTGTTGCCTGTGCCTTAACTGCCCGTCATCCTCTTCTTATGTCACGAAAACTGACAACTTAGTTGTACAATTACGCTTAAAAGCACACTGTATTTCGCGCCACTTAGTTTCAATTCACAGAGAGCGGCGGCATTTGTGTAGAGTTGTCAGTGGTGACAGACAAGCAACTCTTCGTGAAATAACCGCAGAAATCGATGTGGGACGTACGACGAACGCATCTGTTCGGACAGTGCAATTAGATTTGGCGTTAGTGAGCTATGGGAGCAGACGACAGACTTCCAACGGCTTGTTCAGTCCATACCACATCTAGGTGCTGCAGTACGTCGGGCCGCAGGAGATCCGACACAATATCGGGAGGTATACCGTGGTTTTTGTCATCTCATTCTGTGACTCTACACAAAGCTAATTCTTAACTATCACGTGCATCCGCCTACACTTGTACGATAACAAAACAAATACTGCTGCCGTGCGGGGTAGCCACGCGGTCTCGGCGTCTTGCCACGGTACGGGCGGCTCCTCCGTCGCAGGTTCGAGTCCTCCCTCAGGCACGGGTGTGTATCTGTAGGTGTTGTCCTTTGCGTAAGTTAGTTTAACACATTGGCAGCCACGTGAGTTAAATATAACTCTCTCTTCGGGCCGCGTGAAGTAAATACAACTCACGGACATTTTTCCATTTAAAGCTCCGTGGTGCAGTTGTAACTCGCAGGGGCGTACTGTGACTCGGTGTTATAGTAGGTTATGGCCCCAGTAACAAATCATGTTCGTGGCCTACGGTTTTCAGGTGCTCAAGAGTAGTTATTGACATTTGAATTCGTGAGTTATATATAACTCACATGGCTCAGTCGTATTGGACTTTTCTTCTTTTTATTATTTAGTTTGACGTATTACTTACGAAGTAGATTGCAAATCACATACAGTTTTATTTACACTCTTCAACTCTAATTGCAACAATAATGAAACTGAAAAACTTGGGTCATTCCATTTGCTTCTCTAACACCTGTACGCACTGTGCTTTATGAAAAAAACACTCTACGCAAAAATGAGTCACAAGTCTCACATTTCCATGCAGTTTGTTTGCATTTCTTGACATGTTGCTCTCGTCTAAATTCATTCTTCATTTTTTCGTAGCACACTTTACACGTACGTCTGGCTGCTCCCATGTACAGATTACATGTGCAAATTAGTTTGTTGACTAACATATTCTAAAATTTCATCAGTTAAAAATATTTGAAGAAATCGTATGGTGTCTTACCTTTGAGAGTTAGTGCAACAGAAGCATTTACACCAGAACTGGAATGAATAAATGTAAAGTTTTTCATATTTTTATACGTAACTTGCCCCCATGCAATTTGTTCGAAGTGTGTCATCTTCATCTTCAGAACTTTGTGATATTACTCTTACTTCAATGGAACCTGAATCAGCTGCAGTAGTTATGGCACTAACACGGTTAGAGGTGTTTTGTTGCCTGGTTTTTACAGCTGTGAAGTCTGGTTCTTTGACTGAATGTGGACATAAAACTCTTCTTCCTACCTTCGCTGATGTGATTTCATCATCAGAACTTCCGGTTTCGCTTCTCGTCTCCTCTGGTTAAATTTCGTCTGAGCTATCACCAAATAGAGAGACAGAATCTCCATCGCTTATGTCCATAACTTCATCTAAAAGCTGCTGTACATGCCTTTGTTCATCTTCATAACTTCTACGAGACATTTTCTTCTGCCACAATACCTCTTCGTTACGGAGCAAACAACACTGAATAAAGACTGTAGCAACAATGCAGGAAATCAATAATGGAACTGTACACAAATAATGCTGTGGAATGGAAAACTGACAGGAGTACAAACTGTTAACTTCCCCACAGTTAAATAATATAAATAATATTCACATTAGCGTAACTACCCAACAGTGAAAATATGTATAGCATTGGCATTTAGTGTAACCTAGCAACAGTTTATTATTCCGTAACCTCCCAACAGTAAGAATTCCGTAACCTATCAATAATAAAAATGTGTTACTAATGTCTCAATAAAATTGTGGCTCACTTATAACCTTTCAATAATTGACTGTGAATGTAAACTGGTAAATTTTGGACGTCAGCAGTGCTGCGTCATGGCCCTGAAAGATCGTATTGAGTAAATTGAAAATTCTTTCCTCAATGAAGTCGCCGGATAACGCATATATATATATATATATATATATATATATATATATATATATATATATATATATATATATATATATATATATATATGCTCCTATAAGAAATTTTTCTGGTACAGCTCAGTGCAATGCTGGCCGATTGATTTGTCATGCATCAAAAGAAACAACTGATTTTTCTTTACAATAATCAGGTTGACCATGGATTGGAGAAATTATTAAAATGATTGTCAAAAGTTAATTTTTATAAGAAAGATTATTATTAAGAGACTTTTTTAAAACATTTACATGGGTCTTGACATAACAATAATACATATGCGCGACGCTGCTTTTACCTTACACTACAACTCAGGCTCCGCCATCGCTCCCCCACGACCGCCCCAGCCAACTTCATACACAAGTCTGCTAGCTACTACTACTACAACTGCTACACAGTTCATACTGCATACAACACTGCTCTCTGGTCTGAGATTCTCTTACAGCTTACACATCGAAGGCAGCGCGTGAGCAATCCATCGAAATTACATCTGCTCGAGTGCGCTAGCAACAAATTCCTTAGTCATGGACCTGTTACAAAACCTAAAATTATTAGTGACATAGGAAATGGCACACCTGGTACCTTTTCTCAGGGGCCGTGTGAATCATACGTAACTCACACAAAAAGTTTTAAAAAAGGTACTAAAACGCCATATTTTCACTTTATTTGCACGTAAGAAGTTCACTTGGAGCAAACTGGAGCAGGATATTGAAAAAACGTAAATGGCCCCAAGGGGTCGGTAACCCAACTATACCATGGCAGTCAATGTGTTAAGTTAGGTTAAGTAGTGTGTAGGCTTAGGGACCGAGGACCTCAGCAGTTTGATCCCTTAAGAATATACACACACACACACACAAAAAAAAAAAAAATATATTGCGCGAAGAAGAAAAAAAAAAAAAACGTACAGAAGTGATGTATCCGTTGTGGGGACACTGTATATGCATTGTCTCGTAGTGATCAGCACGCAAAGAAATTATCGACGTCGAAGGGATTAAGAGCAGGAGTCGCAAACTCCTTGTCAGCGGACGGGTTAGGCGCGTGTTGTCGCGGGAGGTGTCTGGGTAAGTGAATTCCAGCGGAGAGAGAGGCCAGCCGAGCATCGCCGCCGGCAGCCGGCGGCCGTTTTGAGATCAGTGGAGCGGCCGGCGATTATTAAATTTCTCCCCGCGGGGGGAGAGTGAAAGGCCGTCCGGCTGGCGAGAGGCGTGTTGCAGCTGAACTGCCCAAGCCGCGGGCAGCCGCAAGAAGCTGCTGGCGGAGCCGCGTCCCGGCGACTGTGAGCCGCGGTGGAAAATACCACACACCTCACTCCAGTCTAATTCCCTTCACCGATCAATAGATCGTAAGCTGGCAGGGCAAAATACGAGCCGTGTTTTTTAAGTAAGTACCGTTTTGAAATTAAAAAAAGCCGTGCTAAGGTATCTCAATAATTTTATTTTTACATGAAAGCCTGTACCTTAATCTACGCACTGACGCCATTACAGTCTGATTCTTCCTTGCTTACGTTGTGTACTGAGTGTTTAAGATGCCTCCCATAATCGTGAGTCCCGCCGACTGTGAAGTACGAGCTGTTATAAGATTTCTTAGTGCTAAAGCGATTGATATTCATCGTGAGCTCTGTGCAGTTTACTGAGAAAAAATTATGAGTGATGGAATGGTAAGAAAGTGAGTCAGAGCATTTAAAGATGGCCGCACAAATGCGCATGATGAACAACGGAGTGGGCGTCTTTCGGTCGTTAATGAAAGTTTGGTGCAGGAAGTGGACAATAAGATGAGAGAAAATAGACACTTTACGATTTCCTCCTTCCGGGATGACTTTTCTTATGTTTCTCGTAGTGTTTTGTATGACATTGAGCGGTACCACAACGACGGTGATGATTTCTTAAGCCAAATTGTTACGGGCAATGAAACATGGGTTGCCTACGTCACACCAGAATCAAAGCAACAGTCCGTGGAAGTTGAGCAAGGGCATCGTTTTGCTGCAAGACAATGCCCGTCCGCATGTGGCGAATCAGACCAAAGATCTCATCACATCTTTTCGATGGGAAACTCTAGATCATCCTCCGTACAGCCCCGATCTTGCGCCCAGTGACTACCATCTGTTCCTGCACTTGAAGAAACACCTGGGCGGTCAGCGTCTTCAAGACGATGACGAAGTCAAAACAGTGGTGATGCAGTGGTTAACAAGTCAGGCGCCAGACTTCTATGAGGAGGGCATTCAACAACTGGTACAACGTTATGACAAGTGCCTCAATATTGACGGAAATTACGTAGAAAAGTAGATTAAGATACAGGCTTTCATGTAAAAATAAAATTATTGAGATACCTTAGCACGTCTTTTTTTAATTTCAAAACGGTACTTACTTAAAAAACATGCCTCGTATTTGTCGCCCACCTTAAAAGAGCACGCTGCTCGCTTAGAAGAGGGAGCTGTATAGCTAACACCCGGCGCTCACGTGTCCCTCCACGACAGGCAGCCAACAAGCATTTTGTGTGTCGGTCGGTTGTATCGAATCAGCTAAGTGTGTATATTAATTCCTTCGGCATTAGCTACATGAGACATAGTTATCTAATTGCATAGTGCAATAACAATTTTTTGATAATTTACAGGCTGGTATGTAAATATCAATGCAGTTCAGAAGTACTGGTAAGGGGCAGAGAGGTGGAGTGGAGGGGGAGGGAAATTACCTGTTCCATGACAGGAAATCTTGAAAGTTTTGTAGCAAAAATTTGTTTCACAGTTGTATCTGATCATCGAAGAGGTGCTATAAGTGTGTTCGTAAAAATTTCAGTAGCTAAAGGAATTCGTTTTTAGACACATCTTGCCAATAACACTTACAGCAATGTAAAAAAATGTAAATGTCGTGTGACTTGGGCCTCCCTTCGGGTAGACCGTTCGTCGGGTGCAACTCTTTCGATTTGACGTCACTTCGGCCACTTGCGCGTCAATAGGGATGAAATGATGATAATAAGAACAACGCAACACCCAGTCCCTGAGCGGAGAAAATCTCCGACCCAGCCGGGAATCGAACCCGGGCCCTTAGAATTGACCTGCTGTCACACTGACAACTCAGCTACCGGGGGCGGATTCTCACAGCAATATATTAATGTTTCTTATCTATTATTTTCTCATAGGGCATCACGCTACGAAAATCAAGATGCAAATTGTGTGAGTCTCATCTAAAGATAAGCATGACAAGCCTTGAAAACTAGTTTATGGGAATAAAGAAATGTTTCAAACAGTGGCTGGTCGCAGGTTTCCGTACACACAATGAATACACAGTTACGTGGTTTAAAATAGAAGCGAAGCTTAATAATTACATGACCGTCTCATCCCGGCATAACTGCAGCAGGGTACGTCCTATTGAACTAGAGATGGGAAAAACCGATCGGATAAAACCGATACTGGTATTTTAGTTCTGAATTACCGGTATTTTTCGGTATGGTTTGGTTTCGGTTGTATCAGCCGCTTTTCTTTTTCATTGATAACCCAATATAAGACCGATACGTCAATGTGCTGTAGCTGAGGTTGTAAAATTTTTGATGTTAGATAAAACTTTTTTTAAAAAAATGAGTTTGGTACGACGTTCTGTGACTTCTAAAAGACTGGCATCGTCTTTGAACGATACCTTTTCTGATCAAAGGATTCAACTTACAGTTCAACACATTATAGAACAAGTATTTATGAACAGATAGGACAATAAATATTAGCCAATGGATTAATTTATTACTGAAATACCGACTGAGGTGGCGCAATGGTTAGCACACTGGACTCGCATTCGGGAGGACGACGGTTCAATCCCGCGTCGGTCATCCTGATTTAGGTTCTCCGGGATTTCTGTAAATCGCTTTAGGCAAATGCCGGGATGGTTCCTCAGAAAGGGCACTGCCGACTTCCTTCCCCGTCCTTCCCTAATCCGATGAGACCGACGACCTCGCTGTTTGGTCTCTTCCCCCAAACAACCCAACCCCAACCCTTTACTGAAATTTTAACTGTCCTCAAGTACTAGTTCCTGTTGTTATATTTGGTTACTGTTTAAACTGTTCGTTTGAATTATTTGAAAAATCGATTGTAAACCAATGCTCTTTAAGAAGTAATAAAAAATATTTGACTCAAAAACGGGTTTTTCCTGGGAAATAATTAAAGGAAAAGAAAGCTACAAATTTTACACAAACGCTTATTATTTGACTGCCATTTCTATGAAATAATAAAAGAGGAAGTAACTTATAGCAACAATAGTAAATCAAAAACTTACCAATTTGTTCATAGTATATAATAAAAATAGCAAGCAGCTGTTCTGCTGCCTTTATATACATAGTATTCTTTTGTATGACGGACAACTTAACACGAAATATATAGTTCTCCAACCTCAGTTTTCACCCTTTAGTACTAACTGCTCGTAATGCCAGACAGTGGTATGATCCTCGATTACAATGTTGTTTGTACAGAGGTTTAAAAAATTGGAATAATCACGAGAATAATGGTAATTTTTTTGTAGTATTCAACCCCTATTTACTTTTCCAGAAAAGAAGTGAACGGCGGATGGACTAAGTTTTCTTTTCTTTGAGTACTTCATTTGATATTTTGATCTTACTTATTTTGAAACTTATAATGGAAACGTTTGACGAAGTCTTAGAATTTTTCAATCTTTGTTCAGTGTCTGCGTTTATTGTTGGAAATAATAATAACAAAAACCGAAAATCGGTTATTTCAGAAACCGGTTATTTTGAATGGTTTTAACAGTCAGGTTAAAGTGGAGATGAAAAAACTGGTGTAAAGGAAAACCGATTGTTTCAACGATAATTGCCATCTCTATCTTCAACGAGGTTACTGTACTCTAGCCCTGTTGTCCCTCTAGAATGTTTACGTTCCATACTTCCCTCCCCCCCTCCCTCCATTAATTAATAAACTTGGCGCTTCAGGATGCGTGCCACAAATTTATTCCCCTCGATTCTATTTCTATATGTCACTACGACGACATGTGATTAGTGCTTAGTGGTTTGTTAGCCGTTCGCTACTTTCGAACTGTCGCTGCTGTTACCATTCCATCCACTTGCCCTTACTTCATGAAACACTGCGGAGAGGTTTGGAATTTAGCACAGGACATTGGCGCAAATTGGCAGTAAGTCTGGTGATCGGGATTTCCTTCCTTGCCAGCTAAAAATATCGGTCAATTTTTTTTTTGACTGCCAGGATTCGAATCGGCTTACATACCGGAATTGACCATCTTTAATTACAAGGACCCCGAGAGATTGTCTATTTGAAGCAAATTAAGAAGTAAGTGTAAGGGAATTGATTGTCAAGATTTTAAACATGGCTGTGCTTCATGTATTCATCAACTGTACATGCAAGGGCTTCGATGGATTGGAAATAAGTCAACCAGTTTCAAAATACAGATTTATTAAACCTTGACCATGGTTTCGATAGTTATAAAAGTGTCTCTTCAGAAGGTATCCCATCTGTTAACAACAATTATGACACTGAGTCTGGAACAGAGATGGTATCATTATAATAAGCAAAATTATAGGAAATTTTACGAATAATTTTAGTGAGGCGTACTTACGTAGAAACACGTATTATCTAAATGGAATGTGGGAGTCGTTGACTCTGCCTAGTACATTTGCGTGTCATCCACGTAACCACCATTTAAAATACGTGATTTGAAAGTAGTAGCTCTCTATTGTAGCGCTTTGTCTTAAAACTTTCTAAAATACACTGCTTAGTGAGGCTTCGCCCTCCTAGTGTACTTGTTCGTGTAGCATGCTTACCAGTACGACCACTTCCCTTTGCATGATGCTACACAAGTGATGATCTCCACCCCCCACCTCCGCCCCGCCCCCTTCTCTTTCCCCAAACTGCATTTGTCTTTTAATATTTGCAGTTTCTCCGTCACAGTGTGTCCTTTTACAGTATCCCTTCATGTCAAGGGTCAACTTAATACGTCAAGTACTGGGGCCCTTATACACAGATAATATTGCCTTGAAGTGCTTTTGGACTCTCGTGCTTGTTACAGTTGCATATTCACATCCAAGTGCTTCTCGTGCGTTTTTGCACATTTAGTAAAGAGTCTGGTCTATTAAGCTGAGCCTGCGGGCTCTTTACAATCCACATGACTTTAATGACGCACTTTTTACCACCCTCTCGTTTCCCTGCTTTCAACTGTTTAGTCAATATGTTAATTCTGTAAATAATATGAAGGGCTTATTTCAATAGTGGTACAAGTCTATTTTTGTTCATTGTGAAATACAGAGTCCTAAAGTTGATTGAGCGCTGAAAAATTTGCAGTTGAGATACCAGAAATAGCCAAGCATATGGCTTCTTGCTAGAGATGAACATTTTCTTCCGTTTTTGTTTGGATCATTAACTGCAGAAGCATTATGGGCAGAAAAGTGGAGGTAATGGAATTGTACCACCATTGAAATAAGCCCTTCATATGTACTACGGAAATGATGGACGCTGCTCATCGCAGCTAAGAGCATACAGGACGCGTAGGAGCGCCAGATATCAGAGTCGATGTTTAAGGCTAGTGTGTCTACCCTTCAGCCAGTCGGCGCATGCCATTGGTTCTATACGCGTGGCACACTTGCGCTGTGTAGGATCTGATGTCACGTTTTATATTTAAATGTCATACATGTATAAATCTTTCAAGTGGACGTTGTTGGACCCAATGTCAAATGCACGGTATGTTAAAAAATGTTTCAAGACAAAACCCTACAGTAGAGAGCAACTACTTTTAAATAATTTATTCTAAATGGTGATGAAGTGGATGACACGCACACACACCAGACAGAGTCAACGACTCCTACATTGGATGTATATAAAGTGTGATTCCAGCGAGTCTTTCTTTTGCTACCGCCTTTTCCCGCATTGTGCGCAGGGTCGGCAGGGTTAAGTACGGAAGTAGCGTACCCCAGCTGTCTGCGTCTAGCGTAAATCGTGAAATAGCGTGAATGTGTTTCAAATGTCTGCGAGTCGTGTAACTGAGGCGGGACTTGGGGACCAGCCCGGTATTCACCTAGGAGGATGTAGAAAACCGCCTAAAAGCCACATCCAGGCTGGCCGGCACACCGGCCGTCGTCTTTAATCCGCCGGGCGGATTCGGTCCGGGACCGGCGCGCCTACCCGAGTCCAGGAAACAGCGCGTTACCGCTCTCGGCTACACTGGCGGGTTAAAGTGTGATTCCGGCGAGTATTCCTCACTAAAAATTATTTGTAAGCATTTCCTAGAATTTTGGTTATTGTAAAAATAGCATCTCTATTCCACACACGGTGTCATAATATTTGTCGATGTGTACAATTTATTTGTATCGTACAAACAGTTCGATGGAAATGTCAGTACCAACTGCGAAATATTTTGGTTAAGGGAAGGATAATTTGTAACTCGAACCCCGCAAATAAGAGATCCACGGACAGCCAGCGGACGCAGAGCTGTCTTCCGCGCTGCGTACCCCACGAGAGGACGGCCGGCCAGCCACTGTACAAGTGGGCAGAGGCGGTCCTCGGCCGCCAAACGCGGCTGCCTGCTGCCGCCGCGGGCGGGATGACATCAGCGGGTGTGTCTAAGTGCTGACCTGGCCGCTTCCAGCCGCGCCGTCCCGCTGCTGCTTCACTCGCAGAGGATTCACGTCCCTCCGTTTGACTCAGATACCGTTCCGTGGCACGGGTACCAAGATAGTGTGCTCAGACATCTAGTACTGGAGTCTTATCTACAATAGCGCTACTGCTCATCAAGGCGCTTGATACGTGGAACGAAGGTCCTCACTGGAGATGGCCAGGACCTACAGATATCACTGATTGCTGCGTTTGTCTCATTCTAGCTTTATTAGTCGTTTCGCTGTGACTCTTCAGACTTCTGGCGTAATCGATCGGCATGTCTAAGTCACACTATAACGCTCCAATAATACAGGCTGGTTCATTGATCGCGACCGGGCCAAATATCTCACGAAATAAGCGTCAAAGGAAAAAACTGCAAAGGACGAAACTTGTCTAGCTTGAAGCGGGAAACCAGATGGCGCTATGGTTGGCCCGCTAGATGGCGCTGCCGTAGGTCAAACGGATGTCAACTGCGGTTTTTTAAATAGGAATCTCAATTTTTTATTACATGATCGTGTAGTACGTAAAGAAATATGAATGTTTTAGTTGGACCACTTTTTTCGCTTTGTGATAGATGATGCTGTAATAGTCACAAACATATGGCTCACAATTTTAGACGAACAGTTGCTAACAGGTCGGTTTTTTAAATTAAAATACAGAACGTAGGTACGTTTGGGAAATTAAAATACAGAACGTAGGTACGTTTGAACATTTTATTTCGGTTGTTCCAATGTGATACATGGACCTTTGTGAACTTATAATTTCTGAGAGCGCATGCTGTTACAGCGTGATTACCTGTAAATACCACATTAATGCAATAAATGCTCAAAATGATGTCCGTCAACCTCAATGCATTTCGCAGTACGTGTAAAGACATTCCTCTCAACAGCGAGTAGTTCGCCTTCCGTAATGTTCGCACATGCATTGACAATGCGCTGACGGATGTTGTCAGGCGTTGTCGGTGGATCAGGATAGCAAATATCCTTCAACTTTCCCCACAGAAAGAAATCCGGAGACGTCAGATCAGGTGGACGTGCGGGCCATGGTATGGTGCTTCGACGACCAATCCACCTGTCATCAAATATGCTATTCAATACCGCTTCAACCGCGCGCGAGCTATGTGCCGGACATCCATCATGTTGTAAGTACATCGCCATTCTGTCATGCAGTGAAACATCTTGTAGTAACATCGGTAGAACATTACGTAGGAAATCAGCGCACACTGCACCATTTAGATTGCCATCGATAAAATGGGGGCCAATTATCCTTCCTCCCATAATGCCGCACCATGCATTAACCCGCCAAGGTCGCTGATGTTCCACTTGTCGCAACCATCGAGGATTTTCCGTTGCCCAATAATGCATATTATGCCGGTTTACGTTACCGCTGATGGTGAATGACGTTTCGTCGCTAAATAGAACGTGTGCAAAAAATCTGTCATCGTCCCGTAATTTCTCTCGTGGCCAGTGGCAGAACTGTACACGACGTGCAAAGTCGTCGCCATGCAATTCCTGGTGCATAGAAATATGGTACAGGTGCAATCGATGTTGATGTAGCATTCTCAACACCGACGTTTTTGAGATTCCCGATTTTCGGGCAATTTGTCTGTTACTGACGTGCGGACTAGCCGCGACAGCAGCTGAAACACCTACTTGGGCAACATAATTAGTTGCAGGTCGTGGTTGACGTTTCACATGTGGCTGGACACTTCCTGTTTCCTTAAATAACGTAACTATCCGGCGAACGGTCCGGACACTTGGATGATGTCGTCCAAGATACCGAGCAGCATACATAACACACGCCAGTTGGGCATTTTGATCACAATAGCCATACATCAACACGATATCGACCTTTTCCGCAATTGGTAAACGGTCCATTTTAACACGGGTAATGTATCACAAAGCAAATACCGTACGCACTGCCGGAATGTTACGTGATACCACGTATTTATACGTTTGTGACTATTACAGCGCCATCTATCAGAAAGTGAAAAAAGTGGTCCAACTAAAACATTCATATTTCTCTACGAACTACACGAATATGTAATTATAATGGGGATTCCTGTTTAAAAAAACGCAGTTGATATCCGTTCGACCTACGGCAGCGCCATCTAGCGGGCCAACCATAGTGCCATCTGGTTTCCCCCTTCGAGTTTCGTTCTTTGTAGTTTTTTCGTTTGAGGCTTATTTCGTGAGATATTTGGCCCGGTCACTATCAATGGACCACCCTGTATATCTTAACTTCTAGCCATAGACAAAAGTCATGGGACACCTGCTGCAAATTGATGTGGCATGGACTCAACAAGTTGTTGGAACTCTCCCGCAAAAATATTAAGCAATGCTGCCAATATAGCCGTCCGTAATTGCGGAAGTGTTGCCAGTGCAGGATTTTGTGCACGAACAGACCTCTCGATTATGCCCCATAAATGTTCCATGGGACTCAGGTCGGGTGATCGGGATGGCCAAAGCATTCGCTCGAATTGCCCACAATCTTCTCCAAACCAACCGCTAACAATTGTGGCCCGCTGACATGGCGCATTGTCGTCCGTAAAAAATTTCATCGTTGTTTGGGACACGAAGTCCATGAATGGCTGCAAATGGTTTCCACACACTGATCGGTTCCGTGGGAACAGAGACCCAGTCCTTTCAATGTAAACACAGCCCACACCGTTACGGAGCCACGACCGGCTTGCACAGTGCCTTGTTGACAACCTGAGTCCATGGCTTCGCGGCGTCTGCGCCACACTCGAACCCTGCTGTCATCTCTTACCGACTGAAATCGGGACTCATCTGACCAGGCCATGATCTACCAGTTGTCTGCGGTCCAACCAATATGGTCACGAGCCCAGGAGAGGCGCAGCAGGCGATGTCGTGCTGTTGGCAATGGCACTCGCGTCAGTCGTCTGCTGCCATAGCGCAGTCACATCAGATTTCGCTGCACTGTCCTAAAGGACACGTTCGTCGTACTTATATTGATTTCTGCTGTTAGTTCACGCAGTGTGCCTGTCTGTTAGCACTGAGAACCCTAAGCAAACGCCGCTGTTCTCGGTCGTTAAGTGAAGGCCATCGGCCACAGCGTTGCCCGCGGTGAGAGGTAACGCCTGAAATGTGGTATTCTCGGTACACTCTTGACACTGTGGGTCTCGGAATATTGAACTGCCTAGCGATTTCCCAAATGAAATGTCGCATTCCGCGTTCAGAGGTTGTTAATTCCCGTCGTTCGGCCATAATCACGTCTGAAAACTTTTCACAGGAATAACATGAATACAGATGACGTTTCAGTGCACTGCCTTTTACATCTTGGGTGCGCGATACCGCCGCCATCTGTTTATGTGCCTGTTTCTACCCCATGATTTCTGTGACCTTAGTGTGAAACAGGAATATCCACGGAGAGTGCATAGCGCACTGCCCATGTTGATTACCGCGCAGATTCGATTTATAGACGCCAGTTTGAATCGTTATTTCCAGGCTGTACAGGTCTCCAAATCATCGTGCTTATTTTAAGCCGGCCGAAATGGCCGAGCGGTTCTAGGCGCTTCCGTCTGGAACTGCGCGACCGCTACGGTCGCAGCTTCGAATCCTGCGTCGGGCATGGATGTATGTGATGTCCTTAGGTTAGTTAGGCTTAAGTAGTTCTAAGTTCTAGGGGAATGATGACCTCAGATGTTAAGTCCCATAGTGCTCAGAGCCATTTGAACCTTTTTGAGCTAATTTTAAAGTAGTCTCTATAGGAATCCGCTGTACGAATATCTTTCGTCATGATGACTGAAAATGTACAATTAAGAAACATTTACCGCCAGATGGGAAAAACAGAAGAACTTCGTCACTAAAAATATTTGTGTGTGTGATAAATCGCTAATTTGCTGCATGTCACAGCTCCATATTTGATGTTTTTTCGGGACGCTTTCACTTTGGGTTACTAGGAAGCCACTTTGCAATGCCGCTGTAGCATAAACAACAACAACAACAACAACAACAAGAACAACAACCACCACCAGTACCACCACAAAGTAGCGATGCCTACCCCTTCTTCTTCTAGAGGGAAGGAAGGAGAGACCGCTACATCTGAGGTGTGACACCTGTCCAAATTAGGTAACTGCCAATGCATGTATTTGTTCAAAGCATTAAGCCAACTTCATTTCAGATATCGAATGCAACTTGTTAAGATGCGTATGAAACGAGTGTTTAAAATCCACAATATCTTTAAACGCTACCTGACCGTAGTCCGTACTAGCGATGATAGTCAAAACTGCAGAGCGCCTGTGGACAAACCTTAAGCAGATTGACTTTTCTAGGCAATGTGTTGGCGACAAAAAATTCTGTTCTGCGCGTCTCAATGAACATTGGGCTGATTTGGGGGAGGGGACCGGACAGCGGAGTCATTGGTCCCATCGGATTAGGGAAGGATGGTGGAAGGAAGTCGGCCGAGACCTTTCATAGGAACCATCGCGGCATTGAAGCGATTGGATGGCTTGACGCGGATTTGAACCGTCGTCCTCCTGAATGCGAGTCCAGTGTGCTAACCACTGCGCCACCTCGCTCAGTACTTCATAGATATTCCTAATCTGTACTTCCAGGAGGCGACACCCCTAGAGACTCTGAAGATCTCAGAGATATATAGTTCCGCACGTCAGTCGTTCCTGCCGGAAGCTCCGAGCTCTTGTATTTGTGAGCGTGGTTATTAACACGCGCCGCAAATTTTGGAGATTTTTCCCGTACGTGTAGAATAGAACCAGTTCATTACTCTTCTCTAATTGCCATGGACAGTGGTCAATATTTGTTAACGATCAGTATCACTTCTATTATTCATAATCTTATAGCCTTACAAATTAATACTACACAGAATGAGATTTTCACTCTGCAGCGGAGTGTGCGCTGATATAAAACTTCCTGGCAGATTAAAACTGTGTGCCCGACCGAGACTCGAACTCGGGATCTTTGCCTTTCGCGGGCAAGTGCTCTACCATCTGAGCTACCGAAGCACGACTCACGCCCGGTACTCACAGCTTTACTTCTGCCAGTACCTCGTCTCCTACCTTCCAAATAATTAATACTACACAATTTACACTTTTATAGAAGTAACTACGACCTAACATTTACTGGCTCTGTGTGAGCACAACAAATATCACTCATCACTTCATTTTGTAAAAATTGTGGTATGCTGCGTCCATAGACCAACAACTAAATTCTCCTAGCTAGCCACTGGCTGTCTTAAATCCTACCTGTAACGGAGGGCAACGACAACTGCGCCCCTGTTTACAATGATCTTTGGTTCAGTGTTGTGAGAAATACAATCTCTTTTACATATGACAATCGTTTCAGGTCATTTTTCATGAATTATGTTACTAAATCGGGCTCCACTTAAAAGTGGACCTCTCACAATGTTAACGATATTTTTGAAGTTCTATTTAACGTTATGCTCTCGGCTAACGAATAGGGATCCATGTGATAGGTTCTTGCATGGTCATGCAATAACTTGCAATGCTTGTTAAGCTGCAAAAAGGACAAAAGCCCAAAATTTCGGCGTTCTGGGCTGCTGCCTAGTTGATGTTTATGCTAGACGCGTCTATGTTTAAATGTGTTGTTTCATGCTTCAAATACGCACATTGTAGGCCTATATAAAACTATTTGAAAGTCAACAGTAATGATGTATGATGGGTGTAATGAATGTTTCATGAATGGCTGGATGGCGACGTAGAGCTAACGACAGTTAGATTACGCCGTAGGAGTCTTTCAGTGTGTGTATTTAAAAGTATTTTCAGTATCTTACGCATTTTCAGCTACAACTGCGACTGTATGCAGTGCCCGTTACCTCCTCTGAGTCTAAGAAAATTAATAAATCAACACAACTTCCATGTTCCTGCCGGATAGTGTGTTATGGCAGTCCGAACGCTTCAGGAAGACGGACGACGGCTGAAAGCATACACTCCTCTAAACTTTTTTCATCACTGTTCGCATTTATAATCGCAGATAAATTAATTCCACCAGCGATTACTTTTCTCTGTGGTGTAAGTAATATTATTTTATGTTATGAATGAAAACATATACGACACTGGTGTAATATTCGAGAACATTGTAGAATATTGACCAAGTGCCGTGTGTCTTTCGATTCACATTGTTTAAAATATTCTACCAAGAACTCGCGGAACAGTCAGTCAGTGCAATATAATATTAAACACGACTGATGCTTGACTGACAAAATGGCAGCGAAACAATTCGTAAAGTATGTTGTTGTAGTTTTCAAACCAACGAGTGGTTTGCTGCAGCTCTCTAGGCCACTCTATCCCGTGCAAGTCCCTACTTTTCTGCATAAACTGCTGCCTGCCAAAACTTACTGTTTTCAAGCCTTTGTCTGCCTCTACAGTTGTTACCCAACTCACTTCCCTCAATTACCTCATTATCTGCGGTATGAACTTGTGGCGTAAAACTCATTCTCTCTCTATCTACATGGATACTCTGCAAATGACATTTAAGTGCCTGGCAGAGGGTTCACGGAACCACCTTCACAATTCTCTATTATTCCAATCTCGTATAGCGCGCGGAAAGAATGAACACCTACACCTTTCCGTACGAGCTCTGATTTCCCTTATTTTATCGTGATGATCGTTCCTCCCTATGTAGGTCGGCGTCAACAAAATATCTTCGCATTCGGAGGAGAAAGTTGGTGATTGGAATTTCGTGAGAAGATCGCTCCGCAATGAAAAACGCATTTGTTTTAATTATGTCTACTCCAAATCCTGTATCATTTCAGTGACACTGTCGTCCTTATTTCGTGATAATACAAAACGTACTGACCTAATTTGAACTTTTTCGGTGTATTCCGTCAATCCTATCTGGTAAGGATCCCACACCGCGCAGCAGTATTCTAAAAGAGGACGGACAAGCGTAGTGTAGGCAGTCTCTTTAATACGAGATCTGTTACATTTTCTAAGTGTCCTGCCAATAAAACGCAGTCTTTGGTTAGTCTTACCCACAACATTTTCTGTGTGTTTCTTCCAATTTAAGTTGTTCGTAATTGTTATTCCTAGGCATTTAGTTGAATTTACGACCTTTAGATCTGACTGATTTATCGTGTAACCGAAGTTTAACGAGTTCCTTTTAGCACTCATGTGGATGACCTCACACTTTTCGTTATTTAGGGTCAACTGCCAATTTTAGCGCCATTCAGATATCTTTTCTAAATCGTTTTGCAATTTGTTTTGGTCTTCTGATGACTTTATTAGTCGATAAACGACAGTATCATCTCCAACCCAAGACGGCTGCTCCCAAATCGTTTATATAGATAAGGAACAGCAAAGGGCCTATAACTCTAACTTGGGGAATGCCAGAAATCACTTCATCTTCATCTACATCTACATGTACATTTATACTCCGCAAGCCATCCAACGGTGTGTGGTGGAGGGCACTTTACGTGCCACTGTCATTACCTCCCTTTCCTGTTCCACTCGCGTATGGTTCGTGGAAAGAACGACTGCCGGAAAGCCTCCGTGCGCGCCCGAATCTCTCTAATTTTACATTCGTGATTTCCTCGGGAGGTATAAGTAGGGGGAAGCAATATATTCGATACCTCTTCCAGAAACGCACCCTCTCGAAACCTGGACAGCAAGCTACACCGCGATGCAGAGAGGTTCTCTTGCAGAGTCTGCCACTTGAGTTTGCTAAACATCTCCGTAACGCTATCACGCTTACCAAATAACCCTGTGACGAAACGCGCCGCTCTTCTTTGGATCTTCTCTATCTCCTCCGTCAACCCGACCTGGTACGGATCCCACACTGATGAGCAATACTCAAGTATAGGTCGAACGAGTGTTTTGTAAGCCACCTCCTTTGTTGTTGGACTACATTTTCTAAGGACTCTCCCAACGGATCTCAACCTGGTACCCGCCTTACCAACAATTAATTTTATATGATCATTCCACTTCAAATCGTTCCGTACGCATACTCCCAGATATTTTACAGAAGTAAGTGCTAGCAGTGTTTGTTCCGCTATCATATAATCATAGCCGGCCGCGGTGGTCTAGCGGTTCTAGGCGCTCAGTCCGGAACCGCGGGACTGCTACGGTCGCAGGTTCGAATCCTGCCTCGGGCATGGATATGTGTGATGTCCTTAGGTTAGTTAGGTTTAAGTAGTTCTAAGTTCTAGGGGACTGATGACCACAGATCTTAAGTCCCATAGTGCTCAGAGCCATTTGAACCATATAATCATACAATAAAGGTTCCATCTTTCTATGTATTCGCAATACATTACATTTGTCTATGTTAAGGGTCAGTTGCCACTCCCTACATCAAGTGCCTTTCTGCTGCAGATCTTCCTGCATTTCGCTGCAATTTTCTAATGCTGCATCTTCTCTGTATACTACAGCATCGCGAAAAGCCACACGGAACTTTCGACACTATCTACTAGGTCATTTATATATATTGTGAAAAGCAATGGTCCCATAACACTCCCCTGTGGTACGCCAGAAGTTACTTTAACGTCTGTAGACGTCTCTCCATTGAGAACAACGTGCTGTGTTCTGTTTGCTAAAAGCTCTTCACTCCAGCCACACAGCTGGTCTGATATTCCGTAGGCTCTTACTTGGTTTATCAGGCGACAGTGCGGAACTGTATCGAACGCCTTCCGGAAGTCAAGGAAAATGGCATCTATCTGGGAGCCTTTATGTAATATTTCCTAGGTCTCATGAAGAAACAAAGCGAGTTGTGTCTCACACGATCGCTGTTTCCGGAATCCATGTTGATTCCTACATAGTAGATTCTGGGTTTCCAGAAACGACATGATACGCGAGCAAAAAAACATGTTCTAAAATTCTACAACGGATCGACGTCAGAGATATAGGTCTATAGTTTTAACGGAGGCTAAGAGCGCTGTGTGATCCACTTAATCGCAGGCGCCGTCCTCGACTGACACGATACTGATGTACTCCACGTTGCGATGTGGGACGGCCCACACTGCCGCCACGCGCGAGACTGACTTGAAGGATTGCGTCACCACTTTACGTTCGAGCACGGGACCGGATCAGCAATGTTTTGCAGGCGGTATGCGGTTCCTGCGGCCGTGCCGCCGGGTAAACATTGGTGCAGATTTGCGGTCTGAGGGACTGCGGAGCGGCCGCCGCAGAGCTCCATATCCGTCCGTGCGGCAGCTGCCGCCGGTATTCACACGAAACGCGGACAGCCCCAGACGAGGACGGGATGCGGCTCGCCGCTAGGAAGAAGTGCGGAGCGGCGGACCGCTTTCACATTCCGGGCGCAGCTCCCGCGGGAAGCCGGACTGGACTGGACTAGCCGGGATGGGGAGCCGGCGGTTCTTGCCCGCCCTTCCCGGAAGGCGCACCACATGCGGCCGGAACTGCGTGACCCGCTTCCGCGGACGTCCCTCACTCAGCCGCCTCCAGTGTCCAGCAGAGCTGCTGCATAGCCTCCCCGAGGAGGCGACGCGGTAACACACAGTAACACCGTTGCTAGCCTTGAAACTGGCCTCAGTTGAGCAAATCCGTAACTTGATCAGGTATGCTGTCGGAAATGTTCATCGGAGGTGAGGGTATCATCTGGAGTGCCCCAGGGAAGTGTGCTAGGTCCGCTGTTGCTTTCTATCTACATAAATGATCTTTTGGATAGGGTGGATAGGAATGTGCGGCTGTTTGCTGATGATGCTGTGGTGTACGGGAAGTTGAGTGACTGTAGGCGGATACAAGATGACCTGGACAGGATTTGTGATTGGTGTAAAGAATGGCAGCTCACTCTAAATATAGATAAATGTAAATTAATGCAGATGAATGGGAAAAAGAATCCCGTAATGTTTGAATACTCCATTAGTAGTGTAGCGCTTGACACAGCCACGTCGATTAAATATTTGGGCGTAACACTGCAGAGCGATATGAAGTGGGACAAGCATGTAATGGCAGTTGTGGGGAAGGCGGACAGTCGTCTTCGGTTCATCTGTAAAGGAGACCGCTTATAAAACACTAATACGACCTATTCTTGAGTACTGCTCGAGCGTTTGGGATCCCTTTCAGGTCGGATTGAGGGAGGACATAGAAGCAATTCAGAGGCGGGCTGCTAGATTTGTTACTCGTAGGTTTCATCATCACGCGAGTGCTACGGAAATGCTTCAGGAACTCGGGTGGGAGTCTCTAGAGGAAAGGAGGCGCTCTTTTCGTGAATCGCTACTGAGGAAATTTAGAGAACCAGCATTTGAGGCTGACTGCAGTACAATTTTACTGCCACCAACTTATATTTCGCGGAAAGACCACAAAGATAAGATAAGAGAGATTAGGGCTCGTACAGAGGCATATAAGCAGTTATTTTTCCATTCGTTCTCTTTGGGAGTGGAACAGGGAGAGAAGATACTAGTTGTGGTACGAGGTACCCTCCGCCACGCACCGTATGGTGGATTGCGGAGTATGTATGTAGATGTAGGAAGCCGCTTATTGATGAACAGATCCAGTAGCGTTGCCAAATTACGGGAATGTTGACTGCTGCGTTTCATCCGCAGTTCCAAATGGTCCCACGCGTGCAGTTAAGGTTTCACGATTAACCGGGTCAATCGAGCTGCCATAGGGTGCCTGCATGTTTGTCGCAATAGAAACGTATTTGTGCAGTCCTAAGAATGTGGCTTTTGTCGTCTTTGGAGACGTATCAACAGCAGACTCGTCGTGAAAATGTAGAGAAAAGGCAACGCTCAGTCACCAGACTGTTCGGATAAAAATCCTGGTTCAAGTTCGCAGTAACTTCAATGAGTGGACCCAAATCGTGGTAGGATAAACCTCCCCAAAACTCCACGGAAGCACCTGCGCTCCGAACTACAGCCTCCATACATTGAGGGTTAAACGATTTATTGGGACGTCGGTGCAATCGCGCCGTGATTCATTTGAAAAGAGGCGAGAACGCGATTCGCTGGACCACACCAGACGCTTCCAGATAGCTACTGTCCAGATTCTGTGTTGTTTGGGCTTTGGGAGGCGAGGAGTTTCATGTGCCCCTGTTAGCAATCGCCTTTTGCGAGGTATCTGACTCCAAAGGTCCACTGTATGCAGTTCTGATCGAAATGTTCGCTCGGAAACTGGTTGAGATGGTGTTACATTCACCGGCAGCAGCAATTCCTGTCGTGTTTGAAAGCGAATGTCATTGACAAGGCGTGACAAACTTCTCTCGCCGCAGTCAGCGAAGAGTTTTTATTACGCCGTGTTACGTGACTTCGAGTGGTACACCATTCGCTGTATACACACAGGACAGTCCGCGTTGAAAGACCAACAAATTGGGCAACTCCGTTCATGGTTTTGTTGTGGGCACCCCCAAATACGAGGGTCACTCCAAAAGATATGCACACTATTTTTTTTTTAAATCCATCTTTTATTCTACATGTTTGAAAGTTGTACAGCGTGTAGAGGCGCATGTATACCCGTACGGTAAAATTCTGGACCAACCTGTTGGATCCACTTCAAACCTTGTTCCACGAAGAGTCTTTCAGTTTCCCAAAGAGATGATTGTCACATGGAGCCAGGTCATGACTGTAAGGCGGGTGTTTCAGTGTTGCCCATCCGAGTTTTGTGATCGCTTCACGGTTTTTTGACTCACATGTGGCCGTGCATTGTCGTGCAACAGCAAAACATCCTGCTTTTGCCGATGTGGTCGAACAAGATTCAGTCGAGCTTGAAGTTTCTTCAGTGTCGTCACATATCCATCAGAATTTATGGTGGTTCCACTTGGCATGATGTCCACAAGCAAGAGGTCTTCGGAATCGAAAAACACTGTAGCCGTAAATTGTCCAGCAGAAGGTGTGGTTTTAATTATTTTTTTTCCTTGGGTGAATTTGCATGATGCCACTCCACTGATTGCCTCTTCGTCTCTGGTGAAAGATGATGGAGCTATGGTTCATCACCTGTCACAATTCTTCCAAGAAATTCATCTACACCATTCTCGTACTGTTCCAAAAGTTCGCTGCATACCGTTTTTCTTGTTTCTTTGTGAGCCACTGTCAAAATCCTGGGAACCGACCTGGCACAAACCTTTTTTAACGCCAACACGTTCAGTATTCTGCAAACACTTCCTTCCTCTATCCTAACGTAGCGTGACAATTTGTTCACTGTGATGCGTCTGTCAGGAGTCACCAATTCGTTAACTCTCTGCACATTGTCTGGAGTGTGTGCAGTACGAGGCCTGCCGCTGCGAGGACAATCCTCAATATTGCCGTGCCCGCTTTCATCACGTAACCTGCTTGCCCGCCGACTAACTGTACTGCGACCGACAGCAGCATCTCCATACACCTTTTTCAACCTCTTGTGGATGTTTCCCACTGTCTCATTTTCACAGCACAGGAATTCTATTACAGCACGTTGTCTCTGACGAACGTCAAGTGCAGCAGCCATCTTGAAGACATGCTGTGACGGCGCCACTCACGGGAACAGGTCGAACTAAGTTTGAAAACAAGCGGGAAGAATGTATCTACACACTGTAAAACTTTCACACATGCAGAATGGAAATTGTATTTTTACAAAAATAGTGTGCATTTCTTTTGGAGTGACCCTCGTACGTTGGCTCCTTTCCGTCATTCTGTCAGATCTCCACACGCCGTCCCATGTTACTGTGCTGATTCCACTCAGCTGACTATTGCATGGTACCAGAGCTCCACCGCCGACAGAGTTCCAAAGCGGCCAGTGTGCTCTTTTACTGACGTAACGTTATGTCCGCTAAGCTTATGATAATAAGCCATGAGCACGAGCCATTTGCATCTCGTATGGAGATAACAGAGGAAACACTCCCCCTAAGCTTGGCAGCGGTGTGGCTGTTGGCTACCGGCTGGAAGCGCTACCTCAGGGGACACCGGTGTGGGTGAGCGGCGCTTAGGCCCGTATTACACTATCAAATTTCTTTGTCAAAGATTTGATCAAAGACGTGATCAAATATTCGTCAAATATATTTGACAAAGATCTTTGACGTGGCGCTAAAAAAGGGTATTACACTGTAATCATATTTTTCGTCTAAGTTCAAGATGGCTGACAACAACAACTTGTTATTAACTGAAGCAGTTGCATGTACCACAATTGCAATGTGTGCACATGTGGAAGAGAAGCGGGGGAAGAAAAGGAAACGTACCTGGGTGAAGCCGTGGGTTTTACGACGACAACATAAAAGCATTCAACAAAAATTATTACGGGAGCTTATAGTGTAGGACGTCAAGTGGTACATCAATTACCTAAGAATGGATGAGCATACATTTCTGTATGTGCTCAGTGAAGTGTATCCTCAAATCACAAAGCACAATACTCACTAAGGAACTGCTATATCTGCAGAAGACAGGCTCACTGTAACACTTCGATTCCTTGCTACAGGAGAGAGTTAGGTTAGGTTAGGTCAGGTCATGTCTCCAATCTTCTTAATCTGTTTTTGTATTCACGGTGCCTCACGTTGTAAAGCGCCTCATCAGCTTCATACATCTCTATTAATTTTGTAGTTGTCGGCACACACCGATTGTATTTACCGGCAATGTTTATAAAAACACTACAGACGACAGAACGCTGCAGCGATGCTAGCGCTGCATGTGGTAAGATGTCACATTGCAGTGAACAGAAGACAAGCGACTTCTTTGATCAAATCTACGGCGAGGCCCTAGATTTGATCAAATATTTGACGACATTTGACAAAGTTCACTATTACACCATCAAATTTCTTTGACAAAGATATTGGAGAAAGAAATTTGATAGTGTAATGCCGGCTTTAGCGACAGGTGTTTGTTTGGCAGCTAGAGTTGTGCGCGCGGGAAGGGCAGGCGAGGCCCGCAGGTCTGGGCTCTGGGCGATGCGACGCCGCCGCAACAGATGTGCTCGCCTCGTCTCTTGCAGCTGTTCGCCACAGGGGGTTCTGGGAAGTGCCTGGCAAAACGCAGCCAAGAAGGCCGCCTATTATTTGGCGCTGTTCTGCCCGCGTGCTGAATACGTATTACTGACCTTCCTTAGCAACGTTGTCAGTTTCCTGTGCCAACTTTATGCTATGGAAACTAATTACAGGTATCCCAGTGTTTCCCCATGTAACGGACCTTCGCCTCCGGTTAATTAAGAATTTTGTAAGTGACACATGCAACTAATATTCCCTGTTGTTTGGGAAAGGCGTCTTTTCAAAGCACTCCGTCTTCAGGCCACGAGTGGCCTACCGGGGCCATCCGACCGCCGTGTCATCCTCAGTGGAGGATGCGGATAGGAGGGGCGTGGGGTCAGCACACCGCTCTCCTGGTCTTGACCGAAGCCGCTACTATTCGGTCGAGTAGCTCCTCAATTGGCATCGCGAGGCTGAGTGCACCCCGAAAAATGCAACAGCGCAAGGCGGCCCGGATGGCCACCCATACAAGTGCCGACCACGCCCGACAGCGCTTAACTTCGGTGATCTCACGGGAACCGGTGTATCCACTGCGGCATAGCCGTTGCCACCTTCTATTCAGAAGAATAATAAATATCCGAATAACAGCAGTTACAACCGAATCGTTATCGCACAATTATTTTTGCAGGTTAACGACAGAAAGAAATTTTGACAAAAAATGTAAAAATGACATTAGTGAAACCCGGAGTAAATAGACTGCATCCGTTATAATTTTAGATTGCAAATTGCTTAAGAACGGTCGCCACATCACTAAGCCAGCAAAAATTACAGTATAATTATGAATTGTTTATAACCTGTAATTACCAACTAATCACTGAATTGTAACCTTGCGAGAAAGGAAGCAAAAGCACTGACCCGAGCTCGGTTGTAAAAACACGCAGTTAATACGATGACTTAATCAGAAAGCCAGTAAAATAATCTGTACGGAACATGTGCAAGTAAGAGTTAATTGTTGGCGAAACAGTTCATTTAATGAATAGCTTTGCATTAATCACTGTAATCCAAACTGTTACTGATTTTAGAAATTCAGTTCATAAATACTTGTTTTCTATTAAAGCAAGTTATTTGTGAAAAGTTAGTAATGTTCTTTTCGTGGAGGCAAAGTAATTTTACACTACACTGTTAATTTAATTTGCATGTGAGCACAGTTTGCGATGCACACAAACAGCATGAGATGTATTAGTCCGAGGTAATATTTGCTTTACTCTTATACTAGTAGTTATTACTATTTATCGAGTTGTTTTTCCAAGAAATAAAGCTTACTGCTGTTAAATGACAGTTTTGCTTAGCACTCAGTTTTATAAATTGCACTTTTTTTATCTTAGTTACCGAAATTAAATAATCTCATTATTTTCCATATTTTACTATTCTTTCACTGGTGGTATTCTGAGAGTAGTTAATGGTGACAGGATAACACCCTGTTAGGTAAATGATTGAGCTTAAGTTCATTTCCACTATAACAGTTGCTGCACGAAACACTCTGTTATCCAATTAAGAAAAACTACTACGCTGGCTAGTCTTGTACAGTCTACAGATGAAATTGGTTCGATCTTACTTTGATGAGTTGCTGCCGGGATCGGTGTAAGTCATCATTCGTCGGCAATGAATGGCAACAGGCTCTTTTCTTATCCATATAAGAATTTTGAGCCCACAGTTGTCTGCTTGAATATTAACTACTCTTGATGACGATTTACTGGGCCCATTTGCAACAGGGGGCCACAGAATACACCTGCCCATATATTAAAAACTCTTACAGTTTATTCGTTACATTTCCGCGCACCGCGTCTGCACTTGACCACTTGTCGCTAGCAACTCTCTCCGCCGACTAGGCCGGCCGGAGTGGCCGTGCGGTTCTGGGCGCTACAGTCTGGAGCCGAGCGACCGCTACGGTCGCAGGTTCGAATCCTGCCTCGGGCATGGATGTGTGTGATGTCCTTAGGTTAGTTAGGTTTAAGTAGTTCTAAGTTCTAGGCGACTGATGACCTCAGAAGTTAAGTCCCATAGTGCTCAGAGCCATTTGAACCATTTGAATCCGCCGACTGTTTGTGCCCGACTCCGCGCTTACGCGCCAAGCGACATAACTCCTTTCTTCAAACATTCTTTGACTGTATACAATAGCAAACTTCCCTGACAGGGACCAGTTTTTTACTGCATCGTAATTACAGTATTCTTTTTAATTAGTTTGAATTAATTATTTGGAGTTTAATTATAAGACCAAATTAATAAAATGACAGAAGGTATATATGACAGAAATTACGTCACACTTACATTATAGTTACAAAATTAACTATATGAAAAATTTATTAGACACTGTGTTCTTGTTTCTCCCTGAACTGGCACTGTTCTTATTAGTGCTTGGGAAAGCCGTTACACTTGTTCATACAATGCACTTGGAAGTCAGCTCAACGTTTTTATGCGTACGTCAAAATAACTTGCGGCTGCGGCTACTGATGATAATATTTTTCCACCCGTAGAGATAAATGAACTCGTCTGTGAATCGAGGTTAGTATGCTACTGCGATTCATTATGCTATGAAATGTGCAAAGCATAACAGCCTAAATGGTGTACATACGGGTCATAACCTTTTTTTTACATTCTCCCGGTTGAGCGGTCTGTCGAGTAACCTCTCACTATAAATCGAGGGGCCTTCCAGACCAGCTGCCGGTACTTTGCCATAGAAGCCACTTTTGGGCAGAGTTGGAAGAGGGTTTCCAGTACCAGTTTTTGATTAGCAACGAAGGCAAACACCCCAAAAACCTTGGGAGGATGAATAGTATTATTCATTTAAGGGTGTGTGTGTGTGTGTGTGTGTGTGTGTGTGTGTGTGTGTGTGTGTGTGTATTTACAGCCATGTTGTTGATGTCGTTTTTGCGCACAATATTTTGACGACCAAACCGGTCGCCTTCTTCAGGTGCTGTGAGTTCTGTTGTTACGCGTGCTCACCGCCTGGGCTGCTGTCAGACCAAACTGTTGTCGGTGTTGCGCCGCTATTTATAGAAGAGTTCGACTCCCGGCTGCCGCCACACCCTTTCATGTTCATTTGCTACTCATTTGTCGTTCTTAACTAGCACTATTATTTCGTAAAACGCACATTGTCCCAGCTTTTTCAGGCCGACGAATTAAATTGAAGTCCCGATCCCAAGCTATGCTTAAGTAACTGGAACATCCGTCCCGGATTGTTAGGTTTTCCAACATGTGCATTTCACGGATTACCACTACGTATTCCGAAAAACAAATGACCAACAAATGAGCATAAAAGGGTGTAGCGAACGCAGGGGGTCGCGACACCAACAGTACCTCATAGTCTGGTCGGAGTACACGAAGACAGCGAGTACATACGCGCTGTACGCAGAACCTGAAGAAGACGAACATATGAAAGCACTCCGTTAATCAATCACGTCGAGAAAACCCGAGAGACCGTATAATAAATAGCCTGCTTGTCTATTCATGTATCGCTAAGGCAACAGCTGGAGCATATGTGTTGCGCGTTATTCAAGTCATCTCCAGAATGCCTTTATGGCACTTAAGCTCACAGAAGGACGCAGTTAATATCTTGTGTTTTGATGAGTATACGACTCACATACGAGATATTTATGATGGTTATAAAATGAAATTTGTACACTTTCACGCAGCTACTAATGGCATTATATAACTTGGCCGATTCGGACGTAGTGAACGTAATATTTTACAGCTATACATCATTGTTAAAGTGTAACTTGTATGAAGGGTTTAACGTTCGTGTTTCCAGTCCGTGAAAGCCAAGAAATGTTCTGAAATCAGTAGAATTAAAACACCAACAGAAGGCACAAAATGTATTAGGGTTAACATTTCACTACAACATTACTGATTCATTCAGAGGACTCTGAGGCTGGTCTCATGCAGCTCTTTAACATAGCCAGAACATAATCACATGTAAAGGACAAGTAGAATGCTATTCATAACGAATGGAACCATTCTATCGGCCGTGCCTACACACGTTCACCCGAACCGTTTTGCTTGCTCAGGTGTGGTACACACGAGAGCTTCGGTAAAGCTTGAAAGGTTTTCATCTTAAACTGTGGCCATTATTTCAAGCGAAGAAATTCATTAGTGTTGGTAAATTTGTTATTTGCTTTTAGAAAATCAGGCAGTTGGTAGTATTTTTTAACGTTAGACTGTGGGTGCTACTTTCTTACTTTCGCCACCAATCTTGTGCAATAAATTCTCGCTTTCCTCAGTCGTGGAACTCCTTCAATTTTACTTTCTACGAACAACGTTTCCATTTATGAAGTTTGAAAAATTTCTCAAGGGTATCGTTCCTTTTACGGTTTGCCGTTGGTAAATGAACGCACTACAGCAGGCGCTCACTCAATTGGTCCTCAGCGCGGTGGCTGATGGTAAATGGGAAATGTCTTTACAGTCGCTCCCAAGTCCCCCCCGTCAGCCACCGCGCCGACAATCAACTTATGCTACCTCAGAATGACACACTAAAGTCCGTTTTACACGAGCGACTCTCTGGTCAGAGTCGACTACTCCTGGTTGCCCACCACGTGCTTGCTAAATCAGCCGCCACCCACGCCACTAGTGGATCCGTGGCTTCAGTGATAAAATGACTGTGCGGAGCGTAGTTCTAGGGGACTGGTGACCTCAGAAGTTAAGTCTCATAGTGCTCAGAGCCATTTGAACCATTTTTGGAGCGTTGAGTTGTGAAATCTTGAATATGCTACAAATTGCGATTACACTTCGTCTGCTTATATAGGAAGTTAAACCATTCTTGTCGGCCTTACTCCTGTTATAGTAGTGGATTTTGTGTCTCTTTCGTCATTATTTTGTTATTTTCTTTGTGACACATTGTGAAGTTGCACGAGGGCGTGGTATGTTTCCTACTACTATTCTCCCACAAGATAGGAGAAATATCTAACAGCAAAAAGATATTTGCATTGCACAATACCTACCTGCGCAAAGAAAAAGTCTAGGCTACGCGTAAACAAGAACATAAATAGATAAAAAAAAATGGCTCTGAGCACTATGGGACTTTACAGCTATGGTCATCAGTCCCCTAGAACTTAGAACTACTTAAACCTAACTAACCTAAGAACATCACACAACACCCAGTCATCACGAGGCAGAGAAAATCCCTGACCCCGCCGGGAATCGAACCCGGGAACCCGGGCGTGGGAAGCGAGTACGCTACCGCACGACGACGAGCTGCGGACATAAATAGACAAAACTTTTTTGTAGTAAATTATTTCAACAATGGAGAAATCGTATTTACTTAACCAGAAAAATAATTTTGGATGTTATACGGCACTTACAATAGCAGTATACAAAGGATAAAATGAAAAATGTGCTATTTCCTGCCTTGTATATATTTTTTCATGTTTTTGTAAGGACATATTTTTCGCCAGCAAGTATATGTAGTTGTATTGAAATAGTTCTTCCAAACATTTCCTATTCTTTCAGCTGTCAAAAGTGTGGAGAATTTGCCTTATGACCTTTGTCAAGAACATCCAGTAGGGGTTTTGCTTTAGTTCAAAAATGGTTCAAATGGGTCTGAGCACTATGGGACTCAACTTCTAAGTTCATCAGTCCCCTAGACCTGAGAACTACTTTAACCTAACTAACCTAAGGACATCACACACATCCATGCCCATGTGAGGATTCGAACCTGAGACCGTAGCGGTCGCACGGTTCCAGACTAGCGCCTAGAACCGCTCGGCCACTCTGGCCGGCTGTTTTGCTTTAGTCATTAGTAATATTTTTTTATCATTGTTCGTTTCTACGTTCTGTTACTATATTTAGAGTTTTTCCTAGAAAGGGAGCTACTTCATAATCTGACTTAAAGCGTTCATTTGCCAAACAGCACAGCAGCCAGTTTTCACAACACTAGCAGTTGTGGCGCTGACGTGTAAACTACAACGGCTACTTGCGCCAGGCGAGTCTCAGTACAGGAATAAAACACCTGCAGCGTTGCAACAGACTCACTTGCGACGAATAGTCGATTGAGACAAGAAAGTCGAGAGTGTTAAAGGGGCTTCTTAAGGACAACCATATGCCGATGCTGATAGGGAAGCGCTAGATTGACGTATGACGTATGACGCCGGCCGCGGTGGTCTCGCGGTTCTAGGCGCGCAGTCCGGAACCGTGCGACTGCTACGGTCGCAGGTTCGAATCCTGCCTCGGGCATGGATGTGTGTGATGTCCTTAGGTTAGTTAGGTTTAAGTAGTTCTAAGTTATAGGGGACTGATAACCACAGCAGTTAAGTCCCATAGTGCTCAGAGCCATTTTTTTTTTTTTTTTTTTTTTGACGTCTGACGAGAAAGGTAAAGTCGTAAAAGGGCCAGAAACAACTGTAAAGCACAACGAAAAGGAGAGAAAATTTACTGAAGATAATGGATTCATTTGAAATCAAGAGCAACTGCAGATGTTTCGCGAGTGGAGTTGACTTTACCAAGGAGGACAGGAATTATGATGAGTGTCGCAATTTGTATTGAGAGGAGATGAGATGAATGGAAGGATTTAGGGGAACTGCGTAAAAACCACATTCAGGCTGACCCTCGTCGTCGATCCACGAGACGGATTCCATGCCAGAAGAGGGCACGTTACCGCGACCCTGCCGCAGCTGAATTCCGAAACCTGTTGCTAAACATCGCTTTTTCATAACGCGGTCTCCTCACAAACAAACAACTTTCAAATTCGATTCCTGAATCAGGATCCCGCCGCTTAATCCTTCCTTGTCTGCAGGATGTAAATTGCGACACTCCTCCCTAGTTCGTCGGCTGTAGTGAAGTGCTAATCATTATCTTTCCCAAGCACGAAGTACAGTTAGTTCGTGCCCTTTGTCGTGTCTTTCGCATGCAGCCTCCGTGCTGCTGCAGTTGTAATGGCGAGCAGTGTAATTTCGTACTGAATGCGAATAGCATGCGGCCGACCGGTGGCGCATAAGCGGATGGTGTCGGCAACGTGAAGAGGCGCCCGTAAGCAGGCAACGAGGTCGCCCCGCTGTGTGTTGTGCCGCGGTGTGTCTGCAGAGCTGAAAACTCGCCGGGGCAGCCGGAAGCGGCCGTGATTGGAGGCTGTCAGGCCGGCACGTGCTCTCGCAGCTAATTAGGCCCGACTGGCGCAGATCTCACAGCGGGTGGACGGCGTTTCTAACAGGTCCAGCTGGCCTTCCTGCTGCCTGGAAATCTGCTCTGCTAATCCAAGTGCGGTAGCGAACGACCTTGACCTCACCCAAAGTCGAAAGCAAATTCGCAGTTGAATGTTCTCGAGAGCAAATTCGCAGTCGTAGCTTTACACCGTGGGATAGGTCGCCGACTGTGCCGAGGTGGATACCACACTCCCGTGAGATCACCGAGCTTAAGCAACGTTGGGCGTGGCGGGCACTCGGATGGGTGACCGTCGGGTATGCCGCGCACTGTTGACAAAGTTCCTTTTGTCTTTAAGGTAGAGCCGACAGGAAGGCTGGTGGCGTGAAGTCTTTGATCACTGATCTTTGTGCTGTTCTGAATTGAATTCCAAATTTCTCCGCAGCGTCTCGGGAGATCATGCGGCCATGCGACACTAATGATGGTGGTCTGCCCATCGCATGGGCTGCGTAGAAATTGGGACTTGTACGGGCGCTGCTGACGGCGCAGGTGAGCGCCCCGCAAAATCGCACGTCTTCCGTCGGACGGGGATGCTCTTGCAGGGTGGTAGGCTGTGTGCCAGCAACGGATCTCTCGCTCTCCCTTCTCTCGTCGTCTCAAACACCAACATGACAATATATATATATGTTGTTGTTGTTGTGGTCTTCAGTCCTGAGACTGGTTTGATGCAGCTCTCCATGCTACTCTATCCCGTGCAAGCTTCTTCATCTCCCAGTACTTACTGCAACCTAAATCCTTCTGAATCTGCTTAGTGTATTCATCTCTTGGTCTCCCTCTACGATTTTTACCCTCCGCTGTCCTCAAATGCTAAATTTGTGATCCCTTGATGCCTCAAAACATGTCCTACCAACCGATCCCTTCTTCTAGTCAAGTTGTGCCACAAACTTCTCTTCTCCCCAAACCTATTCAATACCGACTCATTAGTTACGTGATCTACCCACCTTATCTTCAGCATTCTTCTGTAGCACCACATTTCGAAAGCTTCTATTCTCTTCTTGTCCAAACTGGTTATCGTCCATGTTTCACTTCCATACATGGCTACACTCCATACAAATACTTTCAGAAACGACTTCTTGACACTTAAATCTATACTCGATGTTAACAAATTTCTCTTCTTCAGAAACGATTTCCTTGCCATTGCCAGTCTACATTTTATATCCTCTCTACTTCGACCATCATCAGTTGTTTTACTCCCTAAATACCAAAACTTCTTTACTACTTTAAGTGTCATTTCCTAATCTAATTCCCTCAACATCACCGGACTTAATTCGACTACATTCCATTATCCTCGTTTTGCTTTTGTTGATGTTCATCTTATATCCTCCTTTCAAGACACTGTCCATTCCGTTCAACTGCTCTTCCAAGTCCTTTGCTGTCTCTGACAGAATTACAATGTCATCGGCGAACCTCAAAGTTTTTACTTCTTCTCCATGAATTTTAATACCTACTCCGAATTTTTCTTTTGTTTCCTTTACTGCTTGCTCAATATACAGATTGAATAACATCGGGGAGAGGCTACAACCCTGTCTCACTCCTTTCCCAACCACTGCTTCCCTTTCATGCCCCTCGACTCTTATAACTGCCATCTGGTTTCTGTACAAATTGTAAGTAGCCTTTCGCTCCTTGTATTTTACCCCTGCCACCTTCAAAATTTGAAAGAGAGTATTCCAGTTAACGTTGTCAAAAGCTTTCTCTAAGTCTACAAATGCTAGAAACGCAGGTTTGCCTTTTCTTAATCTTTCTTCTAAGATAAGTCGTAAGGTTAGTATTGCCTCACGTGTTCCAACATTTCTACGGAATCCAAACTGATCTTCCCCGAGGTCCGCTTCCACCAGTTTTTCCATTCGTCTGTAAAGAATTCGCATTAGTATTTTGCAGCTGTGACTTATTAAACTGATTGTTCGGTAATTTTCACATCTGTCAACACCTGCTTTATATATATATAGGGTGAGTCACCTAACGTTACCGCTGGATATATTTCGTAAACCACATCAAATACTGGCGAACCGATTCCACAGACCGAACGTGAGGAGAGGGGCTAGTGTAATTCTTTAATACAAACCATACAAAAATGCACGGAAGTACGTTTTTTAACACAAACCTACGTTTTTTTTAAATGGAACCACGATAGTTTTGTTACCACATCTGAACATATAAACAAATACGTAATCAGTGCCTTTTGTTGTATTGTAAAATGTTAATTACACCCGGAGATATTGTAACCTAAAGTTGATGCTTGAAACATTGTCCTCACTTCATTGCAGGGGCCCAAACAGCTGCAACATACATCGCGTTTCTACAGAATGATCTGCCAACGTTGCTCGAAAATGTCCCACCGGAAACGCGTCGACGTATGTGGTATCAGCATGATGGTGCACCTGCACATTCCGCAATTAACACTAGGCTGACCCTTGACAGGATGTTCGACGGGCGTTTCATAGGACGTGGAGGACGCATAAATTGGCCAGCCCGTTCTCCTGATCTTACACTTCTGGACTTCTTTCTGTGGGGTACGTCAAAGGAGAATGTGTACCGTGATGTGCCTACAACCCCAAAGGATATGAAATAACGTGTTGTGGCAGCCTGCGGCGACATTACACCAGATGTACTGCGGCGTGTACGACATTCATTACGCCAGAGATTGCAATTGTGTGCAGCAAATGATGGCCACCACATTGAACACCCGTTGGCCTGACATGTTGGGACACACTCTATTCCACTACGTAATTGAAAACGGAAACCACGTGTGTACGTGTACCTCACCCCTCATGGTAATGTACATGTGCGTCAGTGAAAAAGACCAATAAAAAGGTGTTAGCATGTGGACGTAAAGTGCTGTTCCAGTCTCTTCTGTACCTAAGGTCCATCACCGTTCCCTTTGGATCCCTACGTAATTCGGTACTCTCCGATACACACGATCGAACAGCGGAGGAGTGGTACTCAAGCGTCAACTTTAGGTTACAATATCTTCGGATGTAATTAACATTTTACAATGCAACAAACGGCACTGATTACGTATTTGTTTATATGTTCAGATGGGCTAACAAAACTAACGGGGTTCCATTTAAAAAAACATATGTTTGTGTTAAAAAACATACTTCCGTGCATTTTTTTATGGTTTGTATTAACGAATTACACTAGCCCCTCTCCTCACGTTCGGTCTGTGGAGTCTGTTCGTCAGTATTTGATGTGGTTTACGAAATATATCCAGCGGTAACGTTAGGTGACTCACCCTGCATATGAATTTGGTCAGCTATGGACGGCAGTATATATATATATATATATATATATATATATATATATATATATATAGTGTAACTTACACTTAACAGATAGGCGGCCAGAGTGGCCGAGCGGTTCTAGGTGCTACAGTCTGGAACCGCGCTACCGCTACGGTCGCAGATTCGAATCGTGCCTCAAGCATGGATGTGTTAATTAGGTTTAAGAAGTTCTAGGGGGCTGATGACCTCAGATGTTAAGTCCCATAGTGCTGAGAGCCATTTGAACCATTTTGTCACTCAGTCTCCTCTGCACTGGAGTGTCTTGGTCATAAAATCGGAGAGAACTTACTAAGAAACTGAAACCGCTTCAGGCAAGATTGCCCGAAATATTCCTATTCCAATGTTTGAGTCAAAAAGCTTTTTTGTAAAGACACCTGCTATTTTCATCACTCCAACACAGTAGATCAGCTTGGATTTCAGTATAAACAGTGTTTTCGATGCATTATTGTCTGTAAGTGCTGCATTAAGGTAATTTTTATCATGCTTGTTTTTTTTTGTATTTAAATCTCTGAGCTTCTATTTTTTTGTCAGTGCACTCTGTAATCAAATCTAAATTTCTTTTGTAAAGCACAGCTGCAAAGCAACCAATACACTCTTTACATGTCTTGCTTCGTTTTTGTTTCCTGGTAACCGCACTGCAAAATTCCTTTTAGGAGTGTGATGAAGAACTCCTCTTTCGCCAGTCCACTGTAATTTATTTTTCTCATAGAGTTTATTTGGAGCCTTTCGATATTCAATTTCGATTATGTGACAGCAACACGCACGCATGAACTGTATAGTCTGAAGCTGGCTTATATGAGGTGACAAGCTTCAAACCATGGGGCAACTGTCACACTATTATTCCGCCTGACTGGCTAAATCGTCGTAGGCGCCGAACTCTCTTACATCACACTGCCGGATTCCCATTCCCTCCATTACTCAGAAAGCAGGAAAATAATTAAGGCGACGTCTATGATGATCTTAACAGAGATCAAGCCAAAGTTCGGATCTGACGAGGCTGGAATGGGAAGGTTCCCTCGCGACAGTTGCCCTATGCGATTTAGGCAAACATAGATAAATCTAAAGACCTAGGTTGCCAAGCGAGGATTTGAACCCCGCTCTTCCACAAAGCGGATCTCGTGGCTTAAATCACTACATTACCTCTTTCGATACATTTGTTTGGAGCATCGTCTCATGGACCAGTTTTCGGAAAGGTCAGGCGAGGTTAACCACGCACCAGGGAACTTATTCCGATTTTCACCGATTCATCGTGATAGCTGACCACCGAAACTGATTACTGCAACTAACTGGGATCAAATATTTTCGTTGTTTTAAGAGAGTCATCAACGTGAGTTTTGTTGGCCCGCAATACAGTCACTACATCTGAATTTACAGCGAACTGAATCCAAAGCGACTCACAGTATCTACCTGTTTCACAGTGTCCACAGAGAAAAAAATCTTGATCAGGATAGTTTGAAATTCCTCAAAGAGATTGCATCTGAAGCATATTATATGTATAGTAGGTGAAAAAAAGACTGTTTTACTCGATATATGCCAAGGAATCTTGCAGAATTACATACATATCGATATTGATTACTTTCGAAGTTCTCGTCGCATTTAAATTAATTCCTGGCCTTTCTTCGGAGGAATTAGTGGTGTGGACAGGACGTCAGAGAAGATCTACCACAGAAGTTTTGCAAAGACACCTGGACATCCTAAATTAATGTCGCTTTGGTGATTTAATTCTGACCTCCGCCAAGTAAAAGGTCAACATCACGACTACTGTTAGCGACGGCGAATACTTTGTGCGCTGAATGGTTCTGTCAGTTTTCTTTATACGACGCATTTCTTTGTAAACTGGCTGATACAGAAACTTCGTGTCAGTCTGTTGCTGAAACATCGACCATAATCTGTTTTCTGCAACCTCTTCTGATAACGAGAAGCAGAGTTAATAGGCTGGGCTATGTCAAGAAAATCGCTGTCAGTAAAAGCTTTGTACAACAAAAATTAAAGTGTTAATTAAAGAGAGAGTCTCGTGATCTTCGGATAACGCCCTGAGCATTTAATTGCCCGCAGTAGAATGAGACGCAGGTACTAAATTGCGACTGTTGGGAGTTCTCGGCGCTGATAGGCTCCCGCACTTACTGCGCTGTCAGGCGTAGTACTACTGACCCACAAAGCTGGCTGATAGCCTTCGCCGTGTCACAGGACACACAGCTGCTTCCCACGGTGGAGACGTGCGATTATCTGCCTCCGGTTCGCAAACAATAGAACTGTTAAAAACAAGTAGCGGTACTTTATTTGCAAATGGTCCTCTTGCAACACACACAGCATCATTAAAAGCGCGTCTGGAAATCTCACCTTGAGTTAATGGGCAAGCCATGCGATTGCAGCGCTAACAATAGCCGCACTCGTCATCGAGAAACTAAGAAAAAAAAGGCCGTGCTGTGAACTACGGCAGGAAACCGACAAACAGATTTAGCGAACACCAGTCGCGTAAAACTCACTCCTTTACACCCTGAAGGTTGTGGACGTGGCGCTCCAGTTGTCACCGTGTTTCTTCATGCGCTGAAAGAGTACGGAGCAGTTCCGATGTAGCACCCAGTAACAAAATACGTGCTTGCGGAGCACCAGAACAAGCGCGAGATTGGAATGTAAACTTCTTATCAAACAGTAATAAGGATGTTGTTCTTAATCAGGAGAAACCCTCATATGTGAAAATAGTGTCCGGTCTACCGTTAGAAAGCGTGATAGGATCGTTACTATTGACTGCATGTATAAAAGACCTGGTAGATAACACCAGAAGGTCCCTGAGATAGTTCGCAGAGCCGGCCGGAGTGTCCGTGCGGTTCTAGGCGCTACAGTCTGGAACCGAGCGACCGCTACGGTCGCAGGTTCGAATCCTGCCTCGGGCATGGATGTGTGTGCTGTCCTTAGGTTAGTTAGGTTTAATTAGTTCTAATTTCTAGGCGACTGATGACCTCAGAAGTTAAGTCGCATAGTGCTCAGAGCCATTTGAACCAATAGTTCGCAGACGACTCACAGGCATTCAGGTAAGTCGAGTAATTGCAAAACTAAGGAATTCTGGGAAACTATAGAGGATCAACTTTGTTACGAAGTCTAGCACTTCATCTACAACATAAATAAACGTGGCGCAATGCGTGTGAACTGGCGGAAACGTTCCATATTGTTTGTTTATACTATCATCTATCAGTCATTGATGTTAATCACAACCCTCAAATTTCTAGGGATATTCATCCGAGGCGATTTGAGCTGAAAGGCCACAATGACATCGACAGGGAAAATACTGAAGAAGTGAAAATCATCCACAGCTCCTCTAAAACGCTCGTAATGAAGTATTGCCGTATGTGAAACCTTCGTGATGGTAGCAGCCGATTCATTCGGTCGTTGGAAAACAGTCTACCCATTCGGTTGCAATTGTACGTATCGGTTAAATTACCACTCCATTCTTTCTTGTGATACTGATCTGAGGGAGCAACTGGACGAAAACTGCCGATGCTGCCGCCTAATCCTCGACACAGCTCTGAGAGGAAACGTTCGATGGTTTTGGTGGCACACCTCTACCCCAGCGCTTCCAAAAAAGTGTAGTAATGGCCGACAGATGCACTGTAGCACTGCAGTTCTGCGCTTTCCAGTAGTTTCATGCCTTAACAAGTAAGTACGTGAGTTACCTTCGAAGAGTTAACAGTGTTTCCTTTTTATGTTATTTAACCTTCGTGGTGCATGTGCAGCCCAGTGTAGCATAATCTAAGAAATTTCGGGACTAACATCCTTTGTATCTGTACGTATGTTGTCCAAGTATAGTATATTTATACTGATTTTCAACAAAGAAATTATAACAATGTTACTTATGAAGCTTAACTTACCTATTGTTTTCAAAAATTGCAGTGGATAATTGAAAATTATCAGTAAACTGACTTTTTATAGGCGAAAAAAATGATATCTCGAAAACAGACTTTATAGAACCCAGTTCGTTGTCCTAGATGGTGAGTGTTCATTGGCGGTGAGGGTATCATCTAGAGTGCCCCAGGGAAGTGTGGTAGGTCCGCTGTTGTTTTCTATCTACATAAATGGTCTTTTGGATAGGGTGGATAGGAATGTGCGGCTGTTTGCTGATGATGCTGTGGTGTACGGGAAGGTGTCGTCGTTGAGAGACTGTAGGAGGATACAAGATGACTTGGACAGGATTTGTGATTGGTGTAAAGAATGGCAGCTAACTCTAAATATAGATAAATGTAAATTAATGCATATGAATAGGAAAAAGAATCCCGTAATGTTTGAATACTCCATTAGTAGTGTAGTGCTTGACACAGTCACGTCGATTAAATATTTGGGCGTAACACTGCAGAGCGATATGAAGTGGGACAAGCATGTAATGGCAGTTGTGGGGAAGACGGATAGTCGTCTTCGGTTCATCTGTAAAGGAGACCGCTTATAAAACACTAATACAACCTATTCTTGAGTACTGCTCGAGCGTTTGGGATCCCTTTCAGGTCGGATTGAGGGAGGACATAGAAGCAATTCAGAGGCGGGCTGCTAGATTTGTTACTCGTAGGTTTCATCATCACGCGAGTGTTACGGAAATGCTTCAGGAACTCGGGTGGGGGTCTCTAGAGGAAAGGAGGCGCTCTTTTCGTGAATCGATACTGAGGAAATTTAGAGAACCAGCATTTGAGGCTGACTGCAGTACAATTTTACTGCCGCCAACTTATATTTCGCGGAAAGACCACAAAGATAAGATAAGAGAGATTAGGGCTCGTACAGAGGCATATAGGCAGTAATTTTTCCCTCGTTCTGTTTGGGAGTGGAACACGGAGAGAAGATGATAGTTGTGGTACGAGGTACCATCCGCCACGCACCGTATGGTGGATTTCGGAGTATGTATGTAGATGTAGACCTTACAAAAGGAGAGCATATTACCGAAATACATCGTATGCTCTTCATTTCAGATTCTGAAGGCCTTAATTCTAAAACCGATGAAGTCGATGGTGAGGACTGTGTCATTAGAGATTTTAAAAGCAGAGACGAACCTGAAAATGAAGAAGAACAATCAGATGCTCTTGCACATCAAATTCAGTGTCCAGCTGTGTCAGTTTCCGATCCTGATAAAGACAATCCACCACGATGTGACTGACAGACCGTACACTCCACCAAACACAAAGCGGAAACTACATTGTGTCAGTTAGTCCCCGTACTCCCAGATCCAAACAGCGGATCTGTATTTGCACCTTCACGCCTTACGGAGAGATCTGTGCATCTCCATCTCCTGTTCTGAGCCTTGCGGACCATCTCAGATGTTACGCGCAGCGGAAGACTTCCTCAACACGTTTCCGCGGTTATTCACGTTTTGCATAGACGTCGAGTCACACAAGCTGAGCGTATTCCCCACGACAAGCTGTCTGGCGTGGAATGGCTCGAGTTCTGTGGTGGGCTGGAAATGCTGCTTAACCGTGGCCAATCCAGCGGCCTCTAAACTGTTCATCAAGCAACTCACACACCTCAGTAGCAAAGTGTGCTCGATGTCCATTCTGCTGTAACAGCATATGTTTTTCCTTTATCTTCAGCAGTGGTTATGACCATGTTTACAACATCTCTAAATAAGATATGTTCCGAAGAGGTATCATGATGGCACTCTAGAGTCTAGAGCATATCATAAAATAAGTTGGGTTCCTTTCTTACCCAAGCACGTGATGGGTATTTTCCTTTGACTAGAAAAGCACATTCCCCTTTTGTGAACTACGATATATCGCACATTCAACAGATATTTGCACTCGTGAGCGAGAGACGGCATTTGGGAATCGTGCCAGCTAAGTACTGCAGCCTATAACTCGCTGCTCCACGTCGTCGTCAGATAATTCACTCACAGGCATCACTCTGAATCCTTCCATTTTCAAATGGTTTTTGAACCTCACCGGATAAAGACGGTCTATTGACACACAGTCAACATGGGTTTAGAAAAGATCATTGCTGTGAAACACAACTAGCTCTTTATTCACATCAAGTGCTGAGTGCTATTGACAAGGGATTTCAGATCGATTCAGTATTTCTGGATTTCCGGAAGGCTTTTGACACTGTACCACACAAGCGGCTCGTAGTGAAATTGCGTGCTTATGGAATATCGTCTCAGTTATGTGACTGGATTTGCGATTTCCTGTCAGAGGGGTCACAGTTCGTAGTAATTGACGGAAAGTCATCGAGTAAAACAGAAGTGATTTCTGGCGTTCCCCAAGGTAGTGTTATAGGCCCTTTGCTGTTCCTCATCTATATAAACGATCTGAGCAGCCGTCTTCTGTTGTTTCCAGATGACGCTGTCGTTTATGGACCAATAAAGTCATCAGAAGATTAAAACAAACTGCAAAATGATTTAGAAGAAATATCTGAATAGTGCGAAAAGTGGTAGTTGACCCCAGATAACGAAAGGTGTGAGGTCATCCACATGAGTGCTAAAAGGAACTCGTTAATCTTCGGTTACACGATAAATCAATGTAATCTAAACCCCGTAAATTGAATGAAATACCTAGGAATTACAATTACGAACAACTAAACTTGGAAGGAACACACAGTAACGTTGTGGGGGGAGGCTAACCAAAGACTACGTTTTATTGGCAGGACACTTAGAAAATGTAACAGATCTACTTAGGAGTCTGCCTACACTACGCTTGTCCGTCTCCTTTTAGAATACTGCTGCGCGGTGTGGGATCCTTACCAGATAGGACTGACGGAGTACACTGAAAAAGTTCAAAGAAGGTCAGCACATTTTGTACTATCGCGAAATATGGGAAAGAGTGTCACAGAAATGATACAGGCTGGAAATCATTAAAAGAAAGGCGTTTTTCGTTGCGACGGAATCTTCTCAAGAAATTCCAGTCACCAACTTTCTCCTCCGAATGCGAAAATTTTTGTTGACGCCGACCTACATAGAGAGGAACGATAAAAAATATAAAATAAGGCAAATCAGAGCTCGTACGGAAAGATACAGGTGTTCATTCTTTCCGCGCGCTATATGAGATTGGAGTAACAGAGAATTGTGAAGGTGGTTCGATGAACCCTCTGCGAGGCACTTGAGTGTGTTTTGCAGAGTATCCACGGACATGTCGCTTCGGACGGTGCGCGGCCTTGTGACGGTTGTCAGCGCCTGAGACGCGGCTGGTGACGTGCCCGCCGCATCGCGCGTGCCGCAGGAATGCGGAGACGTGGGCGCCGGCTCGTGCAGGCCGCGCTCAGCACTCCGCCGTGTCAACGGCCCGCCGGCCGCCGGCTTCCGCTTTCCAAGGACCACCAGTCGGCCTTCGACACTGCGGCGTCGCGCGGAAACTTTCAAGGTTATAAACTGGTGGATGTACCGGGTGATCAAAAAGTCAGTATAAATTTGAAAACTGAATAAATCACGGAATAATGTAGAAAGAGAGGTACAAAGCGACACACATGCTTGGAATGACGTGGGGTTTTATTAGAACAAAAAAAAAAAAACGCAAAAGTTCAAAAAATGTCCGACAGATAGCGCTTCATCTGGTCAGAATAGCAATAATTGGCGTAACAAAGTAAGACAAAGCAAAGGTGATGTTCTTTACAGGAAATGCTCAATATGTCCATCATTTCTCAACAATAGCTGTAGTCGAGGAATAACGTTGTGAACAACACTGTAAAGCATGTCCGGAGTTATGGTGAGGCATTGGCGTCGGATGTTGTCTTTCAGCATTTCTAGACATGTCGGTCGATCACGATACACTTGCGACTTCAGGTAACCCCAAAGCCAATAATCGCACGGAGTGAGGTCTGCGGACCTGGGAGGCCCAGCATGACGAAAGTGGCGGCTGAGCACACGATCATCACCAAACGACGCGCGCAGAGATCTTTCACGCGTCTAGCAATATGGGGTGGAGCGCCATCCTGCACAAACATCGTACGTTCCAGCAGGTATTTATCAGCCAGGCTGGGGATGATGCGATTCTGTAACATTTCGGGGCGTACCTCTCATCCGTCACGGTAGCAGTTTTGCTGTCCAGAGCCATCTGTCGGACATTTTGTAAACTGTTTTTTGTTCTAACAAAACCCCATGTCATTCCAAGCATGTGTGTCAATTTTTACCTCTCTATCTACATTATTCCGTGGTTTATTAAGTTTTCACATTTATACTGACTTTGATCACCCTCTGTATCTACACCTACATCTACATACTCCGCAACTCACCGTGTGGTGCATGGCGGAGGGTGCCTTGTAACACTACTAGTCATTTTCTTTCCTGTTCCACTCGCAGCGCTACGGAAATACGACTGTCTATATGGCACCGTACGAGCCTTGATTTAGCTTAATTTAGTGGTTTCGTACGCGAAATGGACGTTGGCGGCAGTAGAATAATTCCGCAGTCAACTTCAAATGCCGATTCTCCAATTTTTTTCAAAAGTTTTGGGAAAAACGACAGTTGTATGCACAGTCGGTGATTGCCTTATTGTATTTTTTTAAATTTTTTTTTTAATTCTGACACAGCTCCCCTATGACACAACCGCTCCTGGCCCCGGCTCCCAAAGGCCATCCCCAGACGCCACGAGTGGCATTTGATGTAGAAGTGGTTGGAGACATCTCGAATCCCATAATTTCGAGTGAACGTGCTGTTCCGATTTTTTCAAGATATACGACAAGAAATTCTTATGTGAAATTTTCCAAGGGGAATACGGAAGAAAATGAAAGACTGGATATGACAGATCTGAACTTGAAAATTGTGAATAATTCGCAGTACGATGCTTGTGACTGTTAAAAGATGTATAAATGTGTCCACCACAAATTTTCTTTAACTTTTAACATTTCCAGTTAGTCCAAAATTCTGCGTACGTTGGCTTTTTGGTTAAGGATTACGAGAAGACTCGAACTGCGCTACTTCATGGAAGTACATCAGATTTTTTATTTAATACAGCACACTGGACTTTAAAAAAATAAAAAGTCGTAATTAATAATCCAGTGTGGCCTAAATAATACGTCCCGGGATTTATTTATTTTTGTACAAAATCTGTGAGTTCAGTCTAGTTAACGAACAGGAGAACTGTCCTTTCCAGAAAATGATGGTTCTGGCCATCGCTAACGTAACTGTGGCTCTTCCAGTGTGTAGGGGTTATGTGAGCACACGTGACCCCTCAAGCTGCCCCACAGATGAAAGCCCCAGCTAAGAAAACAGGCGACCCTGCAGGCCTGGAGAGCTTACTCACTGACCTCTCCTCACCAAACACTTAATGAAATCGCGTTGCCGGCCGCGGTGGTCTAGCGGTTCTAGGCGCGCAGTCCGGAACCGCGCGACCGCTACGGTCGCAGGTTCGAATCCTGTCTCGGGCATGGATGTGTGTGATGTCCTTAGGTTAGTTAAGTTTAAGTAGTTCTAAGTTCTAGGGGACTGATGACCACAGTAGTCGAGTCCCATAGTGCTCAGAGCCATTTGAACCATTTTTTGAAATCGCGTTAAGGTTGCTCAAATGGTTCAAATGGCTCTGAGCACAATGGGACTTAACATCTGAGGTCATCAGTCCCCTAGAACTTAGAACTACTTAAACCTAACTAACCTAAGGACATCACACACATCCATGCTCCAGGCAGGATTCGAACCTGCGACAGCAGCAGAAGCGCGGTTCCGGACTGAAGCGCCTAGAACCGCTCGGCCACCGAGGCCGGCTCGTTAAGGTTGCATATGCGGTGGATAGAGTTTCTTTCATCCTCTGCCAGCTGATCTTTTCTGTTTGCATTACAAGGTCATGAAAGCGTGAAATCACTTCTCGGGCCAGATGTAATTTGCAACAGCGTATTTTGAATTACTTGTGAAAAGGATTTATTTACACCAGTTGTGACACTCTTTCCGATTTTCATCAAATTTTTTATACTTCAGTAGTTTATTTTACATGATTTTACATGATACATCTGAAATCACAGCAATACTTTTTCATAAGCGAAATTATTAAGCCGCAAACGGGACTGACTCATTTTTAACGAAACAACAGTTTCGTTTCGTATTGTTCCGTATCGCACATTTTGCCCTTCTTCAGTGAACCACTAATGCAGATGAACTTTCCCGAGTTTAATAACTGTGTAATATGACTTTGTCATTATTACGACAGGCGGCGATAATATTAAAGCAGCGGTCAGCATCAAGGTTGTTTTCAACGTCGCATTGCCTTACCAGTGTATGCTCCGTTTGGAAGTCGTAAGTTCGTATTTTCCTTTGACTTAATAGCCATAGCAATTTTCGCAATAATTATTGCTGTTGCTCAAAGATTACAAGCGAGAATCTATCCGTAGTGTCAAAAAGCGATTGGAGCCTGAAATTGAGTTACGAGTTGTCATTACATAAACCCTATTGAAGAAGGGCGAAACTCGTAAACCTTCCACGGATGAAATAATGTTTGAATTAATTAGCATCTACTTAACCAGTTAAACAACCTATTCGGTCTAAGTCCTACAAGACAGTAAAAAATTCTGCTGATGGGCAGACCTGGGGGAAAAAACAAATGCCTGTTGTTAATGAGCGCCCACTTTTCAGAAAAACAGTGTACCGTGACCCAAGATTCGCTTAGATCAGGAATGCTGCGAACCGCTTCAGAAATAGCGTGTATCATTGTAAGTATCCATCGTGTAAAATCTAATTTAAGAAGTTTGATTCATAACATGAGTGATCGGCTGGATTTGTCATTTCTCACATAATGTCATGACCAAACATTCTGTGAGATTGGTAATATCTCTGTATCTAATGTTGCTTAGTTGACACTACTCAGTTGTTTCCTAACGGTGGTCCAGGAAGCCGAAAAGCGGTTCAAAATAAATATAGGTAGAAATAAACGCAATTTGCTTCTTTTTCAACCTTAAACTTCATTTCGTTTCCCTGTGTCACGTAGAAAAAGGACTCGGAGAGACACGTAGAAACACCGGTGCACTAATAAGACATATGTATCTGCCACGCTTTGCTACAGCAACATAAAATTTCGAAGTTTTGCCGGAAGACAGACGAGCAGAGGCTGCAGAACTTACCAGATGTAGAATAGAGGAAATCGAATAGATATTACATGTGCAACATTCAAGAAATGGAAACTCTATTGTAGAAAAATGGTTCAAATGGCTCTGAGCACTATGGGACTTAACATCTATGGTCATCAGTCCCCTAGAACTTAGAACTACTTAAACCTAACTAACCTAAGGACAGCACAACACCCAGCCATCACGGGGCAGAGAAAATCCCTGACCCCGCCGGGAATCGAACCCGGGAACCTGGGCGTGGGAAGCGAGAACGCTACCGCACGACCACGAGATGCGGGCAAACTCTATTGTACATCTACGTTTAACTTCAATAACAAAAAGTTCGCATGCCTTTGTGCGTGAGTTCCCTCAACTAGAAAATGTTTTTTTTAATGGTATAAAAAGATATCTTTCATACACTTTACAGTTAAGCTGATAACATTTAACTCATTCTTATAATAGCGTTTATTAAGTTAGGCTGGCGATGCACACATTACAAAGGCTAAGAGGCACAGTCACTTTTGTGTAATCTTATCTATCGTCTTTGTTCATTGTGAAGAGAGAGATAGCACAGCGGTAAGGCACCGGCTACGTTACTCGCAAATGTCTCGACGACCACATTTCTCCTTCCAGTGACGTGAGTCTAGACTAACCCGTTACATACTACATGTGCATTTTCTGGTTCATTGTACAGAAATGTGTAGGAGGGAGTTAAGTCTGTTCGTTTCGGAAATTGGTCGAGTCGAAAATACCTCGACAGGAGAATCAGTGTTATTGCACGACAGTTTGCACTGTACATGCCTCCCGGCGCCATTACTACTTGCAACGGCGGGGTGTAGTGCAGGGCGAAACAGCACATGTGCTCTATTCATCGTAAGAATGATCCTGATGTAAAGAAACATATTCGCGGCGATTGGTCAGCGGTCGTAGTAGATGTTCCGGGTGTTGTTACGCCATTGGTAGTAGACCCTCATTATGTATTAGATACTTTTTGTTGTATTACCGCTAACAAAATTTTAAGGCGTTCTAAAGCATTAACAGACAGCAATGGTTTTGGTGATCAGTAAAGCTAAATGCTTACGCTATGTATTTCTTACTTTAAATCTCAGTGTACAGTCACTTTCTCTGAACAAATTTGCGCACAACGTTATGATCGGTACACGTCAGCTGGGTTTGTAATTACTGTCTCTATTGCTCCTTTGAACATGAAATCCTGAAACTCGAGTTTTCACCCACTTTTTAATAAATTTGAAGAACATGGTATAGTATCATTATAAAAATATTTCCAAATCTATGAAATTATCCAGAATGAGATTTTCACTCTGCAGCGGAGTGTGCGCTGATATGAAACTTCCTGGCAGATTAAAACTGTGTGCCCGACCGAGACTCGAACTCGGGACCTTTGCCTTTCGCGGGCAAGCGCTCTACCGCGGGCAAGCGTTCTGCAAGGTTCGCAGGAGAGCTTCTGTAAAGTTTGGAAGGTGGGAGACGAGATACTGGCAGAAGTAAATGTTGTGTCTAGACAAGTCAGCCTAGACACAATGAGAGGAAGCCGAAAGGCACGCGCTAAGTTAAAGCAGGATGGCGGGAGGTCTGAAACAGGATACGTAATGAATGCTATAAAGAAAAGTAAGTAGCTTCTGGAATACTTAACTTTAATCCATCCTTTTGGTACATCTGGAGATTGTGGCGATACCAGTGAGACTCTTGAGATACATGCAATGTTACTAATGGCGTCTTGCTAGGTCGTAGCCATTGACTTAGCTGAAGGCTATTCTAACTATCGGCTCGGCAAAGGAGCGAGGCTTCGTCAGTATAGTCGCTAGCTACGTCGTCCGTACTACTGGGGCAAGTGCTAGTCCGTATCTCCAGACCTGCCTTGTGGTGGCGCTCGGTCTGCGATCACACGGTGGCGACACGCGGGTCCGACATGTACTAATGGACCGCGGCCGATTTAAAGCTACCACCTAGCAAGTGTGGTGTCTGGCGGTGACACCACAGTAAAGCTGTGAGTACCGGGCGTGAGTCGCGCTTCGGTGGCTCAGATGGTAGAGCGCTTGCCCGCGAAAGGCAAAGGTCCCGAGTTCGAGTCTCGGTCGGGCACACAGTTTTAATCTGCCAGGAAGTTTCCTATCAAATTATGGTTGCGTAGTGGATATAGTAACTGATTTGTATTCACAAGGTTGTGAGTTCCACTCCACTCTTCTTTATGTTGATCGAAATGACATCATCTGTTGTATACTTCAGAGTAAATGGAGTGTGTGGAGGAAAATTAGCTTTCGTATATGACAGCGCACTGCTCACCATTTGTCAGTTTGTAAGTGGTGATCTTCCTGTACAGAGGCGTTCAATTATATAAGTGATCCTGCAGGGTAGGAGGGTGCAGAAAACCCTCTCCGGTCGTGAGTATTGAAGAGTCTCCGTCCCCCTCCCCAATCGCTTCCGAACAATAACGCAGGCAATCATTGAAATGCTTCTCACTCGTTCGTGTTTCTCATGTGCACCGTGGAAATGACTGAAACTGCGCCGTTTTCTTTTGCGAAGCACAGAACAGGAACACCGTTAAAAAGCAGTGAAAAATTGATAGTTTTGAGAAGTTACCGGAAAAAATGGTTTTTTAATGCTCTTTTACTAAGCTAAAATAGGGCTCCCGTTGGTTCCTTAAGAAGCATGTTGCCGACTATTACTGTATATTAATTTATCCCTTTTAAAATTTAAATGACTTTTCCAGCTGCATTATTTGTCTCCTGTTTGTCGATGTTATGTGTAGGTGTAATATTTAGTCTAATCCATTTCCGAATATATTATTTTAATGTTTTTGATACGAATGATTTCGGTGTTCCAGCATTTTCAGATGTGTTATAATAAAACAATTGGAAACAGATCAAACGAAACATTATTAACATTCAGTTGTGGAATGTCGAAGTGAAACAACTAAGCTTCCATGCGAGTATCGGCTGTTGTTCATATCACTGTGAGGTTGATGGACCGTCTTTCCTGTTTAAATGTACCGGTAAAACGCTGTGCGTTGTATAATCTTCGCTTGAGTATTGCGGGCGAGCTAAGCTGCTGCATAATACAGACAGTTACTACTGTACCTGTCTATATACAGCCGAAGCTCCGCGGGAAATAAAATCTAATGAGGTAACAGCAAACGGCGGAACAATACCCAGCGTAATGCTTATATCAGGGTTGTTCTAACGATGAACAGACTATAGATAAGGCGGCAGCACACTTAGCGGATTTGCGATATGGTGGGCTATCACGAATTATGGCTCGTACGTCACACAACGCTCCTGCATGTCATATCACTGTGTCGCTTTCATGGGACTCCATAGAGACGGATTACATTTTAATGATTTTCCTTTCTTTCCAGAGATAGTATACTGCTCAGATATTGAGCCTTTTCCTGAAATGGATGCTAATTTAGACTCATCTAATCTGTATCTGTATTACTATACGAATAACCCTGGACGATCACCCAGTCGCAGTTGCAGGTTGTGTATCTAACGGATTCCAGGGGATACAAAGCTTTGACTTTCGGTATTTGATATAATTATTGAGCCAACGGCCTTGCCGCAGTGGTAACACCGGTTCCCGTCGAATCACAGAAGTCAAGCGCTGTCGGTCTTGGCTAGCAGTTGGATGGGTGACCATTCGGTCTGCCGAGCGCTGTTGACAAGTGGGGTACACTCAGCCCTTGTGAGGCAAACTGAAGAGCTACTCGATTGAAAAGTAGCGGCTCCGGTCTCATATACTGAAATAGCTGGGAGAGCGGTGTGCTGACCACATGCCCCTCGATATCCGCGTCCAGTGACGTCTGTGGTCTGAGGATGACACGGCGGCCGGTTGGTACCGTTGGGCCTTCCAAGACCTGTTCGGACGAAGTTTATATAATTATTGACCGAATTTCAAAGTTTAAAAATTCTGTCCGAATCTGCTCATTAAGATGTGTAATACTAAGTTAAAGTGTTAGTAAAGTTAGAAACTGTATGTCATCAGGCAGCGTAACTCGCGGCACGTAAATATACTCAGACTATATTCATCCAGTGTCAGAGGACGAGAGCAGTTAGCGACTTCCAACACAACTTTATACACAATTTCAAACCACTACGAAATTTATTCCAGCTGACTTCCCCCCCCCCCCCCCCCCCATACACACACACAAAATGACGAAAGGAAAAATTTTATCGTTTATCACATTTTCGCTGTTCTTTCATTAAAATCTGAGCACCAGGCATGAAGTTTTAATTTATATCTTATTTACTACTAACTCTATTCGTAACACTCTCTAGACAGTTTCCACATAGATCACTGAATGTACCTGCACGTTGTTGTTATTGTAAGGTTCGTGGTTCAGAAGAAATGACGTCGTAAACATGGAGATACGTGGTAAACTAGCAGTTGCTAAAACGGAGCGCAAAATACCCAAACTATACTCATCCAGTGTTTGATAATGACAGCAGCTAGTGACTTGCAAAAAACTTTACAAATAATTTCAAACCTTTGATAAACTCTTTCTTGGATGTTTAACGCTAAATATTTAACACAATAACTCATTTGTAAACAAATAACAAGTCTGAAGCTGCTTTATAAATGGGAGTTCGATGCTTTAATGAATCAAGGCGTTACTGCTAAAATCGAAACGACATCACATGTCGAAAGCGCAAGATTAATTTTTGTCAAATTAACATGCGACGATGCCGACACTAATTTTTTTCGATGAAAATTGCATTAGCGTAATAGAAACTAAGAGTTTACCCTACTGACCTGAAGAAGACGTGTAAACATACAAGCAACTAATAGGTTGACTGAAGGCGGGTACTTGCTACTATTGCTGTTATTTCACTTTCAGAAGAGCCCTACGAGGTGGCCGAGCGGTTCTAGGCGCTTCAGTCCGGAACCGCGCGACTGCTACGGTCGCAAGTTCGAATCCTGCCTCGGGCATGGATGTGTGTGATGTCCTTAGGTTAGTTAGGTTTAATTAGTTCTAAGTTCTAGGCGACTGATGACCTCAGAAGTTAAGTCGCATAGTCCTCAGAGCCATTTGAACCATTTTTTTTTAACCATTTGAAGAGCCCTCCTCTGCCTGTAAGTTACGAGGGACCGCCAATGGTGGTCACAGTATAAACTTAATTCAGGGGAGATGATTCAGTTCCATTCCATAAGTATCGACTCATTCATCTCTTTATTTAGACTGATGATAATGAGCCATAAATAATGGTATTACGTATATCCAGCTGCCTGAGCTACGTTTATCAGTTATGCTCCAATTAGTATTATTGAGACATTCATGTATGTTTATAAGATACTGCCTCCAACGAAATATACGCTAGGAGTAGGCAGGATTCGTGAGGGAGTCGCATTGTGAGAACAAGTAAATTATTAGCTAAGCCTTATCAAGCTTCTGCTTGATTCGTACGTCTATTATGAGTCAGATAGCACATAATTATAATTGTATGATTTGCTACGGCATGAGCTGTTTGAAAATAGTGGTACTTGTTTAGTGAAATACGTTTTCTCGATATTGTTTAATATTAGCCGCAGGAGCAGCCGACCAATGTAGAGTTACGCAGTACGCATTCATAGCGGTCACTATTTAAGTAACACTCGCATAGTGAAACATTATTGGAGGGGAAATACCCATTTTATTGTATTCCAGTCGCCGCCATAGAATTGTGTTGGCATTCTAGAAGCAACGCGTGGTTTTTTCCTTGAAACGGGTAGTGCTATAAAACAGTGCTACGTAAGACATAACATCCCTTATATTTTGAACCGAAACGCGGTTTTTCGCAAAAGTTAGAGCTTCATTGGGCACTTATTTTTTGTGTGGTTAATGTTTTTAGCGCCAGTATCAGTAGATATATTGAAGCAAGTACTTTTTTTTAAATGAAGCCGTATACTTTTTACAACTGCAATCCATAGCTCTTGAGAAGAGAATTATAGTGATATAGCGTTTGTTAATATTGACGTTGAAACCTGTCGTAAAAGAATTCGAGAAGTGCCCTAGAATGTGGGAGCACGGCGGCCAGAACGGCGTTAGCGGTACAAACACCACCAAGCAGAGCTCTCGTGCTATTCTGTGTCCGGATGTCAACACATTTGTCTTTTTACTTGTCTGCACTGCTCATTTCTGCTTCAACATTCCTTACGTGCAAACGAGTGCACCAGTGAGAAGTTGTATACTATACTGCTTTTATATGGTCGATGTGTCCGCAGCTCGTGGTCGTGCGGTAGCGTTCTTGCTTCCCACGCCCGGGTTCCCGGGTTCGATTCCCGGCGGGGTCAGGTATTTTCTCTGCCTCGTGATGGCTGGGTGTTGTGTGCTGTCCTTAGGTTAGTTAGGTTTAAGTAGTTCTAAGTTATAGGGGACTGATGACCGTAGATGTTAAGTCCCATAGTGCTCAGAGCCATTTGAACCATATGGTCGATGTACAAGAAATGCCGTAAAACCAGTACAGTGGTATAGGGCTATCTATCCGGATCGCCAATGTTCGACACGCCAGGCAATTGCACTATTAAGACGCTAGTGCGGACAGGCTGCTTGAACGTCAGTAACAGGACAAGAAAGAAGACCGTAACCGACAGAGAACACGAAGAAGCTGTTGTGGCTACGACGCTAATGAATCCGCACAGTGGTAGAGGCATATTGCCAAGGAATTTGGAATCAGACAGACGAATGTCATTCACGTCCTGCATCGACAGAATTTTCATCCCTCTCATCTGCCACTACATCGAGCACTCGATGCCGTGGTTCCGAACGTCGTACAGAATTTTGTCGGTTTTTACTTCAGCAATTGAGGGACGCCCCTGCGTTTCTTCAACGTGTGCCCTTTACCGAAGAAGCAGCCGAAACTGCACACTGGCTTCCTCAGGTGCAACATCAACGGCCGTGGAGAGTAAACGTATGGTGTGGCATCAGAGGAAATTACCTTGCGGGACCTTACTTCATCTCCCAATGGACATTCGTAAGCACAGTTTCTGACGAACATTCTGCCGGTTGTTCTAGAAGAGGTGCCAGTGGATATTCGCCAGTGTATGTGGCTGCAACACGACGGTTGTCCACCTCACTCGTCCCGTGTTACGACGCAAGTACTGAATGAGAATTTTCTTGTGCGCTGGATGGGACGAAATTCTGTTGTCAAATGGCCTTCGAGGTCCCCCGATTTGACTCCTCTTGATTTCTTTCTTTGGAGAGCATTGAAAGATGCTGTCTTCGACGAAGCCCCAACTACGCTAGACGATGTGTGTCATCGAATGGCCAGGGCATGCTCTGCCACATCTCCCACTGTAATTACCAGGGTAATCCCAAAAGTAAGGTCTCCTATTTTTTTGTAAGTACATAGACCTGTTTATTTCTGCAATGGTTTTACATCAGTTTACAGCTTGAACATTTAGCTATTTTTCGACATAACACCATTTCTGTCGATGCATTTTTGTAGACAATGTGGCAGTTTATGTATGCCCATGTCATACCAGATCGCCGCCATGCTTTTTAGAAAGTTATAGTTATGAACCATTTCTTTCACCTCGTCGTCGGAGCTGAATCACTGAGACCACAATTAACACGCTGACGGGTACTGTGACACTCTGAAAAAACTCAAACGGGCAATTCAGAGCCGGAGAAGAGGAATGTTGAGCAAGGGCGTACACATTCTCCATGACAACACTCGCCCACACATCGTTCGGCAAACCGTTGCTGTCCTGCAACGGTTTCAGTGGAACATAATCATCAACCCACCCTATAGACAAGTGACTATCACCTGTGCCCTAGGTTAAAAGAACATTTGGCCAGAAAGCGATTCAGCTCCGACGACGGGGTGAAAGAAGAGGTTCATAACTTTCTGAACAGCATGGCGGCGAGCTGGTATGACATGGGCATACAAAAACTGCCACAACGTCTACAAAAATGCATCGACAGAAATGGTGATAATGTCGAAAAATAGCTAAATGTTCAAGCTGTGAACTGATGTAAACCATTGTAGAAATAAACAGGTCTATGTACTTATAAAAAATAGGAGACCTTACTTTTGGGATTGTCCTCGTACATCCATTCATCGCTGTTGCGAACCGCGATTGCAAATGTGCCTTTCAGTCCATGGTCAACAGTTTGAACATATGCCTAAATAAAGGGTAAAGTTATTTTTTTGGAAGATACATTTTGTCTTACGGTATGTTATGTGATGTGGGTGGTTACCACATCATTGTTAGTAACTTATTTATTTCATTTGCCAGAGCACGAGAATTCATTGCAATGTCAAAAAGTAGACAGAGTGTACTGCACGTAGTTGGTAACCCTGCCATACCACCCTTACGTTCTGCGTGAAACGACGTTCCGTTAAGAAATATTTATTTTGCCGTGTACAGGTTGTCAGCAAAGTATTTTTAATAAAGTACGTAGTTCAACGAGTGTATCCCATATCATTTAGAGCGGTGTAGGTAGAGACAGTTGTCCGACAGCATATATTTTACCGCAATAAACACACAGTCACGTACAGGAAAAGAGATGTCAAATCTTCCTTCTAACAGGAGGAGGAGATTAGTGTTTAACGTCCCGTCGACAACGAGGTCATTAGAGACGGAGCGCAAGCTCGGGTGAGGGAAGGATGGGGAAGGAAATCGGCCGTGCCCTTTCAAAGGAACCATCCCGGCATTTGCCTGAAGTGATTTCTTCCTTCTAACAGTTTGATATTTCATACAGTAGTTGCTTTTTGCAGGGCACAAAACCTCTTTATTTTTGAAGAATGAACAATTGATCCCTCAGTTTCAGCTCACGTAAATCTGGGAGGATACACAAATGTGAACTAGTTTTTCTACGTCTTTTGTGATCCGCTAGATTCTGGTCTAGGTCGTATTTCCATATACAACATTCGTAGGTGAACCTGCATCCAGGTCGTAAGTTGGTTTAAGGGGAAATCAGTGTTTGCTACCGCTTATTCCGGCCACCGTGCTCTCACATTCTAAAACATTCCTCGATTTTTTTACGGCAGGTTTCAACGCCAACGTTAACAAACTCCGTTCACTGTAATTGTCTTCTCAAGAACTATAGAGTGCAGCTATAAAAAGTATGCGGTTCCATTTAAAGAAACGTACTTACTGGGTCAATATCTCAGTTGATAACAGAAAAAACATTAACCAAACAAAAACACACGTGCCCCTCGACGCTCTAACATTTGCTAAAACAAGCGTTTCGATATGTGTAGCCGTTCACGAAATGAAATGGGTGTTACGTTTTACAATTCACCCTGTACACTTCCATCGTTCTAACTGTATCCTAGTCTTGATAGGTATCAGGTTGTGAAAATCCAAGATATAGAAATGTCAATAGTGCTTGGAATCCACGGCGATTATGATGTGCCCCTTTAAACGATTGGCAACAGTGGAATAATTTAGAATTGTCTTTGAGCACTGTCCTGCAGGTTTTTGAGATACATCTGCGTCTCTCATTCTGCACAGATGAACATGTGATGAACTGTATCACAGAACCGGCGTAACGTGGTGCGTTGCCTGCTGGAAAGGAAACTAGTGTAGATATAGGTTTAATGTTCCGTCGATGACGAGGTCATATGGAACCTATCTAGGAGAACCAAGGATAATCCTGAACTTAGGAAACCGGGCGAGGCTTTGAACCCCGCGCCCCACCAATGCGAATCCAGCGAACCGTTCATTTCACTATCCCCCCCCCCCCCCCCCCTCCGCCACCGGTGCGCTACGTGCGCCTTCATTTCCTGCAGCTGTTGCATCAGACGCATGACTGAATGCCCCTTCTATACAGAAAGCAGGCTGCTCGATTGCTTTGCTTTCAAAACAAACTATTACGAAACGTGCAATACTTTCGCAGAATTTTCACAGTGGACTGATTTCGTGATAGTCTATTTTCAGATAAACGCCTTACCACAAATCGTTCGATATCGCTACTCCCAGCTATCTGATCCATGTGGCGAGGAATCACACACGTCTCGACGGATCATTATGTAACTTAAAATGTTTTCGCTATTTTAGTGTTAAGATTTTTTTGAAAACAGAAGACTCTCCATAGTAATTATTTGTTTCTCGATCGATCATCGATACCTACTGTGGATGTACTGACATCGAATTTGATGCCTTAAAAATCCAAGGTACTCAAAAGTATTTTTGTCGCAAAATATAGGACAGCACATGAGAGCATGTCATTTAAAATTGTTGGAATCCAAAAATCAATTTTAAATAGAAAGACAAAGATAAAAAAGAGAAACTTTCTACAATGTGCTTCCAGTTAACAATGATTTAAAGTAGTGATTACAGTGCTTCAGTCGTGTGGTTCAAGCCACTTCGGAGCTTTGCGCGGCAGTTTCCCAGCTTATTTTATTCGAGCAACCTGTCATTTGATTTCACGAGCTCTCCACAGTCTATAAAAAACTGAAGTGCCCAGAACCTCTGAGACAACACCACAGAGACAATGACAAGAAGTTTCTCTTTTTTGCAGAAATAAAACTATTCTCAAAACAGTACAGGAAATTTCTAATAACTTTAATGTAACGACAAACTATTCACAGCCAGCTAATTACAACACAGAAAAACTTGGAGAAACGTCTATGTTATGAGCAACTACTGACAGATGTAGTTCAAAATGAATAGATGCACTATATTTTACATCTTCATGAAGTGCATCAAGGAGTCCTAGAACAGATTTGTCGTAAAGTCAATTTATTATACCTTTTTGAAAACAATTTTCACTACAGTCGATGTTTGCAACATTAAGAAACCAGTCTCTGACAGCTGGGCATATTGATGATGTCATCTCAGCAGGATTTTTTTCTTTCAACCATCCATTCGCTTTCTGGTTCAAGATGCGGGTTGTAGGGAGGGTTCCCAAGGGTTTTATTTGTTACAGATTAGTAGTTATAAAATGTTGACCTATGTTTTTGAGCGATGTGATGTAAGGGCCAGTTGTTGATGGTCTTTGCACGATAGTTTTAAGTTTTATATGACCTTTTTTATATGTGTAGATTCGAACATACCCACTGTTAACCATGTCTGTTTCAACCACTAAAGGATTTACCTGTTTCCTCGTGGCTGACCGAGAGTTTCAAATCCCGACACCTTTGAACACTCACTTACGGTTTTTCGACTAATTTAAGCTATTTTAGCCGCAATATCAAAGCTATTTTAGCCGCTATGTCATCTATTTCGTCGCTTGTACGAACGCTATTCAAATGTGACACCGTTTCCGATTTAGTTACTTATAAGGGTTTTTCCCCCTGTACAGACGCGATATGCAGTTTGTTCCTTTTGTGGACAGAGTGTGCTGTCTAGAAAAAGCAAGGGTGTGTGTATCTATGTTTAACTGACTTAATAAGAAAGTCTGGTTTTTGTTGAATGCGATCCACTTAAAGCCTTACATAACAAGTAAATTAAACATAGTAATTCGTGAACCAGGAATATTGACATTCAAAAGAAATGATGTAGATTTCGAATGTTGGCATAGTGGCATACTCTAAGAGTGACTACGAAACCCGTGGAAAAGGTATACATTGGCAGCCAGCCAGAAAACACATCTACTGGTTACTACCAGCAGAAACGAAGAGTCCTGACACATTCTGCTAGAGGCTAGCAGGAAAGTGAAAACAAAATACCATTTTCTAAATCCAAAATTTCACAGCTGGAAGAGCTCACAATGTCGACCGGAAAACAGATATTCCTGCTTGTTGTACATGTTTTTGAGTAATGATTAAATGTATCTTTCCTTCCGTACGCACACCATCCCTTTTGGTCTTCAAATCTATTTCTTTTATTTGAAATATACACTAGAAAACATTTGTCATCAACAGCTGGGAAATCGTGCCGTTAACTCACCTCAAATTCTGAAATGAGAAGCATACCGCCTTATTTTTTCCCTAACGTTGACGGTTTGACATTTGTGATGGAGCAGGTTTCAAAAAATGGCTCTGTGCACTATGGGACTTAACATCTGTGGTCATCAGTCCCCTAGAACTTAGAACTACTTAAACCTAGCTAACCTAAGGACATCACACACATCCATGCCCGAGGCAGGATTCGAACCTGCGACCGTAGCAGTCACGCGGTTCTGGACTGAGCGCCTAGAACCGCACGGCCACCGCGGCCGGCTGGAGTAGGTTTCCCGTAGGAGCTTCTGTCCTTCGGGACGAACTCGGTCTATACTAGAACACATCGTGGAAGGATACACACGTAATACTGCAGTGTAGACAGACAGTATTGCGAAAACGACAGTGCAAATCTTGTACGTAGCCTTGAGACGAGTAACAGGTCAGCCAGACCGTTACGAATGCCCGTTGCAGAACAGAGGTAAACGGAACTGCAGAATCATAAAACACTTTTTTCACAGTACACTGTGCGCTGTAAAAAAGCTATGGCGTAAATGTGCTAAGCTTTTCAATAGCACAAGCAAATGCCACTGCGACGAATGGCAGCAAACCCTCAAGCACCAAATACGTATTGCCTTAGTTATTTTTAACGCTTTTAAAGTATTTATGCTGTCGTGATTATCGTGCAAGACCTGAATGTTTGGTGTCTGAGAAAGGTTAGAGAAATTCATTGTTGTTCCAATAGCCAATTTTCAGCCTCATTGTTTATTAGTCATTACTTTGCAAAGATAACGCATTGGAAATGTTTACAAAAAACGGAAATGAAACAAAAGTTACACGGTATTATACAGCGCTACTATGAATTACTCATTCGTTTTCAGAGCTCTGATTTTCCAAAGTATTACATGTACAAATATGATTGACGCGTGAATAGAACCGAAAACTCACCAAGTTTGCATTGTGCACTCCACAAGTATTCTATGAGTGCCTCCCTGGTCACACGACACACGCCGAAGCGGAGGTCAAGTTCGTCCCACACCATACGTAGCAACATCCTGTCAATGGCCATCGCAGCGGTATTGTAGCCTTCTCTGAGCTTTTCCAGTGTTCTAGGCAATGGGGGTACGTAAACACGGTCCTGTATGCACCTCCAAAGGTGCTTTAGGGCAGGCGACCTGGGAGTCAAGGGAACAGAGCCAGAGCATCTTCTCCAGCATCTATCCAGCGATGCGGAAGATCGTCGTTTAGGTAGCGAAGAACATTGATTCTCCAGTGGGAGGGAAAAGGGGGGGGGGGATGCCCCCGTATTCTTGGAAGATAAAATTCTCGGACTTAACAATCAGTTGTGGAAATAACAACTGCAACATATCTAGATAAGAGATACCCGTCACAGTCTTCTCACAGAAGAAAAACGGCCCCTACAGCTTAGTCTGCCACATTGCGCAGAAAACATTAACCTTCGGCGAATGTCGTACATGCATGCAATTTTGTCAGGATTTTTAGTGCCTTATGTTCTCACATTGTGGCGATTAAATTTTACAGATAATGGAAGGTTGCTTCGTGGCAGAATACGAACTTGGAGGCGAAATGTTCATTCTCAAGCGCTTTCTGCATTGAGATACAAAATTGAAGGCGCCAGCCATAATCTTCCTGTTTAATTGTTGCAAGAGCTGCAAACTACACGGTTTGAAGTGTAACCGCCGTCGCAGAATCTTCCCTACAGTTTGCTGCGGTATCCAAAGTTTGTGGATTGCGCGCCCCGTTGATTTTTTTTTTTTTTTTTTTTTTTTTTTGGACTGCGTGCGAAATTTCCGCTCACTCTCTCCCCTGTTGCCTCTGGCACTCTTTGCTCGACCGGTACATTTCTATTCACAGAGGCAACCCATGTCCTTAAATTGTCTATATCAACGCATAATGGTTTGTTTACGTGGCGGTTCTTTACCATATTTCTTTCCAATGCACGCTATGTTGTTGCAACAGATAAACATCTTGCATATTCCAACACACACAAACTCTGTTCTTGCTTTGCCGGTATTTTTTCAAGGCCACTATGGTAACTCCATATGCTAGGCATAATGCATACTTGGTGTGTTTACGGTTCTATACATGCATCAGTCGTGTTTGTGCATTCTAAATGTAATTCTTTGCAAAATAACAGAATTTTGAAAAGGAATGACTCATTTATAGTAGCCTTGTATTGTTATATTGTATTTGTGCGTAGTAAGCTGTGTGTTTACAGTTGTGTTCACAATAGGTGAACGAGTAGATACTTAGATGATACTACGTATCACGATTCTTTTTCGAAGCTGAAAGGCTGTCACAGTTTTTGCTGTTCTCCGTTTGGTCTGCAAATTTCGTCAACGCTTGTTATTCCTGTGAAGAGGAAAAGAAGAAACTTAAGTGTTTTGAGCCGCGTTCTTGGATCCATTAGCGTGTCTTGTGAATGTGAGATGATAATCGAGCAGGTTTTATCGATAGCTAATCGTAATTACGAAATCGATGTATACTCACTTGATTGCAGGGGCAGTAGGCCTCTCTTCAACGCTGAGAATTCAGTTGCAAATTTAGAAGTGCAGTTGAGTGGACAACGAAGTGCGCTACACTGTACCATAAGCTATGTTACACATATTCATTGATACCATGTTCTTAGTGCAGTTTCCAAGAAAGCAGAGTACAGATCAAGAGTCAAAGATTTCGTTGTGGTTCGATGAATCCTCTGCCAAACACTTAAATGTGATTTGCAGAGTATCCGTCTAGATGTAGATGTTCCAAAGCTTTCGTTGCTGCCTAGGAAAACTACAATGTGCAGTAAACTGCAGCCAGTGAGCCTTGAAACCATCATACCAAAAATTAAAAACTGAATCTATTGTTTTAAGAATCTCGTAGCGATACAGATTGTTTACACTTAAATTATTTTTTGTTTCACGAGATAATGTTGATCAAAACCAGAGAAAAGTGCCCTAAACCTACGACCCAAAAGATAATGAACACCCGCATACCGGCGTTTTGGGTCACCTTTGAAACGTAAAGAACGGAGATTTTTCGTGGTACGTTTCCAGAGATATGTGGCACCACACGTCACACAATTCTCGTACATTTCGGGCCGGTGGTTTGTGGTTGCGTAGCCGGTGCCCGACAGCGTCCCAGACCGACAGCGTCCCAGACATGTTCCATTGTGTACAGAACAGGCGAATTCGTGGCCAATACTCCAACGTGAGTTTACCATCATGCTGCTCAAACCACTGCCGGACGTTTCTAGCCTTGTGACACGGACAGCTGTACTGCTGGAAGATGACATCGCTGTCGAAGAAGAGATCAAACTTGAAGGAATGCAGAGGGTTCGTATTTTCATGTAGTCCAGAGCTGTCTCTGTTGAGATACAGTTTAAGTGGTCGATTGTCGATTACTGATTGTTGAAACAAATTCGATCGCAATACCTTGCAACAGACTCTTCGATCCTAACCTGATATTAAGTAAATTCAATTTTTGTTATACACAAGAAAAATTTCTAACATCAATACAACTTAGATGACTGTTTGCTGATTTCGTAGATAACAAACAGATCTACCGAAATGTATTTTCAGATCCCTGTAAGAAACATATATTTAGATTTTGAAGCCAGATAAACCCATTATCTCATATGTTACTGCCATAAATTGAGAGTCTTTTTCATCCAACTAATGTTAAGGACAAAGGATAAGGTATTGCTCACAAAAATGGATTCCAGTCATGCGAGGAGAATTAGTATTAGCAAAATATTAATTCCAATATTAAATAATCCATAATATTGGAAATATGTTTGTCTCGCAAAATGTAAGACCAGTTTTGGAATCATGATAACCGCTACTTCAGGATAAGAGACTTTACACATTATTTCATAGTCGTATTAAATTTCGTTAACATTACATCTATTTTATTTCGCTAAGATAGCAGATTGCTTTGTGGAAGGAACAGATGAGTCAAATATTATTGCTACCACATCAGTATACATTGAGACTGATTTAATATGAAAGTACAATTTCTTTTGTGCTAAAAGTATTCTAAATTAAAATATTTCCTTCCACGAAGCATCTTACTCCTGCTATGAAGTACATATTTATAGTTTTGTTTTCGTGACCTCAAAGCCCCTAAACTGGTAGGGAGAGGCGGGTCTACAAGTAGATTTTTGAGACATGCCAACAGAAGTTCTGGGTGAGATGGCATTGGGGTAAGACGTGTGACCTACAATTTGTGTATTTCTTCTTTTTTTTGAGATTTTCTTCAAAAATTAAGGTGGTAACAACTGTGTACTATGTTTATTAATAAACCACGTACTCTGAATAAATTCTTCTACTCGTACAAGTGAATACAGGGGCTAGTCTCCTGCAGTGGTCTGCAGCCAATATAATTTATCGTAGTAATCGATGAGTTCCATTTTATAGATTTGTGGTCTCATTTAATTGATTTTACACATCCAGTGTTAAGTAACGTCACAAGGTAAACATCCCTCGCAGTACAATAGCCCTACTGCCCCCACCGGCCTGCGTTCGTGTTTCGAGCAACGGTTCGCCTGGATGAGGGCGCATTCAGACACGACGACCGACCTGCTGCTACAAGAATCGTATTTCATCCTGTCAGGCGTCACGTCTCCATTGATCTACATCCAATCTTGATGATCGCGTGCCCTCTACAGTCGCAGTTGACGATGTCGTTGGGCTGAAGGGCGTGTTCCGAGCAACACTTGTGCCTGCACCAGGACTGTACTGTGACGTCAGATCTGCCACAGATCTGCTTTACGGAACGGACAAGCCTCCGACGTCAACGATCTGTGATGACAAGTGGACGTCCGACACTTTGTGGCCTTCACGTGGTTTCGCCGTCCCTCCGTTGCTTTCCATAGATGCTCACGACAGTAGCACGCGAACAGCGGACTAACTTCCCCGTTTCTAGGAGGTTCGCTCCTAGGTGCTGGGCCATAGCTATCTGCCCTTTGTCAAAGTCGTGTGTTCTATGCGTGTCGCAGATCCTTGGCAGCCAGATGTGTTTGCGCTAGTTCGCCATTCTCAGAGAAATAAGGTCCATACGGAACAACTAAGGTAAAACAGGTTGCTACCCTTGGATAAAGCGGATCAAATTTCAGTAAACTTTCGCTTGAGGACCTAAGTGTACAGAATCTCCTTTTATTGTTTTGGCCAATGCTATCACCTTTGTTCACCTCCGTAACTAAGTGTTGAATGTGTCTGACTACCTTGCAGAGGACCCGTATTAAGTTCCCGGCACTGCCGGTGATTTTTTCTCGGTGGGAGGACTGGAACAGAGTGTGCTCAGCCTTTTCTTATCAGGTGAGGAGCTACCTGAGTGAGAATTAACAACTCCACGGCCTGGGAAGCTGTCAGTGACGGGAGAGTTCTGTGATGAGCACACTTCCTCCATACCGATCGGCTTTGAGTGGTTCGTCAAGTCCAAAATGCCGAGCCAGTATATCATCTATCACTGAGGTGATAAAAGTCGCCGGCTGTGGTGACCGAGCGGTTCTAGGCGCTACAGTCTGGAACTGCGCGACCGCTACGGTCGCAGGTTAGAATTCTGCCCCGGGCATGGATGTGTGTAATGTCCTTAGGTTATTTAGGTATAAGTAGTTCTAAGGGACTGTTGACCTCCAATGTTAAGTCCCATAGTGCTGAGAGCCATTTGAACCATTTGAACACGTTGCGTCGCAACAGCCGTATGTGGACCTGCATTGTCCCACTGAGAAAGCACATCTTTTTCCTGTCGAAGAAATGGCAGTAGCAAGGATAACAACCTGTGCAGTGCCGCGGGCACTGTTTACTGTACCCTGCAGAAACACCAAATGTGACCGCGAGCTGTAATCGATGGCTCCCCACACCATGAGGCCTGCGGTGGCACTTGTGTGTCTTGGGCGAATGCAACTCGGTATAGGCAGCTGACACGCATACAGACTGGAGACGACAGAACTCTATTCCACTCTCCAGTCAATTCTCTCATACCAGAGTATCTGTGCTTAGCGGTGTCGTATTATCAGTGTCAGCCTGGCCAGAAGTACACGTGATCTTAGTACTGTTGCAAGAAGACGGGCTCCAGTGGTCCTCGGCGACACATCAGGTGCAATAGTTGCGCGGAATTCTTCCCTGGAATATGTTCTCTCGGCCACTGTTCCTCTCGCAATGAGTTGATTCTGAAGTGCGTCTGTACTACCTGGATATTCAGAAAGCGGTCTATGGATGTGGGACTGCTCCACAGGCCACTGTTGAAAGTAGAGCTACACCATCGATATATTGTGCGGAACAAACCTGTCGATAGATCCATCCAACTTCCCGAAAGCCCATAACGCGATCCTTTCCAAATGGCTGAAGTTGTTCAACAGGAGTACGTACCCGTCGGCAGGGCACGGCTGCACTCTAGATTGGGTTGGATTGTTTGGGGGAAGAGACCAAACAGCGAGGTCATCGGTCTCATCGGATTAGGGAAGGACGGGGAAGGAAGTCGGCCGTGCCCTTTCAGAGGAACCATCCCGGCATTTGCCTGGAATGATTTAGGGAAATCACGGAAAACCTAAATCAGGATGGCCGGACGCGGGATTGAACCGTCGTCCTCCCGAATGCGAGTCCAGTGTGCTAACCACTGCGCCACCTCGCTCGGTCTGCACTCTAGAATGAATGAATGTTGCACACATTGGTCACCTGTTAGCTCAGCACAGTGATTGCCTGCAGAGTCAAAACAGACGACGCGTAGACATGCCTCCTCAGCGCGATCTGATCGCCGATGACCATGACAAACACTGCAATCCCTCAGTACGCACGTAATAGTGTCTGTTACCACTGGACGCAGTCTTTGAGCGTGCTGCGTTTTTTATTCCCTCAGTGTATGACTCTAACGGATCGGAAAAATACGCTCCTTGCGTTTACAATATTGAGTAAGATAAAGTGGTCGGAGTAAAGTATGTTGGCGGAACTTTGCATGCCTTCGTTACAATCGAAACACAGAAATAATCAAAGATGGATATTAAAACTCCTCCCGAAAAAGCCATGAAGGCCAAGCGGTACCGACCAGCCGTCTTGTCATCGTCAGCCCACACGCGTCACTGGATGAGGATATGGAGGAGCATGTGGTCAGCACACCGCTTTCCGGGCCGTATGTCAGTTTCCCAGACCGGAGCCGCTAGTTCTCCATCAAGTAGCTCCTTACAAGGGCTGAGCGGACCCCGCTTGCCAACAGCGCTCGGTAGACCGGATGGTCTAGCAGCCAAGCAGCGCTTAAGTTGATCTGACTGGAACCGTTGTTACCACTGCGGCAAGGCCGTTGGCAAAGATGGATGTTATTTTACAGAATTACCGACTTATGTGACACCCTTCTGAACACAGTGGTAGGTTGTCGTGACCGCCCCCCCCCCCCCCCCCCTCGCTTCTTGGGCATTTCAGTTTAACTTCTCCACAGTTTTTCTAAATCGCTTCAAGTGAATGCGGGTAGAATTCCTTCAGGACGGCTGCTACCATTTTGCTTTGTGATCCTTGAATAATCAGACATCTTCCGACTCTGTTGATCTCTACGTCAGCTAGCACTTAAATACGACTCACATTTTGTTCCTTCACGTTTTAAAGTCGGTGTTTAGTCTATTTGCTCAGTGATATAGAATACAGGACCATGTTGCTAGTAATTGTCGGATTTTGTGTTGAATTCAGCATGCAACAAGTGCCTCGGTATTTCAACTTGTCTCGCTAAGCTCATCGTCCGCTTATGTTCGCACTATCCGCTTGACTGGCTCTTCTTCCTCTTGGCACACAGCTTTTGCGCTGGCCTTCCGTTGCCTATAGAATACTGAGAAAGACCCGATGAAAAACCTCAGCAATTGTGAACAACCGCGGAGATACAGGGGCTGATGGCCCTTTACAACCATCATCGGTCATCGTCATCCACCTGTTCTTCCACATTTTACACTGAAATCATATTGTGATCTATTTTCACTCCTAATCTCTGAGAATTGTACGGGTGAGATGGAACGATTTCAGATTCACGAAAAAGAGCTCGATCGTTCGGAATGTCTGTTAAACTTCATATTCCTTTACCAGTTTTACATACTCCCGACCTGTCTTTTCGACCACTTCCAGCAAACAGCTAAACTCAGAAACGATCGTTCTCATCGCGTCCCCTGTGAATCAACTACAGCGGATCTTTGATTCTTCAGGTACCTCCCTACGACCGGTTGCCGTTCATCCCCACCCATCCTGGCCCGCGTGATCGTCGGAGTTTGGTTTTTAATTTGCCCTGGCCCTACTGCATCCCTTTTCTGCGTCACTCCGGATGGCAACGATTATGTGATTTCCTGGCTTCTGTTTGGCAGCTATTTTGTTTCATTTGGTGAACACCAGAGCTTAACAGATCATTTGAAACTTCACAAGGAGACAGAGGCCTGTGTGCTCAAGGTAAATACAATATAATTTCCTACATTTTGTTAGTTTGAGGCAACTCCTGCATAATTTTAGAGTAGGATTGTTTCATTATTGTAGATGCACTACTGGCCATTAAAATTGCTACACCAAAAAGAAATGCAGATGATAAACGGGTATTCATTGGACGAATATATTATACTAGAACTGACATGTGATTACGTTTTCACGCAATTTGGGTGCATAGATCCTGAGAAATCAGTACCCAGAACAACCACCTCTGGCCCTAATAACGGCCTTGATACGTCTGGGCATTGAGTCAAACAGAGCTTGGATGGCGTGTACAGGTACAGCTGCCCATGCAGCTTCAACACGATACCAGAGTTCATCAAGAGTAGTGACTGGCGTATTGTGACGAGCCAGTTGCTCGGCCACCATTGACCAGACGTTTTCAGTTGGTGAGAGATCTGGAGAATGTGCTGGCCAGGACAGCAGTCGAACATTTTCTGTATCCAGAAAGGCCTGTACAGGACCAGCAACATGCGGTAGTGCATTATCCTGCTGAAATGTAGGGTTTCGCTGGGATCGAATGGAGGGTAGAGCCGCGGGTCGTAACGCATCTGAAATGTAACGTCCACTGTTCAAAGTGCCGTCAATGTGAACAAGAAGTGACCGAGACGTGTAACCAATGGCACCCCATACCATCACGCCGGGTGATACGCCAGAATGGCGATGACGAATACACGCTTCCAATGTGTGTTCACCGCGATGTCGCCAAACACGGATGCGACTATCGTGATGCTGTAAACAGAACCTGGATTTATCCGAAAAAATGACGTTTTGCCATTCGTGCACCCAGGTTCGTCGTCGATTACACCATCGCAGGCGCTCCTGTCTGTAATACAGCGTCAAGGGTAACTGCAGCCATGGTCTCCGAGCTGATAGTCAGTGCTGCTGCAAACGTCGTCGAACTGTTCGTGCAGATGGTTGTTGTCTTGCAAACGTCCCCATCTGTTGATTCAGAGATCGAGATGTTGCTGCACGATCCGTTACAGCCATGCGGATAAGATGGCTATCATCTCGACTGCTAGTGATACGAGGGCGTTGGGATCCAGCACGGCGTTCCATATTACCCTCCTGAACCCACCGATTCCATATTCTGCTAACAGTCATTGGATCTCAACCAATGCGAGCAGCAATGTCGCGATACGATAAACAGCAATCGCGATAGGCTACAATCCGACCTTTATCAGAGTCGGAAACGTGATGGTACGCACTTCTCCTCCTTACGCGAGGCATGACAACAACGTTTCACCAGGCAACACCGGTCAACTGCTGTTTGTGTATGAGAAATCGGTTGGAAACGTTCCTCATGTCAGCACATTGTAGGAGTCGCCACCGGCGCCAACCTTGTGTGAATGCTGTGAAAAGCCAATCATTTGCATATCACAGCATCTTCTTCCTGTCGGTTAAATTTCGCGTCTGTAGCACGTCATCTTCGTGGTGTAGCAGTTTTAATGGCCAGTAGTGTATGACCATTTGTGGGTGTGCTGTGAAATCGAATTTCTTCCCGCTTTTTAGAAAGGCGGCGGCGGCTCGGCAGTCCTGCGGCGCCGGCGACAGTCTGGTGAAATGCCGCCCGATTACCGGCCTCGCTTTGTCGAGCTACGTGTCTCCATTCTTTTCCCACGCGGCTGACCGCAGTGCCGCTCAGCCGACCCCTGTTTCCCCCTCAGGAGTAATTTCTGGTAGCCGCTTTTCTTACAAGCCCTTGCAGACTTTTCCTTTGCACCTGCTTAGTGATACTCTTGTACCGATGGCTTTGGAGCGTTGATAAATTTGTTACCTCCACTCAGTATGAGAGAGGTGACGTTTTTCAGAATAGAACTGCTCCCTCGATTGGAAAGATTACTGGCATTTGGTCTCAAATTCAATTCTTCGAACACCTTTCCCCGCTACCCCCGTGTCGTTCACTTCGCGGCTGCACTTTATCTCGCCAGCACAAGTGCATAAATGAATTCTTACAGATAACTTTAAATGCTTTACAATGCAATATAAACTGCCTCTTTCATCATCATCATCATCAAGTAGACTGGTGTCCAAAATTAAAGCAACAAACGTAAATTTTACAAGGTGGCGTTTATTTTGCCCCATACAGTGTAAATAGTTGATAGTGAAGTAGAAACAATGTAAGGAATACAGAACCTAAACAACTGTAACATGCATAACGTTGGACAAAAATGTTCTTCGCTTGTTTTTCCAACTTAATGGATTTCGAAACACACATCCCGACTACTGGTTAATGTGCATAGTATGGGATGTGGCGACTTATGGCAGCAATACAGGCCTGACAACGACCGGGCATGCTGTGAGTAATGCTATCAGTCTCATGTTGAGGCAATAACGCCCATTCTTCCCAGAGAGCTGGTCCCAAGCCTTGGAGAGTGGTTGGTGGATGCCGACGTGATGCAAGCCGTCTACCTAGCGCACCCTGTGGCGTCGATAGCTACGATGCCACAACGTAGGTGCACGCTCTCGGAAGTTGGCACTACGAGATAAGACTAACTACGACGACCACAGCGCCCTCTGGCCGACACTGTGGAGCTCAGCGAGTGCCGTCTTCATTTCCCCATTTCATCAAGAGCAGACGGCCTGGCAATATCGCTTCTACTACCGAGTGGGCTAGCTTGCTATTGAGACTTCGTGTTAGTTACGTTCAGTTAAGGTTTGGACAGCAACAAGTATTTGTTAGCTTTGAGATTATAGAGAACAGTCATCCTAACTTCACAGGATTAGACATTGGCTACGGCTTCACACCTATGTGCCCATCCTTGTCAAAGTTAAGTATGCATTTGATATTTACTTGTGTTTTTGACTCTATTAAAAGTGTTAAAGTTACATGCAGTACCAAAGTGCTTCACCTCTTGTGCTCCTACTCGCTTCCTTCACTCTCGGCCTAAATTACAGAAGCAGTTCACAGGAGCACACCCACGCGCCGCCTATCCAGGCGGGATACAAAACACCCCAAACATGCTCTATGGGATTCAAATCGGGAGAGCGAGAAGGTCACGAGATGCAAGCAATATTTTCCGTTTCCAAGAAGGCATTAACACCTGTGCTCTTATGAAGTCTGCGTCCGCAGCACCCCGCAACAGCCGCATATGAGGCCTCAAGATGTCGTCATGATGCCTGACAACAGTTAACACCTTTCTGATTCATCTGTACAGTTTCATGAAGAAGTGTTAGACTGGTCAACAATATACCTGACCACAGCATTAGGGATCCTCCTCAATATCGGTTTCTCTCAAGTTTGGGTTCCGAAGTCGTGCTCCACGTTCCCTCCACATGCGAATCCATCGACAACCAGTCTCCACACCAAATCGGGACTCATCTGTGAAAACAACTTTGGCCCACTGTTCGACCGTCCAGGTGGGACGTTGATGACTCCACTCTAGACCTTCCCTTCCGGGAAGGCGCGTCAGAGGTAGACATGCACCAGGTCTCCGACAATAAAAGCCACTCTGCCCTCTGCCGAAGCCTTCTGCACAGTGATTTCCCTAAATCACTCCAGGCAAATGCCGGGATGGTTCCCCTGAAAGGGCACGGCCGAATTCCTTCCCCATCCTTCCCTAATCCGATGAGACCGATGACCTCGCTGTCTGGTCTCCTTCCCCGAAACCAACCAACCAACCAACCTTCTGCACACCGTTTGTTTCCATACAACACGTCCAGTGGATGCTGCGAGCTAACACGCCAATTGCCGTGCAGTACTAAGGCGGTACGGTCGTGCCCTTATAGTCAAATAACGGTCCCCTCTTCCGAAGTCACACGTGGTCGGCTCTGCCCTGCTCTTCGGGCTGCACTTTCAGTCTCCGTACACTGTCGCCACATCCGAGAAACGACACAACGATTCACATTAAGCCATCGGGGCCACATCAGTTTGCGACTGTCCTACTTCCTTTCTCTGGCCCTCCACCGTAGAGAGTATGGTAAGCGTCTTCTCTGTGCCATCTGCTCCGTGTGTCACTCTGTACACAGCGAGTGTGGATGTGGCGCCGCCCGCCAAACACTGCCTCGTCTCAGAGGTGCCCTGACGTCATCTGTAGGAATCAGCATGGGTTTCGAAAAAGACGATCGTGTGAAACCCAGCTCGCGCTATTCGTCCACGAGACTCAGAGGGCCATAGACACGGGTTCCCAGGTAGATGCCGTGTTTCTTGACTTCCGCAAGGCGTTCGATACAGTTCCCCACAGTCGTTTAATGAACAAAGTAAGACCATATGGACTATCAGACCAACTGTATGATTGGATTGAAGAGTTCCTAGATAACAGAACGCAGCATGTCATTCTCAATGGAGAGAAGTCTTCCGAAGTAAGAGTGATTTCAGGTGTGCCACAGGGGAGTGTCATGGGACCGTTGCTATTCACAATATACATAAATGACCTTGTGGATAACATCGGATGTTCACTGACGTTTTTTGCGGATGATGCTGTGGTGTATCGAGAGGTCGTAGCAATGGAAAATTGTTCTGAAATGCAGGAGGATCTGCAGCGAATTGACGCATGGTGCAGGGAATGGCAATTGAATCTCAATGTAGACAAGTGTAATGTGCTGCGAATACATAGAAAGGAAGATCCCTTATCATTTAGCTACAATATAGCAGGTCAGCAACTGGAAGCAGTTAATTCCATAAATTATCTGGGATTACGCATTAGGACTGATTTAAAATGGAATGACCATATAAACTTAATCGTCAGTAAAGCAGACGCCAGACTGAGACTCACTGGAAGAATCCTAAGGAAATACAATCCGAAAACAAAGGAAGTAGGTTACAGTACGCTTGTTCGCCCACTGCTTGAATACTGCTCAGCAGTGTGGTATCCGTACCAGATAGGGTTGATAGAAGAGATAGAGAAGATCCAACGGAGAGCAGCGCGCTTCGTCACAGGATCATTTAGTAATCGCGAAAGCGTTACGGAGATGATAAACTCCAGTGGAAGACTCTGCAGGAGAGACGCTCAGTAGCTCGGTACGGGCTTTTGTTGAGAACACACCTTCACCGAGGAGTCAAGCAGTATATTGCTCCCTCCTACGTATATCTCGCGAAGAGAACATGAGGATAAAATCAGAGAGATTAGAGCCCACACAGAGGCATACCGACAATCCTTCTTTCCACGAACAATACGAGACTGGAATAGAAGGGAGAACCGATAGAGGTACTCAAGGTACCCTCCGCCACACACCGTCAGGTGGCTTGCGGAGTATGGATGTAGATGTAGATCGTTGGTGTGGTTGTCTCTTGATTGGGATGCTGTCTTCCGTGCAGAACACGATCGTACTGACACCTGCTTCACATTTTGTATGATTATATCGTGAATTACGCACAGGACGGGGAAATAGTGGTTTGTTGCGTTAATTTTGGACACACTAATGTATTTTACCTCCATTAAGACCTAAAGGTTTCTTTCAGACGTCTCCATAGGTTGTGATATTAACCTTGAAGCATCTGAGCTCGTCCTGAGTGTTTCGAGGTATCAGCTGTCCATCTTCCATAAGATTTTATTATAGGTGATCTTCTTACCACGAGGGTGAAGCAAAGCACTTCCTTAATCCATCTTCAGACACTTCATTCGTCTGTATACATAGCGGAATGTGATTTGAAATTCATGATAAACACTGTGATCTTCCCTATTGGTTTCTTCCTTGTTGCTCATTTGTTTCCCAACCCGCATCTTCTCAGTATATTTCGTGCAGCTTCTACCCCACAGCTGAATGTTATACATAAAAAAGCCATTTTCAGAACCTTCAAGAGCTGTTGATGTAATAAATCTTTATTAACTACTGGTTTGTATCATTTGATCATCATAAAGCATCATTAAAATTATTTACAGCAGCCTATATGGCAAAGTTCGTACCTTGGGGTGAAATAAAACATAAACAATCTTACGGCACTGCAGTCCATAGCAGAGTGCAATGTGCATTCGTTGTCGTAGGCTTACAGGGTGCTGAATCTTATGATACCTGATGATTCTGAGATTACTCAAACCAGTAATTAATAAAGACGTATCGCGTTAATGGCTCTTGGTGGCTCTGAAATATGACTCATCTTGCCACGGCCCGATGGGGGTACTCATCGCATGGGTTCCGCATGCAGGCTTAACGTCACAGTTGCCTAGCGGTTTCAAGACTTGCAGATAAAGCTCATATCACGAGGGGGCATCAGTTAAATACTGCAGTTTCCTTTCTCCTGGCGCTGTGTTCTCGTTACATCAGCCGTTAAGGAAAAAGTACAAACGTAGCAGCGTCAGTGGATACCCCCTTCACGCCATTAATCTCGATGTCAGCAGTGCCAGGGAGAGAGTCACAGTGTTTGATATAAGTGCTCAGGGTCACTTTCATCTCCTGCTTTCCCCATTCACAGCTGAATGGTCCCTGCAAAGCTGCCCGCGGCATCAAGCGCACTGGTTTTCTTTAATGTTTATGAATTACGACTAGAACCATATTCAGAAGCAGTCGGAAACAGCTAACGCACAGGCTCACGTGATAGGACGACTTACTGGATGCCGCTGTTAGCTTGGTTCTTTAAACAAAAATTCAGAAAAGCCATTAACACTGTCAAACGATTCGTGTAAACTGTAAGTATTTTTCAACTAACTATATTAGCAGGTCTGAACTTGAGATAATGCTGCTTTCAGAACGTTTTTAAAATCTTCATATAACCAGTCCGTTGGATAACTACACTTTTCCCACTGGGTTGCTCCTGTTTGCATTGGAGATCTGAGGTTCGCGATTGAACAACGGTTCTCTTCAGTTTTAACTAGTAAATATATTATTTTAGAAACTAATTCATGATGGGCAAGAGATTCGAGTAAATATGATTAGCCCTCACCATAAAAGCTTCCGCGGTTCTTAAGATAGAGGTGTTTTACCTAGTAATACTATCGTCACTGACCACTTTACAGTTACTTTTGTTCTCCGCTTAAATATTTAACGTTCTGCATACTGCGAATGTTCTACACCATTATGTACTTTGTTAACGGGTTTTTGGCTTGCAACATCGGTTTACTTGTACCGCAGTTTTATACTACAATATAATTCATCTGACCTGTGCATTTTCTCACTCCCTCCCCCATTACTTCCGTTCTTTCTTACTTTTAGCATGTTTCTGCTGTTACGGTTGCGTTTCAAGGATGGTTCTACAAAGCTTTTGGATTGTAATGTCCTTCCTAAAGGTACTCATCGGTACTCAGTAGTCTTTGACGGCGAGAGTCCTTACCGTACGATGGACTAAGTTGAAAACTGGAGAAAAAGATAAAGAAAACTTTTACAGTTTGTCTTGACATTCGTAAGCGCGAAACCGGTCAAGCAGTGACCTCAAGAAAAGAAATACAAATTAATGTTAGGCTAAATAATTATTCCACAGTGAACTCACCAAGCAGTCCAAACAAAGGCGTCCCTCTTCATTGTAAGATGTAGGCGCGACTGAAGCGGAGCATACACAAAGAGGGGAAAACCGCCGCTCTAGATTAATCTGTGTCCCGGAGCGGATGTCTTGAGATGCTTCTTGATTAACTGATGATGTGAGGCGGTGACTTGCATATTGCAGAGCCAGTCGTGAGCGTACTATGGCTCCAGTTAAGTAGGTCACTGTGCCGCAGATCCCGTAGGCTGAGGTGATAATGTGTGTTACACTCCACGAAACATCCCGTTGAGGACATTAGCGCCTGCCGAATAACAGCAGAATGACGTGTACTGATGGGACACGCAGAGTTCGTCCTCATTCGACATGTACTTTGTGTTCTGCGTTTTACTGCCGCAGTTTGTACTGACCCATCATTTGGTTACCGACAGTGGGCCGCTGCGGGCCACATTTGGAAGCAGTATGAACTTAATAACACGTGGTCAGTAATCAGTACTCAATGCAGAGTACTGTACAGCTTATAAAGTAACCACTGAATAAACCGAAAAGCACAAAAATATACAGGGTGAGTCACCTAACGTTACCGCTGGATATATGTCGTAAACCACATCAAATACTGACGAACCGATTCCACAGATCGAACGTGAGGAGAGGGGCTGGTGTAATTGTTTAATACAAACCATACAAATATGCACGGAAGTATGTTTTTTAACACAAACCTAGGTTTTTTAAAAATGGAAGCATGTTAGTTTTGTTAGCACATCTGAACATATAAACAAATACGTAATCAGTGCCGTTTGTTGCATTGTAAAATGTTAATTACACCCGGAGATATTGTAACCTAAAGTTGACGCTTGAAACATGGTCCTCACTTCATTGCAGGGGCCCAAACAGCTGCAACATACATCGCGTTTCTACAGAATGATCTGCCAACGTTGCTCGAAAATGTCCCACTGGAAACGCGTCGACGTATGTGGTATCAGCATGATGGTGCACCTGCATATTCCGCAATTAACACTAGGCTGACCCTTCTCAGGATGTTCGACGGGCGTTTCATAGGACGTGGAGGACGCATAAATTGACCAGCCCGTTCTCCTGATCTTACACCTCTGGACTTCTTTCTGTGGGGTACGTTAAAGGAGAATGTGTACCGTGATGTGCCTACAACCCCAGAGGATATGAAACAACGTATTGTGGCAGCCTGCGGCGACATTACACCAGATGTGTTGCGGCGTGTACGACATTCATTACGCCAGAGATTGCAATTGTGTGCAGCAAATGATGGCCACCACATTGAACATCTATTGGCCTGACATGTCGGGACACACTCTATTCCACTCTGTAATTGAAAACGGAAACCACGTGTGTACGTGTACCTCACCCCTCATGGTAATGTACATGTGCGTCAGTGAAAAAGACCAATAAAAAGGTGTTAGCATGTGGACGTAAAGTGCTGTTCCAGTCTCTTCTGTACCTAAGGTCCATCACCGTTCCCTTTGGATCCCTACGTAATTCGGTGCTCTCCGATACACACGATCGAACAGCGGAGGAGTGGTACTCAAGCGTCAACTTTAGGTTACAATATCTCCGGATGTAATTAACATTTTACAATGCAACAAACGGCACTGATTACGTATTTGTTTATATGTTCAGATGTGCTAACAAAACTAACGGGGTTCCATTTAAAAAACGTAGGTTTATGTTAAAAAACATACTTCCGTGCATTTTTTTATGGTTTATAGTAACCAATTACACTAGCCCCCCTCCTCACGTTCGGTCTGTGGAATCGATTCGTCAGTATTTGATATGGTTTACGAAATATATCCAGCGGTAACGTTAGGTGACTCACCCTGTATATGATGAACTAAATTGCTACTTAATAATAATATCTACTATTTATTTTCTACAGAAACCAAGAAATGTCACCACTCCTTACATTACAACTGTACCAACGTGGCTGACATTAAGCCAACTTGCTAAATAATTTTTCCAACGTACTGCAACAACCGGCACACATCTTACGCCAGCTCGGCATCAGTCGGCAGTGGGACTACGTGTTGTATTCACGATGAGGTTTCCGCACGGAGTACATATATTTAATGCGTGTGGTGTAATATAACTCAGAAAAGTTCGAACGAAATTACGATACTGTCGAAATTAAGTACTACGTAAACATATTGACTGAAACTATGCGTAAATACTGCAAGAGTCAGTCGGTTATCGAAACTGAACGTGCAGTCGATCTTTTATGTAAGACAGACAACGGATAACACGATCTCTTTCACAAGTCCTGCCTTACCATTGCAAACCATTGTTATTTTAATTAGCTGCACTTATGAACCTGAGAGATGAGTGCGTAGAAATTATTTTGGTCTCTGTTTCTGCCCACAGTGATACTTTGACAAAGGGATAACTCAGGAATTTGTTGTACGATTTTTTTTAACATAAGCTGCACTCCAGATTTAGTGTACCGTGGCTTTCGCTTATTTCCACAACTAAATAGCTTGGTGGTTGGAGAACGTTTTATATTCAATGAAGATGTGTCGGCAGCTTTAGTTGGGCGATTTTCAGACCTTCCAGAGTCGTACTTCAAGGGTGGAAATTACAGTACTCACTGTTGAAACGTTGGACAAAGTCCCTTGACCTAAAAAGGATCTGTGTCAGTCCAAAGAGTGAAGGCGACGATGGAACAGTTTTTGCAGATAGTCTGTCCCGTGCAGGTCTCTTCATCTCTGCTTAATTACTGCAGTTTACATCCCCTGAAGCTGTTTTCCGTCCACACACCGATCCAAAGAACGCAGGATTTGTCCTTTTGATGAGTACTCCCCTCCCGAGAAAACAATGGAAGACTGTATGATCTCCAGCATACTTTATCCAGGAAAATGCCGTTTATCACTAAACAATAGAGCAGAGCTGCATATCATTGGAAAAATTTAACGGCTAGAGTTTCCTCTTGCTTTCAGCTGCCCGCAGTACCAAGATAGCAAGGCCATGTTGGGTGATACTACAAGGGCAGATCATTAAATCTTGCTGCCCCATTTCAGAAACTGCACTGCTCAACAAAAATTTGAAATACTATCGTAAAATGTAGTCTACTGTAGTAGAGGTCTCATTGGCCTAGAAACCTTATGCACTATCCATACACTGGACGGTGTTCACTACCGGCATACTTTGTGACAGTTTCCCAGTCACGTAAACAAACCGCTGCCGCAGCGGCACACAGCTGTAAATGGGCTGCTTCTGTGTGTGGCAGCGCTGTGTAGCGCTTTGCATTGGATCTGACTGCGCTTTCTTTGTACGAGACTCTGTGGCTGATGGACGCGTTGTTGGAAGTTAATCGCCAGCAGTGTTGGGCAGTTGGAAGTTAGTCACCAGCGGTGATGGAAGTACTGTTGGGCAGTTGGAAGTGAACAGCCAGCAGTGATAGATGTTTGAAGTGAGAAGTTAGCATTGATGGAGGGTAGAGGTATGAAGTGTTAGCGTAGGCTAACGATCTGTACATGTTCGACTTAGAGACTGAATATTATTCATGATTATATAACTTTGTACTAGATGTCAATGACGATTTATATACGTGTCTGAAATTGATGTCACATTATCAAGGTAAAAAGATAAATTATTTGGTTTGCAACAAAATCTTTCCTTTGCTAACCACATGCGTATTAGTAGTCAGTGGCTTTAGTAGTTAGAATCTTTTATTTAGCTGCCAGTATTGACGCTCGCTGTATTGCAGTAGTTCGCGTAATGAAGATTTTTGTGACGTAAGTGCTTAACAAGATGCATAGGTTACTGAGATTTCTTTTTAGTCAGGGCCATTCTTTTGAATTAATTATTTGAAGTCAGGTTGTAATTTTTGTTTGAGCAGTCAGATTGCGTTGCGCTAGAATATTGTAGGTCAATGTTGACATGATAAGAATAAGTAAAGAGAAAGTATGTTCACTTGCATTCAGTTTCACTGAGCAGTATTAACAGCAGCTTCATTCAGTCTGTGTCAGCACTGCAGTAACATGCCACGCAGAGGCGTGCAACACTTCAGAGTCAGGATCGTGGCTTTACTTTCAGCAAGACATACAGAGCAAGATGTTGCCGATCGGTTACAAGTCTCTCAAAGTCGTGTGTCTGATGTGGGGTAAGTGCAGAGAGACGGGAAGTGTGAACGACAGGCCTCGCGGTGGTCGTCCTCGTATGACACCAATGTACGGTCGTTTCCTCCAACTGTCGGCTCGAAGGCGCCCAACATCAACTGCCACAAATATTGGAAATGACTTCTCCCGGGCAAAAAAAGGTTCTTATCTCAGCCCAAACAGTGCGTAGAAGATTGCATCAGGGCGATCTTCATTCCAGAAGACGAATGAGAAGTTTTGCATTGAACCAACGGAACCGAAGCAATGGAAAGACCTGAGCTGTTGCACATCAGCATTGGACCATCACAGAATGGAGTAATGTCGTGCTTGCTGACGAGACCAGGATTGGTTTGCGAACGGACACTAGACGTGCTGGGGTTTGGAAAAGACCTAGGTGACATTCCCGGAACGCCGACAGGTTCAGGAAATCCATCCGTTTGCAGGTGGAAGTGTGCCGGCCGGTGTGGCCGTGCGGTTCTAGGAACTTCAGTTTGGGACCGCGTGACCGCTACGGTCGCAGGTACGAATCCTGCCTCGGGCATGGATGTGTGTGATGTCCTTAGGTTAGTTAGGTTTAAGTAGTTCTAAGTTCTAGGGGACTAATGACCTCAGATGTGAGTCCCATAGTGCTCAGAGCCATTTGAACCAGGTGGAAGTGTAAAGTTGTGGGTGGCAATAATGATGGCATAGCGGACGCATCTACTTCCCATGTGTGGCAATTTGACTGGTCCCTCATACCTCCAAGATGTCCTCCAAACGACTGTAAGTCCCTACGGGCGTGAAGTCGGTGACAACTTCATCCTAGTCGACAACAATACAAGACCGCAACGTACTCTAGCAGTGTCTCTGTTTCTTCAGAAGATGCGACATCAACCGAATGCATTGGCCAGCACAGTCCCCAGACATGAATGCAATTGAACGTGCATGGAACTTCTTGAAGATGGCCATTGCACAGCGTGGAAATCCACCTGACAATCTGCAGGACCTCGCTGGAACTGCCATTGAGGAGGGACCTCATACCCCAAGATGAACTTGATGATCTCGTCCAGTGCATGCCTTTCAAACTGGAAGAACTCTACGTGAGCGGGGAGGACATACTCACTGCTAACCGCGCGACCGCTACGGTCGCAGGTTCGAATCCTGCCTCGGGCATGAACGTCTGTAATGACCTTAGGTTAGTTAGGTTTAAGTAGTTCTAAGTTCTAGGGTACTGATGACCAGAGATGTGAAGTCCCAATGTGCTCAGAGCCATTTGAACCATTTTGAAACACTGAAATCATTATCATGAGATAAAGATTTTCATTGTTTTTGTTTCCAAAATGCACACTTATGAGAGAGTCACCCTTGTTCTGTAATTATTTTTTTGTATATAATCAAAATTGGACTTTTTTCAGTAATTGTTTTTATTTTGTTAATAAGGTATTGTACAAACCTCATGGGTGTTCTATAAAAAGTCATCGTAATAAACTATACGATATTAACAACTTTTGTAGAGGTATGTGTTCGTTAGTCTCCAGAGATACCTCTCTGAAGTGGTCGGACGCACGGTACGGCTGTCTGCATCATTGATACACGCAAGCTAGGCCACCGCTACAAGGTCCGTGGTTCGTGGTGGATAGTGTGCTCCAGAAGTCACAGGAGGCTGTGCGCGTGTCAACTGGTGCCGACACTACGGACTGAACTACCAACTTTGCCCACCTACCGCAGTAACAACGAGACAGCAGATGTTTGCCGCTAGGTCGTCGCTACTCGTATTCCGCATGAGCACAGGACACTTTTCTCTTACCGTGCCCCTCGCTTAATTGACTCCGGACATCTCTGGCTCGACAGTGGGACGTGAAATAGTAAGCGCCTCTTTTACATAAAAAGAACGGGCTTTCACTCTCAGGCCGAAAACATTCCACGCTGCGTCCGTGCGAGTCCAGTGTCTTGAGCAGCTGCGGCCCCTGGCTTAACGATATTCCAAACAAACAGGGAGTGTAAGCCCGTGTCGTGCTATGTGGAGCAGCGAGCGGCGGGCAGGCGTGCCCGCGGCGTCGGCTGCGGCGGCCGGGGGACCGGCCCCCCTTTGTCAGCGGCGGATGTGCAATGGCGCACTTCCTCGCAGGCGTCCGGTCCGGTCCGGTCCGCCGTGTTTTGTGCACCTGCCGCCCACACAGGCAGCCCACAGCGCTCTGTGGACCCGCGGACAGCCGGCATTCGCCAACAGGTGAAGCTACCGAAACTCCACACAGCCAACGCTTACCGTCGGTGGCTAAGAACCTTTCTTACACCATTACCCCTGTGTGCAATCAGACATTACGTAGCAGCCAAGATTTTTATTGGAACTCTTTTATTTTTAAAATGATGAAAGATGAATGATACACTACTGGCCATTACAATTGCTACACCAAGAAGAAATGCAGATGATAAACGGGTATTCATTGGACAAATATATTATACTACAACTGACATGTGATTACATTTTCACGCAATTTGGGTGCATAGTTCCTGAGAAATCAGTACCCAGAACAATCACCTCTGGCCGTAACAACGGCCTTGATACGCCTGGGCATTGAGTCAAGCAGAGATTGGATGGGGTGTACAGGTACAGCTGCCCATGCAGCTTCAACACAATACCACAGTTCATCAAGAGTAGTGACTGGCGTATTGTGGCGAGCCAGTTGCTCGGCCACCATTGACCAGACGTTTTCAATTGGTGAGAGATCTGGAGAATGTGTTGGCCAGGGCAGCAGTCGAACATTTTCTGTATCCAGAAAGGCGCGTACAGGACCTGCAACATGCGGTCGTGCATTATCCTGCTGAAATGTAGGGTTCCGCAGGGATCGAATGAAAGGTAGAGCCACGGGTCGTAACACATCTGAAATATAACGTCCACTGTTCAAAGTGCCGTCAGTGCGAACAAGAGGTGACCGAGACGTGTAACCAATGCCATCCCATACCATCACCCCGCGTGATACGCCGGTATGGCGATTACGAATACACACTTCCGATGTGCGTTCAGCGCGATGACGACAAACACGGATGCGACCATCATGATGCTGAAAACAGAACCTGGATTCATCCGAAAAAATGACGTTTTGCCATTCGTGCACCTAGTTTCGTCGTCGAGTACACCATCGCAGGCGCTCCTGTCTGTGATGCAGCGTCAAGGGTAACCGCAGCCATGGTCTCCGAGCTGATAGTCAGTGCTGCTGCAAACGTCGTCGAACTGTCCGTGCAGGTGGTTGTTGTCTAGCAAACGTCCCCATCTGTTGACTCAGGGATCCAGACGTGCCTGCACGATCCGTTACATCCATGCGGATAAGATGCCTGTCATCTCGACTGCTAGTGATACGAGGCCGTTGGGATTCAGCACGGCGTTCCGTATTACCCTCCTGAACCCACTGATTCCATATTCTGCTAACAGTCATTGGATCCCAGCCAACGCGAGCAGCAATGTCGCGATACGATAAACCGCAATCGCGATAGGCTACAATCCGACCTTTATCAAAGTCGGAAACGTGATGGCACGCATTTCTCCTCCTTACACGAGGCTTCACAACAACGTTTCACCAGGCAACGCCAGTCAACTGCTGTTTGTGTGTGAGAAATCTGTTGGAAACTTTCCGCATGTCAGCACGTTGTAGGTGTCGCCATCAGCGCCAACCTTGTGTGAATGCTCTGAAAAGCTAATCATTTGCATATCACAGCATCTTCTTCCTTTAGGTTAAATTTCGCGTCTGTAAGAAGTCATCTTCGTGGTGTAGCAATTTTAATGGCCAGTAGTGTACATTGAACGCACTCTTGTGCTGGTGAATGAGCTAAATGGGAGAAGCTTCCCAGGTTCTAAAATCGAATTTAGAGGCGGGGAGAGCGGTATGCTGACTACAAGGATATGCCCATCCATATCTACATCTACATGACTACTCTGCAGTTCACACTCAAGTGCCTGGCAGAGGGTTCATCGAACCACAATCATATTATATCTCTACCATTCCACTCCCGAACAGCGCGCGGGAAAAACGAACACCTAAACCTTTCTGTTCGAGCTCTGATTTCTCTTATTTTATTTTGATGATCATTCCTACCTATGTAAGTTGGGCTCAACAAAATATTTTCGCATTCGGAAGAGAAAGTTGGTGACTGACATTTCGTAAATAGATCTCGCCGCGACGAAAAACGTCTTTGCTTTAATGACTTCCATCCCAACTCGCGTATGATATCTGCCATACTCTCTCCCCTATTACGTGATAATACAAAACGAGCTGCCCTTTTTTGCACCCTTTGGATGTCCTCCGTCAATCCCACCTGGTAAGGATCCCACACCGCGCAGCAATATTCTAACAGAGGACGAACGAGTGTAGTGTAAGCTGTCTCTTTAGTGGACTTGTTGCATCTTCTAAGTGTCCTGCCAATGAAACGCAACCTTTGGCTCGCCTTCCCCACAATATTATCTATGTGGTCTTTCCAACCGCCGGCCGAAGTGGCCGTGCGGTTAAAGGCGCTGCAGTCTGGAACCGCAAGACCGCTACGGTCGCAGGTTCGAATCTTGCCTCGGGCATGGATGTTTGTGATGTCCTTAGGTTAGTTAGGTTTAACTAGTTCTAAGTTCTAGGGGACTAATGACCTCAGCAGTTGAGTCCCATAGTGCTCAGAGCCATTTGAACCATTTTGAATCTTTCCAACTGAAGTTGTTCGTAATTTTTACACCCAGGTACTTAGTTGAATTGACAGCCTTGAGAATTGTACTATTTATCGAGTGATCGAATTCCAACGGATTTCTTTTGGAACTCATGTGGATCACCTCACACTTTTCCTTATTTAGCGTAAACTGCCACCTGCCACACCATACAGCAATCTTTTCTAAATCGCTTTGCAACTGATACTGGTCTTCGGATGACCTTACTAGACGGTAAATTACAGCATCATCTGCGAACAACCTAAGAGAACTGCTCAGATTGTCACCCAGGTCATTTATATAGATCAGGAACAGCAGAGGTCCCAGGACGCTTCCCTGGGGAACACCTGATATTACTTCAGTTTTACTCGATGATTTGCCGTCTATTACTACGAACTGCGACCTTCCTGACAGGAAATCACGAATCCAGTCGCACAACTGAGACGATACCCCATAGGCCCGCAGCTTGATTAGAAGTCGCTTGTAAGCAACGGTGTCAAAAGCTTTCCGGAAATCTAGAAATACGGAATCAACTTGAGATCTCCTGTCGATAGCGGCCATTACTTCGCGCGAATAAAGAGCTAGCTGCCCCCTCCTTAATGCTTTCCAATGACGCCTTCCGAACAGTGTGCGACAGGAGGCTACTGGCTCTGTTCGTCCACTGGGCAATATTCGCTTGTCTTTGCAGCTTCACAGACCATCTTCCATTGTGTACGTTTGATGGTGACCTAGACACAATCATTTCATATCTGCTGGACACCGACTTCTCTCGCTTTGCTTCCAGATCAGTGGTGACCATACACGGAAATCACAGGAGACGACAGTGTCGGGAAGAGCAATCAGAATCGTTACCAATAACAGAACATTTTTTACAGCTAGCGAGAGGCGAATATTGAATCTATCGAAACAACAGACTAGCTAAATACCGTTACGAATCGTTAGTCAGTGTCTACGATAATGCTTCAACCGTATATTTTTAAAGCCGGCCGCTGTGGCCAAGCGGCTCTAGGCGTGTCAGTCCGGAACCGCGCGACCGCTACGGTCGCAAGTTCGAATCCTGCCTCGAGCATGGATGTGTGTGATGTCCTTAGGTTAATTAGGTTTAAGTAGTTCTAAGATCTAGGAGACTGATGACCTCAGATGTTAAGTCCCATAGCACTCAGAGCCATTTGAACCATTTGAAAACCTATTCGCCGACAACAAAGGCTTATCCCTTACCGTGGTCACCCTTAGGGCCGTAATTTTTTGTGATCTTGTCAGCACGTAGATACTATGAAAAGCGGCGGCGACTGTCGAATACCAATGACTGTTTATCGTTGTAACCAACCTGTTCTAAAAGGACGCGACTTTGGCAGAGGGGAGCAAGGGACTAGGCGCGGGGAGTATTTCCACGAGACGTGGTTCGTCCATTGCCTCACTACCTTCCTACGTCATCCAGGCATGTATTTTGTGGTGCTTGCCAGGGAACTGTGAAATTGTATGCACCCGATCTCGTTGCTGCTTGTGGTTTCGAACTACTGGTTTCTTATGTTACCGCTTGCTAATGTGCTGTGTTCTCAGGACTCGTAGCATTTAGATACAGTCTTTTGGCGTTCCTAGTTTCAAGTGTCGAACAGATAAATAAGAAGGCGGCGTCATTGGTTCATATAGTATTTTTGAGTTTTTAGTCGATTTGACGATTCCATTTTGTGCATATTTCGATGTCTCGTCTACTACGGCAAGAGCATGGCTCGGAGTACCCGAAGAAGACGGATAAGTCACTCTTCGAAATGTCTGGCGCGAAATGGAATCGCAACTAGGTTAGAAATCAGAAAACATACCATTAAAAAGGAGGCGTCTTTGGTTTATATCCACGTTTCGTTTGTACGACTGAACGGTGAAACTTATCCGATTTCAACTGACTCGCTCGCTTGTAGGGCTTTGTACCTTCACGATAGTACATGAAAACAAACCGCATCTACTTATGAACAACCACTTTGCGTCATTAGGCAAAAAGCTCTGTCGCGTCACATTCGTGTGGCTCAGGCTATATGTCTCTTCAGCGATTTTCTACGTCATCACTAATTTTGGCATGTTAGTGCAACGATTTTACAGATTAGATACATGTTCATGATAACCGTTTCCAAAGAGGTGCCAAGAGATAACGATTGTAAGCTTATCAGTGACCTAAAAATGCCCACTATCATTTTCCCACATTTTCATTGCAAACCGTGCTAAGCGCGAATTCTATCCGTCGTTCGTAGAGCAACGAGAATATGTAACCGGCACGCTCTTACACGAAGTAGGCGAGTACAGTGGACATAGCTGTATTACCGTCACAAATTCATTCTACAACTGAAACAAATGTTCCGACCACATCATCTACTGATTATCTCTACCTGCAATTACTACGTACAACTCGACGGACTCAAATCTTGTATTCTTGTAAACAGAGACAATATACTATTGCAGAAAAGTAAAACTGTATAGTTTTAGGACAGTGTTTGTTCTTGGAATAGTACCTAGTGTGAAAAATCCAAAAAAGCTGAAAAGGGAAAAGGGAGTAGAAATTTAATTACTATATAGGAAACCATTGATTAGATCTGTTGAAATTCGGTTTGCAAAACTGTTACGAAGGTTGAATGAAAAATAATGGCTCCCCTTCCTTAATTGGCTTTGGATGGGAATATTTTAATAAATCAAACGCAGAAATAATCCTTAGAATGTGATCTTTATTTAGCAATATTCACTTTTCCGCATAATCACGAGCCAGTTGGATATATTTCTGCCAACGATGAACAAGAAAGAAGCCGTCACGGAAGAAGTCGACACACTGTTTCAGCAACCACAGTCTCACAGTTCTCTCAACGTTTCGTCCCCTGTTACAATTGAATGGAGAAAGGCGTCACCTTCACTCTCGTAACGCGAGAGGAGTTCCTGGCAAATTTCAAGTCTGTGCTCTTTCATTTCAGGAGTCAGCATCTGGGCTACCCATCATGCACTGATCTTTCGATAGCCAAGCAAAGCAATAATGTGAGCCACACGTTCTTGTGAAACGCCGATTGTGCTTGCAATTCCTCTGAGTGATACGGCGATCGTCCCTAATCAATCTGTCAACATTCTGCTTGTGAAACTCCGTGGTTGCTGTCACAGGGCGTCCAACTCTTTGTTTGTCACGTAGGTCAAATGTTCCCGCCTCAACATCTTTAAACTTACTCGCCAACGACGCACAGTACTCACATTAACACAATCACCGTAAACTGCTTTCATTCTCTGCTGTCGAGAATTCAATGACTGCACGTTGCTTAAATCGCATTGTCTGCGCAGGTTCCCATACTTTACACTGTAACAACACATCCATCCAATGCTAAGGCTTCCCGCTAACTGGAGTTGTAGACAAGAGGCTACGGAACAAGCCAGTACCTGCCGCATACTAATGCTGCCAACTGTTGAAGAGCTACGAGGATGGAGGCATTACTTTTCAGTCAACCCTCGTACATAAGTAAATATTTACGTATTCTTATTTTGATGTAGTTCCTGAAAATAAAGTTTCTTATCGTCGTGTCATCTAATCCAAGTGCTTGCATGTACTGTTGAATACCGAAGTCGATATTAATTATTTGTTGGGTAACTGTGGGGTAGATACACGTTTAATGTAGTCTGATGTGATGTGACATGCAAGTATAAGAAATACTTTGGAATACTTTGGTTATAAGCAGTTCTTCGAATGTTTTAACCTGGTCATCACGGAGTCTCCCAAAATTTCAGTTTTGGGCGCGATGCCTATTTTGCATGCAATTTCGATATATGATCGCCATTCTCATTTCAGTCAACGAAAATCGGTAGAAAGTGAAGACGGGGAAAAATAAAATTCCATAGGCTCCGTACAAGTCAAGATCTGAGTTGATATTTATACCCACTACATAGTCTGTCAAAAATCTGTTCATTTTTCCGCGTGGACCTTTCTCCAGTTCGGATGATTTTTAAGCGGAGGGGGGGGGGGGGGGGGATCGTACACTTTACGTTTTGTTGCACTGATATTTGTTTACTACTAACATCTCCCAGTACTTGCTGCAACCTACATCCTTCTGAACCTGCTTAGTGTATTCATCTCTTGGTCTCCCTCTACAATTTTTACCCTCCACGCTGCCCTCCAATGCTAAATTTGTGATCGCTTGATGCCTGAGAACATGTTCTGCCAACCGGTCCCTTCTTCTTGTCAAGTTGTGCCACAAACTCCTCTTCTCCCCAATCCTATTGAATACCTCCTCATTAGTCATGTGATATACCCTTCTAATCTTCAGCATTCTTCTGCAGCACCACATTTCGAAAGCTTGTATTGTCTTCTTGTCCAAACTATTTATCGTCCATGTTTCACTTCCATACATGGCTACACTCCATACAAATACTTTCAGAAATGACTTCCTGACCCTTAAATCTATACTCGATGTTAACAAATTTCTCTTCTTCAGTAACGCTTTCCTTGCCATTGCCAGTCTACATTTTATATCCTCTCTACTTCGACCATCATCAGTTATTTTGCTCCCCAAATAGCAAAACTCCTTTACTATTGTAAGTGTCTCATTTCCTAATCTAATTCCCTCAGCATCACCCGGCTCAATTCGACTACATTCAATTATCCTCGTTTTGCTTTTGTTGATGTTCATCTTATATCCTCCTTTCAAGACACTATATCCATAAATATGAAATTGTTCTATCACGAAAATAAAGAAGAATTCTTTAACACGGTTCGAAAGATATCTTCGACGTACGTAATGTGACACAGCAAAGTCAGGCAGTTCTATGAAACAGTGATCTTCACAGGCCTAGGCTTATTTCCGCCGCTTGTCTGCTGCTTCGAAGTCGTTGCAGCCGTTTTGAAATAATTAAGTGGATCCCACAGTTGTAATCTCCTGACAATGTTTGGAGCTTTTTGATATTGGGGATGCTTAGGAGATGCTAAGCTCGTATTTTGCAAAAGATAAAAGCACGGTAAGTGAAAACATAACGTTAACCCCTAAAGGTGTCTCATTTCTGTTGTGACTGAGAATGACGCCTGGGTTTTCTCCCACCTTCCTTCTTTTGTTTGGTATTGGGCCACTGTTGTACGGTTGCCGAATGTTCTACTATGTTCAGTACACTCCAGTCGCTAGTTTGTTGTAGAAGATGATACAGATTATCTGATGGACAGAAAAGTCATATATAAATTACAGCGGTACGGATGTACTCTAGTTTTCTGGGTACATGTGCAACTCACTTTTGGTCACAAGGTCAGCTGTTAAAATTTATTTGAAAGGTACTTTCATTACAAGAGTGTTGGCCATTCCTGTTTATGATAAGGTACAAGATCGGATGCGAAGAATTAGAGACAAATAAAGCTGAAGTCTGTTTCAGTCCGCAGCTCGTGGTCGTGCGGTAGCGTTCTCGCTTCCCACACCCGGGTTCCCGGGTTCGATTCTCGGCGGGGTCAGTGATTTTCTCTGCCTCGTGATGACTGGGTGTTGTGTGACGTCCTTAGGTTAGTTAGGTTTTAGTAGTTCTAAGTTCTAGGGGACTCATGACCATAGATGTTAAGTCCCATAGTGCTCAGAGCCATTTGAACCAGCCAGTCTGTTTCAGGATTCTAGAGCATATTCTAACCTCAACCATTGTTTCCTGGAGAAAAACAAGACACAATATGCAGAGTATATTCGCAAATAATGTGACTAGCTCGAAGAATATTTGACTAACATAACCCAGCAGGTAATACTGGACTGAGAGTGTTACACAGAAACCAAGACAGCATCGAGTGTGCGCCAATGACGCTTAATAGAACCCCTAATGTTTTCAATACACGTAATTATCAGACAGGATCACCAACACTATAGGACTGTTAGCTGGCGATGCTGTTGTATGCACGATCGTAATGAAATGCAGAAAAAATTCTAAAAATTTTCGCTTCGTGTAATGAATGGTACTCTCCTTAAATGCGGATAAATGCAAGGTAATGCCTGTAACAAAGAGAAAGAACCCGGGTTACAAGAACTGTGGTGAACATCTTGGGCACGTACTAATATTAAGAAGCAATATGAAATGAAACGATCACGTAAGATTAGTATTGGAGAAGGGGAGTGGAAGACCTGGATATGTTGGAAGGGTTTAACGAAATTCAGTACATTTATAAAGGAAATCGCACTCGACAAGCTAGTGCGAACAAGTCTAGAGTATTGTTCCAACGATGGAGTCCTTATCAAGTAAACACGACAACACGTATCTAGCAAATTCATAGGAAAGGCAAGGCAAGAAAACAGATAACGTTGGTGCAATGAAACCTCTGCCCGGCACTGCACAGGGCTTGCGGAGTGTATACACTGATAAAGCAAAACATAATGAACATCTTAATAGAGTGCTGCTCCAACTTTCGAACGCAAAACAGCATTTATTTTGCGTGGCATTGATTCGGTAAGTCATTGGTGAATTACGCGATCGGTCGCAATGGACCAAATGATTCAGCCTTGCATCACTGGCCTTCAAGGTCACCGGATCTGACTGTCTGTGATTATTTCGTGTGGGGGTTTATAAAAGTCTCTGTTTATGTGCCTCCGTTACCAACAACAATGATGAACTGAGACATCGCGTAACAGCAACTGTGGAAGGTGTGACTCTAGACATGCTCGTTGCAGTGTGGGAACAATGTGTTACCGCATTGACATATGACCTGCATCTCAAGGGGGGGGGGGGGGGCATATTGAGAACCTATGAAAAGTTTGAAAAAAGAATTTGAGTTTCCCGTTTATCAAAAAACGAAATTCATTGTATATCTGAATTAGTTTCAGAAATATAGACGTGCCAAATCGAATGATTCTTTTTGATACGTCCTGTACTTGAACCAAGGCGGCACGCGATCAGTTTACGAACTGAGCCGTTCCACCCTTGCCGTTTAGGACTTGAGGTAAATCGCTTGGCCGGCCGCGGCGGTCTAGCGGTTCTAGGCGCTCCGTCCGGAGCCGCGCGACTGCTGCGGTCGCAGGTTCGAATCCTGCCTCGGGCATGGATGTGTGTGTTGTCCTTAGATTAGTTAGGTTTAAGTAGTTCTAAGTTCTAGGTGACTGATGATCAGATATGTTAAGTCCCATAGTGCTCAGAGCCAGCCATAAATCGCTTGGTTTCTGCATTACGACAACGGCTGCACTGTTCAAAAATGGTTCAAATGGCTCTGAGCACTATGGGACATAACTGCTGAGGTCATCAGTCCCCTAGAACTTAGAACTACTTAAACCTAACTAACCTAAGGACATCACACACATCCATGCCCGAGGCAGGATTCCAACCTGCGACCGTATCGGTCGCGCGGTTCCGGACTTTAGCGCCTAGAACCGCTCGGCCACTCCGGCCGGCGCTGCACTGTTGTCCGCGCTGTCGCTGTCGCTAGAATAATGGGCCTTCCTTGGCCCAAATCATAGGAGTCGGGGCTTGACTAAGCTATTCCTCCTCAATTCCTCGCTGTTAGGGATGTTTTTCCCTGTAGTTTGGATGGGCCTCTGGTTAACTGTAAAAGAAAGAATTATCGGCCAAATGCCTCTGGCGGCTTCTTATGCTTCTTCTTGTTGCTGTTTCCAGACTGTCTGAACTCGATCTTGTTCAGACGGGAGATGTCCACAGGTGGCGTCTGCTGTTTGATGTACAGGACGGCTTGATCCGTCATGTACCTCCAATCGTCGTCGGTGAAGATCGGATGGCAGTTTATCAGCTCCAGACCTGCACGCCGGACGAGTTCCCTCCCGTTGATCTTCTGGTTTAAGGGTTCACACCCCCAGTGGAAAGAATACGGCCTATGGGGCAGAGGGGGGGGGGGGGGGATATTGGTTACCGTGAAGGGATAGGGATTGCCATGTTGGGGGTAGCTGCCGTCGCGTAGGGAGTCTGCGATCTTGGTGAGTACCTCCCTCCCACAATTCTTGTTGGGGAGGGGCAGGCACTCCAACGGCTCGTCTTCTTCTCCCTCTGTGTGCATGGGCGTCTCTTCCGCCGTCTGCGTTTCTGCAGAAGCAGGAATGACAGCTGCTTCCAGGGGGGCCGTGTTCTTGCTGTCGCCCGCATATCGTGGTCGTGCGGTAGCGTTCTCGCTTCCCACGCCCGGGTTCCCGGGTTCGATTCCCCGCGGGATCAGGGATTTTCTCTGCCTCGTGATGGCTGGGTGTTGTGTGATGTCCTTAGGTTAGTTAGGTTTAAGTAGTTCTAAGTTCTAGGGGACTGATGACCATAGATGTTAAGTCCCATAGTGCTCAGAGCCATTTGAACCATTTGTTCTTGCTGTCGGCGGGTGTCCCATACTCCATGACCACCTCCCTAGCAACCCGCGTTGCCGCATCGGCCAGAGAGGCGGTCGTTTGTGTTGCCGCGTCTGCCCCCATACTGGTGGGGGTCGGCGCCTCATCATGTGTCGTGCGAGATGCGAGGTACAGGGCTACCCTCAGTTGTGTCACCTCCCGACGCGTCTCGTCCAGTTCCGCCCTCGGGGCCAGCCGGAGTGGCCGAGCGGTTCTAGGCGCTACAGTCTGGAACCGCGCGACCGCTACGGTCGCAGGTTCGAATCCTGCCTCGGGCATGGATGTGAGTGATGTCCTTAGGTTAGTTAGGTTTAACTAGTTCTAAGTTCCAGGGGGCTGATGACCTCTGAAGTTAAGTCCCATAGTGCTCAGAGCCATTTGAACCATTTGAACCGCCCTCAGGGCCCCCCCTCTCCTCCGCCATGGCGGATTTGAGCGCGGTGATGACGTCCTCGTTGCCTTTGCGCAACGTTTCGCGGAACACGCCCTCGTCGTCTTTGTGGCGCAGCCCGCTTCCCCTACTGGAGTAGTTGTCCGCGATCCCCCGACACGCTTTATGTAGCCTCCAAGGCCAGTGCTGCTACCTGCCGTCTGTGAGTGGTCCCTGCACGCTGACGTGGCACGTAGGTTTGACTCGATCGTGTACATCCTTTCCTAACTGCGACATGTGGGAAGGCGGCATTCTGTCTTTCAGTGGGCAGTGGTCACGATGTGTGGTCCACCAGCGTATTACCTCTCCTCTACGTAATTTGGGCCCCACCATTTTCGTCACGACATCGGTCGTTAGTATTTGTTCGGAAGCTACTTCTGTTACAGCCCTTTCCGCCGTCATTCTCCGTCACATTTAAGTTGCCGCGACCGTTCTTAAGTAAGCAGTTACGTCAGTCTCGAAATGGCTACAGCAGCAGCGCGCCCCGTCTGTCGAGAAAGCCACGGCGGTGCCTTAAAATGACGGAGCTGCGCGGCGGGCGTCATAATTTCTCGGTCTGAGCGCTCGTTACCGCGGCGCGGTAATCGCCGCCGCTCTGCTCAAAGCGTGACGCCGCCCCATGTGGGTCACCAGCCCGCAGGTGGCTGAGTGGCTGGCTGTCTCACCCAGGTCCGGCGTGTCAGTCTCTCTCCATGCCTCATCCTGTGAGATCTTCAAAACTGTTCACCGCTGCTACTATCTCGTATCCATCTCCAAGAGGATGATGCTGTGGTATATCGAGATGTTGTAACAATGCAAAATTGTACTGAAATGCAGGAGGATCTGCAGCGAATTGACGCATGGTGCAGCGAATCGCAATTGAATCTCAATGTAGACAAGTGTAATGTGCTGCGAATACATACAAAGAAAGATCCCTTATCATTTAGCTACAATATAGCAGGTCAGCAACTGGGAGCAGTTAATTCCATAAATTACCTGTGAGTAGGCATTAGGAGTGATTTAAAGTGGAATGATCAAATAAAGTTGATCGTCGGTAAGGCAGATGCCAGACAGATTCATTGGAAGAATCCTAAGGAAATGCAGTCCGAAAACAAAGGAAGTAGGTTACAGTACGCTTGTTCGCCCACTGCTTCAATACTGCTCTGCAGTGTGGTATCCGTACCACATAAGGCTGATAGAAGAGATAGAGAAGATCCAACGGAGAGCAGCGCGCTTCGTTACAGGATCATTTAGTAATCGCGAAAGCGTTACGGAGATGATAGATAAACTCCAGTGGAAGAATCTGCAGGAGAGACGCTCAGTACCTCGGCACGGGCTTTTGTTGAAGTTTCTGGAACATACCTTCACCGAGGAGTCAAGCAGTATATTGCTCCCTCCTACGTATATCTCGCGAAGAGACCATGAGGATAAAACCAGAGAGGTTCGAGGCCACACAGAGGCATACCGACAACCTTTCCACGAACAATACGAGACTGGAATAGAAGGGAGAACCGATAGAGGTACTCAAGGTACCCTCCGCCACACACCGTCAGGTGGCTTGCGGAGTATGGATGTAGATGTAGATGTAGATGTAGAGGATACCTCTGATGTCAACAACATAACAGCAGTTCACATAATATACAAAAAAAACTTGTGATTTCTCAAACTGGGGAACAATCAAGAATGGGGTGCCGCAAAATTCGGTCCTGGGTCATCTGCTGTTCTTAACATATACACTACTGGCCATTAAAATTGCTACACCACGGAGATGACGTGCTGATTTCTTATACACAAACAGCAGTTGCCCGGCGTTGCCTGGTGAAACGTTGTTGTGATGCCTCGTGTAGGGAGAAGAAATGTGTACGATCACGTTTCCGACTTTAATAAAGGTCGGATTGTAGCCTATCGCGATTGCGGTTTATCGTATCGCTACATTGCTGCTCGCGTTGGTCGAGATCCAATGACTGTTAGCAGAATATGGAATCTGTGGGTACAGGAGGGTAATACGGAACGCTGTGCTGGATCCCAACGGCCTCGTATCACTAGCAGTCGAGATGACAAGCATCGTATCTGCATGGCTGCAACGGATCGTGCAGCCACGTCTCGATTCCTGAGTCAACAGATGGAGACGTTTGCAAGACAACAACGATCTGCACGAATAGTTCGACGACGTTTGCAGCAGCATGGACTATCAGCTCGGAGACCACGCATGCGGTTACCCTTGACGCTGCATCACAGACAGGAGCGCCTGCGATGGTGTACTCAACGACGAACCTGGGTGCACGAATGGCAAAACATCATTTTTTCGGATGAATCTAAGTCTTGTTTACACCATCATGATGGTCGCATCCGTGTTTGGCGACATCGCGGTGAACGCACATTGGAAGCGTGTATTCATCATCGCCATACTGGCGTATCACCTGGCGTGATGGTAAGGGGTGCCATTGGTTACACGTCTCGGTCACCTCTTGTTCGCATTGATAGCACTTTGAACAGTGGACGTTACATTTCAGATGTGTTACGACCCGTGGCTCTACCCTTCATTCGATCCCCGCGAAACCCTACATTTCAGCAGGATAATCCACGACGGCATGTTGCAGGTCCTGTAGGGGTCTTTCTGAATACAGAAAATGTTCGACTGCTGCCCTGGCCAGCACGTTCTCCAGATCTCTCACCAACTGAAAACGTCTGGTCAATGGTGGCCGAGCAACTGGCTCGTCACAATACACCAGTCGCTATTCTTGATGAACTGTGGTATCGTGTTGAAGCTGCATGGGCAGTTGTACCTGTACACGCTATCCAAGCTCTGTTTCACTCAATACCCAGGCGTATCAAGGCCGTTATTACGGCCAGAGGTGGTTGTTCTGGCTACTGATTTCTCAGGAACTATGCACCCAAATTTCGTGAAAATGTAATCTCATGTCAGTTCTAGTATAATATATTTGTCCAATGATTACACGTTTATCATCTGCATTTCTTCTTGGTGTAGCAAGTTTAATGGCCAGTAGTGTATTAATGACTTGCTGTTCTATATTCACGAAGATGCAACGCTGGTACTTTTTGCCGCTGATATACCCAACAGACAAGAATTAACTGATGAAATTGTAAACGATGTTTTTCAGAAAATCATCAAGTGGTTCTCTGCAAATGGGCTCTCATTAAACTTTGACAAAACAAAGTATATACAGTTCCACACAGTAAATGGAATGACTCCATTACAAAAATATAGACTTCGATCAGAAATCGGTAGCTAAGGCAGAATATTCAAAATTTCTAGGTGTGTGCATTGATGAGCGGTTGAACTGGAAAAAAACACACTGAGAATCTGCTGAAACGTTTGAGTTCAGCTGCTTATGCTGTTAGTGTCATTGTAAATTTTGGCGATATACATCAGAGTAAATTAGCTTACTTCGCCTATTTTCATTCTCTGCTTTCGTATGGCATCATATTCTGGGGTAACTCATCATTGAGTAAAAGAGTATTCATTGCACAAAAGCGTGTAATCAGAATAATTGCTGGAGCTCATCCGAGATCATCCTGCAGACACTTATTTAAAGAGCTAGAGATCTTCACTGTAGTCTCACAATATATATATATATATATATATATATATATATATATATATATATATTCACTTATGAAATTTCTTAACAATCCGAATGAATTCAAAAGTAATAGCAGTGTATTTGGCTACAACACTAGGAGAAAGGATGATCTTCACGACTCAGGGTTAAATCTGACTTTAGCTCAGAAGGGGGTAAATTATGTTGCCACAAAAGTCTTTGGTCACTTACCTAATAGCATCAAAAGCCTGACAGATAGCCATATAGCATTTAAAAGGAAATTCAAAGAATTTCTTAATGGCAACTCCTTCTACTCATTGGATGAATTTTTGGATATGGTAAGTGGGTAATTTCCCCAACCTCCACAAAAAAATTAATTGTCATGTAATATTTTGTGTAATGTAATATCTTGTATAGACACCTTTTATTAACCTGACACGTTCCACATCATTACGAAGTGTCGTATTGATGATCTATGGAACAAGTACTAATCTAATCTAATCTGTATCTGGGCACCTGCTCCACCCAGCATCCTTAAAATTGTGTAGTATATTTTCCAATACTCCCACTTTTATGTCAACCAGTAATTGTTTTCAAGATGTATACGCCCCAGGACAACAGGGAAATCCGGGAGGAACTCGGGGTTTTTTTCAGCCGGGAAGAAACCAGGAAAAACCCGGGAATTTTTTTATAATTCCGGGAATTTTACAATGTTTTAGTTTTCTGTTAAACTTTTGTAATTTTGACTGGTAAGAACTGATACTCTAGTAAAGAATATTGCTGTTTCCCGCTACTGCATAATAGTACTGCAACAATACTAAATAACGAGAGACAGAAAAAATATAAAAATTAAGCTAAAAGAAAATGCGACATTTACAACTACAAACTACGGTGCACGCACAAGCGTCCGGCATCAGCAAATTGTGTCAAAGGCTTTAGGACGAACACTATGCGGTACTGCTTCCGATTTGCGTGACGTCATAATTGTTTACATTGGTCCGTTTGAGCAGTTGCCAGCGGGCAAATGCTCATGCGCAGTTGAGTCGCGTATGAGCAGTACCTTCTTCCGATTGTGCCTACTTGAATCATGGCTGTTTCCTCATCGTTTCAACTCTCAAGCCAAATGAAAAGGAAACGGATTTCTGTGGCCAGGAGCTATCAAGTGAATTAAAATATATGCACAGAATTACGGAAGGCTAAAACGTGTTATTCGTTTCAGTTTTTATTTCATTTCCAAGTTTTTGGCTGTCAAGCGTTAAGCGCCTTGCAGAGCGATGAAGTTACTTTTGTTGGTTTGCTAAAGAAATTTGGTTCTTTTCCGTTGAGGCAGTCAATTTATTTGAAACGAATTGTTTCATTCCACACTGTTGGCTAGTTTCAACTGTTCGCTGAGTTTCATGTGCACATTTTCATCTTCTAGCACGTGATAAAGAACCTAACATGAGATAATACAATACTGGTACTCCATCAAAATATGCCGAAGTCCACACTGGATAGCTTAATATCAGGATGGGGTCTACTTCATTGTAAATACGGACATAAGAATGTGCACTTTAAACCGTATTATGCATTTTAGTATGGTTTACGGAATTCCGATACTCTTGCAATGGCCTCTGATGTCCTTTTTTCTTTTATGACGTAATGTAAGTTAATGCTTTATACGTACGAACATAAGGGCTTTCCACGTTATCGTAGCTGCGCACGCTTAGTAACGCCTGTTTTCTGCCGCTATCTGGCAACTGCTGAAACGAATATATTTCTAACAGCTCGCGGGAAAATATTGCGAATGGTGGTTTGAAAAGCGTTTCTTTCAAAGCAATTATCCTACTACGCAAGGTGAATTATGTTACATGTGTGATAATGCTGGATGAATTTCTGAGATCACAGAGCGTTTGAATCTCTTTCAAAAACTTAACACTTTGAGGACCAGCCACTTTGACGAATTTCGAGCCCAGAAGACTAGACATTTACGTCATTATTTAAAATTTTACTGGCAGATTTGTGTAATATATCTTAATTGTATCACACGCAAAAAAACGACCAATATCATATGTGAAAGCTTAGCTTTTCTTGTAGCTACTACCTATTTACCTATTTGTGTATTTGCACTACTGAACAGTGATGTTGCTATTGGCTGACTACATTACGTGGCCTAATCTCTGAATATTTGGTGTCATCGGCTGGTGAGATTGCGTGAAATGATATATGATTGGCTTACAAAAGCGCATCGCAATCTGGATATCAATGCTTCAGAAACGAACATGCTATGTTTGGGGGAATTCGAATTTATGCTTCCGTAATAAGGAAATATGCAGCTTATATGTTTCTGCGCCTCAAAGATCTTTCCAAACCGTTTTCTAAAGTGCCGGGAAGTTCTAACCTGTGTATAAAACCTTAACCATTGAACCATTCAAAGGACTGATAAGTTTTACAGTCCCGAGGGAAAGTATACTGTCACTTAACACGGAAAATGTGTATTTTCACTGTGGAAAAAGTATATTTTTATTCGGGAATGTTTTTTCCCTGTCTGTGTACGCACCCTGTGTGTTCCATCACTGTAAATTTGGTTAGCCCAGAACCCCCTGGCGCAACTCGTATTAATGTGCGCCCCCTCTGTGTAATAGTTATTCATAGACGTTTCTCTTTTCACCTGTTTATCGAATATCTCGTCTTTTGCTACTTAAGACGTACACCCAAATTTTTCGTCTTGTTACTGACTTACGAATCATGGATTGTAGGAAACCGGAAAAGAAACGAATCGAAGCATTTAAGATGTGGTGCTATAGAAGAGTCTTGAAAATTAGATGGACTGATAAGAGAGGTTACCCACACAATCGGTGAATAATAACAATCAAGGAATAACAAACACTCTACTCGAGAGAGCTGTATAGGGCAAAAATTACAGAGGGAAACAGAGAACGAAAATAACACAACAAATACGGTAACTCAGGAAGTTAGGTGCAATTGCTAATCTGAGATAGATGAGGTTAGCGTAGCATAGGAGCGGAATCAGTGGCGCGCCGCACACGACCAGTCAAAAGACTGGTGCCACAATGAAGAAATGGGTTCCGTTTCGTCCTTTCCAATTTTAGTTCTGTCCACGAGAAATTTTCCGCGCTTCCCTGCTCTTATCTCGAAAATACTTTGTCAGTTATATGGCAACCTTTGATACGAATGTAGTTTCTTTTCTGAAGAATGTCGTTAACAAGGAGCTAGGCTATTCTGTAGATTCCCTCCCATCGTCCATCTAGTATAAACTTCTTTCCTAAACAGTAGGCTGCAATGCCTTTATCTACTATATAATCCTTCGTTTTGACGTTTATTTAGCTATTAATTACGTCCATTTATTAGCTGTATTTATTAGACACGTATTAAAATGCTATAGGCTGCAATATAGCACAATTATCAAACGTGGAATTGGAACCATTTGTCATTTGGCATATTTATCTGAAGCAGATGTCAGATAAAGAGTAAGAGAAAAGCGAATAACCAGCAAGAACCCTAGCACAACCTTTACAGCAATTTAACTATTTCAACTACAAACTACGTATACTTAACATTAAGCGACATAAATCACAATAAAATTTACTCTCATTCCTGTAGATTAGCGTTGCAGCTAAACTCTAACAGTCTTCGTGCGTTATAAACCACTCAATGGTTCAATAAAAAAACAAGACACAGTTTTTAGTTCTTCAGTGATTAGTGGTCGCTTATAACGTCCACACACACAAAAAATATTGCTAGTGTTTAGCTGAAAGTGTAGAACGGGATCCTCAGAATCCACAGTTTTTGCGTTTACTTGTGATTTTTCGCTTGCAGTATGTTGTTTTATACTTCCTATGAGAGCATGTACAAAAAGTTATCATTGTCTACTGTAACAGCGTTTTTTCCTATGCAGTTTGATAAATATGAGTTAAACCATTTACAATGTGCAGTCCATTACTATTTTAAAAATGGTTCAAATGGCTCTGAGCACTATGGGCCTTAACATCTGAGGTCATCAGTTTCCTAGAACTTAGAACTACTTAAACCTAACTAACCTAAGGACATCACACACATCCATGCCCGAGGCAGGATTCGAACCTGCGACCGTAGCAGTCGCGCGGTTCCGGACTGAAGCGCCTAGAGCCGCTTGGCCACAGCGGCCGGCTTTAAAAATATACGGTTGAAGCATTATCGTAGACACTGACTAACGATTCGTAACGGTATTTAGCTAGTCTGTTGTTTCGATAGATTCAATATTCGCCTCTCGCTAGTTGTAAAAAATGTTCTGTTATTGGTAACGATTCTGATTGCTCTTCCCGACACTGTCGTCTCCTGTGATTTCCGTGTATGGTCACCACTGACCTGGAAGCAAAGCGAGAGAAGCCGGTGTCCAGCAGATATGAAATGATTGTGTCTAGGTCACCATCAAACGTACACAATGGAAGATGGTCTGTGAAGCTACAAAGACAAGCGAATATTGCCCAGTGGAGTAACAGAGCCAGTAGCCTCCTGTCGCACACTGTTCGGAAGGTGTCATTGGAACGCAGTAAGGAGGGACAGGTATGGGGGGCCATATACTTGTAGTTACCATACCCCTCTCCCGGCCTTTAAAGTCGATTTTAGAACCTGGGAAGCCTCTCCCATTTAGCTCATTCACCAGCACAAGAGTGCATGCAATGTATTTGCAACTAAGAGTTCAGAGCATTTCCAGAAGCTACAGATACTGGGAGTGGAGTAGCAGTAGCAGCGGTAGTAATAGTAGTAGTGGTTATAACATCAGTACTTCAGTTCAGTCTTCCTGAAAATATCGGAGGAAATTTTGGTCATCCTGAATATTGCAGCTCATCTTCAATATTTTAGCGGGCCGAATTGAGTCGTATTTCGCTTTCCTATTGTCTGTGTGAGAAGAGATATTCATAAACTTGTCCCAGCGAGGGGCCCAACTGATAAGACACAAATTTAGTTTCAAATGTACCGGGTGATCAAAAAGTCAGTATAAATTTGAAAACTGAATAAATCACGGAATAATGTAGATAGAGAGGTACAAATTGACACGTATGCTTGGAATGACATGGGGTTTTATCAGAACCAAAAAAATACAAAAGTTCAAGAAATGTCCGACAGATGGCGCTTCATCTGATCAGAATAGCAATAATTAGCATAATAAAGTAAGGCAAAGCAAAGATGATATTCTTTACAGGAAATGCTCAATATGTTCACCATCATTCCTCAACAATAGCTGTAGTCGAGGAATAATGTGAACAGCACTGTAAAGCATGTCCGGAGTTATGGTGAGGCATTGACGTCGGATGTTGTCTTTCAGCATCCCTAGAGATGTCGGTCGATCACGATACACTTGCGACTTCAGGTAACCCCAAAGCCAATAATCACACGGACTGAGGTCTCGTGACCTGGGAGGCCAAGCATGACGAAAGTGGCGGCTGAGCACACGGTCATCACCAAACGACGCGCGCAAGAGATCTTTCACGCGTCTAGCAACAAGAGGTGGTTCTAATAAAATCCCATGTCATTCCAAGCATGTGTGTCAATTTTTACCTCTCTATCTACATTATTCCGTGGTTTATTAACTTTTCAAATTTATACTGACTTTTTGATCTCCCGGTATAAGTGTTGTATGGCTCTGGGTGACCTCAGCGACTGTCTTATGAATTTTATGAAGAACGCGATTTGCTGCTTCAGTCACGTGTAACAGGAATGTGAACTTAAGAGTGATGCGTTTCGGCAGCACGCAGTCATCAGGTGCACATCCATTAATTATACACATTATTTTGTATGACTTCACGCGATCAGGCCCAGAGGACCGCGCGCCACCACAGAGCTCTCCATCCGTCTCTGTCTTCTGCTACCTGTCTCCAGTTTTCCGTGACTCCCGGCTGCAACAGATCTTCTCTCACTCCATCGATCCACCTCTTTCTAGGTCTTCCCACTGGTCTGCTGCCTGACGGGATCCAGTCCATTGTGATTTTGGGCCATCTTGTTGCCTCCATTCTAACAACATGTCCAGCCCATTGCAGTCTTTTGCTTCTCATCACTCCCAAGATGTTACGCTCCTTGTACAGCTCTTCTAATTCAGTGTTATGGCGTCTTCTCCATTCTCCAGTAGTCTGATCTCTGTCTGGTCCAAATATTTTCCTGAGGACTTTCCTTTCAAATGTTAGCAGTCGCTTAAGGTCTTGTTTTCGAGTGCTCCAGGTTTGAGAACCATAAAGTACTACTGGCATTATTAATGTCTTATACAACCGTAGCTTTAGTTGTTGCGAGACACTTCTACATTTTAATATAGGGTCTAGAGAGTGATAGTATCTGTTTCCCGCCTGCAGTCGTGCTTTTATCTCTGCTTCAGTTGATGTTACTTCTGTAAAAAATGATCCAAGGTATTTGAACTCTTTCACATGTTTATACCTGGTGTTGTTCACAATTAAATCTTGAGAGTTCTGGATCTTTCTTCCTATGGTCATATACTCTGTCTTTTCAGAGCTAATTTGTAGACCGATCCTAGCTGCCAATAACTCCAAGGTCTGGATACTTCTCTTCAGATCTTCTTGTGTGCATGCTAATAGTGCAGTGTCGTCTGCATAGGACAGATATGTAATGTGTTCATTACCAATTTGAATGCCCTCGATGTTTTCTTTGTTGAAATCCCGCATTGCCTTCTCAAGTGCCAGGTTGAAGAGGAAAGGTGATAGCTCATCTCCTTGGCGTAATCCTGTTACAACTTGGAAGCTTTCTGTCATTTGAATGCCTACCTTAACCTTAAGTTTTGTGTCATTTAGGCATACCTCTACCAGTTTGACCAACTTCTTTGGTATACCAAACTCTGTCATAGTTCTAATCAGGCTAGGTCTATGTATACTGTCGTAAGCCTTCTTGAAGTCTACAAACAGGAGATGTATCTCTCGTCCGTATTCGTACATTTTTTCACAGACCTGTTTTAGGACAAAAATCTGGTCCGTGGTTGATCGCCCTGCCTGGAAACCTCCTTGGTATTCTCCAATTATGTCTGTTGCTATAGGTTTTATTCGTTCTAATAGGCAGTTGGAGAAGATCTTATAACAGGTGTTGAGTAGCGCTATGCCCCTGTAGTTGTCACATACGGATTTGTCTTTCTTTTTATATATGGGGCATATCACAGCTACCTTCCATTCCTCTGGTATTTCATGTTTTACCCAAATTTGCTCGATTAGCTTGTGGATTTTGAAACAGAGGATTTCGTCTCCAGCCTTGAGAAGTTCAGCGGGAATACCGTCCTCACCTGGACTTTTACCATTCTTAAGGTTTTTAATCTGGTTCCTTATCTCTTCAATGGTGGGTGAAGGATATTCTGGGTCTACTGTTACTGGTTCATCAAACTCAAGTAGTTCGGTTGGTTCATCAGAGTTTAGTAATTCTCTGAAGTATTCCATCCATCTTCTTCCAATTTTTTGATCTTCTGTTAACATTCTTCCATTGGCATCTTTTATAAATCTGTGTTGATAGTATGTCCCTCCTTTAAAACTTTTCACTTTTCTATAAAGTTCTTTATACCTATTTCCATGAAAGTCTTGTTCAGCTTCCTCCATGATACTTTTAACGTATTTTCTCTTTGCTTTCCTCGATGTGGCTTGGGTCTGCCGTCGTGTTTCTTCAAACTTCGAAGAAGAAGAAGATTTTGTATGACTGCATAGCTCATACGTACTACGTTTTCCTTCTTGTGTGTGACACGCTACTCCCGGCCTGCTATTTTTTTTTTCTTTTGCATTTGTTTTCTGAGTTGGAAAAGAGAGCAGCTAGTCATCTCATCTGCATGCCATATAACTTATTCAAAATATACTGTTGTAAACTGCATTTGTGTCTCATGAAAAATTCAGTAACTCGATCTGCAGTCACAACAGCTACCACCGCAGAACCACTATAATGCACAACGGGGAAACCGAGGAGCATGCTGTCGAAACGCGTCGTCCTGGATATTGCTATTTAACGTGACTGAAGTACCTAATGATGAGGTTTATAAATAGATTTAGGTTTTCTGTGATTGCCCTAAATCAGTTCAAGGAAGGCCATAAGAAGCGCCCCTTCCTTTTTCCACTGAGGCAGATTTCCGGCTCCTGAAACTCCCGGCTTTCCCGTCCTCCAGTACAGCCACGTGCTGCAGGGAGAGACGCCCCGTCCCGTTGTGTCCCGGAAGCGCAGCGAGCGGCCGCATCGTTTCAGGAACGCCGGCGCGTCGCGACGCGTGCTATTTAAGCGCCGCGACGCCCCTTCCGCTTCCCCGCGTCTCGCGTCTTCCACACACGCTGCCGACGTCGCGGCGCGGCGCCTACATATCTTTGGCGGCAGTGTTGCCACACGCCGTCCACCTTTCTCTGTGCCACCCAGACAGACCTTCGATTTAAACCACCTGATCTGACCAACTCTTCAGTTCCTTACACGGTGCTCCCGCCGCAACTGTTCAAAGGCTTGTGAAGCTCGAAATCTACGGCAATTGCAATGAACCTAGAAACGATACTCGGTCACGGCGTACTTTGCACGTCATAAACAAAGTATTCTTCTTACAATTTTATCTATAATGAATATTGCTGTCGAAAGTTTGTGTCTGTAAAAATAACGATTTTTCCTTTTTTTTTTTAATAAAATAACATTTGCGGCTGCCAGTCACGGCGCTCCGGGAAACTATTCCCGTTATCGAGTGAGTTTTTCGTTTACTGCGCAGCATTGGACGAGGTGTTAGACAACGTTGTTGTCTTTCCCCACCGTTGTTTAAAGCATACCTAGAAGATATTATTGCGAAAGGCTTAAATGGGAAAGAGGAATATGTATTGGTGGAAAGAGAATGGAATGTTTAAGTTTTGTTGATGAGATGATATTAGTGGCACAAAATCAGCGGACAGTGAATAACATGCTGAAAGATCTGAATGAAGCTTGTGCGGAATATGGGACGCAAATAAGCACAGCAAAAACGAACAGTATGGTCATGAGTACAAGACGCAGACTGCCCAGTATTAAAATAGGGGAATCTACCATTAGCCAAGTAAGTGCGTTTAAATATCTTGGAAGCACAATAACTGAAGATTTGAGATGTCAGCAGGAGGTGAAAACTCGAATTGCCATAGCGAAGGAGGCATTCAACAGAAAGAGGAGACTCTTATGTGGCAAATTAGATAAAGGACTAAGGAAAAGGCTTGGCAAATGTTTTGTATGGGGTTTGGTCCTGTATGGGGCAGAAACATGGACGCTGACACGAGAGGATGAAAAAAGGTTAGAAGCATTTGAGATGTGGATGTGGAGGAGAATGCAGAGAATAAGCTGGATGGAAAGAGTGAGTAATGAAAGAATATTGGAAAGGGCTGGTGAGAGAAGATGTCTGCTGGATGTTGTAAGAGAAAGGAAAAAGAACTGGTTGGGACATTCATTGAGAAGGGAGTGCATGCTAGCAGATGCTTTGGAAGGATTGGTTTGTGGGAGGAGACTGAGGGGAAGAAGGAGATACAAGATGATAGGCGACATAAAGGGAAGAGGAAATTATGCAGACCTGAAGAGGATGGCAGAAGAGCGGACAGCCTGGAGAACTACCATGTGAAAACCTGGCTTTTGGCAGAACACCGGTGATGACGATGTGCCTTTTCTAGGAGTTATGACCCAATGAGTGAGCTGCTGCGTTAATTCTGATAACTTTACTGTAATGTAAACACGCGCCATTTACACGCCTTCCCCATGATAATAGTTATACGAGGTTTGACCTTCGAAACGCGTAAATGTTATTGTTTTTTTGCACTGTAAATAGGTTGCTCAGCCGATATTTTAACACTGACTACAACAAACACGACCTCGTATCCACTGCGGATAAAACCAAACGCGCAGTTTTCCAAATAATGATATATATTCCCCTTTAGATAGATCGGAATTTGGAAGTAACTTTTACTTACGAATTTTTTGTTGTCCTCAGATACATCACTTTATAGTTCACAGTACCCATTACAAAACAGAAACAAATATTCACAAAGATATGGTGCATATTATCCACGGAAATATGATATTACGCATGGTCAATGTAATCTAGTCCGCCTCCGGTAGCTGAGTGATCAGCGAGACGGAATGTCATACCTAACGGCCCGGGTTTGGTTCCCGGCTGGGTCGGACATTTTCTCCGCTCAGGGACTGGGTGTTCTGTTGTCCTTGTCATCATTTCGTCCCCATCGACACGCAAGTCGCCGAAGTGGCATCATCTCGAAAGACTTGCACCAGGCGAACGGTCTACCCGACGGGAGGCCCTAGCCACACGGCATTTACATTTACAATGTGATCTAAAGAGTGTCGCAGGAACAGTGGTTAATATTCGGTGGTATGACACGAAACATCATTCGAAGCAAAAACGTGTAGTAAACGTGAACTCTAAAATGCCTATCGTAGGAGCTGAGAGCACTACTTCATCTTCGATACTGTGAAACAAATGTTTTCTGCTGCATGCCCTTTGCTTTCCATATTTTTGGAGGAGCGACTATGGACCAAAACAGTGAAAAAAATCCGGTAAACACGGGCTCTAAAGAGCGCACCTTAAGAACGATGAGCATTTGTTCATTTTTTTTCCTCGCTATTGTAAAACAGATCCCTTGTACTCATAAAGTGCTCTTAGGTCTTAAAAAGAGCATTTTAGAGACCAAGATCACTAGACTCTGTTTCTTCGAATGGTCCCTTAATGTTGACCATTCTTTCTGGGACGCCCTATATAAGTTGGTTTTAGTGCTCAGGGCGTTTTTCGTATCAATTCTGAAGACCTCGGACCCTGATGGACTCAAATCGACAATGTAGCAGTGGAATATATATTTTGCTGTGTACTAACATAGATTGAATCACTGCCTTGTATGTCAAGGTCATCGGAACAGATTTGTAGGAAACTGAGTCAAAAACATTAATCAAATCTATGAATCCCAAACATAGAGATAATTCACACACTGCTCTGTTCTGTAAGTTCTTTCGCGACGCGCAAATGGAATATTTGTGCTGCGTCAAGTTCTTAAACTATCTTGTTCCTCAGCCTGAAATAATTTAATGAGCGCAGGCGGTGATAATTTTACTGAATATTCGACATATTGTGAACAGGAAGCTGATATGTTCATTGTTTTTATTTTCCGTCTGTCTCCTTTTTCGTGAAGGCAGATGACTGACCGTGTGATTTTATGTCGTATTCGGATATGACACGCTATGACTTTCTGTAGAAAACGAGTGTGTGGGTTCAAAAATGGTTCAAATGGCTCTGAGCACTATGGGACTTAACATCTATGGTCATCAGTTCCCTAGAACTTAGAACTACTTAAACCTACGGTATATTGATAAGTTTCACTTATGGACCGTCTGGCAGCAACTGAATAAAACACAATTTTAGTGCCATACGCGTTTCGCCTTTATTTTCTGCAAGGCATCATCAGTGGCAGGTTGCGTAGACAGTTTCTTACATAGTACGCTCCTGTTGCATTTTTGGTGTTGTTCTTCTTCCTATGAGCGCCAGTTTGCTGTTTTTTCCACATTCCACAGCACTATGCACTGAACGCTTGTTTTAATGCAATTGCATTAAAACAAGCGTTCAGTGCATAGTGCTGTATAATAAGCCCTACATACTTCGTTGTTTTCAGAATATTATAGATATATGAGAACATAACAAAAATCCCAAGGAGGTGTTCAGGAGTACACAAAATGTCATCAAACAGACGTGTTAATGAAGGTAATCTGCAGTAACTAATACAGGACTTACGGAAGTGGTAAAGCGACAATGTGGTTTGTGAGTATTGCATTAAAACAAGCGTTCAGTGCATAGTGCTGTGGAATGTGAAAAAAACAGCAAACTGGCGCTCATAGGAAGAAGAACAACACCAAAAATGCAACAGGAGCGTAATATGTAAGAAACTGTCTACGCAACCTGCCACTGATGATGCCTTGCAGAAAATAAAGGCGAAACGCGTATGGCACTAAAATTGTGTTTTATTCAGTTGCTGTCAGACGGTCCATAAGTGAAACTTATCAATATACCGTAGTATTACGCGCAACTGAGGAGGACAGGACCACAAAAGTTGAAGATGTCTACTTAAACCTACCTAACCTAAGGACATTACACAACACCCAGTCATCACGAGGCAGAGAAAATCCCTGACCCCGCCGGGAATCGAACCCGGGAACCCGGGCGCGGGAAGCGAGAACGCTACCGCACGACCACGAGCTGCGGACGAGTGTGTGGGTCGAAGTAAGTGGAAACAGTGAAATACAATAAAAACATTATGGATAAAGTTCATCTTCTTCTACTACAACATCGTCAGTGATGACGCTGGCCATTCTTTCTAGTACTACCTTCTTGTATGTCGATCAAACAACTTTATCAGAAACGCGGCAGTACACGGCTTCATCTCCCATATCGTGAAACGCTAAACAGATAACCAAAAGCCTGCGTCAAAACAAACATGCGCCCAACTACAAAATGCATGACACTCAATATAAGCATTACTTGTCGTTACATAATATGAGGTATCAACATACTGGAAAAGCGGTTAGTGTGTTATCTCTACTTTTTCTACGCAGTGACTTAAATGAACACTATTGACACATATTACTATATACCCGTGAACATATGTGCAACATTATGTCGAAACATTATGTTAAATTTTGCAATACTCACAAGCCACATTGTCGCTTTACCACTTCCGTAAGTCCTGTATTAGTTACTGCAGATTACCTTCATTAACACGTCTGTTTGATGACATTTTGTGTACTCCTGAACACCTCCTTGGGATTTTTGTTATGTTCTCATATATCCATAATATTCTGAAAACAACGAAGTATGTAGGGCTTATTATACAGTAAATTACGACAAGAAATCAAGTAGCTACAAGCTGGAATACGTAGCTCCAACATAACTAATTATCTTACATCTGTTAATAATATTATGGCTGTTTTTCAAATATAAATCAATTACCCGCGGCACGTATTGCTTCCAGATTCGCCACTCAATTTTATGACGAAAATTCCGTTTATCAGTACTCTGTGGAGCAAACTACTTGTAACAGTGTTGCACAGTTACTGTCCTTGTATATCAGGTTAATATTTTGTACCATTCGTCTTTAATAACTTCAGTTCAAAGTTCTTTATTATCGACTGCATTACATAGAGCGATCTGCTACTGCTCCAGAGACACTCTTTCTGTCTTGCTGCGCCAACGAGTCTACATATTATTACTTTTTCTTTGCCTTCGGTTCATGGACCATGCATATTTCTTTTCACTGCATTACGCCGTTCGATAAAAACTGCTAATATTTGATAATGACAAAATCTTACGCAATATTTCTTTTTAAACAATATTTTACTTCTGTTACTATGATGGTTACTATAGTATTGGGTTGGTCACAAGTTCGTAACGTTTTTCCGTAGTTAATAAACGCAACAGATATACATAACAGAGACGTAAGTCGTCAATATTATATTCCTCTTCGCTGCTTACAACAGTCTGTCAACGCTGGGGTATCTTTTCAATTCCGCGACTGTAGAAATCGCGTGGTTTTGAGGCGAAGAATTCGTCGAACCATGTTCGGAGCGTATTTTCATCCAGGAAGGAAGATCCTTGAAGATTGTTTGATAAATAGGGGAAAAGGTGAATATCTGGGGCGCAAGAACAGGTAAACAAGGTGGGTGCGGAATGACTTCCCAACCCATTTCCTGCGTTGTATTGTTTGCCAGTCTAGCAAAATGCGGGCAGGCGTTATCTTGAAGTAGCATCTCTTCGCGCAGTCTTTCTGGTCGTTGTACTTGGATCGTGTACGCAAGACGTCTCAGTTGCTTACAGTAAATGTCAGCAGTGATAGTTACACCTCGGTTGCAATTCGTAGTACACCACAGCGTCGCTCTTCCATCAGATACGCAACATTACCTTCTGTGGATGCGCACAGATTGTTGTACGAGGAATTGCTGGTTTGTTTGGGCTCAAACATTCCTTTTTCCGTATGTTAGCGTAAAGACACCATTTCTCTTTACCAGAAACGACACAGGATAGGGACAGCCGGTGTTATTCACGACCCAATTCATGAAGAGTAAGCAAAGATGAGCACCCGTGATTTTGGCTTGGAGCATGCGGTATCTGTTGTTGTTGTTGTTGTTGTTGTGGTCTTCAGTCCTGAGACTGGTTTGATGCAGCTCTCCATGCTACTCTATCCTATGCAAGCTTCTTCATCTCCCAGTACCTACTGCAACCTACATCCTTCTGAATCTGCTTAGTGTATTCATCTCTTGGTCTCCCTCTACGATTTTTACCCTCCACGCTGCCCTCCAATGCTAAATTTGTGATCCCTTGATGCCTCAAAACATGTCCTACCAACCGATCCCTTCTTCTAGTCAAGTTGTGCCACAAACTTCTCTTCTCCCCAATCCTATTCAATACCTCCTCATTAGTTACGTGATCTACCAACCTTATCTTCAGCATTCTTCTGTAGCACCACATTTCGAAAGCTTCTATTCCCTTTTTGTCCAAACTAGTTATCGTCCATGTTTCACTTCCATACATGGCTACACTCCATACAAATACTTTCAGAAACGACTTCAGGACACTTAAATCTATACTCGATGTTAACAAATTTCTCTTCTTCAGAAACGATTTCCTTGCCATTGCCAGTCTACATTTTATGTCCTCTCTACTTTGACCATCATTAGTTACTTTACTCCCTAAATAGCAAAACTCCTTTACTACTTTAAGTGTCTCATTTCGTAATCTAATTCCCGCAACATCACCCGACTTAATTCGACTACATTCCATTATCCTCGTTTTGCTTTTGTTGATGTTCATCTTATATCCTGCTTTCAAGACACTGTCCATTCCGTTCGGCTGCTCTTCCAAGTCCTTTGCTGCCTCTGACAGAATTGCAATGTCATCGGCGAACTTCAAAGTTTTTACTTCTTCTCCATGAATTTTAATACCTACTCCGAATTTTTCTTTTGTTTCCTTTACTGCTTGCTCAATATACAGATTGAATAACATCGGGGAGAGGCTACAACCCTGTCTCACTCCTTTCCCAACCACTGCTTCCCTTTCATGCCCCTCGACTCTTATAACTGCCATCTGGTTTCTGTACAAATTGTATATAGCCTTTCGCTCCCTGTATTTTACCCCTGCCACCTTCAGAATTTGAAAAAGAGTATTCCAGTTAACATTGTCAAAAGCTTTCTCTAAGTCTACAAATGCTAGAAACGTAGGTTTGCCTTTTCTTAATCTTTCTTCTAAGATAAGTCGTAAGGTTAGTATTGCCTCACGTGTTCCAACATTTTTACGGAACACCCTATTTTTGAACCTACCCCACCGCATCCAATTGTCTCACGATGCTGGAATGATAACAATCGCATTTCATCACATTTGCCAGTTATCAAGTACACTACTGTGCATCATTGTGGATTAATGTGTATAAAAGATTTTCTTCAAATCCCGAACGTCTACCTGGAGGTGGAGAGTCACTAATATCAAAACGATCTGCCTTAAAACGAGCAAACAATTTTCTTGGGGTGTTGTCTCCAATGGCATTATCTTCATACACGCTGAAAGTGTTTCTGGCTGCCTTACCTGCTGTCATCCCTCTCTTGAACAGAAGAATGTATCGAAAATTTTCCGATTTTTCCTTTTGGCATTCCGTTTTTTAGCGTCCGCAGATCCGCTCGTATCTCCAAATGACAAAATGGCAGTACGTAAACTCAGACAGTAAAAGTGAACTACGAATAAAAATGACAATCGATAAATAAACCCACTGAACAGGAATACTATAGCACAAAACAAAAACGCTACGAACTTAATGCACCGAGCTAATAGAATCGGAGAAAGATCTCCAACAATTGACACAGTGTTGCCAACTTTCAACTGCGAGTGCAACTGGCTGCAGGCAAAAACAATAGTCGTTATGCAGCTTCCCCAACAATGAGACGTTGCCATAGAGACGTAAGGAAACTCGCGTTAGTGATTGATTGAGGCAGACGCGAGACGCAGTCGCGCAAAGGCCACTGCAACTGTCACGGAGCTTTTTGTGCGGTCTCTACTACAGGTGTTGAGATGTTGTTGAAAAAAAATCGAAAGTAGCCTATCTCACTGAGGAAAAAGATACAGCCGTACAACCTTTGAGGAGTTGTATAGCCACCCCATAGGAAGTGCTGTCTTTTTAGGGTCTATGGTTATGTGTGAGTTTTGAATCACAAGTGTTGGCATCCATTGTGCGGTGAATATGATGAGAGTGTGTAGATTTTTAATGTCAGATTTGCGTTGTCGTTGTCGTCGTCGTCGTCGATGATGATGATGATGATGATGATGATGATGATGATGATGATGATGATGATGATGATGACGACGACGACAAAGTGACAGTGTACGAAAAAGATGAAGGAATGAAGATTGGAGTTTAACATTTTCTCGACGATGACTCCGTAGAAAGATAGTAAAAGTTGAGACTAGGGAAGACAATCGGTTGTGCCCGTCTACAAGGTATTAGCCTTAAGTGATAAAAGAAACCACGGAAATTCTAAATCTGCAGGGCCAGATGGGGATTTCAACCGTTGTTGTCCCGAACGTGAGTCAATTGTCTTGCGTATGGCCACTTCGCTTGGAGGGGAAAAGTTAAACGAGGTTACGGTTCATCATCTGCTCCTCTCGAATAGCACCATGGGGGCAAAGAGTTTAAAGTCTCCATTCGACGGACGAATCACCATCAGTAATATCACGTATATTTACTCAGTGGGACAATACGGAAAAGTCTGGATTCTTACCCAGGACACCTGAGCGGCCTCACGATCAGGAACTGTACGCCTTCACCTCTTATCACTTCCCCGGTCAAATCTGGATCCATGAAAATTTATCCCACCTCCAGGATCCGAATCGGCTAACTCGGAATTGAGCGCAACAACACCGGATTGTATGGTTCAAATGGCTCTAAGCACTATGCGACTTAACTTCTGAGGTCATCAGTCCCCTAGACTTAGAACTACTTAAACCTAACCAACCTAAGGACATCACACACATCCATGCCCGAGGCAGGATTCGAACCTGCGACCGTAGCAGCAGCGTGGTTCCGGACTGAAGCGCCTAGAAACCGTTCGGCTACAACGGCCAGCTATCCCGGATTGTACAAGCGGTCTCGACTACAGAGCTGGGTCAGAGTTCAAAGAATAGCATTTTATCAACTATGATAGTTTATCGTTCTACTACGAGTCTGAGTACGAAAATTCCGGATGTGAAGAAGTGAGTAATGTGTTTTAGGCAATCTCTATGGTGCACAGAACAATGCCGACGTCACGTCCTAGGAATTCACAAAGCCATCTGTCGTAAGTTCGGCATCTGATTCTTTCAAGAAGAAGCGCTGTGCGACTTCGTTTGAAAAAGATAAAATCTGATATTAGGAAAACATCTTTCGTAGATTCGTGTCGAATGGATAGCCAAACGTAGAGTTGGCAGATTTGTTATGGACCTAATGAAAAAGACTTTCTGCATTCCACTGATACATGAAGGGAAGACACAATACTGCTAGATGATAATAGCGGAACGTTGGGCTACAATCCATAGTTCCAAATGATCTAGTGTAACTGTGTGCTGCTCTTCATACGATGCCAGGGGATTTACCTGAAAGGGTGTTCCCTTCCGTTACTTTGTCCCAGTTGACAACTGAGTAGCTGCTATGTTGGAGCATATCTCTACTTATTGTCGGGTAGACGTGACTCTGCATTCACCCCTCGTCCCTGTCCTTGTCCGTCTTAGTTAAAGCTGCGTCTCTAACGACCTCAATGTCAACACGACGTTGTACTCTAACCCTGCCCATTTTTGTCGTATGTTCTGTAAATACAGTGCAGCTGTGTTGTGTATTTATCAACTGTTTCCTTCCGTGCATGTTATATACACTTGGAGAAAGGTCTTCGTCTCTTGCAGTCATATTATTGTGGCGCTTCAGATGTGAAATTGGAAATCATGAAGAAGATGATGATGAATTGATGATGTGTGGATGGACATATTGCCTTAGAAACATACAGTAACTGATACTAAATGTATCTGATTATTTCTGTCACAGTTGACTATCAGTGTTTCCTGACTAGGAGGCCACCTTTGGTTCTGAAGGTGGTCCTAACGATCGAAAACCCATCGTGACCACCTGTACCTTTTTGAATCATTAACTGAAATAAATAGTTATGTTTAGTATTATTGTTATTACTGTTATCGCTATTATAAATAGAGCTATACAGTAATTAACAACAAATATTTTTCTTTTTCTAGCAGAACGAATGAACGCAAGAAAGACTGTGATCTTCGAGAGGACAAATCTTCTCTGATAGCGGCTTGCTGTGTGGCGTCGTGGGTTTGCTGAAACAACTTACAGGAGAAGAATCAAGGTAAACAATATTTGAAAAAATACAACTCACAACTCTCGAGAACATAAACACTAATAGAGACAGGCTCAGAGTACAAAGAACGCACGGGCCACATGGATACGAATGAGGAACGTATCAACCATTACATGGCCTTTGTAGGCCTATAAGTAACGGGTCCGAAACTGACGTGGAATGATTTTGGGAAAACCACGGGAAGACTGATTCAGAATGAGCGGACGTTGATTTGAATAATCCATCTTCTTCAGAATGCGACTTACGGAACTGTAGCGCATTCACACGAATACTACATCCTGATTACCTCCTTGCCGCTCTTTCAAAAGAGAAAAGAGACTTTACGTGCGCCCCCCCCCCCCCCTCCCTTCCCTCAACGTACCAGCTTTTCAGCTTACAACGCAGCTCATCGATCACCAGGGGTAAAAATGCCATATCCTTCATCGCACACACAATAGGTCAGATTATCGTGAATGTTGTGTTATCAGGAGTAGTGTGACAACATAGAGATCAGCGGGCCTTTTATTTACTTTTGTGGAAAGCGTAATGCTTTCGGTTCACGCCGTAATGCCAGAATCAACAAATGTAAATCCGATAAATTGTTTTAGTATGACGTGGGCGTGAAACACAGTGGCTTATGTATTTATAGATGTCAAGTAACAACAGAGATTAGATATTACAGAAAGTAAGGAAATGAAGGAAAACGAAACTAATGGTGCGAACCAGTTCGTTGTGCAATGTGAGGAAGTGGGGAAAGAGTGGTCCAGGCTGCGATTGATATGTCAGGGAAGACATGAAAAACTCCGAGTAAATACCCCAGTGAGATAAACTGCAAGGTGCTGCACACGAAGACCAAGTCTTGGTAAAAAAAAATCAGCTGAAGAGAAAAGGGGAAAGAGAGGTGGAGACCTAAATGTGGTACAAACTGTTCGGGAATTTCGAAATAGCATATAAAAAGAGGTGAAGTGATTTGTGCAATACAGAAATGGATCTTTGCCTTGTATCGCTGTAAGAAGTGAAGAATATTCTGTAAATAGTCCAACAGTTTCTTCTGTACTAGTTTGCTACAGCCATGAAGTGGCTCCTGAGACGAAGCTAGATATTTAAAGTGTTCATTTACCCGTCGGCGGCTAGCGAAATCTCTCGCTTAGCGTGAAACGTCTCGTCGAGGTCGGAAGATATTAAATTTTCAAATAACGCGTTTCAATTCGCCTCGTGTGAATAAAGTAGTTATTGGCACAACCCGTCGGTGTTGATGATATTATTACCGTCTGTGAATAATGTTCGTGTATTTTGCTCTAATGAGTGTAGAAAAAACACCTAAAAAAGACAGTAAAGATGCGTACAGGGTGTTCCAAAAGGTACCTTACAAATTCAGAGTCATATAACTCGACTTGTAATTTAACTTGGAGAAAAAAAGTAAAGTTTGTCTGATGCACCAACTCAAGAAGTTTTTTTTCTGGTTCTTTAATCAAATTCTACGTGCGCCCCTTTGTGCCACGTAGTCTCTGGTCGATATTCCAGCTCCGTATAGTTCACTTTAACATGTCAACGTGAAACGTCTCAGTAGCCGCTGTTAGTCTTGTCTTTAAGTCAGCAACACCATATACTACACAGGTTTCCTGTGACAATACTCATATTTCAGTCCTTACGCAAACAGATGAAGACGCTTTCGAAGTGCTTGGTGCACTGTCGTATGTGGGATTCGCAGTCCTTTTGAAGCCTTAAGAACAAACTTCTGTGATGCTCGCTGGAAAACATGTTGAATTCTTTCCTTATTTTGTAATTTTTCCTTGACTTGCCTACATGGTGCTTCAAATCCACTCTCCCTGTCCCGACGATGTTCCTGTGTCATTTTCTTATGGATGGGCGAGAGAATGGTGGTTTCCCATGTAGCGTTCTGAAATTTATGCGAATTTGGATGTCTGACTTCCTTTCAAAAAACAAAACAACACACTTTGCCTTTTCGTGTGTTGACATCATTCTTAGACTCATTTGTGGTACCGTTGTCACCTGGAAAGGCAAAACATTTATTCATTACCTTATTTAAAAAACTTTGAGATACTGCACCACAAAAACTTTACTTTTTTCACTACGTTAATTAAAAGTTCACTTATGACATTGAAGCTGTAAAGTACCTTTTGCGACACATTGTACTTAAACGTAGCATGAGACGTATTGACAGTAAACGCATTTCGATGCCGTTTACTCATAAAGCAGAGCATTGGACGTCATGCTGCTTAATGTACAACAGCCTGACGAGGAATCCAATGAATAGCATATTTCGGTGTTCATTATTTGTGAATGCCTCGAATAAAAGGCATTAGCAATAAAAATATTATTTTTCTTGGTGTTTCCAGTAACTTGTCTTGCCTTAAAATCTGTTTTTATGGCAGTTAAAATCCGTGCTTTACAACAGGTGAAATCTGCTCGTTTCCAAAGACAGTTCACTGCCAATTCACTTGTCAGTTACACAAAATACATGAAGAAGTGAGGTATCAAGGGAAACGCTACTGCTGAAGTACTTTAGCGAATCTCGTATATAAATCGAACGCAGTTTTTCCTTAAATGAATGAAGTTAGTGCAATATATTGCAATCTATTGTCTGTTCTGTTGCAATGCGTGATACATTATTAATACTATTGTCTAATAATCCGTATGATTAAATCATTTTCTTAAACGTTTTTGCAATCCGACCGCTTAGTATAGTTGTGCATTGTAGTTTCATTTCTGCTTGTTCCCCATTTCACAACTGCTTGCCAAATATTTTATTAGTAATTAATATAACTAGCTTTTGAGGTACAAGGAGAAACAGAACGTAGGAAACAAGATGCACGTTGGGTGGAGTTCCAACTGACGACATTTCAGTCAACCGTTGGTGTCTCTGACGATAAGCTTCATGACATGCATTGTTTCAGGTATAACAGGAGATTACAAATAAGTGTCAAATAACGCGTCACATCACTTGTCAAAAATAACGTGTCAGTGCGGTACAGTAGGAAACTAACGATGTTGAAACTCAGTGCAAGCAAGCGATCAGAAAATGTATCTGATGGATTGTATAGTTAGGGTCATTGTTAACCACCGTGATGATGTGGGAGGAAAGAAAGAAAGTTGGGGTCCCACGTCCAGACGTCATTAGAGACGCGGCACATATTCGGACGAACCAAGCACGACGGTGGCAGGATAATAGACCGTGATTCTGTTGCGGCACTTCCCTCAAATTATTTACAGAACAACGAATTACCTGGGCGGCTATACGGGGTAGGAACCCCGATTCTTCGCCGGCCGAAGTGGGCGTGCGGTTAAAGGCGCTGCAGTCTGGAACCGCAAGACCGCTACGGTCGCAGGTTCGAATCCTGCCTCGGGCATGGATGTTTGTGATGTCCTTAGGTTAGTTAGGTTTAACTAGTTCTAAGTTCTAGGGGACTAATGACCTCAGCAGTTGAGTCCCATAGTGCTCAGAGCCATTTTTGAACCCCGATTCTTCCGGACGAAGGTCCAGTGTGGTAACCACTGCTCCACATCTCCCTTTATAATGTCGGATACTCCAGGTTCTCGTCAAAATCTAGTACCTCTCCGTGCACTGGCTCTGGGGAGTCCACCAGTAGCGACCGACCGCCGTGTCATCCTTCCGCCAATGGTGTCGCTGGATGCGATATGGAGGCCCTCCACGTGAAGTCGCAACTTCTCAGTCAAGTAGCGCACTTCAGTTGCCGCCAACAGGCTGAGTGCACTCGGCAACAGCCCTCCCGCCAAGGAAAATCGCTGGGAGTCGAACGCAGTACCTCGGCACGGCAGTAAGCCTAGCGGATCACTCAGCTGCTGAGGCGGCCAAGCTAGTCGTGTGGAGGGTGGGGGGGGGGGGGGGGGGGGGGAGGGAACAACCCGATAAAATGAGAGCAGGACGTCAAGTCGAGCAAATTTTCTAAATAATCTTACAAGGGGAGGCCGCCAATTGCGAAATTCAGATTCGATTCATACTGCGCATAATAAAAGCTCATGACCAGAGGTTTAATGTGGCAAAGCACCAAGATGCACTTCTCAGCCGTTGTCGAGAAAATTGACAGTTAAAAGAAACCGTTGCGGTCAAATACTCTCTACGATTAATAATTCTCTACAGCGTCGTGGGCGCAGCGGTAAGCGCTCTGGTTCGTAATCCGAAGGTCGCCGGATCGAATCTCGCGCTATGCAACCTTTTTTTTTTAGTATTTGTTTTTTATAATTCATATATATATATATATAATTCCCGGCAATCAGTTGCAACAATTATGCATATAATAAGTTGTTGAAAGTCGTTTGTCGTGGAAAAACTGGCGACTTCGAACATCATTATGAATTCCGCAAACAAAGTTGTATTTCACAAATGTTATTAATTGTCTTCATAATGTTAACCACGCATAGTTAACGGAAGACGTAGAAACGATATTCCAAAACGAATATGTATAGCGTAAGTCAAACGTTCGAATTAGAATAGAGACCCAACGAACACAAATTTGCTGTGGCAGGTATGAAATATAAACTCCGTTACTCGCTCGTTACACTTGAATGACAGATGTAGAATGGGCCGAAACGAGCCGCCGCATAACAGCGTAGTTGCCTGCTAACTTCGAAAGAAGGTAGATGCGGTCCCTAGCGCAACTTATAACATCGCCGAAAATCAGTGCGGACGGGAGAGCTTTGGTACACCCTGTTAAAAAAAAACGGAAAAATGGAGGCGGTACAATTGGAGAGCGATCCGCCTTCACCAACATGCATAAGCAATTCATTAATACTTTATATATATATATATATATATATATATATATATATATATATATATATTTGAATTACAAAAAACTAATAATAAAAAAAAAAATTGCATGGCGTGAGATTCGATCCGGCGACCTTCGGATTACGAGCCCGAGTGCTTACCGCTGCGCCACGAGGCTGTAGAAAATTTCAAATCGTCGAGAGTATTTCACCGCAACGGTCTCTTTTAACTGTCGATTTTCTCGACAACGGCTGAGAAGTGCATCTTGGTGCTTTGCCACATTACACCTCTGGCCAAGAGCTTTTATTATGCGCAGTATGAACCGAATCTGAATTTCACAATTGGCGGCCTCCCCTTGTTAGTCGGAACCGTAGCGTTTTGGTGCTGAGGCTACAAAAGACAGCCAATCAACGAGGAGCGTGGGGAAGTGTGTTGTACCTAAACAGAATTGCACCAGCTAATACCCATTATGCTGAAGAGCGCATTTTCTAGTTAAATTAGTTGAAGATAATAATTTCAGTTGAACTATCAAAGCTAGGCAAACTTTTAATTCCTCTTCATGGCTGGCTACGTTGAACGCGAATTTTCTGTCATGTTTAACAGGTATGGCTTGACCATTACATCATCTACGCTGAAACTACCGTAATGAGATTAATTTTTAAGATAATAAGCTGAAATTCAAATACACGATAATCGGCTTGAGGTATTTATTACCGGCCGCGGTGGCCGAGCGGTTCTAGGCGCTTGAGTCTGGAAGCGCGCGACTGCTACGGCCGCAGGTTCGAATCCTGCCTCGGACATGGATGTGTGTTATGTCCTTAGGTTAGTTAGGTTTAAGTAGTTCTAAGTTCTAGGGGACTGATGACCTCCGATGTTCAGCCTCATAGTGCTCAGAGCCATTTGATCCATTTGACGTATTTATTTTATAAATAATGAATCTAAAGGCCACTTGTTCTAATTTTAGCTAATGTACAAGAGCACACGAATGATCTTAAATTCTAATAAGAACGATATCTCAGTAAATGCGAACTGAAGGAATGGTGAAAAAGAAAGCAGAAATGAGATTTTAAGTACTTTTTAAAAAAGACCATTTTTTGCAGCAAATTATTGACATTCCTGCCTCTTACATCTCTAGAAGGTTGACATCGTCGAAGAAGAAGTTATTTCGCGCGACCTCTCGAAAAACCGCACTGCTGGGCACACCTGAAAACATTCCCTTACCGGACAGACTACCACTACCTGGCTCTACAGGGTTGCCACAAGTTCTGGAAATCGGGGAATCTCAAACGTGGAAAATGAGGGAAATGTCAGGGAAATTCGAAAAAACACTGGAAGGTTTCGTTTTTGGCTCATCGAATGAAACTATTTCTTTACGGAGACGTCATGCATCGTCGCTGGCACGCAACTTACCTGTTTTCTTACCTTCAGATCTCAAAATTTTTCAGGGAAAAATGGTGACACTATGTCTGGAAAATTGGAAATTCAATTTCACGCTGGGAAACTTGTAGTAACCCTGCTATAGTTATCTGGGAACACTTTGCACTATTTGACGTTGCGTAGTCGGCCCTGACCTTGTTTTATCGCGTGCCTTGCTCTTCTGCTGACCTGCGAATGATGTGTCGTATGTTTAGCGGTATCGCGTAAACATCGCATAAGCGTGTGTCATGATTTTTTATGCAGTGAAGTATTTTGGTTCTGTAGCTGTACATTATTATAGTATGACATAGTAAAGCGAAAGGTCAAGGCGAAGTAATCGAAAGGAGCGTCGAGTACAATGTCCAGAGCCAACAGTGTCGCATCCCCTTAATTTATGATTCATTGTACATAGGCCTGGAAATTAATTCAGGACGATATTATTACAATTCGATGGTCAAGAGTTGTAAGTGAATACCTCTTATCCTCTTGGTGTCAAATACTGCTGATAAAACCTACTTGGGAGTCAGGCGCTAGTTCGGTTAAGCAGGCTGATATAGTGGTCTAACAACTGAGCTACTCGAGCACGACTGATGACGCGTCCTCATAGCTGTACTTCCGCTAGTACCTTATCTCCTACCTTCCGTCCGCCTCCGTAGCGTAGGCAGAAATTGTCACGTTTCCACGGAGTGACTAAAGCCGTCGTCACACGGACCGTGCTGTCGAACGTTAACGTTGAGCGTGCCAAGTTCAACGCGCTGCTGAACGCTCAGGAACGATGCGACTTGTGCATACGGTACGTGGGCCCCGAACGTGGTATATGCGATCGCAACGCACTCCAGCGGCAGTCGAGGGATGTTTCTAGTTCGTAAATCACACTGTTTACTCAATGGGCGCGCGTAAAATTCCCACGTTAGCTCTATTAAAACGCACATTTCCACCATCGTCCACGAAACTACCATGTCCAATCAATAAGGACACAGGTTTATAAAAGTTCCATTACAAACAGTGCAACCCCAAGGTCACTCTTACTTAATCACTGTTCCTACCCAGTAGCAGAATCTTTCCAACATGTGAATTACGAAGCGTAAAAGGAGCAAACTATCTTTATACAAGTAGCGCAAGCTGTCTTGTAGATTAAGCCAATCGAACAAAGTCACCCCTAAAAAAATAGGTGAACTTCTGTTTACATAACATCAAATATTATACTATATACTTATATTAAACTAATAATAAAGTATCAGAACCTAATAAAAACGTGAATGTTAGGAGACAAAATTTAGTAATGTCAAGACGCGCCCCAACCAAGAAACAATACTAGACGATGACGCTGCTCGTTACGCTAAACCAACAACAGATCCATAGTAGGCAATCATAGTATGATAGCCCTTGCAGAAAACCTTATCGTAGATATGTTACTAATTAAAATTTAATTATAACAAATTTAACCAAGAATTATGCGTTTTGGGTGGATCTTCGGTGTGTCGCTGCCTTCAAATAGCCTACTCTCATAATACGCAAGTTACAATAATTCTTTTTCCATAATGTTTCTCATTATTTTATTGGAACGAACCACACAGTCAAAAACGGTTTTTCCAGTGATTCTCAATTTTCTGGTACTCAGAAACGGCATATACAGGGTGTACAAAAAGGTACGGCCAAACTTTCAGGAACCATTCCTCACACACAAATAAACAAAATATGTTATGTTGACATGTGTCCGGAAACGCTTAATTTCCATGTTAGAGCTCATTTTAGTTTCGTCAGTATGTACTGTACTTCCTCGATTCACCGCCATGATTTCATACGGGATACTCTACCTGTGCTGCTAGAACATGTGCCTTTACAAGTACGACACAACATGTGGTTCATGCACGATGGAGCTCCTGCACATTTCAGTCGAAGTGTTCGTACGCTTCTCAACAGATTCGGTGACCGATGGATTGGTAGAGGCAGACCAATTCCATGGCCTCCAAGCTCTCCTGACCTCAACCCCCTTGACTTTCATTTATGGGGACATTTGAAAGCTCTTGCCGGCCGCGGTGGCCGTGCGGTTCTAGGCGCTCCAGTCCGGAGCCGCGCTGCTGCTACGGTCGCAGGTTCGAATCCTGCCTCGGGCATGGGTGTGTGTGATGTCCTTAGGTTAGTTAGGTTTAAGTAGTTCTAAGTTCTAGGGGACTAATGACCACGGCAGTTGAGTGCCATAGTGCTCAGAGCCATTTGAACCATTTGAAAGCTCTTGTCCACGCAACCCCGGTACCAAATGTAGAGACTCTTCGTGCTCGTGTTGTGGACGGCTGTGATACAATATGCCATTCTCCAGGGCTGCGTCAGCGCATCAAGGATTCCATGCGACGGAGGGTGGATGCATGTATCCTCGCTAACGGAGGACATTTTGAACATTTCCTGTAGCAAAGTGTTTGAAGTCACGCTGGTACGTTCTGTTGCTGTGTGTTTCCATTCCATGATTAATGTGATTTGAAGAGAAGTAATAAAATGAGCTCTAACGTGGAAAGTAAGCGTTTCCGGACACATGTCCACATACCATATTTTCTTTCTTTGTGTGTGAGGACTGTTTCCTGAAAGTTTGGCCGTACCTTTTTGTAACACCCTGTATACATATAGGCTTGAAATGAATGCCAATATGGCGCCTCACAACTGTGTACCCAAGGGAGACGGCGTGCGTGTGACGTAGGTGGCGTTGTGCCATCTCATTGGTCAACGCTTAGACGCCCGCTCAGAATATCTGACATGCCAGATATTGCTCTGCACGTTCGGAAAGACTCCCGAACGTGCTATTCCGCGCTATGACGTCAGAAACTCGGCACGCTCAACGCTCAACGTTCGGATGCACGGTCCGTGTGCCGACGGCTTAAGGCAGACGCAGGAGGGTCGCGGAGGTGTTGGCACTGGATGCGGGACAACTAACGGAGTCCCGTGTCACTGGCAGCTGTGCGCCGCGTGCGCGGGAAATCTGTAATCGCGGCGGGACGCGGTTTCTCCGTGCACGAGCGGCGAGCCGCGCCACGCCGGCTCTGCACCGTTAAGGACGCCGCTGTCACACACACACACACACACACACACACACACACACACAGAACGGGACGCGCGAACGTTCTGCATACGGCGGAGAGTCTGCCGCATAACGGCCGCGTCTTCACGGCCGCCCGCGTGGCTGCGTGCCGTCACACGCGGCGAGACCTCCCTCCTGCCCCACACCTGTGCGGCACTCGAACAGCAGCTGCACTCCAAAGCGCCCTGCAGACCATATACAGGGCTATTACAAATGATTGAAGCGATTTCATAAATTCACTGTAGCTCCATTCATTGACGTATGGTCACGACACACTACAGATACGTAGAAAAACTCAAAAGTTTTGTTCGGCTGAAGCAGGACTTCAGGTTTCTGCCGCCAGAGCGCTCGAGAGCGCAGTGAGACAAAATGGCGACAGGAGCCGAGAAAGCGTATGTCGTGCTTGAAATTCACTCACATCAGTCAGTCATAACAGAGCAACGACACTTCAGGACGAAGTTCAACAAAGATCCACCAACTGCTAACTCCATTCGGCGATGGTATGCGCAGTTTAAAGCTTCTGGATGCCTCTGTAAGGGGAAATCAACGGGTCGGCCTGCAGTGAGCGAAGAAACGGTTGAACGCGTGCGGGCAAGCTTCACGCGTAGCCCGCGGAAGTCGACGAATAAAGCAAGCAGGGAGCTAAACGTACCACAGCCGACGGTTTGGAAAATCTTACGGAAAAGGCTAAAGCAGAAGCCTTACCGTTTACAATTGCTACAAACCCTGACACCCGATGACAAAGTCAAACGCTTTGAATTTTCGGCGCGGTTGCAACAGCTCATGGAAGAGGATGCGTTCAGTGCGAAACTTGTTTTCAGTGATGAAGCAACATTTTTTCTTAATGGTGAAGTGAACAGGCACAATGTGCGAATCTGGGCGGTAGAGAATCCTCACGCATTCGTGCAGCAAATTCGCAATTCACCAAAAGTTAACGTGTTTTGTGCAGTCTCACGGTTTAAAGTTTACGGCCCCTTTTTCTTCTGCAAAAAAAACGTTACAGGACACGTGTATCTGGACATGCTGGAAAATTGGTTCATGCCACAACTGGAGACCGACAGCGCCGACTTCATCTTTCAACAGGATGGTGCTCCACCGCACTTCCATCATGATGTTCGGCATTTCTTAAACAGGAGATTGGAAAACCGATGGATCGGTCGTGGTGGAGATCATGATCAGCAATTCATGTCATGGCCACCACGCTCTCCCGACTTAACCCCATGCGATTTCTTTCTGTGGGGTTATGTGAAAGATTCAGTGTTTAAATCTCCTCTACCAAGAAACGTGCCAGAACTGCGAGTTCGCATCAACGATGCTTTCGAACTCATTGATGGGGACATGCAGCGCCGAGTGTGGGAGGAACTTGATCATCGGCTTGATGTCTGCCGAATCACTAAAGGGGCACTTATCGAATATTTGTGAATGCCTAAAAAAACTTTTTGAGTTTTTGTATGTGTGTGCAAAGCATTGTGAAAATATCTTAAATAATAGTTATTGTAGAGCTGTGAAATCGCTTCAATCATTTGTAATAATCCTGAACAATGAGGTGACAGGAGTCATGGGGCACCTCCTAATATCGTGTCGGATCTCCTTTTGCCCTGCGTATTGCAGCAACAAGACGTCGCAGGGACTCGAGAAGTCGTTGGAACTCCTTTGCAGAAATATTGAGCCATGCTGTCTCTATAGCCTCCAGTGACTGAGAAACTGTTACCGGTGCAGGATTTTGTTCATGAACTCACGTCTCGATTACGCCCCATACATGTTCGATTGACAGAGCACTGAAAGACCTAAGTCGAAACAAGGCCCCGGGAGTAGACATTCCATTAGAACTACTGAGAGCCTTGGGAGAGCCAGGCCTAACAAAACTCCACCAACTAGTCAGCAAGATGTCTGAGACAGGCGAAATACCCTCAGACTTCAAGAAGAATATAATAATTCGAATCCCAAACAAAGCAGGTGTTCACAGATGTGAAAATTACCGAGCTATCAGTTTAATAAGTCACGGCTGCAAAATACTAACGCGAATTCTTTACAGACGAATGGAAAAACTGGTCGAAGCCGACCTCGGGGAAGATCAGTTTGGATTCCGTACAAATGTTGGAACACGTGAGGCAATACTGACCCTACGACTTATCTTAGAAAATAGATTAAGGAAAGGCAAACCTTCGTTTCTAGCATTTGCAGACTTAGAGAAAGCGTTTGACAATGTTCACTGGAATACTCTCTTTCAAATTCTGAAGGTGGCAGGGGACAAAAACAGGGAGCGAAAGGCTATTTACAATTTGTACAGAAACCAGATGGCAGTTATAAGTGTCAAGGGACACGAAAGGGAAGCAGTGGATGGGAAGGGAGTGAGACAGGGTTGTAGCTGATCCCCGATGTTATACAATCTGTGTATTGAGCAAGCAGTAAAGGAAACCAAAGAAAAATTCGGAGTAGGTATTAAACTCCATGGAGAAGAAATAAAAACTTTGAGGTTCGCCGATAACATTGTAATTCTGTCGGAGACAGCAAACGACCTGGAAGACCAGTTGAACGGAATGGACAGTGCCTTGAAAGCAGGATATAAGATGAACATCAACAAAAGCAAAACGAGGAATGTAGTCGAATCAAATCGGGTGATGCCGCAGGAATTAGATTAGGAAATGAGACGCTTAAAGTAGTAAACGAGTTTTGCTACTTGAGGAACAAAATAACTGATGATGGTCGAAGTAGAGAAGATACAAAATGTAGACTCGCAATGGCAAGGAAAGCATTTCTGAAGAAGAGAAATTTGTTAACATCGAGTATAGATTTAAGTTTCTGTGTCGGGTTCTTCGGCCGACGTTCATCTTTTTCTGACGTTTCGCCAGCACGAGTGGATGGCATTTTCAAAGCTTCACCCTCCATTGCCGGCAATAGAGGGTGAAGCTTTGACAATGCCAGCCACTCGTGGTGGCGAAACGTCAGAAAAATGATTAGATGAGCGTCGGCCGAAGAACCCGAGACAGAAGCCAATAGGCAGTTTGCCAACAATTGGCCACGAAAGCCCTAAAAATTTTGTATAGATTTAAGTGTCAGGAAGTCGTTCCTGAAAGTATTTGTACGGAGTGTAGCCATGTATGGAAGTGAAACATGGACGATAAATAGGTTGGACAAGAAGAGAATAGAAGCTTTCGAAATGTGGTGCTATAGAAGAATGCTGAAGATTAGATGGGTAGATCACCTTACTAATGATGAGGTATTGAATAGAATTGGAGAGAAGAGAAGTTTGTGGCACAACTTGACTAGAAGATGGGATCGGTTGGTAAGACATGTTTTGAGGCATCAAGGATCACCAATTTAGTATTGGAGGGCAACGTGGAGGGTAAAAATCGTAGAGGGAGACCAAGAGATGAATACACTAAACAGATTCAGAAGGATGGAGGTTGCAGTAGGTACTGGGAGATGAAGAGTCTTGCATAGGATAGAGTAGCATGGAGAGCTGCATCAAACCAGTCTCAGGACTGAAGACCACAACAACAACAACAACAACAACAACATATGTTCGATGGGATTCATGTGGAGCGATCTGGATGACCAAATCATTCGCTCGAATTGTCCAGAATGTTCTTCAAACCAATCGCGAACAATTGTGGTCCGGTGACGTGCCGTATTGTGATCCATAAAAATTCCATCCTTATTAGGGAACATGTAATCCATGAATGGCTGCCAGTGGTATCCAAGTAGACGAACATAACAAGGAGCCAGCCAGTTAAACACAGCACACACCATTATGGAGCCACCGCCAGGTTGCGCAGCGCCTTCTTGACAACTTGGGTCCACGGCTTCGTGAAGTCTGCGCCACGCTCGAACGCCATCAGCTCCTACCAACTGAAATCGGGACTCATGTGTTGCTTATCTGTTAGCAATGACAACTCCACGCAAACGCCGCAGCTCTCGGCTGTTAACTGAAGACTGCGTTGACCATGCTGGCCGGCCGGTGCTAGGCGCTACAGTTTGGAACCGCGCGACCGCTACGGCGCATATTCGAATCCTGGCTCGGGCATGGATGTGTGTGATGTCCTTAGGTTAGTTAGGTTTAAGTAGTTCTAAGTTCTAGGGGACTGATGGCCTCAGCAATTAAGTCCCATAATGCTCAGAGCCTTTTGAACCATTTTTTGACCATGCTGAGAGATAATGCCTGAAACTTGGTATCCTCGGCACACACTTGACACTGTGGATCTCGGTATATTGAATTCCGAAACGATTTCCGAAATGGAATGTCCCATGCTCCAACTTCCATTCCGCGTTTGAAGTCTGTTAATTCCCATCGCGCGGCCATAATCACAAAAATGGTTCAAATGTCTCTGAGCACTATGGGACTTAACATTTGAGGTCGTCAGTCCCCTAGAACTTAGAACTACTTAAACCTAACTAACCTAAGGACATCACACACATCCATGCCCGAGGCAGGATTCGAACCTGCGACCGTAGCGGTCACGCGGTTCCAGAGTGAAGCGCCTAGAACCGCTCGGCCACACCAGCCGGCCCATAATCACATGGGAAACATTTTCACATGAATCATCTGAGTACAAATGATAGTTCCGCCACTGCACTGCCCTTTTATACATTGTACATGCGGTACTATCGCAGTATGTCTATGTGCGTATCGCTGTCCAATGATTTCTGTCACCTTACTCGTCGGTCCGACGGCCAGACCGACGAAGACAGCCTGATGTGACAAGTTTCGTTATTACTAGATCTATTGTTGTTGTTGTGGTCATCAGTCCAGAGACTGGTTTGATGCAGTTCTCCATGCTGCTCTATCCTGTGCAAGCTTCTTCATCTCCCAGTACTTACTGCAACCTACATCCTTCTGAATCTGCTTAGTGTATTCATCTCTTGGTCTCCCTCTACGATTTTTACCCTCCACGCTGCCCTCCAATACTAAATTGGTGATCCCTTGATGCTTCCGAACATGTCCCACCAAGCGATCCCTTCTTCTACTCAAGTTGTGCCACAAATTTCTCTTCTCCCCAATCCTATTCAATACTTCCTCATTAGTTATGTGATCTACCCATCTAATCTTCAGCATTCTTCTGTAGCACCACATTTCGAAAGCTTCTATTCTGTTCTTGTCCAAACTATTTATCCTCCATGTTTCACTTCTATACATGGCTACAATCCATAGAAATACTTTCAGAAACGACTTCCTGACACTTAAATCTATACTCGATGTTAACAAATTTCTCTTCTTCAGAAACGCTTTCCTTGCCATTGCCAGTCTGCATTTTATATCCTCTCTACTTCGACCATCATCAGTTATTTTGCTCCCCAAATAGCAAAACTCCTTTACTACTTTAAGTGCCTCATTTCCTAACCTAATTCCCTCACCATCATCTGACTCAATTCGACTACATCCCATTATCCTCGTTGTGCTTTTGTTGATGTTTATCTTTTATCCTCCTTTCAAGACACTGTCCATTCCGTTGAACTGCTGTCCCAGGTTCTTGACAATGTCATCGGCGAACCTCAAAGGTTTTATTTCTTCTCCATGGATTTTAATTCCTATTCCGAATTTTTCTTTTGTTTCCTTTACTGCTTGCTCAATGTACAGATTGAATAACATCGGGGATAAGCTACAACCCTGTCTCACTTCCTTCCCAACCACTGCTTTCCTTTCATGCCCCTCGACTCTTATAACTGCCATCTGGTTTCTGTACAAATTTTAAATAGCCTTTCGCTCCCTGTATTTTACCCCTACCACGTTCAGAATTGGAAACAGAGCATTCCAGTCAACATTGTCAAAAGCTTTCTCTATGTCTACAAATGCTAGAAACGTAGGTTTGCCTTTCCTTAATCTATCTTCTAAGATAAATCGTAGGGTCAGTATTGCCTCACGTGTACAACATTTCTACGGAATCCAAACTGAACTTCGCCGAGGTCGGCTTCTACCAGTTTTATGCATGTGTGTAGAAGTGTCTGTATGTGTTCCACATCTCCTCCAAAACAAGTCGACCGATTTCAATCAAACGTGGTACACTTACCCTTTACTGTCAGGGAGCAATTGCTGTGAGGATCACAACCGCCTACCTGTCAAACGGGTGCGGTTACGGGTGAAAAAGAAGCTCAGCCCGCGACGCGTGAATTCCCAGACTTCATTGATCCAATATTTGAGAACGAGAGCACTCAGAGACTTGCAAAAAACTTTACACATAATTTGAAACCTTTACTACTACGTTTTCGCCGTTCACGCAGTGAAAATACCGAATGAGGCACGACATTATAACTTATTACTTCCTACTACTAACTGTACACCTTTTACAGATAGTATGCACGTATAGCATTGAACGTAGGCGCAAAATTTTATCATAATACGACGGTTAGATGTGTGAAAAACTTTCGCATCCGGCATGACGTTTAAATTTATTACTTCGTTACTACTAACTCCAAGCGCAACAAATTTTTCATGTACCTACAAAATTATATTATTCTACAACACATCGTTCAGGAGAGATGACGTCATAAACATTAAACACAGGAACAAACGTTGCATGGTAGCAAATGTACTTACAGTGAGTACAGTCGCTCAACATTTGCACTTACGAATGATTTCTTTCACCTTGACATTGCGTATTCTACATGCAGTGATAGCAAGCAAAGATAGTAGATTGTAAAGATATGTGTTGTTTATATTAGCCATCTGAAATGAGTTGAAACAGATGACTACGTTGTCGGCAAGAACAGTTATACACTGCACTAAGCAGTAGAAACTAATTTAACACATTTGAGAGAAAACTCATTGCGGTATATACTGTATTTATTGTCGACAGTATATCGGTATTACTGTCACCTCTTTCAACCCATCTCTGATGCCTAATGTAAACAATACATATCTTTACTTTATAACGTGTTTGGCTGTAATTACTACATGTCCAAAACGTGTTGTTAATGCAGAATCAGATAGTGCAGTGTATAGGTCGAAGCAGTGATACATTTTTAACTCTATCCATTCAAGTGTGTAACATAGTGGTACTGATATGTTTATATAATACAATATTTCGTGCTGAACGGAAAAAAATTCAAAGCAACTAGGACAGATTCACAGTGAGTACATTTTCTATACATTTATCGTACAGGTCATACACTAGATTTTCATTTTGTTCTCTAAAATTGTTACTCTGGCATTCAAATCATTCAACCACATAATAACAGTTATTCCTGTATATGCAATGCAGCTATGCTGGGGTGAACACAATGATCGAAACCGATAACTTCAAGAAGGAATAAAATGTGTTAAAGAATAGTGTCATCAAATTAGTGATTTTCGATAGCGTATTGTATAATACAACAACTCAACACTTATCGTCTTATACACTGCCAAAATAGCTCTTACTTTCTTAAAATATATATATGAACGGTCACACCTTCTGTTTTACCAAGGCGCATTGGCTTCATGCGTACAGCATAGCTAAAAACGCCTAATTTAAGAAAGCGGAAAGTTTTAACCAAAAAATGTATAATGAAAGAAATAGTTTCACATACGACATTATTGAAACAGTTGGTGACGATTTTCTTTGTTATCTGAGGATCGACCAACAAAGCTTCCAGTATATTGCAAACGTTGGTTGTAATCAGGAAGATATTTAGGAAGATGAGGCGACTGGTTGACGGTTTAAGATATTTGGTCAGTACAATAGTCTGCGCGTATCTAAAACACAGCACTGCAATTTCTCGACATTTACATTCAGATATTACGTTTTTGATGTATGTATTTATGAACATCGGTAATGTTCCAAGGAATAACAAATTCGGAAGAGAGAAGAGAAAGTGTGCTGTGCTTGAATATGGCAATGTTATTCAATACACGTGGGCCTTGTCTGCCTTCTTTGAGCGTCCATTCACCGCAATGTGCTACTACTGTAGGAATGAGCAGCAGTTCTGAGTTGTTGCTGCAACGTTTTTAACTAATTACAGGTACAGGAATTTTCTGAAGGCGAAGACGACTTAGGGAGAACAAAATCGGTGTCAGCTAGTTTCATTATTGATAATATAACTTTCATTCTTCCTAGGTAACCATAAAATATCTCTTCAGGTGCAACCACCAGTTCCTATTAAGATATCTAAGCATTTTACTGTTTCGTTCGTTGTGCGTCTCCCAGTCGGCAGTTTTAAGGACACACAGCCTTGCCGCACCGAGCTCTTCAGCACGGCCTGTCCGGCCCGGGCTGCCTGTTACCCATGTCTTCCAGCCACTCTCAGCGTCCTTTTTTTATGTAGTGGAAGAAACTGATTACGTGATTAGTGGCGAAGATCTGGAATGCGACAGGTCTTTTAAATTGTGGTAAATCTGAAGAGCGATGTGATGTGGAACGAACGCGTAAAATCGATTTGTGGGAGGGGAATTGAAGAATGAGATTTGTTGCAAGGATCCTGAAAAGTGGATTGCATCTGTAACTCGAAATTGTAACAGAGACATTCAGAGAGCTTAAATGGGAATCTTTGGAGGAAAAGTAACGTTAAGAGGCAAAGAAAGTACAGACATTGGCTGCTAGCGGGCATTGATTTAAATCAAAGCTGGACTGGGATTCGAACCCGTGTCTCGTGGTTACTAGGCGGCTGCTCGTACCACTGAGCTATCCGGGGACAGTCGTTATCGCACCTTCACGGACTACCCTAGCAGCCTCCCGTCAGACCCATATTCTGCATTTATCCACACACTACTTATGTAGTGCCCATTATCCTGATTACTCGCGGCATTTCAGCGATTCCCATAGGAGTTCGACTCTAGTGTGCATCCGCACTGACGAGATCATTGGCCGTCCTCGCCTTAATTATATATATATATATATATATATATATATATATATATATATGTGTGTGTGTGTGTGTGTGTGTGTGTGTGTGTGTGTGTGTGTGTGTGTGTGTGGTGTCCTTTCGGGCATGTGCAAAAGGGTAATGGGCAAGGAGCACTATGTTAGCAGTGTGTGATTAGGTTGAGAAATTGGATATGAGGGGAGGCGTAATAGGGTGCAGTTGCGGTGGCTACTGTGTCCAGATGGCATCGTGGTCAGAGCATCTGCGTAGTAACCAGGACACCAGGGTTCGAATCCCGGTCTGGCACAAATTTTTAGCTTTCCTCTGTGATTTAAATCGCTTTCCTCAGTGATATAAATCGGTGCCCACTCGCAGCCAATGTAGGTAATTCCTTTGTGTTTTAATTCAAAGTGGCTGCTGGATCAAAATGGTGTCTATTGTTTCGGACATATCAGAAAAAACAGATACCACGTGTATGAAAGTGACATTGTCACGAAACCTTGTTCGGCAAATAAGATTACTGACATTCGACAAATCTGTTAGGACCAATGGACGTCTCTCGTAGGGATCATGAGAACTGCCTGATACAGATTAGGGCACATGCAAGGGCGTATGTGACACTTATTCAAATGAAAACGTTAGATATTTATTATTATACCAGTATGGTAACACAGAAAATCTATAAATACATGATTTTTTAACACCGTATAACGCACACATTACACCGTTTTGGAGGGGCATGGAAACCTCGTGAGAAGAATTTTCTTTATTGTGAACGCACTACACTTTTCACCTCTTCATCACCGAGCGGGGTGGCGCAGTGGTTAGCACACGAGACTCGCAATCCGGAGGACGACGGTTCAAACCCACGTTCGGCCATCGTGATTTAGGTTTCCCGTGATTTCCTTAAATCACTTCAGGCAAATGGGACCGATGACCACGTTGTTTGATCACCTCCCCCAAGTGAACTAATCAACCTCTTCATCGCTTCTGAAATGCTTGCCTGTTTCTTTGGGCCGTCAGAACACATGAAAGTCACTCGGGGCGAAGTGGGACAAGTGTGATGGATGTTAGAGACATTCAGATTTCATGTCCTGTATTGCTGCTACGGTTGAACGGGCAGTATGGGGACGAACATTGTCGAGTTGCAACAAAACAGCAGCAGTCAAAAGTCCTCGTCGTGTACTCCTGATTGAAGGGTTAAGGTGAATTCGTGGTAAATTTGAGCATGAGTACGAGTTTTGTAAAGAAAACAGCGTGAGGAAGGCCATTTGCAACAGTGGCCGGAGTGGAGAATATTACATATTGACAATGCGCTCACTTACCATGAAGAAATATATTGAGAGTGACCACCACTGCAGAAGCCTACGCTTACGTTAAATCATCATGCTTGCCGGAGGTGAAGTTTTTCTCTCACTATTTTCCCGGAGAAGAAATGAAATTTTTTTAAATGTTTGAAGGCGACTCATTGTGAATGAAGTCAACCCTTGTCACTTCTCCTTCGCTTTGCTGTGACACAATTGTGTCCTTTCGCTCTCTGTCTCAGAATACACTGAGAGCTGATGAACATTAGTAAACGCTAGGGCTGTTGATAAAATATAAATATATAGATATTTTTCCAAAAAATATCGATATTTATCGGCGACATGTCACTCACGGATATATCCAGATATCGTTATCGAAATGACAGTATCGAGTGCCTATATTTTTATTGTATATTATATTTTTTTTTTGCAATTTTCGGTAAATATTTGAAGTTATTCTTTTGCATTTGTGTAGAACAGATTAGATTAGATTAATACTTGTTCCATAGATCATGAATACGACACTTCGTAATGATGCGGAACGTGTCAGGTTAATAAAAGATGTCTATACAAGATATTACATTACACAAAATATTGCATGACACTAATGTTTAAGTTTTTTTTTCCTTAATTTATATCTAAAAATTCAGCCAATGAGTAGAAGGAATTGTCATCTAGAAAGTCTTTTAATTTATTTTTAAATGTTAGTTGGCTATCTGTCAGGCTTTTGATGCTGTTTGGTAGGTGACCGAAGACTTCTGTGGCAGCATAATTTACCCCTTTCTGTGCCAAAGTCAGATTTAATCCTGCATAGTGAAGATCATCCTTTCTCCTGGTGTTATAGCTATGCACACTGCTATTACTTTTGAACTGGGTTGGATTATTAACAACAAATTTCATAAGTGAGTATATATACTGTGAGGTCACTGCGAGGATCCCTAGATCCTTAAATAGATGTCTGCAGGATGACCATGGGTGGGCACCAGCAATTATTCTGATTACACGTTTTTGAGCAATGAATACTTTTCTACTCAAGGATGAATTACCCCAGAATATGATGCTACACGAAACCAATAAATGAAAGTAGGCATAGTAAGCTAACTTACTGAGATTCTTATGACCAAAATTTACAATAACCCTAATAGCATACGTAGCTGAACTCAGACGTTTCAGCAGACTATCAATGTGTTGCTTCCAGTTTAACCTCTCATCAATGGACACACCTAAAAACTTTGAAAATTCTACCTTAACTACAGACTTCTGTTCAAAGTTTATATTTATTACTGGAGTTGTGCCATTTACTGTACGGAACTGTATATACTGTGTTTTATCAAAATTTAAAGAGAGTCCGTTTGCTGAGAACCACTTAATAATTTTGTGAAAAACATCATTTGCAATTACATCACATAGTTCTTGGTTTTTGGATGTTATTACTATACTTGTATCATCAGCGAAAAGAACTAACTTTGCATCTTCATCAATGTGGAATGGTAAGTCATTAATGTATATCAAGAATAGTAAAGGACCTAAGACTGAACCCTGTGGGACCCCATACTTGATAGCCCCCCCAGTTTGAGGAATCAGCTGTTGTTTTAACATTACATGAACCACTTATTTCAACTTTCTGCATTCTTCCAGTTAAGTATGAATTAAACCATTTGTGCACTGCCCCACTCAAACCATAATGATTTAGCTTATCTAAAAAAATTCCATTATTTACACAATCAAAGGCCTTTGAGAGATCACAAAAAATACCAATGGGTGATGTCCAGTTGCCGGCCGAAGTGGCCGCGCGGTTCTGGCGCTGCAGTCTGGAACCGCGAGACCGCTACGGTCGCAGGTTCGAATCCTGCCTCGGGCATGGATGTGTGTGATGTCCTTAGGTTAGTTAGGTTTAACTAGTTCTAAGTTCTAGGGGACTAATGACCTCAGCAGTTGAGTCCCATAGTGCTCAGAGCCATTTTTTTGATTTCCGGTTATTCAGAGCATTTAATATTTTACTTTCACTGTATGAAGGAGTCGTATTACTTTTTGAGCTTTCATCGCGTCCAGTCTTTCTCTATGACCTTGTGAAGCAAGTACAGACCGCACAAAGTAGTAGTCCGATTGCGCTGGGACGTGGCGGTGTGAATGGAATAACAAGATATCCGATGTGAAGTAATAGCACACCAGCTGCGTTGAAAAACTAAAAGTTGCTTTAAAATAGTTCTCTTAACGCAACTGGTGTGCTAGTTCTTCACATCGGCATTCTTCAAAAACAGTGGCTGAAAATGATGAACAAAAATCTAAATGATAAGATTGGTCTTTGCAGTGGGCGGAGACGTGTGAGGGAAATGCTGACGTAATCGGCACTCGGCGCTACCAGCATAAACTGCAACGTTCAACTTCACCACGCGGTTTGGACACGATTGCTAGTTCGCTGGCGTTTCAAAAAATGAAAAAAACAGGGAAATCGACATGAAGTGTTCCAGAAAAATACGATATGTGACGAAACCGAAAGACGCACCCATCGGACACCTCTCCAGCATCCATTTACCCCTCCCCCACCCCATCACCACCACCCCTCCATTCGCGTATTTAACTCCTATTGTTAACTTTCGTATTTCTATTATCAGGGGCACTTACTATATTTTTATTGTGATTAATTGTACTAGAATTTTATTTCGTTTTGTTCCTTTTAGACTTTAGTTCCTCATCCAACTTCATGACATTGTAATTCTGTCAGAGATAGCAAAGGACTTGGAAGAGCAGTTGAACGGAATGGATAGTGTCTTGAAAGGAGGATATAAGATGAACATCAACAAAAGCAAAACGAGGATAATGGAATGTAGTCGAACTAAGTCGGGTGATGCTGAGGGAATTAGACTGGGAAATGAGACACTTAAAGTAGTAAAGGAGTGTTGCTATTTGGGGAGCAAAATAACTGATGATGGTCGAAGTAGAGAGGATATAAAATGTAGACTGGCAATGGCAAGGAAAGCATCTCTGAAGAAGAAAAATTTGTTAACATCTAGTATAGATTTAAATGTCAGGAAGTCGTTTCTGAAAGTATTTGTATGGAGTGTAGCCATGTATGGAAGTGAAACATGGACGATAAATAGTTTGGACAAGAAGAGAATAGAAGCTTTCGAAATGTGGTGCTACAGAAGAATGCTGAAGATTAGATGGGTAGATTACATAACTAATGAGGAGGTGTTGAATAGGATTGGAGAGAAGAGAATTTTGTGGCACAACTTGACTAGAAGAAGGGATCGGTTGGTGGGACATGTTCTGAGGCATCAAGGGATCACCAATTTAGTATTGGAGGACAGCGGAGGGTAAAAATCGTAGAGAGAGACCAAGAGATGAATACACTAAGCAGATTCAGAAGGATGCAGGTTGCAGTAAGTACTGGGAGATGAAGAAGCTTGCACAGGATAGAGTAGCATGGAGAGCTGCATCAAACCAGTCTCAGGACTGAAGACCACAACAACAACAACAACAACAACAACCAACTTCATGTAGCTTCACTTACAGTTATTGGCGATTTGTTGTATACATATTTATTGCAAAGATGATGGTACACAGCGCCTTCCCAAAGATAATTATAGTCTGAAGATAGTTAACATTAATAGTCATATACTTTTGACATTTCGTCATTTTAGTATTAAGTTGTTCTGTTATTCATAATTTCAATTTCATTTCGACTCAGGGATATGTGTTCATCTTTTCTATACCAAAGTAAACTTGTTTTTAATAAATATGACGTACTCCCACCATTATATACTGACATTTCATTAGACTGTGTTTTTACATCTGGCATTTCGTGGGGAGCAAATATTTTTCATAATTCGTCTCTTAATTTATGGCCAATTTTGAGCTTCGTGTCCTCCAAAATATGTTAATGACATAAACTGTAAGAACATATTTGTAGTGATACGCTAATTTCATTCATTGTTTAAGACATCTTACGTCTTTTGAACTTTTACGTGGTTTTACTGAATGCAATTTTTACTTTTAGCGATCACTTGCAAATGGCATGAAAGGCATAAAAGGTCGAAACTTGGGTCGTAATTAAATAAACAACAATACAGTGAAATGGCGGTGTGTTCATTTAAAAACATGCCACTTACATGCAGTTACCATTGTCAGCAAATTGGTTCTCGCCTAGCATGAACGTGCATCGTTTTACTTCCAATTCCTGCTCTAAGGGGGATAAGCCGGCTGCTAGCTTGTTGATGTACAGGATATCTAATAATATATCAATACTTACATATACAACTTACACATTTACGATATGCGGCCGATATTTTTTTGGCCAGTGCGTCGATATTTTTCCCGGCTGAACATCGAAAATCATTTTCCGTATATCGAGCGCCGATAACGATATTTTTTAAGTGTCTATAAATCGGATTCCCGGTATTTTTAAAAATGTCAACAATCTCAATAGAGAGTCGGCAACTTTTCTCAGAGCGTTTTCGCGTCGCTGGGCCTCCGTTGCTATTCTTTGTGGTCGCCGCTGTGTGTGAGTGCTACAGATCCAATGCCGCTTTCACGGGCCCCTTTCAGACGCATCAGGGCCGCGGTAATACGCCAGAGACTTTTTATTTGTCACACAACACCGTCGGCTTTCCTCGCCGCAGTCGAAGAAATGCTTTCACTCGTCGATGGCAGCGCGTTTGGGTGTTTACCCGTGCGTTGTTCCTCTCTCCAGTGGCACGCGCGTGTCCGGAGAAAGTGTTCACACACACACACACACCACGCGCATAGCTAGTACCACGGGCCCCGTCACGGCCCCTTGTAGTCGAACAAGGCGACCGTGCCTTGTGCGGGGGTTTCTCTGGCGCGACGCGTCGGCCACGCTCAGGGGACACAAATTGTATGCCTCTTCAGAGACACCGGGTTTGCGGTCCGCCAGCTCACCAACGTCAGCGAAACTTTCCTTTTGGCTGTCGAGTGGAATATCACGACACCGGAGGATGCTTTTGAATTTCACGTCCTCAGGTCAGCCGTACCGCCTCTCTCTCTCTCTCTCTCTCTCTCTCTCTCTCTCTCTCTCTCTCTTTATATATATAATCACAGACACGTTGTTATTCCTCTATTCGTTTTCAGCGAAACGTTTATTACTCGACAAAGGCATGTACAGTGCCAGCGATTCAATTACATGAAATTAGGTTAGACGTGTAAAGGAAAATGCAATTCAGAATGAGATTTTCACTCTGCAGCGGAGTGTGCGCTGATATGAAACTTCCTGGCAGATTAAAACTGTGTGCCCGACCGAGACTCGAACTCGGGACCTTTGCCTTTCGCGGGCAAGTGCTCTACCATCTGAGCTACCGAAGCACGACTCACGCCCGGTCCTCACAGCTTTACTTCTGCCAGTATCTCGTCTCCTACCTTCCTACCTTCCAAACTTTACAGAAACTCTCCTGCGAACCTTGCAGAACTAGCACTCCTGAAAGAAAGGATACTGCGGAGACATGGCTTAGCCACAGCCTGGGGGATGTTTCCAGAATAAGATTTTCACTCTGCAGCGGAGTGTGCGCTGATATGAAACATTCTCCAGGCTGTGGCTAAGCCATGTCTCCGCAGTATCCTTTCTTTCAGGAGTGCTAGTTCTGCAAGGTTCGCAGGAGAGCTTCTGTAAAGTTTGGAAGGTAGGAGACGAGATACTGGCAGAAGTAAAGCTGTGAGGACCGGGTGTGAGTCGTGCTTCGGTAGCTCAGTTGGTAGAGCACTTTCCCGCGAAAGGCAAAGGTCCCGAGTTCGAGTCTCGGTCGGGCACACAGTTTTAATCTGCCAGGAAGTTTCGAAAATGCAATTGCTATCGCACGCAGTGTAGTGCGACATGTGTTATAATCATTCTAACTCGGTGGCGTTAATGGGAAAATATATGATTTATGTCACCAATAAACAAGGCGCGAATGATCTGGACGCTTTTGTTAGATATACCGGGTGATCAAAAAGTCAGTATAAATTTGAAAACTTGATAAACCACGGAATAATGTAGATAGAGAGATAAAAATTGTCACACATGCCTGGAATGACATGGGGTTTCATTAGAACCACCCCATATTGCTAGACTCGTGAAAGATCTCTTGCGCGCGTCGCTTGGTGATGATCGTGTGCTCAGCCGCCCCTATCGTCATGCTTGGCCTCTCAGGTCCCCAGACCTCAGTCCGTGCGATTATTGGCTTTGGGGTTACCGGAAGTCGCAAATGTATTGTGATCGACCGACATCTCTAGGGATCCTGAAAGACAACATCCGACGCCAATGCCTCACCATAACTCCGGACATGCTTTACAGTGCTGTTCGCAACATTATTCCTCGACTACAGCTATTGTTGAGGAATGATGGCGGACATATTGAGCATTTCCTGTAAAGAACTTCATCTTTGCTTTGTCTTACTTTGTTATGCTAATTATTGCTATTCTGATCAGATGAAGTGCCATCTGTTGGACATGTTTTGAACTTTTGTATTTTTTTTTTTTTTTTTTTTGGTTCTAATAAAACCCCATGTCATTCCAAGCATGTGTGTCAATTTTTACCTCTCTATCTACATTATTCCGTGATTTATTCAGTTTTTAAATTTATGCTGACTTTTTGATCATCCGGTATGATTACCGAGCAAATGAAAAGTGCAAGATACACCAACTACAACGAAATATATGGAAATACAGGGTGACAATTGTTGAACTATATGAAAACAAATTTAAATTAGTTACAGACTATGGCGTGCACACATTTTATTCAATATGTAAGCGTCACTACAGATATTCGGATTTAAGTTATGACATGTTCGATATGCTTGCCATCATTGGCGATGATGTGGCGCAGACGAATAGCAAAATTCTGCGTGACCCGCTGAAGTGTAGGACGATGACCTCCAGAATGGCTGTTTTCAGCCCAGCAATGGTTTTGGGGTTATTGCTGTACACCTTGTCTTTAATATAGCCCCACAAAAAGGAGTGTGTATTGAGATCCGGATAATGCGGCGACCAGTCGAGTCCCATGCCTGTGGCCTCTGGGTACTCCAGAGCCAGAATGCGGTCCCCAAAGCGCTCCTCCAGGACATCAAACACTCTCCTGCTTTCATGGGGTCGAGCTCCGTCTTGCGTTAAGCACATCTTCTCGAAATCAAGGTCACTTTGGATAATGGGGATGAAATCCTGTTCCAAAACTTCCACGTACCTTTCGATAGTCATTGTGCCATCAAGGAATATTGCACCGATTATTCCGTGAGTGGACATTGCACACCACACAGTTATCCGGTGAGGGTGAAGAGACTTCTCGATCACGAAATGCGGATTCTCAGTCGCCCAGATGCCCCAGTTTTACTTACTGACGAACCCATCCAAATGAAAGTGCGCTTCGGCGCTGAACCAAACCACACAGCGCATACTAATTCCCTTCGCGGCCAATCGTGCAAGTGAACGTCGTCACGCAAACCGTTCAGAAGTTATGACGATTTTATTTCATATAGTCACCCTGTACGTTGTGCGTAGTGTTCAGGCGCTGACGGATGTGAATGTTACCAGTATCATCTCGATCAGTACGATCAGAAAAGAGCGTGTCGGTGGAAAGTTAAGCTTCATCTGCCGACGGTGTGCAAAATACAGAGTAGGGGAATCTTTGGTGGTGAGTGGAATTTCCCGAGAGGAAAGAGATTATCACAGCAGTTTAATTCTACGCACCAAGAGGCGTACGATGAACAATACAAGCAATTACTAATTCATACTAGCAATTACTAACTCTATCGAATATTAACAGCTGTGATCGCATAGAGTTATACGTGAAGGACAGCGAAGCCACGGTCAAGGAATTTTTATTTTCCCTGTGATGAGATTTCGTTGTGAAAGATCTTGTTGACAGAAGCAAGTGGTTAGATGCAAATGACAGCAGATAATCACCATCGTGGACTTTTATAGTATAAACCCAAGCATAAGAATACAAACAGCAGTCTGTTCACAGAATACACAGCGAATCAGTACTCGTGAAGCAGTAGAATGCCGTGCACTAGCGGTGGCAAGAAAAATTTGACTCGAACAAATAACCGGTTGTTGAGTATTTTCAGTAACTGTAGCGACTGTTTAATTGCATTCTGCACATATTTTTATAACTACCAACATTGTGCGCCATCTATTTTCCGAAGTGTGTACCGTCTGTCGATCTTTTCTAGGGCAGAACGGGCAACCAAATTCAGCCCAGCATATACACTAATGTGCAAACGGCCTTGCCGCATTGGTGACACCGGTTCCCGTCAGATCACCGAAGTTAAGCACTGTCGGGTTGGACTAGCACTTGGATGGGTGACCATCCGGTCTGCGGAGCGCTGTTGGCAAGCGGGGTCCGCTCAGCCCTTGTCAACAAACTGAGGAGCTACTTGATTTCGAAGCAGCGGTTCCGGTCTCGGAAACTGACATGCGGCCGGGAGAGCGATGCGCTGACCACATGCCCCTCCATATGCGCATCCAGCGACGCCTTTGGGCTAACGATGACACCGCCGACTGTTGAAGAGGGTCGTAATGTGTAATAGGCAGACATCTATCCAGATCATCATTCAGGAATTCCAAACTGCATCAGGATCCACTGCAAGTACTAGAACAGTCCGGCGGGAGGTGAGAAAACTTGGATTTTATGGTCGAGCGGCTGCTTACAAGCCACTTATCACGCCGGCAAATGCCAAACGATGGCTCGCTTGTTGTAAGGAGCGTAAACATTTGACGATTGAACAGTGGAAAAACGTGTGGAGTGACGAATCACGGTACACAATGTGGCGATCCGATGGCAGGCTGTGGGTATGGCGAATGCCCGGTGAACGTCATCTGCCAGTGTGTGTAGTGGCAACAGTAAAATTCGGAGGCGGTGGTGTTATGATGTGGTCGTGTTTTTCATGGAGGGGCTTGCACCCCTTGTTTTGCGTGGCACTATCACATCACAGGCCTACATTGATGTTTTAAGCACCTTCTTGCTTCCTACTGTTAAAGAGCAATTCGGGGATGGTGACTGCATCTTTCAACACGATTGAGCACCTGTTCATAATGCACGGCCTGTGGCGGAGTGGTTACATGACAATAACATCCCTGTTATGGACTGGCCTGCACAGAGTCGTGACCTAAATCCTATAGAACACCTTTGGGATGTTTTAACAAGCCGACTTCGTGCCAGGCCTCACCGACCGACATCGATACCTCTCCTCAATGCAGCACTCCGTGAAAAATGGGCTGCCATTCCCCAAGAAACCTCCAGTTCGTGATTGAACGTATGCCTGCGAGAGTGGAAGCTGCCATCGAGGCTAAGGGTGGGCTAACACCGTACTGAATTCCAGCATTACCGATGGAGGGCGCCACGAACTTTTAAGTCATTTTCAGCCTGGTGTCCGGATACTTTTGATCACATAGTGTACATGGCCGTGGGGAGAGGTGAAACAAGTTCCATATACGTCAAGCAGAGCAGGAGCTACACGGTATAAAGGGGCTGCGAGATTACTTTGCGGTATGAGGTACCGCAGTTATCTCTATTTTTTCCATACCACTTGTTAAGGTCGTCTGTCTTTAGACGTCGGTAATGTGATCGGCTGTTGGAAACAAACTGAACAAAAGCCATACTGGAGTACATCTCCGTGGAGATAAAATGCTGAATTTAGAAGTTTTAAAATTTAAGCTTAGGTGTTACGAAAATGTACAGCTTTGCTAAAACTACGCGTTAAAGAGCTCGAAGAAGTGTCGTTTTTGGTATGACTTGCTGCATTGAAATATCAGGGAATGGGACACCGCCAGACAAAACAACTACAAAGTTGTCTTTGCAAATATGAATCATTTACATTTACATTTACATTCGTACTCAGCAAGCCACCGCTCGGTACATGGCGGAGGGTATCTTGTATCACTACTAATCATTTCCTTACCTGTTCGACTCGCATACGGAGCAAGGGAAGCATGACCATCTGTGTATTTCTGTACGATCCCTAAGCTCTGCTATTCTCTTATTCGTGGCCCTTATGCGCAATGTACGTCGGCGGCGGTAGAATCGTTCTGCAGTCAGCCTCAAATACCAGTTCTCTAAATTTTTTCAGTAAGCCTCGCGAAAAGATCTTTGTCTTTCCTCCAGGGATTTCCATTTGAGTTCACGAAGCATCTCCGTTATACTCGCTTGCTGATCTAACCTACCGGTAACAAACCTAGCAGCCAGCGTCTGAATTGCTTCGAGGTCTTCCTTTCATTCATCGGACCTGTTGTGGATCACAAACAGTCGAGCAGTATTGAAGAATGAGTCGCACTAGTGTTCCATACGCGGTGTCCTTGACAGATTAAGGGGAAGTTGGCCATTCGGCTTCTCTATCACAGTTCTCACACGCTCGTCCCATTTATATCGCTGTGCAACGTTACGCCTATATTTGTAATCGACGTAGCTGTGTCAAGCAGCACACTATTAATGCTTTATTCGAAGGTTGTTATTCCCACTCTGCATTAATTTACATGTTTCTACATTTAGAAAAAGCTGCTAATCATCATGTTGTTGTTGTTGTTGTTGTCTTCAGTCCTGAGACTGGTTTGATGCAGCTCTCCATGCTACTCTATCCTGTGCAAGCTTCTTCATTTCCCAGTACTTACTGCAACCTACATCCTTCTGAATCTGCTTAGTGTATTCATCTCTTGGACTTCCAACGGACTCCCGGGGCCTTGTTTCGACTCAGGTCTTTCAGTGCTCTGTCAAACTCTTCACGCAGTATCGTATCTCCCATTTCATCATCTACATCCTCTTCCATTTCCATAATATTGTCCTCAATGATCCTGCAATGATAGCTGTGGGGCCTTGTGTATCGTAGTTGCCCTCTGTAGTCGAATGTAGAACTTTTCATGCGTAGTAGACTGACTCAGAAGAAGATGAACCACAGTTGGCAACGGTGTTATACCAACTAGAAATTTTTTCTAAGTCATCTTGTATCTTCCTACAGTCACTCAACGACAACACCTACTCGTACACCACAGCATCATCAGCAAATAATACAAGTTACTGCTCACCATGTCCATCAGATCATTTATTTCCACGTACAGAGATTAAGAGCGGTCCTATCACACTGCCTTGGGGCACTCCAGGCGATACTCTTGTGTCTGTCGAACACTCGCCGTCGAGGACCAAGTTGTGTATTCTGTTACATAAGAAGGCTGCGAACCACCCACATACTTGGCAACCTACTGGCTCCGACCCTCATTAACAGTCTGAAGCTCGCACCGCTCATACGCTTTCTGGAAATCAGGGAATATGGGACCTACCTTTTGCCAACCATCACGCTTGCCAGTTATCGTTTGCACAGTTCGAAACTTACCTTATGCCGCCTTTAACTTCTTATGCCGCCTTTAACTCGCTGCAGAAAAATTAATCTATTCGAATCCCATACAAGACAAGTACCGTAACTGAGGTGTCACTACAGCAGGTTGTTTTTTTCTTCTGTGCCAGAGTGTTTGAGGAAAGCTACAAGAATGTTATTAAAGTTTTAAAGTGAGCTATAGAAAGTGCTCAGTTTGATAGTAGAAGGGAGCTCAGAATATCCGGACTAGGAATTTGGGACCGGAGTTGCTAGTTGCGGCGGACCTGGAAATGAGGATTGATGTTTAGTTCCCTCATATCCTAATCTTTTGAGGTCGTTGATAACAGCAGTGAGGTAGGTGGGCGACGAGAAAATCTGGGTTATCTGGGGCTTAGAGGACTGATTACGTGCAAGGGTGCACAGGGAGTATATGCAGCAGGAGGGAGCGGAAGTTGACATTTGAAGATGTTCAAATAGCTCTGAGCACTATGGGACTTAATTTCTGAGGTCATCAGTCCCCTAGAACTTAGAACTACTTAAACCTAACTAACCTAAGGACATCACACACATCCATGCCCGAGGCAGGATTCTAACCTGCGACCGCAGCGGTCGCGCGGTTCCAGACTTAAGCGCCTAGAACCGCTCAGCCGCACCGGGCGGCTTTGAAGATGTAATTATGACAGTCTTTACGGGGTATGTCCAAGTTTGGCAAGTAGTGTTTTTCTTAACGAGGATTCTTTAGGAATGTGGTACGTGAGGATGTTGGTTAGTCTGAGGACATAGATTTGTTGCGCTGTGACATCGTACATGGAACGAGATCAGTTGGACGAGGTGATGATATTGATGGAATAAGTGGTGATTTTGCTGATGGTGCTGCAGCTATGACAGCTGCGTTTGATGCTGGTATTGGTAGCTGATCTGCTAGATATCCAGAAAGTCAATAGCTGCAAAAGAAATAACTATTGAACTTCATGATTGTAAAGATATAAGGGGAAAGAATGTCCACCCCCGGTAGCTGAGTGCTGCCGGCACGGTAGACTCAGCGTGTTCGGTCAGAGGGCTGCTTGCCCTGTGTAATAAAAAACTGAGTGAAGGAATCAACGATCAACTTGGACGGATGTCTTGAGACGTCCGCCCAGACCAAACCCAACGAACAATACAGAACAAAAAAAAGTGGTCAGCGCGACAGAATGTAAATCCTGAGGGCCCGGGTTCGATTCCCGGCCGGGTCGGAGATTTTCTCCGCTCAGGGACTGGGTGTAGTGTTGTCCCAATCATCATCATTTCATCCCCATCGACGCGCAAGTCGCCGAAGTGGCGTCAAATCGAAAGACTTGCACCAGGCGAACGGACTACCCGACGGGAGGCCCTAGTTACACGACTTCTTTTTTTTTTTTTTTTTTAGGGGAAAGAATGTAGGAAATAGAAGGTGGGAAATAGAAACACCGGAGAGGATAATGAATATGTGTGGTCATAGTAGTGGAATAGAGATGGATGTCCCTAACAGTTGAAGTGATGGTAATAGGAAGATAAAGTGAAAGCTGAAGGAAGGAGATGGGACATCAGTGGCGGCCATCAAAAGACAGGCCGCTTCACAAGTGAATGGCGATGACGTCAGAGGCGACACGGGTGAGATGCGATGGCGGAGGCGGCTACACGGATGACGGGCGATGACGGAGGCGGCTGCGGAGGAGGTGCCTACGGCGACGGGCGAGGAAATTTTATTCAAACGCGGAAACGACCCAAAGAGTCACCCAGGTTAGTCACTCCGTCACTTAATGAGGGAATCCAGCCATCGGATGTGCCACCATTCTGCCACAAAAATTGTTAATAAGTTGCCAGTGCTCACATAGCAACTGAGAACCCACACAAATTGAAGAATTAAATAATAACATTTACACAGTAACAAACAGTTGACTTCGTATGATATCGTAATGAATCAACAGATAGTCGGCCATCTCTTTTAACAGGGCGCAGTAACAGATTGGAGAACTGCAAAATTTTCCTAGAACTACAAATTAATGCTCAACCGGGCACTTAAGTATTTGTTGTATCTGTGGAGTTAGCGGTTAATTCTATCCAAACAGAAATGCAATGTGAGCAGTGTCTTCTAATAGTTATACCTCCACATTAAAAATGTTATGTCCACTAATGTAAGGACACTCGAATACAGTGTTAGTAACTGTTTTGAGATAACCGGTTACTACCGTGGTCAATGCTTACTTCGGTAAAAAGATGGCGTGCAATACAGGTAACCGTTTATAACGATGCCGATGAATACTCATTAATCGGTCGTTAACGTGTGCCACGTTATTCGTCCCGAGCGTCAGTACAAAAATATAGAAGTAAAGTTTAGAAATAGTCAACGCTTAAATCTTTGTTTTCAATAGTAAAAAAATTGAAATGGCTCTGAGCACTATGGGACTTAACATCTGAGGTCATCAGTCCCCTAGAACTTAGAACTACTTAAACCTAACCAACCTAAGGACATCACACACACCCATGCCCGAGGGATTCGAACCTGCGACCGTAGCAGCAGCGCGGTTTCGGACTCAAGCGCCTAGAACCGCTCTTCAATAGTACATTTTTTGCTACAAATTACGTACTGCATGTGTTCTTAAAAAGTGCTTTATGTGACATTGTTAATTGTTTTCCTTGCTTCATAGTACAGTATGTATCAAAAACAATATCCGATTTGGCACGTCTACATTTCTGAAACTAATATACATGTACAATGAACTTTTTTGGATGAACGGGAAACTCAAAAAGTTTTTTTTTCATACCTTTTCATAGGTGTTCATTGTGCATGCACGGCATATGTCACTGTGGTATTCACATTGTTCCCACACTGCAACGAGCATGTCTTGAGTTACAGCTTCCACAGCTGCTGTTGTGCGATTTCTGTTTATTCATTATTCTTGGTGACGGAGGCACATAAAGTCTTTTATAAACCCCCACAATAAAAAAGTCACATACAGTCAGGTCCGGTGACCCTGGAGGCTAGTAATGTAAGGCTCAATCATTTGGTCCAGTGCGACCGATCCATCATTCAGTAATCCTTAGATTTAAAAATTCCCGCACTTCCAGATGCCAGTGTTGATAAATGAAATCGTTCGTACTGTGGGAAAAGAAAGTTGTCAAGCATATCAAGATATGTGCTTCCTGTAACAGTATTTTCGGCAAAGAAAAATGGACCATACACCTTTTTCCCGTGAAACTGCACGAAACACATTAAATTTTGGGGAGTCCCTCTCATGTTGTACAACTTCATGTGGTTGTTCCGTATCCCATAATCTCACACTATGACGGCACACCTTTCCATTTAGATGGAAAGTTATCCCGTCACTAAACACTAAGCTTGGAAGAAAACTGTCATCCTCCATCTTGCCAAGAATGAAATTACAGAATTCCTTACGTTGTTGTTTGTCATCTTTACGAAGATCTTGCAGTAGCGAAATTTGGTATGGTTTCATGTGTAAACGTCGACGCAACACACGCTAGACGGACATCGGTGGCATGTTGAGCTGTCGAGCATTACTGCGAACAGATTTCTGCGGACTCCGTGTGAAACTGTGGCAACGGCCTTGCCGCAGTGGATACACCGGTTCCCGTGAGATCACCGAAGTTAAGCGCTGTCGGGCGTTGCCGGCACTAGGATGGGTGACCGTCCAGCCGCCATGCGCTGTTGCCATTTTGCGGGGTGCACTCAGCCTCGTGATGCAAATTGAGGAGCTACTCGACCGAAGAGTAGCGGCTCCGGTCAATGAAAACCATCATAACGACCGGGAGAGCGGTGTGCTGACCACACGCCCCTCTTGTCCGCATGCTCAGCTGAGGATGACACGGCAGTCGGATGGTCCCGATGGGCCACTTGTGGCCTGAAGACGGAGTGCTTGTGAAACTATGGCGGATATGTTCGGCGTCTGTGTAGACACTCGGTGATTTGCGTTTACACAAACATACTGTTTCTCGGAACTGCTCTGTGTTGTAGAAGGATCCACACCATACTTAGTACGAGAGTCACACTGAAGAGTTATTATTGACCTACACTTCGCAAAACGGACACAAAAACGCTTCTTGTTGTCTCGACACCATTTTTACTAGAACTGAAGTGGACGCACACTACTGCTAGCTCGCGGGAACCATGTAAAACTCGTGAGTTTGCTCTTTCCAACAGTACGTTGTTCACGCACATATCTCAAATAACAACAGTTACGATTTTTTAAATATCGGACGACTCTTTTTGATACACCGCCTCTAGTTCCCACGAATACTGGAGAATGCTTCATCGTACGTTTTGAGACAAATGATTCCGACAGCTCAAGGCCCTTCTCTAAGGCGACTTCAGTGTTAAAACGCAGTATTCCTGTAGTCAGATTTGTGACGTTCGTGGTTGTCGGACGTGACGAATAGTGTTGACAAGACGCCCCGTATTTCACGGGAGCATAATTTTATACGTCCTGCAGGGACAGGCTCTGTCTCGTATTTCAACTTCATTCGATTATTATTGCGAAATCTTATGCGGCACAGGTGGCAGGTGCCCATTATCTACGCACGTACCGCATGAAGATACGACTAGCTTGGCTATCAGTCTATGATAGTCCCGGACGTGGCCGATATTCGCCGATTCCCATCCTCTCGCGTGTCGCCGCACGTCTTTCTTTGCCTCTGTGTGTCTGTTTTACATTCTTCTATTTATTTGTTAGCCGTCTCACTTTCTACAGTTTTGGGTTTAACATTTTCGTTCGTTTGCTAACTCGTTTAAATGATATGTCAACGCATGTTAAAAATACTGGAAGGATTTTTTAATTCCATCCTTGATTGTCATTCTAGTTTAAAACTACGTCCATTGTTCTGCGGGAACTGCTTAAGCGTTGAATGCGTTACGCTTGTGAATGATTTCTAAAACTATTGAAAAAATGAGCGATTTAAGTGGCAGTGACACAGATACTTGGTCTAGAAGTGGTGGAATACCTTTTAAGGAAGTCGAACTGCGGAAATATTTGTTCCTGGTTGAGACGAGTAAAAGGAAACTCGTGCAAGGCGTACTGACGCCTCTAGTAAAGATTTCTCCTGTGGCCGTGGAGGCGCTGCTGATGTAAAACAACATGCATCTACTAAATCTCACATAGCTGTTGTTAGCAGTAGAGCATCAAGTACCTTATCCAAATATTTGTCGAAGCCTGAACCATTTGCCTCGGAGACGGACAAGATTGCTGCTGAGAACTCGCATCTGTATATCTCACGGTAAATCATTCTCTTGATTACAATGGAATGTGTTGTTCAGACATATTACTACGTTATATAAGCAGCGATTCAAAAATCACTCAAAGTTTTAGCTCCGGAAGAACAAAAGCAGAAGCTACTATATGCGAAGTTTTGGCCAAAGAACCTGTTAAAAATATTTTAAAGATCATCCAAGAGATAGATGCAAACAATAAAACAATAGAAAAAAGTTTCCAATTTGCTTACGATTTTTGGATTAAAGTTTCGGCACTGGCCGCTGACAACAGTAATGTAGTCTTCGGCAGAAACCACTCCATTTACACATCTTCTTTTAGCTGAAAATGGTAAAAATTGTCAAAGATGATTGCCCCGTCCATATTCTCCACAGTGCTGCAAAATACAGAACTGATAAACTGGAAGTGAATGTAGAAAGTTTGACACTGAAAATATGCAGTCGCTTCAGTAGGTCTGCTAAACGAAGAGCGGACCTGCAACTACAACTTGAAGCGAGGAAGAAATAACAAAACATGTTGCCACGAGATTTTTATCTCTTTTAGTCCTGCTGTCGAAAAAGTATTAAAAATATGGCCTGCACTGAAATCTCATTTTCTGGAATTCCGCAATGAGTGGCCTCGTCTATTAGAAAAATAATCACATGTGAAGAAGATAAGTAAAAACTTTGGTGTACCTGCGTTTCTGGATAACGTCATGTTTTCGATGGAAACAACAATGAAGAAGATCGAATCACGTTCTCTTGTCAGTTGCTGAGACGCATTTTGAAATGCACGGGATTCGCGAAAAGATTGAGCAAAGAATAAAAAGTAAGACAAGAGAAATGATGGGTGCACGAAGCACTAATGCAAAAGAATCTATTCGAGCGCTTTTCTACGCTTCTACATCAATTTTGTAGAATATTTGTCACCGTCAAATCAATGGCTCTGAGCGCTATGGGACTTAACCTCTGAGGTCATCAGTCCCCTAGAACTTAGAACTACTTAAACCTAACTAACCTAAGGACATTACACACATCCATGCCCGAGGCAGGATTCGAACATGCGACCGTAGCGGTCGCGTGGTTCCAGACTGTAGCCTAGAACCGCTCGGCAACCCCGGCCGGCTGTCACCGTCAAATGACTCCTCAGAAAACAGCATCCTTTCCAAGATGCTTTTAAACTTAAAATCACCAATAAATTACGACCACTTTCAAAAAGCTGCGGAACTTTTAAGCGTCGATCAAATGAACATGAACTCTCTATACGAAGACTTTCCAATAGTAAAAAAAAAAGCCTGAACATGGCACAATCTTTTGATGACAGATATAAGGGCGCAGTTGAGAAATGGAAGAAAATCATGGAAGGGTTTTCGAAGAATGAAATCTGTAACATTTCTTCACGTGTTATCATTCATCTTTAGTATCTATTTGCCCAACTGCTTCGTAGAAAGGGTTTTTTCACAATGGCATTAAAATGGACTGATGAACGAAAGAAATGTACCCAGAATTTGGTAAGAATGAAGTAGTGGCCATTATAACTGCATTGATTTTTTTAAATATGTGAAATCAAACGTCCGCAGCTCGTGGTCGTGCGGTAGCGTTCTCGCTTCCCGCGCCCGGGTTCCCGGGTTCGATTCCCGGCGGGGTCAGGGATTTTCTCTGCCTCGTGATGACTGGGTGTTGTGTGCTGTCCTTAGGTTAGTTGGGTTTAAGTAGTTCTAAGTTCTAGGGGACTGATGACCACAGATGTTAAGTCCCATAGTGCTCATAGCCATTTGAACCATTTTTTTTTAAATCAAACCAAAACATGTTGAACTTACTCATTCTTCATTAAAATATAATAAAGATCAATAAACCACAAAAAATTTTGGTTTTCATTTGTCCTTAGTAAAAAATGAAATCAGGTTTTTGGTGCCCAACTGAACATTTTTCCCTTACAGGGTAAAAAGACAGTCTGGCAAGACTTATGATTAGTGACCCGTAGCCCCTTGAATGATACCGACATGTACTGATTCAGAATTACAGAGACCAGCGATCAGACAGAAGTTCGACAAATAATATTACCAGCATGCAGTGTCAGGCCATAGAAAGAACAACACACTGGCCATACCGTATTCATACTTCCATTGCAGTAACAACATACTCAAACAGAGACATAAATACTGACATGAAATAGACAATACAACCAGGGGTGGACCATTTTCAGTACTGATGTGCATGCACTTAACCCCTAGTTTCGCAGAGACTAGGAATTATTATTAAATTAATCAAAATATCCACGGGTATGCTGCCGGTCTATAGTGTCCAACGGGCACAATATTTCGGCGATCAAACATGTCGCCATCATCAGGTGAACTGACGGACTGAGCTCCTGTGAACGTGCCGGCACGGAGATCCGTACGCTATGGCTGCTCAGACGATGCGTACCGTCGAGGATCGATGCCGTGAACACCAGAGGCACACTCGACTGATGTATCCGAGCAAGTCGGCGGTCGCTGAACATTGTTTGTCGGAAAATCACGCCATGGAGTATGACCGCACGAGGATTCTGGTACAGACGTCGAGATACTGGGACAGCGTTGTTAGAGAGGCCATCGAAATTCGCACCAATGACGACCTCATAAACCGTGACTGTGGCTATAATCTTAGCAAGGCTTGGGAACCAGCGATCGGGTTAATCAAGAGTAAATCGAGCAGACGTATAGTTGTGACGACCACGGCGGACAGAGCCATCACACCGACGTCATCTCAGACGCCGTCGCAATCTGTTCCACCGCACGACCGTGGCGCTGGGCGCGGACGGCGGAGGGAGCGCGCCGCGGGCGGAGGGTATTTAAATCGGCCGGCGCCGCGACCGAACCCAGTTCCCTCTGAGCAGCCATAGCGTACGGATCTCCGTGCCGGCACGTTCACAGGAGCTCAGTCCGTCAGTTCACCTGATGATGGCGACATGTTTGATCGCCGAAATATTGTGCCCGTTGGACACTATAGACCGGCAGCATACCCGTGGATATTTTGATTATCAAATACGCCGGGAGAAACTCAAGAATCATATTATTAAATTGTTCTACAAAAATAAGCGAAGATGTAATAATTTTCACTTTGGTTGTTTTAGAGATTACTGCCGATGTGAAGAAACTGAGGACCACCCTTCTGTTGACTTACAGTCCTCACGACAGATGCTATTTGTGTGGACTTCTAGCCTGTTTCAAGTGTTTGGAATCCGCTTAAAATAAGGATTGTAGTTACGTTCAACTCCTCGCAGGAGCGTGCTACTGGTAGGGTTTGCTCCTCTTAGGCAGTAGCTAATAACTGCCGCCAGGAACGCATTTCCCATCAGTGCTTTCGTTGTATTAAAGGTGCGAAGTTGCGTTGGCGGATCTTAGTGACCCACGCAGCGTATTTTGGAACAGTCGAATGTGATTTCTTCACCTGTTTCTTTACCATTCTTTTGATTCTAAATTTGCTGCCGCATCTCATAAGTCATATAGATAAGAATTACAGAGCTCTTACACAAGCATGTGATTCAGTATGTCGTAGTGTAGTCTTCTACACGTGACATTCGAGTGAATTAAAAGCTTAACTTTATCTGATTGAGCTGTACCTGATCTACTAACCTCTTTGGTGTTTGCTCCAGTGATACGTACAGCACCCCGCGCCTCCTTCGCACATCAGGTATTGATGAAGAGAAAAACATTTACTGTTGTCTGCTGTCGATGATACTTAGTGCATGGTGTTGGAAACACGGGAAAAAGGAAAGATTGCTGTTTGACGTCCCTTCGACAACGATGTCCTTATAGAATGTGATTTCTTCAGCTGTTTCTTAGCCATTCTTTTGATTCTAAATTTGCTGCCGATGCATAGCTCGAATAGCCCATGAGAGAGGAAGGAAACACGTTGTGGCGTCTTCTAAGGAGCCATCCTAGCTTTCGCTTCAGATAACTTACGGGAACTAGACGAAAAAATAAAGCAGGGTGAGCAGTAGGGGATTTCAAAATCTGTACTGCCATGGAGTCCAGTTTTTTTTTAAACGCTACACCATCTCGTTCGGTGGGAGGATCTGGTGGCTGGCTGTAGGATACCACTCACTGACTGCAACGTTGTGCATTAACGTTTTCCTGATCCGATATGTGCAGCAGTTGTGCTTTTTGTTCAAGTGAATAATATGACTAACCTAATGGTACCTAAAGACTAGTCGCCACATCGATGACACCTTTTAATCGTTTAAAGTATACCGCATCCGTGGTCTGGTGATTCGCATTGTTGACAAGAGGTCTCGGGTTCGATTCATCAGATTTTTCTTTTGTGGAAGGGTCAGGAACGCGGTTTACTGTACTCGTAATCAGATTCGTGAACGATGTCGTATCGCGTAGCTCAAGACGCGAACAGGGACGGCATTGTTGTCGGTTACAAGCGACAGTTGCCTCCCCATACATGTGCTTTGTGCTTGCAGAAAGAGTGTATCCTGCAAATTATGCCTTCCGCTTGCTTATTTAGAATTTTTCGTTTACCACCACCGTCAGCCATGACAGCTTGCAACAAATGGGATTAAAATTCACTAAATAACTCGCTACGACCGCGTTTAATGCTTACACGGCATACAACATTCACAGCGGAGCGCCCAGAACACTACTGAAAGCTCGTTGGCTGCCGGAGAATGCCTGACGCATGTGCCCAGAGCAAGCCACAACTGGATCGTCATCATTCGTGATTCCAGTTATAAGCTTGGCGAGGCCAAATGGGCAGCTTCTTGATAAATTAAGTAGCGAAACTGACACATAATATGTCGAAGTGGCGCTAAATTGAAAGGTTTGCATTAGGATGGTAGTCAAACGACACTGCTGTTATCTTTTACATAGGGTAATACACCACTAACTAGAACAATATTACTTTTCAACTCGATAATTTTGTACCTGTGAAGGGATGTAAAAATTCCCAGTTTTTTCGGATTGCCTGAACACGGATATTGGTTTCTTGGGCATAGAGAAATGCTTTTCGCTGTTGGCGAATCTTTGTCCGTACGCTTGTTTCTTTAATTTGTCGAACTCGTGACAGTCGATAGACGAAATATTCGGGCTACGCGCAGAATCTTCCATACCTACCACAGCGCAACGCAACGTCCTGTGCGGTGCCCACTTTTCTTTACAGACTTCGTTAGTGCATGTTGGAGCGTCCGGTAGCAGTAGACTGATGACGGACGGATTTACAATGATGGTTAAGTCTTGACATCAGAATTTCAACAGACCATCGATAATGAAATGGTTTTCTTGTCTCCATATTGTTGTCAAAAAATTAAGGGGGTAGAAAAGGGTGGCGCTCGATTTTGGAACCGATATTTATGATTTTTTCAATAAAATAACAAGCAATTTACAAAACTGACTTTCGACCCTTATTGTACACCTTTAAGACTGTATTATGTACTATTTTTAAGTAAAAAAACTTGCACACAGAGGACAGTACACGAAGTCGACGAAAGGGCTTTTCCTTCGCAGAGTGCCAAGGCGTTTGGTGCGAGCTATGAACGCCACAGTTTTCAAACCTTCACAAAATTTCGAAAACTGCTTTGAAACTAATGATACTTTCTAACTTAGTACGTAGGGATATTTTTTAAAAAATGTTTTTCACGAAATGGCGGCACTCTGCATAACTCAATGTTTTCGGCTTCAGTCGTTATAAAAACGTGCACCGAAAAACGAAAACAGAATATATCTAAAAAATTCCACGCACTTCAATAAAAAAAAGGCCAGCTGACAAGTTACAAAAAGGCATAATGTAATTGCATGTACATTTCTTGAGTTGGCTCCTGACAATTTGAAAAATGTTGTTTTGAAAAAAAAAACTGCGTTTAAAAGTTTCAACTTGTGTTTTTTAATATTGAAATCGAACAAATCTTTAATCGACAATGACTGAACCGTAGTATAGTTGGCCTTTTTTTCGCATATGTCGGAACACATTCATTTTGACGAAAATATATCGATTAACTGGCCTCTACTTACCAATCCAAGCGCTTTTTGCATCACTGGGATTACTTTTCGAACCTCTTCTATCAGTACAAATACGTTTGCTATTTCAGAAACTCACTTTCGTACAAAAAACAAACGAAATGGCACGTCATGCAGACGCGAGTCAAGCACGTGCTTCCAGACTGTTTATCATAAACGAATCATCTTACGAAGAGAAATCTTGGTGAGAATAGTATTTTAGTTGATGCAAATGCCCTCTGTGATACTGTCCGAAACTAACAGGACCCCTGCTCCGTAGATAGCTATTATAGTACTACATCGGTTGTAATCGGATGGCTAGACCGCCGTGCAGTAAATCGCGGTTTTAACATATTTTAACATTTATGGCACACATTACATGAATGAATCTTCAAAATAATCTCTCTAATGAACATTGTAAGTCAACAAAAAAGTAGGCTAAAAAATTTCTACACTGGTCTGTCGTCTTAATTGAACATTTGGGCACACCATTGCAAAGTTTAAATAATCATGCCTTACACTGATTTAATGCACATGTGTTGTCTCGCATTTTAATGAGTGAAGGTATGATGCGGGAACGGACCTGGCTGCTAGGTCAAATGGTTATTGTAGTTGACGTTTGATACAGACGACCCGGTTCGATTACCAATATCGAGTTGGGCGGCGCAGCGCTAAAACAGTGGACTGGCTCGTATTCGGCAGGACATTAGTTCAAATCCAGATTTAGGTCTTCTGTGATTTCCCTAAATCGTTTGAGACAAATGTCTGGATGGGTTCTTTGTAAAGGGCGCGTCCTAATTCCTTCCCCGATCTGAGCTTGTGCTGAGTCTCTCGTGATCTCGTTGTCGGCGGACTATAAACCTGTATTCTTCGTTCCTCCCTCTTTCGTAAAAACTAAACTTCGCTCGAACAGGCCATGAAGGCCCATCGGCACCGACCGGCCGCCGTGTCAACCTCAGACCACAGGCGTCACTGGTTGCGGATATGGTGGGGCATGTGGTCAGCACACCGCTCTCCCAGCCGTATGTCAGTTTTACGAGACCGGAGCCTACTTCCCGATCGAGTAGCTCCTCGGTTTGCCTCACAAGGGCTGAGTGCGCCCCGCTTGCCAACAGCGCTCGGCACACCTGATGGTCACCCATCCAAGTGCTAGCCCAGCCAGACAGAGCTTAACTTCGGTGAGCTGACGGGAACCGGTGTTACCACTGCGGCAAGGCTGCTGGCCCCTTTTTCGATTATCGGTAAAAATTTTTAAATTGTATTAAAAATCCTGGAAGCTGGTACACTCGGCTTTGCGAGGGGCGATGTAAAGCTGTTTGATGTAAAAGGCAGAGATTTTGACACGTAAGCCACTGAAGTGCCTACAAATCAAAACGCTTGGTCCAAATTTCCAGCCGCACACATTTATTTACTTTCATTTCTTGGTTGTGGTTTGATTTACCTGTAGTGAAGTGTCGTATTCCGGAGTACACGTTTGAGTAGCCATGCGATCTGTGGATTATCAAGCTACGATCGTAGTGGTTGTTTGTTGTTGTGGTCTTCAGTCCAGAGACTGGTTTGATGCAGCCCTCCATGCTACTCTATCCTGTGCGAGATTCTTCATCTCCCAGTACTTACTGCAACCTACATCCTTCTGAATCTGTTTAGTGTATTCATCTCTTGGTCTCCCTCTACGATTTTTACCCTCCACGCTGCACTCCAATACTAAATTGGTGATCCCTTGATGCCTCAGAATATGCCCCACCAACCGATCCCTTCTTCTAGTCAAGTTGTGCCACAAATTTCTCTTCTCTCCAGTTCTATTCAATACCTCCTCATTAGTAATGTGATCTACCCGTCTAATCTTCAGCATTCTTCTGTAGCACCACATTTCGAAAGCTTCTATTCTCTTCTTGTCCAAACTATTTATCGTCCATGTTTCACTTCCATACATGGCTACACTCCATACAAATACTTTCAGAAATGACTTCCTGACACTTAAATCTATACTTGTGTTAACAAATTTCTCTTCTTCACAAACTCTTTCCTTGCCATTGCCAGTCTACATTTTATATGCTTTCTACTTCTACCATCGCGAGTTATTTTGCCCCACAAATAGCAAAACTCATTTACTACTTTAAGCGTCTTATTTCCTAATCTAATTCCCTCAGCATCACCCGATTTAATTCGACTAAATTCCATTATCCTAGTTTTACTTTTGTTGATGTTCATATTATATCGTCCTTTCAAGACACTATCCATTCCGTTCAACTGATCTTCCAAGTCCTTTGCTGTCTCTGACAGAATTACAATGTCATCGGGGAACCTCAAAGTTTTTATTTCTTCTCCATGGATTTTAACACCTACTCCGAATTTTTCTTTTGTTTCCTTTGCTGCTTGTTCAATATACAGATTGAATAGCATCGGGGAGAGGCTACAACCCTGTCTCACTCCCTTCCCAACCACTGCTTCCCTTTCATGCCCCTCGACTCTTGTAACTGCCTCTGCTTTCTGTACAAATTGTAAATAGCCTTTCGCTCCCTGTATTTTACCCCTGCCACCTTCAGAATTTGAAAGAGAGTATTCCAGTGAACATTATCAAAAGCTTTCTCTAAGTCTACAAATGCTAGAAACGCAGGTTTGCCTTTCCTTAATCTATTTTCTAAGATAAGTCGTCGCGTTAGTATTGCCCACGTGTTCCAACATTTCTACGGAATCCAAACTGATCTTCCCCTAGGTCGGCTTCTACCAGTTTTTCAAAAAATGGTTCAAATGGCTCTGAGCAATGTGGGACTTAACATCTGAGGTCATCAGTCCCCTAGAACTCAGAACTACTTAAACCTAACTAACCTAAGGATATCACACACATCCATGCGCGAGACAGGATTCGAACCTGCGACCGTAGCGGTCGTGCGGCTCCAGACTGAAGCGCCTAGAACCGATCGGCCCAGTTTTTCCGTTCGTGTGTAAAGAATTTTGTTAGTATTTTGCAACCGTGGCTTATTAAACTGATAGTTTGACAATTTTCACATCTGTCAACACCTGCTTTCTTTGGGATTGGAATTATTATATTCTTCTTGAAGTCTGAGGGTATTTCGCCTGTCTCATACCTCTTGCTCAGTAGATGGTAGAGTTTTGTTAGGTCTGGCTCTCCCAGGGCTGTCGTAGTTGTAAGGAGTGATAATTCAGGTTGCCCGTGAAAGTATCCTGACGACGACGAAAAGTAGAAACTGACAGAAAGTGAGGGTGCACTTAGTCGATATCGGACACTTTATTGTGTGCCGGTGTGGACTGAGTGCGGCGCCGCACAGACTGACGAAAGTGAAAAGCAGGCGGCCTGCAGGAGTTCCGGCGGCGCATCTGATAGCAGGCGTCGCTTCCTTCCTCCCTCCTGCCCTGGAGACGCCGCCGCGGCCGGTGAAAGTCGTCTTTCCCAACGCCGCCTGTGCTGCCCTCTGAGTCAGTCGCGGCGTCTGACGCTGCAGTCGACGGCAGACTCTGCCCTTCCCTTCCGAATCACCTGCCGAACCTCTCCGCAGCGTCACCAATCGGCACACTTTTCATCGTTACTGCGGAGAATTAAACGCTCTCGTAGAACATTGCGTAACGTCAATGTAGATTAAGTTGGCAGCCATTCCTTGCTTGTCTGACAGCTTCACCGTGCGACGAACCCCGCAAACGGAACGAAAAGTTTGTCATGTGCAATACAGCACTTGCAGTCACGAGACGTCCTCCAAGTACTAAATGTCAGTGGGTTTATTTACAAAATACCATTTTGTGCTGTCAGTCACGATTATCTTTTTATTTATATTGTGCACGACGCGCTTCGGGAAATGATTCCCATTTTCAAGTGCCTTTTTCGTGTGCTATGTTGTTTATTGTACCCAAAGACTGGAAAGTTGCACAGGTCACACCAATATTGAAGAAAGGTAGTACGAGTAATCCACTAGATTACAGACCCATATCGTTAACGTCGATATGCAGCAGGATTTTAGAACATATTTTGTGTTCGGACGTAATGAATTGCCTCGAAGAAAACGGTCTATTGACACACAGTCAACATGGTTTTGGAAAACATCGTTCTAGTGAAACACAATGAAATGAAATGATCGTATGACATTGTTGGCCGGGAGGCCCCTTTTGGGAAAGTTCGGACGCCGTATTGCAAGTCCTTTTCAGGTGACGCCACATCGCCGACTTGCGAGCGAATGATGATGAAATGATATTGGAGAACACACAACACTCAATCCCCTGCCGGGAATCGAACCCGGGCCCCCTGCGGCAACGCTACCGCTACGCTACGGAGGCGAACTGTGGAACACAACTAGCTCTTTGTTCACATGAAGTGCTGAGTGCTATTGACAAGGGATTTCAGATCGATTCCGTATTTCTGGATTTCCGGAAGGCTTTTGACACGGTACCACACAAGCGGCTCGTAGTGAAATTGCGTGCGTATGGAATATCGTCTCAGTTATGTGACTTGATCTGTGATTTCCTGTCAGAGGGGTCACAGTTCGTTGTGATTTCTGGCGTTCCCCAAGGCAGTGTTGTAGGCCCTTTGCTGTTCCTTATCTATATAAACGATTTGGGAGACAATCTGAGCAGCCGTCTTAGGTTGTTTGCAGATGACGCTGTCGATTATAGACTAATAAAGTCATCAGAAGGTCAAAACAAACTGCAAAACGATTTAGAAAACATACATGTATGGTGCGAAAATTGGCAATTGACGCTAAATAACGAAAAGTGTGTGGTCATCCACATGAGTGCCGAAAGGAATTGGTTAAACTTCAGTTACACGATAAATCAGTCTAGTCTAAAAGCCGTAAATTCAACTAAATACCTAGGTATTACAATTACGAACAACTTAAATTGGAAGGAACACATAGAAAATGTTCTGTGGAAGGGTAACCAAAGACTGCGTCTTATTGGTAGGACACTTGGAAAATGTTACAGACCTACTAAGGAGATTTCCTACACGGCGCTTGTCCGTCCTGTTTTAGAATACTACTGCGCGGTGTGGGATCCTTACCAGATAGGACTGACTGAGTACATCGAAAAAGTTCAAAGAAAGGCAGCACGTTTTGTACTATCGCGAAATATGGGAGAGAGTGTCACAGAAATGATTTGGGATGGACATCATTAAAAGGAAGGCGTTTTTCACTGCGACGGAATCTTCTCACGAAATTGCAATCACGAACTTTCTCCTCCGAATGCGAAAATATTTTGTTGACACTGACTTAGATAGGGAAGAACGATCACAAGGATGAAATAGGGGAAATCAGAGCTCGTACGGAAAGATGTAGGTGTTCATCCTTCCCGCGCGCTATACGAGATTGGAATAATAGAGAATTGTGAAGGTGGTTCGATGAACCCTCTGCCAGGCACTTGAATGTGATTTGCAGAGTATCCATGTAGATGTAGATGAGTTTTGCTATTTAGGCAGCAAAATAACTAAATTTGGTCGAAGTAGAGAGGTTGTAAAATACAGACCGGCAATATCAGGAAAACGTTTATGGAAAAGAGAAGTTCTTTATCATCTATTATAAATTTAAGAATTGGGAAGGCTTTTCTGAAGATATTTGTGTGTATTGTAGTCTTGTACCGCGGTGAAACGTGGACGATTAGTACGCAGAGAAGACGGGGCGGGAAGCTTTTGAATGTGATATTGCAGAAGAATGCTGAAGATTAAGTAGGTAAATCACATGATCAATGAGGAGGTACAGAATCGAATAGGGGACAAAAGAAACTTACGGCATAGCTCGAGTAGAAGAAAGGGTAGTGCATAGATGAAGAGGCTTGCTCAGGATAGATTAGTATGAAGAGCTGCATCAAACCAGTTTTTGGATTGAAGACCTCAACAAAATCTCCGCAGTAGATTTTAATAATGTATAGTACAGTAAGGCTCTCGTGCTTATATTGCAGAAGCCGTAGTGGTAGACTTGGTAATTTATGGTATGTAAAGAGGTGGAAGATTCCTATGCAGCATCGGTGATTGCAATGGGAATGTTGTGAGCGTGGTATCTGTAGATGTAATTATCATTTTACGGCGGAGTTGTCAAGCACTGACAGTGAAGCACTGCACAACAGAAATTTGGAACGTGTTTTGTCCCACAATTTTTTCCTGAACAAGAATTTTTTTTTTTTTTTTTTTTTTTTTTTTCTCCTAGGAAAGAGACGAAAACAGCTTCGTCCTGAGAATGCTGCTCGACATTCGACTGTTAGTAGACATTGTTCTGAGGAGTAAGCTATTGTTTGCTTTGAATGTGATGTCGGTCACCGTTACGCAGATTTCTCACGGTTACGTTTAATTGTCCTGGCCTTTCATGCTTAGTGCCTGCAAGCAATTTGGCTTGCGCTAGGCAAAATGCGTCGCTGTTAATGGTACTTTTCGCCGCGAGACACTAGAACAATAGGAAAGTGTGACAGTTCTGGAACAGGGAACTCGGTCATCACGTGTTCTGAATTAATTTGACGGAGGGGAAGAGTCACGTGTATATAATGGAGAATAGCTTGGCATTCTGGAGTGAAAAAAAGAATGTTTACTCACCTTTGGAAGGTATTTCTTGGTAATGACTACAACCTATTGTGACAGCCATTTTTTTTTCTTTTTTTATTCTTTCCTCGGTCACAAAATTAACGAAAACATATTTACAGCATGCACACGTATTTTTGACGTAAAATATTTCAGCTGTAAACAAGATTGTTATCTTCGACAGATTTCACTTAGCATAGCTCGCATTTGTAACATTCTAATGACTGCATGCACCTGCACACTGGCACATGTTACAATAGCACTGGCCATTTCCTTTCGAAGTCTGATGTCAAGCTGTAGGATTTACGCAAAGTACCGGCTGTGTAAGAAATGTGACGTGTGTAATATGGTGACAGTGGCTGGAAAGTTCAGCACCCTGTTCTGCTCGTCAGATTGTGTACTAACAAGGGAACCTTCCCATCGCACCCCCCTCAGATTTAGTTATATGTTGGCACAGTGGATAGCCCTTGAAAAACTGAACACAGATCAATGGAGAAAACAGGAAGACGTTGTGTGGAACTATGAAAAAAAAATAAGCAAAGTACACGAACTGAGTAGTCCATGCACAAGATATGCTACATCAAGGACATTATGAGGTCAGGAGCGCCGTGGTCGCGTGGTTAGCGTGAGTAGCTGTGGAACAAAAGGGACTTGGTTCAAGCCTTCCCTCGAGTGAAAAGTTTAATTTTTTATTTTCAGACAATTATTATCTGACCGTCCGTGTAAATTATCGAAGTTCAGGTACTCACACGTCATCAACTTCGCTCTCCAAAATTCCAGGACATGTTCAGATTTGCTTGGACATATGCAGGATTTGCCGGTCTACACACGGAAAAATATGAAAACGTTAAAAACATATGATTTGACAGAGCACAGGGAAAACTGTGCGACTATGAAACTGTTGCATTCATTTGTTGCAGTTTATGTGACAAACTCTTATGTTTTCATCACTTTTTTGGGAGTGATTATCACATCCACAAGAAAACCTAAATCGGGCAAAGTAGAAGAATCTTTTTACCCATTCGCCAAGTGTACAAGTTAGGTGGGTCGATAACATATTCCCGTAATGTGACGCACATGCCGTCACCAGCGTCGTATAGAATATATCGGACGTGTTTTCCTGTGGAGGAATCGGTTGACCTATGACCTTGCGATCAAATGTTTTCGGTTCCCATTGGAGAGGCACGTCCTTTCGTCTACTAATCGCACGGTTTTGCGGTGCGGTCGCAAAACACAGACACTAAACTTATGACAGTGAACAGAGACGTCAATGAACGAACGGACAGATCATAACTTTGCGAAAATAAAGAAAGTAAAATTTTCACTTGAACCAACGACCTCTCGTTCCGCAGTTGCTTACGCCACCCACGGACCACGGCGCTGCTGAGCTCACATAGTCGTTGTGTTGCCTATGTTGGACATGGACTACTCAGTTTGTATATTTTGCATATTTTTGTTCAGTTTTTCAAGGCCTACCCACTGTGCCAACTTATAACTAAATCTGAGGGGGGTGCGATGGGGAGGTTCCCTTGTAAGTTGTAGATTAAGTCTAAGCTGCTTCGCCAACACGTGATCCGTCCTCTACGGGAGAGAGGTGTTTTGGACTCAACTAGCGGTGGCTGTTGTGCAAGAGCACAAGAGCACATGAATAAACCTAACTTTTGACACCTTTCGGATTTATTGGTTATTTTTCTTTGAATGCTCTTAAACATACTCTAATGCAGCTGCGGTTATCTGAAATACAGGGTGATTCAAAAAGAATACCACAACTTTAGGAATTTAAAACTCTGCAACGACAAAAGGCAGAGCTAAGCACTATCTGTCGGCGAATTAAGGGAGCTATAAAGTTTCATTTAGTTGTACATTTGTTCGCTTGAGGCGCTGTTGACTAGGCGTCAACGTCAGTTGATGCTAAGATGGCGACCGCTCAGCAGAAAGCTTTTTGTGTTATTGAGTACGGCAGAAGTGAATCGACGACAGTTGTTCAGCGTGCATTTCGAACGAAGTATGGTGTTAAACCTCCTGATAGGTGGTGTATTAAACGTTGGTATAAACAGTTTACAGAGAATGGGTGTTTGTGCAAAGGGAAAAGTTCTGGACGGCCGAGAACGAGTGATGAAAATGTAGCACGCATCCAGCAAGCATTTGTTCGCAGCCCAGGAAAATCGACTCGCAGAGCTAGCGGAGAGCTGCAAATTCCACAATCAACTGTATGGAGAGCCTTACGAAAAAGGTTAGTTATGAAACCTGAACGTCAACTACCCGAGGCGATGGATCGGCCGCCAGGCAGCCCGTGACAGAGCACTTCATCACTGGCCTCCAAGAAGCCCTGATCTTACCCCCTGCGATTTTTTCTTATGGGGGTATGTTAAGGATATGGTGTTTCGGCCACCTCTCGCAGCCACCATTGATGATTTGAAACGAGAAATAACAGCAGCTATCCAAACTGTTATGCCTGATATGCTACAGAGAGTGTGGAACGAGTTGGAGTATCGGGTTGATATTGCTCGAGTGTCTGGAGGGGGCCATATTGAACATCTCTGAACTTGTTTTTGAGTGAAAAAAAACCTTTTTAAATACTCTTTGTAATGATTATAACAGAAGGTTATATTATGTTTCTTTCATTAAATACACATTTTTAAAGTTGTGGTATTCTTTTTGAATCACTCTGTACATGGCATTAAATCTGCTGTGCTATGCTACATTGCTAATGACTCCGTGAAGCTTGAGATCAGGGTCGCGAGCACACCTTCAGTTGTGCACGTTTTAAGGAGCTTTTGCGCATTCGCAACTCGCGTGACGAAGTTGCCTTACTGGTCAAGTACATACGGAGTTGATACACAACGTGCACAGTTCTCGGCGTCGGCGGCTAGCCCTTACCACTCAACTAAAGTCTTACGTCAGTGCCACCAGGTGGCAGCACACTGCAGCTTGCAACACCTACAACGCCTCTCGGTGTTAATAAACCAAAATAGCTCCCAAATTAGCTCCCATGCCCTCGAAATATAAATTCAGAAAACGTCCCAAGCCCCTCCACAAGTAGTAATTTATAAAATAGAAATAAGAGACAAATAGAGGGAAATCTATAATAGAAAAATAATAGAAAAAGAAAAGAATTTTAATCATAAATTTTGGAAGCATGGGAGGGGGGAAAAACGATAGAAATGGTTAAATTATTAGTTATTCTTATATATGAGAAAATCAATATTATAGTCACAGAACGTAGGTCTTGAACACCAAAGATAGCGTTTACTAAAGTATAAATAGACATACAATGCAATTATGATACTCCAGTCTCTATTCTCTAGTCTGTTCGAAGTCAATTAGGACGTACAGCTTTAGGAAGCAACAATAGGAGCTTTATTAAACCAGGGCGCAAGAATAAATCGCGACGAGATTGTTTTTTTGGGAAGCACTAATTTCAGATCAGAATTAGAACTTTTGTCATATTAGAGGAACGAGGAGGTGATCAATAATCTCTCTGACTTTAACGTCACTTCGTGTGAAGATTTAAATATTTTACGGAATTAACGATTTTTGGACAGATTCGGACTTTGTATTGTGATAGTGGAAAAGCTTTACTTCACGCGACTAGTAATCATAGTTCGTGACAGTTTATGGATATTAAACGGGAACAATCTTTTTATCGAAAGTGACAGAACATTGTTTAGTATCTCTGATATTGACGGGATTCCAGATTAGGTACTTATTCACAGAACTCCTTTGAAAGCGATCGTGTGAATGAACTGATTTATTAATAATTATTGTTAAATAAAATAACGTGTTAATTTGAAACTGGCTATTCGTCTTGAACTTTACTTCGATTTAGGTTCATAAATAATTAGCTTACGTGATTTTCACCAAAAATAAACTGCAGACTAGTAACTGAAACAAGTGAATGAAAATCTATTGAAAACATTAGTATTAATTTACTTATGGTTTTTTCCTTCAGAACTGGGAAGACAATGCGTGTAGTGACTCACTGGGTTTAATTTAAGAACTAGCCGGGATAAAACAAAACCCCTCAATACCAGTCAATGTATAGATAAATTAACATTCCTACTTTCATGCAAGATACGGAAGTCGGCATAGAAAAAAAAAAGGTCGCTACAAGCTGACTTTAAATCCGTTCGTTTGGCATAAATCCCACTAGATGGCAGCACGCTCCACAGATTGCCATTTCACTCACTATATAGAAAAATTAGATCACATATCAACGTTTGTTATAGCTATACTGAAAGAAAAACCTATTTTGTGGGATTCTGAATGTATATTAAGTTTTGAATTCGGTCATACAGTAATGTATTTGAGACCCTGAGAGCCATACAGTACACCATCGTCGATTGTGAGAATGCAGCATTTCTGGATGCTTCTGATATCTGTTGATGTTATGGTACATCAGGTTTATCTGTGCTGTAGGCTCACATTGTATTTATGAACATTCGCGAAAAGCTGTCTCACCGGCTCCTTTGAGATTCACTTAAGTGTGGGATCGATGGCGCTGTGCTTTTGGTCCTTGTAGTTCTTAGCGCATTTCTGTGGTCATGTTGGTAGACAGCACAGTTTGAGTTTAATCATTTACACAAACGGCAGTTTGTGTTTGGAGCTGGATGTCTATTGTGCAGGAATCTACTTTCGTATGTAGTGTCTACGTGAACCCTGTTGAATCTGTGCCAACAGAAAAGAAAATTAGCGGGAAAAGTTAGCTGCAAAAGAACCAGAGCGTCCCAGACCAGATTCGTTGACTGAGAAAGTGACGAAGTCAAATAAGCGTGACAGCAAGCGAACAAAGAAATGCATAACAAGCGTTGTCTGGGTGTAATGTCAGAATGTCTGATTTTCAGTCAGAAAGTTAATTCGTTAACTAATACATGTGTTAGGAATTTTATACATTCGTCCGAAAAAAATAAAAGCACAAAAACTCCCACTTACACAAAAATGCTAAACGGGGAGTAACGAAAGCTTAAACGTTATTTCGTTCTTGCCCTAAACTGTGCTTAATTATGTACAAAACAACAAAATTACCCAAAACACTCATTTATTTTTCAGACAAGATATGCATATTATTATTATTACTTTTATTATTGTTGGTAGTGGCTGTTGTTGAACAAATATGTTGATAGGCATAACTCTTATACAGTAGATGCTATTAATATCGCCTCGAAATAATCAACTTGCAGAGCGTGGAACTTGGCGGTGGTGACAGCCTTCCTGTACGTACTTACCTGTACATACTTATCTCTTCTCGCAATGACAGATGACTTGGGGGATACATTGCTTGTAGAAGTATGACTGGCTGCTAAGAAAACGTTCGTCTCGAAAATCACCTGCTACGCTGTGGTTTCTTCATTAGAGGATAGAAGAAGAAGTCACTCCGTGCCCCAAAGATGCAGTTTGTGTAGCTGTAGTGTGCAGAACGAGCTGGGACATTGCTGTGGAGCAAAAACACCACCTTAGAAAGATTAATGCGACACGTCATCTTGACAGCCAATTGGAACCTCTTCGCAAAATTTCTGTAGCATGCTCCTATGGCGGTTTGTTCCTTCCGAGAATAATCTGTTAGTACCACTCCATGGCAGTCCCCTATCAGAAAAATAAATAGCAGTAAGGCCATTGGTAGTCGGGTCTTCACCTTTTTCGGCGGTGGTGAGACCACACGTTTCCACTGTTAACATTGCTCCTTTTGTCTCAGGTCGTAGTTACATACTCAGCATTCTTTCATGGTCATGGGTCGGCTAAACAGGGTATTCAGATTGGCCTGACTCAGTTGAAACATTTCCACTACCACCTCAGTGCAGCTGGCTTTTTGAATTTGGGTGAACGCTCAGTAAACACAGCGGAAGGCGACCATTGTCATGTTCAAAATGTGCAAGGAGTTGAAAACTGATCGATGCCAGATTGTCACTTTTCCCACTGTCGCCTTGGTTGCGATAGGTCGGTCTTAGCTCGAGGGCCTCCGCTACCGTTGCGATTCCCGGTCCTTCACAGGGGGATGCCGTCGTAACAGTCTTGTTTGACCAGACTGCAAGTGTCTGGTCCACCTAGCCACTACTATCCCAATCAACAACATCGACAGGGATGATCAGGTGCAAAAATTCCTGTCATCGCGAATCGTTGTACGGTGGTAGGGGGGAGGGCTGAGTCCCGTGAACAACATACTAAAAATCTTGACTGGCGGGGCGTGAGCGTTGGGTTGGCAAGGTGTTAACGCACTCTGTGGAAAACAAACGCCTCCCCCCCCACCCCCCCCCTCACCACGCACACACACACACACACACACACACACACACACACACACGGGCATTCTGAGCACTGTGTCCGCAATGATTCACAAGACACTCTACAGAGGGTCGGTATGACTTTGTGAAACACCACGAAGTTGCTTCTTGTGACGTGGTGGAACAGACAGTGTGCGGAACCTCCTACTCGTTCCTTAGTTTGCAGACCTGCGGAGGAAGGAAGTGCGTGACCAGAAACCGGCGACCTACATTCCCTTGCGCTCCTACCTTGCACCGTCCTGCGAATCTCGTATGCCCCCGAAACATAATTCATCCCTTAAAACGGCTCTGCTGCACCGAGACGTGCTACATAGTTTTAGTATTTGCTGTTAATCCACTTCGTATAGTACTTATTTTTAATAATTGCGATTTTCACCTCCTGCAACGCGGAAACCGTTATTACTAGAGAAAAAAGTGAATAGGACCTTTTTTGCAAGGAAATAATGTAGTTTAATTTTGTACCAGGAAACAGGTTTGTTGAAAGCTGTGGTTTTCGAGTTATTCAAGAAAATCGCGAAAAAATGATGTTCAAACACCTCACCTGCTTCCACCCTAACGCACAGACTTCACCAGTTAGAATTTTTAGTTTGTTGTTCGTGGCACTCACTCCCCCTACCCCCTACCCCGTCCCCACCATTGTACAAATATTTGCGAGTACACGATTTTTTTTCCTAATTATCCTTGGTAGACTGAGCAATACGTTATATGATGACGCATTGTTGAAGTACGCTTGGCTATTTCAGCATGGATTACTGCAACGTTGCTCCCCTTCAAATACAGAAAATGAATTACCGTACGATACCTCACGTAGTCGACTCCTGGAAGCGATGTGTTAGGCTTCTGTGGCTGGGGGATTTTAGTTCGTTGCCAGGACAGTAGACATGTACCTGCGAAGAAATGAAAAATTAATTACGTATGTTTATTTTTTGAGGTAATAATGATAATTTTATGACTTCCCTCGTATTCCGAAGTGAGCACGATAGCGTCTCTGTAACATTCTTTTTTTCTTTCACTTCGACGACAGGCAAGCTCCATTTGTTAACCGTTATTGTAAACTGGCATGTTGGCTGACGCTGCCTCGAGTAATCACCGCCGACATACAATTTGAAGAAACTGAAATCACAATCGTGAAGTATTTCAGGTTGGCTTGGGCTGCGTGAGGTTTGTTATTCTTCACTTCGTGCACCAAACACTTAAATAAGGTGCCACCTGAAAACTCCTTTTATATACAATGAATGTTGCTTACTGAAATTTCGGTGGCCGTTAAGTGTTATTAATCAGGGTCCAGCTAGTCTGTGCCCTGAATCCGCGTGCCGTCTTCGTCCAACTTGGCTCAGACTTCGCCTGGCCACAGGCTGTGTATAAAGCCGCTGAAAATTACCTTCGCGTTCTCATTCACTCCGCGCGATATAAATAAGAAGTGAGATTCCATTCAACTTAATACATGGTAAATGAGGACAGCTACCAACTCGTATACTGCCTGTCTGTACTACGTACGTAACAGATTTGATTTTCAACTTGATAAGTAACAGTTACAATACGTTTATTATCTTGGACATTTCGCCTTCTTACAAGGGGAGGCCCCCAATTGTGAAATTCAGATTCGATTCATACTGCCCGTAATAAAAGCTCATGGCCAGAGGTGTAATGTGGCAAAGCAGCAAGATGCACTTCTCAGCCGTTGTCGAGAAAATCGACAGTTAAAAGAAACCGTTGCGGTGAAATACTCTCTACCATTAATGATTTTCTACAGCGTCATAGCGCAGCGGTAAGCGCTGGGGTCCGTAACCCGAAGGTCTCCGGATCGAATCTCGCGCCATGCAATATTTTTTTATTATTAGTTTTTTGCAATTCAAATATATATATATAAACTATTAATGAATTGCTTATGCATGTTGGTGAAGGCGGATCGCTCTCCAATTGTACCGCCTCCATTTTTCCGTTTGTTTAACAGGGTGTACCAAAGCTGTCCCGTCCGCACTGATTTTCGACGATGTTATAAGTTGCGCTAGGGACCGCATCTACCTTCTTTCGAAGTTAGCAGGCAACTACGGTGTTATGGGGCGGCTCGTTTCGGCCCATTCAACATCTGTCCTTCAAGTGTAACGAGCGAGTAACGGAGTTTATGTTTCATATCTGCCACAGCAAGTTTGTGTTCGTGGGGTCTCTATTCTAATTCGAACGTTTGACTTACGCTTATACGTATTCGTTTCTACGTCTTCCGTTAACTATACGTGGTTAACATTATGAAGACAATTAATAACATTTGTGAAATACAACTTTGTTTGCGGAATTACAAAAACAAATACTAAAAAAAAGTTGCAATTAGCGAGATTCGATCCGGCGACCTTCGGATTACGAACCCGAGCGCTTACCGCTGCACCACCACGCTGTAGAAAATTACTAATCGTAGAGAGCATTTCACCGCAACGATTTCTTTTAACTGTCGATTTTCTCGACAACGGCTGAGAAGTGCATCTTGGTGCTTTGCCACATTACACCTCTGGCCATGAGCTTTAATTATGCGCAGTATGAATCGAATTTGAATTCCACAATTGGCGGCCTCCCCTTGTTAGATTCCATGGAGCTCTTTCTTCCGCACCGCCCGATGCATGGAACTCTTGTCTCCACTTCGGCAGGTAGGGTCATCTGGCTGCTACCAACGTCCGTACAGTCAACGGATATTTAGCTCTGGCATCAGCACATAAGATTTAAAACACCTCCCACCAGTGTGGTGCCCACCGCTTATCGATTGCTCTGTCACGAGACATATGTCCCTGAGATATGTTCACTCACGCTCATAAATTACAGATAATGCTGATACATGGTGAAACAACGCTTTGGTGGGCGGCTTGCGGGTTTAAATCACCTCGAGGTATGACCATGCGGTGCATTTGACCTGCGGTCGTCGCACTGTGGCGCCGGTGGCAGTCCGCATACGCAGAGGTGTGCTGGTGCATGTCAGAGTACAGTGCAGCGAGTAACTGTGCAGACGTTCTCAGACGTGCTAATGGTGACTGTGTTGAAAATGGCTCAAAGAGCACATATTGTTGACGTTATGAGGGGTAGAATACTAGGGCGACTGGAGGCTGGTCAAGCACGGGCCCTCTGTGTGCCACAAAGTGTGATCTCAGGATTATGATAACGATTCCAGCAGACAGGAAACGTGTCCAGGCGCGACAGTACGGAACGTCCACAGTGTAAAACACCACAAGAAGACCGAAATCTCACCATCAGTGCCCGTAGACGGCCACGGAGGACTGCAGGTAGCCTTGCTCGGGACCTTACCGCAGCCACTGGAACATATGTCTCCAGACACACGGTCTGCAGACGGCTGAACAGACATGGTTTATTCGCCCGGAGACCTGCAAGGTACATTCCACTGACCCCTGGTCACAGGAGAGCCGGTAAAGCCTGGTGTCAACACAGTACATTGTCGTTGGAGCAGTGGTTCCAGGTTATGTTCACGGACGAGTCCAGGTATAGTCTGAACAGTGACTCTCGCCGGGTTTTCATTTGGCGTGAACCAGGGACCAGATACCAACCCCTTAATGTCCTTGAAAGGGACTTGTATGGAGGTCGTGGTTTGATGGTGTGGGATGGGATTATTATTGGTGCCCATACACCCCTGCATGTCTTTGACAGAGGAACTGTAACAGGTCAGGTGTATCGGGACGTCATTTTGCACCAGTATGTCCGCCTTTTCAGGCGTGCAGTGGGTCCCAGCTTCCTCCTGATAGATGATAACGCACGGCGCCACCGAGCTGCCATCGTGGAGGAGTACCTTGAAACAGAAGGTATCAGGCGAATGGAGTGGCCTGCCTGTTCTCCAGACCTAAACCACATCGATCACGTCTGGGATGCTCTCGGTCGAAGTATCGCTGCACGTCTCAAAACCCCTACTACACTTCAGGAGCTCCGACAGGGACTGGTGCAAGAATGGGAGGCTATACCCGAGCAGCCTCTCGGCCACCTGATCCAGAGTATGCCAACCCGTTGTGCGGCCTGTGTACGTGTGCATGGTGATCATACCCCGTATTGATGTCGGGGTACATGCGCAGGAAACAGTGGCGTTTTGTAGCACATGTGTTTCGGGACGGTTTTCTCAACTCACCAATACCGTTGAGTTACAGATCTCTGTCGTGTGTGTTCCCTATGTGCCTCTGCTATTAGCGCCAGTTTTGTGTAATGCCACGTTGTGTGGCACCGCATTCTGCAATTATCCTTAATTTATGAGTATGAGCGTATTTAAGGACGTAACACTTGTCATTTAACGAAAGGGTTGTATCACTACATTCGTGTACAGTAAAATGAAAAAAAAAATTCATGCGCCATCCCATACTTGGCAGAATAGCTTAAAGAAATACGAAAGTACTGAGCCCTCATGGCTGCCACCAGGTTCTCCAGGTCACCTGCCGACTTCCGTGTCAGCCGCGACTCCCTGGACAGGCTGCAGAAGTGTCCTCGGGCACTCGCGTTGTGTCGCGGTTGTTGACATCTGCGTTCCTCCACGCGACCACAGCGCGGGGCTCGGCCCATCAGCTGCGGTAATGCGAGACTGGGGAGGCGCCGGGCGTGCATGGACGCCCCCCCCCCCCGCCAACCTAACCGCCGGGGAGGGGGCAGGCGCGCCCTGAGCGACCGAACGGAACGCGCGGCTGTTCAGCGTTGATGAGGACACTCCCACGGCAACCGAAACGCTAAACCATAGTCCGATTAAAACTACTTGATTGTGGACGCGCGTCACTTTTCACTACAATGTTGCCACGTCCGCTGCCAGATACCGCTCGTATGTGGTCAACACACGACGGGTCACCTCACAGATACTTGTTAGTGCGTAACGCGGACCAGTGTTACAAGCCACCCGCGCGGGGTATGGCGGAAATTGGGGATGCTCTGTCCACAACTCATTTTACGTGACCAATAATCGAACTAGAACAGACGACGGGTTTTGTAGCCTTGACAAGTTAGTTTCCGTGGCCATCCTCCGTAGCATGCTCAGAAATACTTGTTTTGCAAATAAAACCGCCTTTTGTTGCTGCAACTTAATTTATTATTCCCAGACGCGTTTGCCTTTCTCTTACTCTATGGCATCTTCAGTGGGGTCTAGAACGAAACAGTTTTGTTATTTTTAGATTATCAAACAGTTCACGTCGAGTCTTTTTGTGTAAATAAGTAATTACTTACAGTTTGTTGCCATCGGCGTTTTCTCTCATCTGGTCTGGAGCTCGCACCACCGCTTCATTTTCGAAACATGTGCCAGTCACCACAAGTACTGTTTTTTGAGGTGCGTAGAGCTTCTGCAGAACGATATGACGCAGCAAGACCAAAGTGTGGTGTTTCCAACTATGCAGGAAGATTTAATAGTTTTGCCTAGAGGCGAGTCAACCTGAAAGCTAATCAAAGCAAGAAGCACCGCGAGCAACTGAAAGGAAACTCCAGCACGATGAATGAAGTACCTAGAAAACTGACCGCGACTCGATGGTGAGCCAGTCCATGTGTTTGAGTTGTGACGCCTGGGGTCCAACATGCGCCACGCCAACGTGAGAAGCATCAGCTCCGCAGACCACGTCAATTCCGCACTCAGTGATACTGCAATGATTGCAACAGGCCGTTTAAGAACTACGTCAGTAATTAGAATCGTTTTGTTGACATTGGTTGGTTGGTTGGTTTGGGGAAGGAGACCAGACAGCGTGGTCATCGGTCTCATCGGATTAGGGAAGGATGGGGAAGGAAGTCGGCCGTGCCCTTTCAGAGGAACCATCCCGGCATTTGCCTGGAGTGATTTAGGGAAACCACGGAAAACCTAAATCAGGATGGGCGGACGCGGGATTGTTGTTGACATTGCTTCTTCAGAAGTGAGGAAAGCTGTTATTGGAGGAGATGAAAGGAAGGAACAAGTGTTCAGTATTGGGCAATTCGTGCAAAATCGCTCCAGCTTTCTTTGCGTCCAGAACGTGGCGTACGTCATGATTACCGGGTTGCCCGAAGTTCTGGAAATCAGGGAATATCAGGGAATTTCAAACGCGTCAGGGAAATATCAGGGCAATTTGAAAAAAAAAACACTGGAAAAATCTCGTTTTTGTCTCAGTAGATGAAATCATTTGTTTACTGACATTGTCGCTGGCTGGGCACAGCTGAGTACGTGCGCCGCATCCCTGCTCCCTCATTCTTGCTGCTTCTGCCCTTCCTAGCAGTGCCCTCAGCTTGGAGTCCGTGCTACCACCACGTCTTGCCGCTAACCTAGCAGCTGCCTACGAGAGGCGGGGAGGCGTGAGGAGCTGTTCGTTTGGATCCGATTCTCAGAGACTGTTGACGCAGCAGTTCGAGACGGAGGTCATGTGTACAGAGTTGTGTCTGTGTGTGTATGTGTATGTGTGTGTGTGTGTGTGTGTGTGTGTGTGTGTGTGTGTGTGTGTGCGTGCGTGCGTGCGTGCTCTCATTTTCTGACAAAGGCTATGGCCAAAAACTTAATTATGAGAGTGTGATAATCTTTTCTATGTGCCTGTCTGCGGCGCAGTAATCATCTTTAAGGTGAGTGGCTACCTGTCCTCATTAGTATTGATTCTCAGAGTATTCGCTCAAGTTGTCTCTTGCATGGATTGATGACGACAGTCTCATTTCATCAACGTGGTGTCTGTGACATGTGAATAGCTGGCCAGATAAAACTGCAGGCCATTTCTGTCGGTATCTCTAACGGATCGGCCTTGCCGATCTGAAGCGCATCGTTTCCCTCTCATGTACAGGCCCTGCCCGTCGGATCTATCTCACCGATGTGCCTGCAGGCCAGGTCTGTTCGTGTGAGGCGTAATGTGGCGGATTTCTGTGGTTTATCCGTGGACACAGGACTGCGGCGCTCCTCGGCAGGCCAGAGGCTACGGGCGGTGGATTTCAGGAATTGTGACTGTCTAACCCCAAGTACATTGTACATTGTGGCGTTTTATAGACATCTTATTTACTATAGTTCATTTTGGCACTTCGAAAGTAATTTATATACTAGAAAGTATGGACGATAAGAAGAAGAAAATTGTGGCAGTCGGTGGCTGTTTGTACACTATGTACTCTCGTATTTCTTGAAAGAGAAACCACACAATAACTGTAAAATGATAGAAATAACACAGTGGGTAATAACCAACAATAACGAACATAATAGAACCAACATTTTATTAGCGGTCACCTCTAGTGTTGGTTTACACAACTGTTCCCTGCCTTATACACTTCTCTAAAGAGGCCTACTTTTTTCTGAGATTTTTTCGGAAATCAGTGAAGGTATTTTAAAGCTGTCTTGCGACTCCAACGAAATGTGTACTTTTGCCACCAGATGTGTTTCGTTTTATTGAAGTAAAATTTCATGATCTCAAAGGAACACATGTACTTTTTGGCTTGCTTTCTTCATCTAAAAGAAGTTGATTACAAAACATGTGGATGTTAGTGTTTTGTATCCCACCTGGATGGGCGGCGCGTGGATCTGCTCCTGTGAACTGCTTCTGCAAAATAGGCCGAGAGTGAAGGACGCGAGTAGGAGCAGGAAAAGATGAAGTACTTCGATACTGCGTATGGGTAAAAGCTCTTTTACTGGTGTATGAACGTATACAAATAATAGTGTTACTTAACTTTGCGTACAGATGAGCGCGTAGGTGCGAAGCCGTTCATGTATCAAAGCTAACAGTTACTAGTAGTTGGACAAACTATCATTGACGTAACAAAGGCAAAGCCTGTCATGGGTAGCCCCCTATGAAGTACAAGCTAAGTTGCTTGGTCGTCTGCTCTTGATCAACTGGGGAGAATCTGGAGTGGCGCTCGTAGAGCTACACAGCGTCGGCTAGCGGGCGCTGTCGTCGGTGTCGGTGTCGTAGTGCCAACCTAAGAACTTGTACCTACACTGTGGCATCGTAGCTATCGATACCACAGTTAGCACTTAAGATTTTTGCTCACACGTTGAGAATTACATTTTTTTAGTCACCTTATGTCTTTACTTACCCTTGAGATCTCAAAATCTGTCAGGGAAAACTGCTGAAACTTGTCTGGAAATCGGGGAAATATCAGGGAATTTCACTTTGGGAAACTTGTGGCAACCCTTGATTAATACAGCGCAGACGTCGCGTCTGTAAAGAGATGATAATAATTCGGCTGTGCAGTGTATTTTGTTCACAAAATCGACATTCATACATCCCGCACGAGACCAGTCTCTCGGTGCTATAAGGTTTCGCTGTTCAATGGTCGCTGGACGGTGCCCGTGGGAACGCAGGGTGGGTTGGTACGGCCAGTGCGTGGGCCCACGCAACACGTGTGATGGGTAGTCCGGCCCGCGTGGCGGCTGGAATTTCACCCAAGTCGGGCAGCCCGCACCTGCGCCCGGGCCGACGCACTCCAGCGATCGCCGCTGGAAACCAGGTCGCGCCGGTCGGAGGTCAGCAGGCACGCCAGGTGTTTGAGGGCTGCGTTCCGCTTCGGTGTTCCTCGGGCGCCGGTCGTTTTGTAGAGGAACACCAGCTCCTCGAGTAACACAGGGTGCTACACTACGCTGTCGTGGATCTTGCGCCAAAACTGGCTTTTACCTGCACTTCGCATAACGAAGGGGTGTCCATGTTACTGTCAAGCTAAGCCGGCATCGCTTGAAATGTTAACGAACTGTTGCCATGTGGTGTCCGTCAACAACTGAGCATACGGTAGTGCAGTAATACACATTGGAGACTCTGTTTGTATAGAGGCGTGGTTTCGGGACTGCACACGGAAACGAGAAATAAACGTCAGTCAGAAAGTAATGAAATGTCAAGATATTGAAACAACACAAAAACAAACTTAAGTTCTTGAAGAACATCAGAAAGAGCAGGCCTACAAATTCATTTGATGAAATAAAAGTACATGTCTGGTAACAACCCGGTTCTCAAAATTCTATAACTAAAAAAATGTAAAAATGCGGGGGGGGGGGGGGGTGATTCTCAGTTCAAAGGTTTAACCGAAATCATTCGGGAAACTGGCCTGCAAAGGATTAGCTACAAAATTCGTTGTCACAAAATGAAAACAGCCCTCAGACTTAACAAAAGAAATCTGTAACAGAAAATTCATATCCAAATACACAAAAGTGGAGCCTCACAAGACAGTTATCAAACCAGTATAGTTATGGCATCGAAACACTAATTTAAAAAAAATGATTCAAATGTTCTAAGCACTATGGGACTTGACATCTGAGGTCATGAGTCCCCTAGACTTAGAACTACATAAAGCTAACTTACCTAAGGATATCACAGACATCCATGCCCGAGGCAGGATTCGAACCTGCGACCGTAGCAGCAGCGCGGTTCCGGACTGAAGACTCATTTTAAACAGAAAGAGAAGAGAAAGGAATCTCGAACAGAATGAGTAGTAATCAGGAAAGTGGCAAGTCCGAATTATTTGCAGACCAAGAGGAAGTAAAGAAATTGAAAAGAAAGCCAATATTTATTCGGCTGCGAAAACACGCAGACTAAAATTTTATGGGCATATTAAAAGAATGGAACGAACAAGATTAACTAGACAGGTTGTGGAATTCTACGAAAGTCGCGTGAGACTAAAACTGAAACAATAAAGTGGATCGGTGCAGTAAAACAGGACCTAAAAGGAAGCGGGAATAACGCAACTTGACGTACCGGTACCAGACATAAGCATTTTTAGGCAGAAAAATTCAGGAATGGACAGTAGTACCGGCAGGAAAACGTAGGAAAAGTGGAACAACTTGGTCTGCCGAGCGGAAAAGAGTCCATTCTGGGAGACAAATAACTTGAATAATAATAACAATAACATACGTATAAGTACAAACTTTTATTATTGTTGTTATTTAAATCTGTTGTACAAAAGAGAGAACTTCCAGAGTTTTGTTTTAGCTTTCCTTTGCACCTACATTACTTGTCTCCCAGAATGGGCTGTTTTCCGCTTGGCAGACCAAGTTGTTCCACTTTTCCTGCGTTTTCCTGCCGGTACTACTGTCCATTCCTGAATTTTTCTGCCTAAAAATGCTTATGGTACGTCAAGTTGCGTTATTCCCGCTTCCTTTTAGGTCCTGTTTTACAGCACCGATCCATTTTATTGTTTTAATTTTAGTCGTATGCGACTTTCGTAGAATTCCACAACCTGTCTAGTTAATCTAGTTCGTTCCTTTCTTTTAATATGTTTCGTTTTTCCTGCATATATCGCGTCTTCTTGATAAGGACGTAAAAATGGGTCACGTTAGTGTAATTGGTTTCCTTGTGATATGCACTATACTTTCACCGAATCCTCCCAATAAACCTAAGCCCTCCATTCGACTTCCCAGCTCCTTATTACACTTCATACTCCTTTGCAGTATTACCTCTTGATATTTAAAAGATGCGACACACTCCAGAAGTTTACGAATTAATGCTGTAATCGGATATTATCGGGTTAATCCACCTGTATACGGAAATCCTCTGCATTTGCCTACATTTGAAGAGGCGTCCCATGTCAGTACACAAAACGCAAATACTGTCCTAGTCCTTCAGCATGTCCTTAAGATCAGCCAACGACGATACTTTTCGCGTAGACAACAGAACTGTCAGCGAACAAGGTAACTGTCATCACACTTTCTCTGGCGCACCTGACATTACTTTCGTTTCCGTTTAATGTCCGCCGTTCAGTACAGCGTACTGGGTTCTGTCAGTAATAAATTATGTGCGTCAGTGACGTAGCTGTGAACCTACTTTATGGTCGTAAGCGCTCGACATTGTACTACAGTGTCCGCAGCTTGTGGTCGTGCGGTAGCGTTCTCGCTTCCCACGCCCGGGTTCCCGGGTTCGATTCCCGGCGGGGTCAGGGATTTTCTCTGCATCGTGATGACTGGGTGTTGTGTGAAGTCCTTAGGTTAGTTAGGTTTAAGTAGTTCTAGGGGACTGATGACCATAGATGTTAAGTCCCATAGTGCTCAGAGCCATTTTTTTGTGCTACAGTGTTGTACGACGGTTATTCGGAAAGTAAGGAACGATCGGTCGCGAAATGGAAACCACAGTGAAAATCTGATGAAGTTTTGCACAGGTGTGTTGGGCAGTGTCTCTAGTATTCCCGTCAATCGCGATACGTCGTTCTTTTTAGTTCTGAGCACACAGGGGGCGCATAAAGATACCTAGAACAATAGTGTCTCCCGACAAGTACGAGGGCCATGTGAGAAATTTCGCCTCAAGCTATGCAGCCAACATTAAATAACTGTTGTGCGTTTTCTTCTTCAAGACAATTCTCAGCCGCATTCTGCAGGGGCAATGATGCTCTTGCATCGTCTTCAATTGGAAACGTTTGACCACCCACAATACAGCCCGTAATTGTCTCCCTCCGAGTTTCATCTCTGCTATCTCTGTTCACATGAAGCGCTGGCTATGAAGACAGCATTCTGGCATAGAAAACGAGCTGTAGGCCAACCTAGAAAATTGACGGAAAGCACTGGTGGCTGCCTTCTATAACGCGGGCATTGTAAAGTTGGTACAACTACGACAAACGTCTAAGTCGGATCGGCGACTATGGAGATAAGTAGCTGGAAGTTGTAGCTAACTGTTGCAAATAAAACAGTTTTGATTTTCACTGTGGTTTCCATTTCGCGACCTATCGCTCCTTACTTTCAGAATAGTTCTCGTATGTTATTCGCGCAAACTAAGTTGACGCTCGGCGCGGTGGCTGGTGGTACCGACTGTAAAGTCATTTCCCATTTACAGTCGCTTCCATCATCCACTGCGGCGAGTGTCAACTTTGTTTGTGTGCGCTGTACCTTACCGGAAATCTAAGACGACTCGTTCTAATTGTTCACGTATATGTATTACTTGCAAAGTACTGTTTATGAAAAAAGACCGTTAGTCGATCACTGATGTAGTCGGAAATTGTACTTGCTTTCGTGAGTGAAGCGAATCCAGTATTCGTTACTAGGCAAGACGGTACTGTTATTTGGTGTGCCCTAACGTCCATTAACGAAGGATTGGCGGCTGAGAGCGACCCATAAGTGCTGGATACAGAACTCACTGAGTGAATGGAAGCAACTGGTGCCTCTTGCCGTCATCAAAGTCGACTAATCGCATCACAAAGAGGCCGCGTTCGCTGCAACAACACCCGCAGCGCAGTGCGTCACGGGCGAAATCTGGCGGCCGCGCTGCTAAAGGCTACGAAGCGGACCACAAGGACGCGCGCGCGGCCTCTGTGACGTCACGGCCGGCCGCTGTCTGCTCTGCGTTGTGCCGTGCGCAGGAAGCGCTTTTGATTTCGATATGTCCGCGTTAAGTGCTGATACATCCTGCGGTCGTTGGTTGAAATATTTCTCGTCTAATATACAAAGGCCGTACAAAACAGAAGAAAATGAAAAGCTCTCAGATTGATCAGAGACGCCAGTGATCAATTCAGTTTTTACACGGACCCCTAATAAGCATTCAGACGCACACGGCCTATATATTTTAATATGTATAGTATGTAAGTAAATACTTGACTAGAAGAAGGGATCGGTTGGTAGGACATGTTCTGAGGCATCGAGGGATCACCAGTTTAGTATTGGAGGGCAGTGTGGAGGGTAAAAATCGTAGATGGAGACCATGAGATGAATACACTAAGCAGATTCAGAAGGATTTAGGTTGCAGTAGGTACCGGGAGATGAAGAAGCTTGCACAGGATAGAGTAGCATGGAGAGATGCATCAAACCAGTCTCAGGACTGAAGACCAGAACAACAACAACATAAGTAAATATATATGTATGTCTATAAAGGGAAAAATGGTTAGCAAAAATCTCGAGAAGTTCTTGACAATTTACCCCAAATGTTTACTCTGTCCTCTAACAAGTACACGGACAGACATAGGCTGTATGAAAGGGGAACTTTATCAACAAAAATCTTGAAAAGATCTTGACCGATTTACTTTAGATTTTTACACACTGCTCTAAGGAGGAGGAGGAGAGAGTGGGGGGGGGGGGAGCAAGAGATAGACAGAGAGAGGCACAAGGAGGAGGAGATGGACAAAGAGACGGGGGATGAGAATGTGGAGAGAGAAAGAGAGAGAGAGCCGCGCGGGATTAGCCGAGCGGTGTGGCGCTGCAAAAAATGGTCCAAATGGCTCTGAGCACTATGGGACTTAACTTCTGTGGTCATCAGTCCCCTAGAACTTAGAACTACTTAAACCTAACTAACCTAAAGACATCACACACATCCATGCCCGAAGCAGGATTCGAACCTGCGACCGTAGCGGTCACGCGGTTCCAGACTGAAGCGCCTTTAACCGCACGGCCACACCGGCCGGCAAGGCGCTGCAGTAATGGACTGTGCGGCTGATCACGGCGGAGGTTCGAGGAGTCCTCCCTCGGGCATGGGTGTGTGTGTGTTTGCCCTTACGATAATTTAGGTTAAGTAGTGTGTAAGCTTAGGGACTAATGACCTTAGCAGTTAAGTCCCATACGATTTCACACACATTTTGAACAAAGAGAGAGAGAGAGAGAGAGAGCACAGGGGAGGAGATGAGAGCGTAGATCCAAATCCCATACAAACTGAAGAGCCAAAGAAACTGGTACACCTGCCTAATATCTTGTAGGGCCCCAACGAGCACGCAGATGTGCGGCAGCACAACGTCGCATGTAGTGCTGGAGGGAATCGACGCCATGAATCCTGCAGGGCTGTCCATAAATCCGTAAGAGTACGAGGGGGTGAAGATCTCTTCTAAACAGTGCGTTGCAACGTATCCCAGATATGATAAATAATGTTCACCTCTGGTGAGTCTGGTAGCCAGCGGAAGTGATTAAACTCATAAGTGTCCTTGGAGCCACTGTGCAGTAATTCTGGACGTGTGGGGTGTCGCGTTGTGCTGCTGGAATTGCCCAATGAATGGGTGCAGGTGATCAGACAGGATGCTTACGTACGTGTTACCTGTCAGAATCGTATCCAGACGTATCAGGTGTCCCATATTAGTCCAACTGCACACGCCCCACACCATTACAGAGCCTCCACCGCTTGAACAGTCCCCTGCTGACTTGCAGGGTCCATGGATTCATGAGGTTGTCTCCATACCCGTACGTGCCCATTCATTCGATACAGTTTGAAACGATTCTAGTCCAACCAGGCAACATGTTTCCTGTCATCAACAGTCCGATGTAGTCATGGACTGTGCGGCTGGTCCCGGCGGAGGTTCGAGTCCTCCGTCGGGCATGGGTGTGTGTGTTTGTCCTTAGGATAATTTAGGTTGAGTAGTGTGTAAGCTTAGGGACTGATGACCTTAGCAGTTAAGACCCATACGATTTCACACACATTTGAACATTTTGAACAGTCCGATGTCGGTGTTGACGGGCCCAGGCGAGGCTGAGGCGTTAAGCTTTGTGTCGTGCAGTCATCAAGCGTAGACGAGTGAGCCTTCGTCTCCGAAAGCCTATGTCGACGATATTCGGTTGAAAGGCTCCCACGCTCACCATTGTTTATTGAAATCTGCAGCAATCTGCGGAAGGGTTGCACTTCTGTCACATTGAACCATTCCCTTCAGTCGTTGTTGGTCCCGTTCTTGCACGATCTCTTTCCGGCAGCAGCGATGCCGGAGATTTGATGTTTTACCGAATTCCTGATATTCACCGTACACTCGTGAAGTGGTCGTACGGGAAAATCCCCAGTTCATCGCTACCTCGGAGACGGTGTGTCCCATCGCTCGTGCGCCGACTGTAACACCACTTCACACTCACTTAAATGTTGATAACTTGCGATTCTAGCAGCACTAACCGATCTAAAACCTGCGCCAGACACTTGCCGTCTTATATAGGCGTTTCCGACCCAGCGACTTCTTCTGCCTGTTTACATATCTCTGTATTTGAATACGCCTGCCTATACCAGTTTCTTTGACGCTTTAGTGTATATTTGGCAATAGTGAAGCATCGCCAGTTTCGCTAGTCTCTCTATAACCACTGCAATCCATGGAACCTGCTTGCTTTAGTCAAGCCTTGGTTTCCCTCTACAGGGTGACTGAGTACTTACCATACCCTTCTAGACCTTGTATAATTGGCAAAATATATAGTTGTTTTATTAGCATCGCTGCTGTGAAGCAGACGAAAAATATTACTGTTCTAATGAAAATTCGCGTTGTGTGCAATAGTTTGGAAGGAAACGCTCCGTATGATAATAGGGGCCGGGATGTAACGATACCCGTCGGGACCATCTTTTGTGAAGGGTGCATGAATGGACATTTTTATTTGAACATGTTCCATCCATTGTTTGATACCGGAGCTCGACGAAAAAATAATCATAGACCATGTGTGGTTGCATTCTGCCGGCACTGCAGCACACACTCGGCTGCTCATCTGTAAAACAATTTGAGCAGATACCAGATGGGACCTTACGGTATGAAATGTTACGACACGTGAGGCAGTATTGACCCTACGACTTACCTTAGAAGATAGATTAAGGAAAGACAAACCTACGTTTCTAGCATTTGTAGACTTAGAGAAAGCTTTTGACAATGTTGACTGGAATTCACTCTATCAAATTCTGAAGACAGGGAGCGAAAGGCTATTTACAATTTTTACAGAAACCAGATGGTACTTACAATTGTCGAGGGGCATGAAAGGGAAGCATTGCTTCGGAAGGGAGTGAGACAGGGTTGTAGCCTATCCCCGATGTTATTCAATCTGTATATTGAGCAGGCAGTGAAGAAAACAAAAGAAAAATTCGGAGTAGGAATTAAAGTCCAGGGAGAAGAAATAAAGACTTTGTGGTTGCCGATGACATTGTAATTCTGTCAGACAGCAAAGGACCTAGAAGAGCAGCTGAACGGAATGGACAATGTCTTGAAAGGAGGATAATGGAATGTAGTCGAATTAAGTCGGGTGATGCTGAGGGAATTAGATTAGGAAATGAAACATTTAAAGTAGTAGATGAGTTTTTCTATTTGGGGAGCAAAATAACTGATGATGGTCGAAGTAGAGAATATGTAAAATGTAGACTGGCAATGGCAAGGGAAGCGTTTCTGAAGAAGAGAAATTTGCTGACATGGGGTATAGATTTAAGTGTCAGGAAGTCTTTTCTGAAGGTATTTGTATGGAGTGTAGCCATATATGGAAGTGAAACATGGACGATAAATAGTTTGGACAAGAAGAGACAAGAAGAGACTAGAAGCTTTCGAAATGTGGTGCTACAGAAGAATGCTGAAGATTAGATGGGTAGATCACATAACTAATGAGGAGGTATTGAATACAATTGGGGAGGAGAGGAATTTGTGGCACAACTTGATTAGAAGAAGGGATCGTTTGGTAGGACACGTTCTGAGGCATCAAGGAATCGCCAATTTAGTATTGGAGGGCAGCGTGGAGAGTAAAAATCGTAGAGGGAGACCAAGAGATGAATACACTAAGCAGATTCAGAAGGATGTAGGTTGCAGTAGGTACTGGAAGATGAAGAAGCTTGCACAGGATAGAGTAGCATGGACAGCTGCGTCAAACCAGCCTTTGGACTGAAGACCACAACAACAACAATTGTATAAATAATAATGTAACATGTTTGTTACATTAACTGATTCTTCTGTCCCTTCTTCGTAGAACAACAGAATTATAAATGAAAAACACAGTACTGAGTGTGTTCTACATGATTAATTTTTTAAATTATAACTGAGAAAATTAATGCTACTGAACATACACAATATTGTGTTTTTAATTTTTAACATCTTCCTATCATCTTAGAAATTACGACGCCTGTGTACGGGTAAAAATGAAACATCTTGACATTTAGATATTCTTTGATTTGTGTGAATTTTGTTTTAAAATGTGCTTTAAGACGAAAAGTGTGTATATATGTGTTCGTACCGTGCTTAAAAAATGGTTCAAATGGCTCTGAGCACTATGCGACTTAACTTCTGAGGTTATCAGTCGCCTAGAACGTAGAACTAATTAAACCTAACTAACCTAAGGACATCACACACACCCATGCCCGAGGCAGGATTCGAATCTGCGACCGTAGCGGTCGCTCGGTTCCAGACTGTAGCGCCTAGAACCGCTCGGCCACTGCGGCCGGCCCACCGTGCTTAAAATCCACGTAACAATAATTGGAAACAAAGTCGTTTTTCGGTTTTGTCTTTTTTTTTAAGGAAATAGTAGTCATACTATGCCACCTTCTAACAAATCTATATACTCTTAACAGGACCATTAGTAAACGAAATTTTAAAAATTATGCAGTGTGTTGAGATGCGTGCATTGAAATAATAACGATTTGTGACTGAAGGGGGTTTGTTTTTTTATTTTACGAAAGTAATGCAGTCACGGAAGGAACGCTGACAGCAGTGTGTAATTATGGAGACATTTTTGATAAAAAAGGTATATACCTGCCCACAGAGGTGAATTGGAAATTGGCAAAGAGACGGGTTTGAAACTCCTTTTGTTACAACATCCACCCTCTTCATGAGGTCTGACATCCGCTGACTTCCATTCAGTCCTATATGTAAATAAATTTACGATTGGTAAACGCTTAGAGTTCAGTGAAGGAGGTGTGGTAGCGGTGGTTGGGTATCTTCATGTTCAGGGATAAAATGTATTGATCTTCAAAAATACACTCCTGGAAATGGAAAAAAGAACACATTGACACCGGTGTGTCAGACCCACCATACTTGCTCCGGACACTGCGAGAGGGCTGTACAAGCAATGATCACACGCACGGCACAGCGGACACACCAGGAACCGCGGTGTTGGCCGTCGAATGGCGCTAGCTGCGCAGCATTTGTGTACCGCCGCCGTCAGTGTCAGCCAGTTTGCCGTGGCATACGGAGCTCCATCGCAGTCTTTAACACTGGTAGCATGCCGCGACAGCGCGGACGTGAACCGTATGTGCAGTTGACGGACTTTGAGCGAGGGCGTATAGTGGGCATGCGGGAGGCCGGGTGGACGTACCGCCGAATTGCTCAACACGTGGGGCGTGAGGTCTCCACAGTACATCGATGTTGTCGCCAGTGGTCGGCGGAAGGTGCAAGTGCCCGTCGACCTGGGACCGGACCGCAGCGACGCACGGATGCACGCCAAGACCGTAGGATCCTACGCAGTGCCGTAGGGGACCGCACCGCCACTTCCCAGCAAATTAGGGACACTGTTGCTCCTGGGGTATCGGCGAGGACCATTCGCAACCGTCTCCATGAAGCTGGGCTACGGTCCCGCACACCGTTAGGCCGTCTTCCGCTCACGCCCCAACATCGTGCAGCCCGCCTCCAGTGGTGTCGCGACAGGCGTGAATGGAGGGACGAATGGAGACGTGTCGTCTTCAGCGATGAGAGTCGCTTCTGCCTTGGTGCCAATGATGGTCGTATGCGTGTTTGGCGCCGTGCAGGTGAGCGCCACAATCAGGACTGCATACGACCGAGGCACACAGGGCCAACACCCGGCATCATGGTGTGGGGAGCGATCTCCTACACTGGCCGTACACCACTGGTGATCGTCGAGGGGACACTGAATAGTGCGCGGTACATC